>NC_138377.1:75963200-76121191 GCF_054177405.1 Leptonychotes weddellii | reverse complement strand
CCCCTATACCACATCTTCTTTATCCATTCATCTGTCGATGGACATCTTGGCTCTTTCCATAGTTTGGCTATTGTGGACATTGCTGCTATAAACATCGGGGTGCACGTACCCTTTCGGATCCCTACTTTTGTATCTTTGGGGTAAATAGCCAGTAGATACAAGTACCTTCTATGAGACAGATGTTATTCTAGACCCTGAGTATTCAGCACTGGACAAGTGAGCAGAAGGAGAAACAAGAAACTCATTCATCCATTCAAGAAATAATTATTTTTGGGGCACCTGGCTGGCTCAGTTGGTAGAATGTGTGACTCTTGATCTTGGGGTCATGAGTTCAAACCCCACATTGAGCATGGAGCCTACTTAAAAAAATAATTATTATTATTTATATAAACTTTTTTTTATTAAGTAAACTCTACACCCAACATGGGGCTTGAACTCATTATCCCAAGTTCGAGTCACATGCTGTACTGACTGAGCCAGTCAGGCGCCCCAAGAAATAAATATTGAATACTCATTAGGTGCTTGGACTGTGTCAGTGAACAAAATAGGCAATAATGCCTGTTCTCACGGAGATTACATACCGGCAAGGGGAAAGAGACAATAAACAATGAATATATAAAATGAGTAAATTAATATATTAGAATATGATAAGCATTATGAAAAAATAAAAAATAAAATAGGTGAAAAGGGATTGTAATATAGGGTGGGGATTGCAGATGGGTTATAATTTTAAACAAGGTAGTCAGGATGGCCTCATTGAAAAGGTAACATTTGAACAAAGACTTAGAGGAGGGGAGGGGATTACTGTTTGGCTTTCTATGGGAAGAGTGTCATAGGCAGAGGGAACAGCTGATGTGCTTGAAAAACATCAAAGAAACCACTGTGACTAGAGCAGGGTGACCAGTGGGGGAGAGTGCTAGAAGATGAGGTCAGAGAGATAATGGGGACCTCATCCTGTAGGGCTATGAGGGCCATTATAGAGACTTAGGCTTTCACTCTGAGTGAAATGGAGAGCAGCAGAGTAGAGCAGTGACATGAAGTGACTTACACTGAAGAAGGATTTCTCTGGTTGCGGTTGATGCACTGTAGAAGAACAAGGGAAGAAGCAGAGAGACGAGTTAGAAGGCTAAAGCTATCCAGGCAAGAGGTGATGATGGCTCAGACAACAGTGGTACCAGTGAGAAAAGATGTATTTTTAAGGTAGAATCAATAGGATTTCTTGGTTGATTGGATGGAGTATAAGAGAAGAGTTGAGAATGACTCCAAAGTTTTGGCCAGAGTAGCTGGAAGGATGGATTAGCTGAGATGGGGAAGGCTGGGAGTGGAAGAGGTTTGATGGGCAAAGAGTTCAGTTTGGGTTGAATTTGAGATGTCTATTAGACATTCAGCTGGTGATGATATGTGAGTAAAAGTTGTATATCCAAGTCTGGATTGAGGAGTGAAATCTGGACTAGAGGTTTAAATTTGCATTTGGAAGACATTTAAACTCAGGAGAAGAGATCACCAAAGGAATGACTGTAGATGGGGAAGATAAAAAGGTAAGAGCTGAGCCTCAGGGCCCCTCAAGATATAGAACTGAGAGGGCAAACTATAGTTGTGGTGTAACAGGCATAGAGCTACGGAGCGAGGAGCTAAAACTTAGCAAAATAAGGTGGAGTGTGGAATGCAGGGCCTGAGTAAAATGGAACACAGAAGCTATGTGGTGAGGGGCACTAACAGGGATATACCACGCAGGATCGTTGAAGTTGGAAGTGCTTAAAAGCTCAAATTTTGGGAGCAGTTTGGCCCTCATGACCTTAAGTCCCAGCTTCAGGGGATGGCAAGGGCCAGGGCCGGCATAATGAAAGAACTAGTCATATCTCATAAATGTATTTGAAGGAATAAAATATCTCCTTTCACTTATAGAGATGCCAGCCAACAAAGAGAATCTTTGGACTTATCAAAAGCTTTTGAAGAAGAGTCTAAACACAGTGCTGATGAAGAGGGTTCAAGAACATCTGCACTGAAAATAAAAGATTCCTTGTCAAAAACGAAGAAGTCCTCATCTTCCTCCTCCTCCTCTTCCTCTTCCTCTTCTTCCTCCTCATCTTCATCTTCCTCCTATTCCTCTTCTTCTGAGTCCAGATATTTAGATTCCATTGGTAAGCAGAGTTTCTTTCATTTGAATTCAGACTCCTCCAGGAGACATCCCAATCTTAATAGGAGCTCTCCCACTATATCTACTTCCCAGTTTTCTCCACCAGTCTGACTTTCTGGTCTTAATTGCTTGCTTTGTGCTTTCTTTCATTTCCCCTGTACTTCTGCTTCACTTTGGGTAAGTGTGGCCATGGCTGTCTTTGCTTACTGTAAAAAGTTGTCTCTCAGTGATGTTCCCTTTCCCCTCCCTGATTCCTGTTTACTCTTGCATCCCTGCTTTTCCTTCCCACATGATAGGATCTATTAGCTCTTATCCAACTTCCACAGATCTAGACATGTTTTTAAGAAGCATTCCTCCCTCCAGGTCCGTTGGACTGGGAGACTCATGTGCACCAGAATCTGCCTGGGCTAATGGAAATGGATCAGGATGACCATGTCGTTTGGCCTAGAGATTCACTCTTCCGATATTTTGAATTGCTAGAAAAACTTCAGTATAACCTAGAGGAGCGTAAGCGGTTGCAGCAGTTTGCAGGTATGGATTCAGGGCAGTCATGGGGACCAGGGGTTAAGTACGTTGGAGTAACATATTGGACTAGCATATATAACTGGGGAGAAGGAGGAGAGTGTCCACTATTTGGGCATTTCAGCTTCTGAATTTCCACCTCGCACTTAAAAAGGCAATTCCTTGGTTTGGTATGTCACATTCTTATGTCCTGATTTCTTATAATCTAGAGAGAAACTGACAGCTTGCTTCTCCAGTAGGGAAAACCTAACTCCTATGAGGTCCGAGCTTGTTTCCCAAGAGGAAGTGTCCACTTGCAGGTGTTGGGTGTTAGTATAAGGTGGGCTCTTGCTCGGTTTGTGCAGTGCTCTCCCTTTTGGACCTGTTTCTGCTCTCTGAAGGGCATACTTCAGACCTGAGCAGTAGGGCCTTACCCTCAACTTGGATAGCAATGGGGATCAGACAGTGAGCAGAGAGCTCACAAGTGCCCACTGCTTCCAGGCCCCAAAAGAGGTTTATGAATTGTAGGCTTTTCTTCCTTTCAGACCCTTCTAGTGTCAGCCTAGACAGAAGTATGTACATTATTTAAATAGTAGAGTTAATTTAAGTGGAAAACTACTTGCTCAAAATTATTTCCCCTAAATTGCTCCTTTGAAATGTCACCACTGAGAGATGAATTGACGTTAATAAATTCTCCCTCTAAAAATACAAAAACTGGAAAAGTTAGGGGCCATTTTTTATAATTTAATAGGGATTAGTGTTGTCTTTCTCATACCTAATTGTCAGCTTAATGTAAAAATAACAATGAGGAAAGAGGAATGTGTGTGTGGCAGGCACAGGAGGGCAATCAGAGGAATTTGTAACGGTGAAACATGAAATTTAGAGCAGGATGTCACAGACAGGCTTTGCCTGCTTCATAATGTTGCGTAAGGTTAATCCTGTTCTTTCCAGTTGTCCTCAGTCCTGCCTTCCCACTTGTTCTCTGGGTAGAAACAGGGTGAAAGAGAGGAAAAGGAGCAAGGTAGCTTCTTTAATCTGGGTTAATTCATCTATGGCAGAGAGTACTGCCTCATAGGGCTTAATGAAAGTAAAGGTTCATAAAGATTTGTGTGGGAGCCTAGAACCCAGAAAAGCAGAGTCTTTTAACATTTGTATGTCCTGAATATTCTTAGCTTTGTAGCCTCACAGCCCCGTCTCTTTACAGTGCAGGCACTGATGAACTTTGAAGACAAAGAAAGCTGACAATGGATGGCTTCGATTTCTTTGGCAAAAATTAATGAAAGGAATAGTTGGAAATGGAAAACTCAAAGTATAAATGTCTAATAAATACTGTTGATAATTACTTAGTGGTCTGTCTCTGAGACATAGGGAATACGGAAATGTTTAAAGTCAGGCTGAAAAAATTAGTTCAGGTGCCATTGGGGCCCATGGTCCTTGCCTTTCTACTCTTTCTACAGCTCCTGAATCTCACTTCTTTCTTGACTTTGTCATTGTAACCCCCACCCTTCCTGCATCCTTTACTTCCTGGTAGAGTCCTAATTTTACCGTCTCCCTCCCTGATGGGTACAGGCCTCTGGGGGTGGGAGGGTAAAGAGATCCCAGGAGCTGTACGGTAAATAATTGAGAACTATTGTTTCCATTGCCTATTCTATGAACACTGCTTCTCCTATCCACCATTAACTTTCATCAAACATCAGGGCGCCTGGGTGGTTCAACTGGTTAAGCCTCTGACTCTTGATTTCTCTTCAGGTCATGATCTTAGGGTCGTGGTATCAAGGCCCTTATCGGGCTCAGCACTCAGCGCAGAGTCTCCTTGTCCCTCTCCCTCTGCTCCTCCCTGCCACTCACATGTGCTCTCTCACTCTCTCTCTCTCGAATAAATAAATAAGATCTAAAAAAAAAAGCTCTTTAGGGCGCCTGGGTGGCTCAGTTGGTTAAGCGACTGCCTTCGGCTCAGGTCATGATCCCAGGGTCCTGGGATCGAGTCCCACATCGGGCTCCCTGCTCCGCGGGAAGCCTGCTTCTCCCTCTCCCACTCCCCCTGCTTGTGTTCCCTCTCTCGCTATGTCTCTCTCTGTCAAATAAATAAATAAAATCTTTAAAAAAATAAATAAATAAATAAATAAAAATAAAAAAATAAAAAAAAGCTCTTTAATCAAACATCATTTGATTAAAGGGTCCATTTAGGGGGCGCCTGGGTGACTCGGTTCAGCATCTGGCTCTTGATTTGAGCATCCACTTTCAGCTCAGGTCATGATCTCATGCGTCATGGGATCCAGCCCTAGGTTGGGCTCCTCACTCAGCGGCAGAAGATTCTCTCCCTCTGCTTGTCCCCCCTACTCACTCACAAGTGAGCTCTCTCTCTCTCTCTCAAATCTTTATTTATTTGAGAGAGAGAGAGAGAGAGACCATGGGGGGTCGGGGAGACAGAGGGAGAGGGAGGGCAGACTCCCTGCTGATTAGGGAGCAGGACCCTGGGATCATGACCTAAGCTGAAGGGAGATGCTTAACTGACTGAGCCACCCAGGCGCCCCTAAATAAATAAATCTTTTTTTAAAAAAAGGTCCCTTTATTCCATTTCCTTGCCATTGCTCCAGGCGGTGATTCCACTATGTAGGAATGTTCAAATCAGTAACTGTCCCATAGATTTTTAGTGTTAGAAGAGAGACCTCAGAGTTGGGGCGCCTGGGTGGCTCAGTTGGTTAAGCGACTGCCTTCGGCTCAGGTCATGATCCTGGAGTCCCGGGATCGGGTCCCGCATCGGGCTCCCTGCTCGGCGGGGAGTCTGCTTCTCCCTCTGACCCTCCTCCCTCTCATGCTCTCTGTCTCTCATTCTCTCTCTCTCAAATAAATAAAATCTTTAAAAAAAAAAAAAGAAGAGAGACCTCAGAGTTCATTTATCTCCCATCAAATCAGGAACACCTTTTAGAACATCCCTGAAAGGGGGTACCCAACTGAGACTTAACGTTTCTAGTTACTGGGGATTTATTATCTAGAAGGGATCCCATTCCACTGTTGGATGACTCAAGTCTTTACAAATATTTGTTACTAAACATTCTGTCATTTACTGAGTGTTTAACATGCACGAGGAGATATATATATTCATACATAAAAAACACTGAGCTGGGGGTGACTGACCGACTGAAGTAAAAATTGTCTAAAACCAAAAACCGTTATGTTACAAGGAAAAGCATTTGTTATTCCCCATAAAATGAGAAACAAAAATGTTTTAAAATAAATGTCAATATACAATATGTATTAAAAATCCTATCGTGGGTGCCTGGGTGGCTCAGTCATTAAACGTCTGCCTTTGGTTCGGGGTCATGATGCCGGGGTCCTGGGATCGAGTCCCGCGTTGGGCTCCCTGCTCCTCAGAAACAGGGAGCCTGTTTCTCCCTCTGCCTCTGTCTGCCGCTCCCCTCTGCTTGTGTTCTCTCTGTCAAACAAATAAATAAAATCGTTAAAAAAAAAATCCTATCATAAGGAAAAAAAATCCTATCATAAGAAATAGGGTATGACTATATGGAAAGAAGAGAGGGATGGGTAAAACAGGTGAAGGGGAGAGGTAGGGGGGAAAAGATGGTGGAGGAGTAGGGAATCCTATTCCAACTAGTCCCCAGAATTGAGCTGGATATCTACCAGACCACTCTGAGCACCCACGAAATCAGCCTGGGATGTAAGAAGATCTGGATCTCTACAAACAGAATATTGCAGACAGTTGGTTTCGAGACTAATAAAACAATTTCTAAGACTTAAAAAAAAAAACAGGTGAAGGGGATTAAGAGTATGTTTATTGTGATTAGCACTGAGTAATGTATAGATTGTTAAATCATTATATTGTACACCTGGAACTAATAATAACAATTGAACTAAAAAAAATCTAAAATAATAGCAATAAAAAAAAACCAACAAAAATTTATTTGGAAATTAAAACTAGAGGGGCGCCTGGGTGGTTCAGTCAGTTAAGCATCTGACTCTCAATTTCGGTGGCTCAGGTCATGATCTCAGGGTCCTAAGATTTAGCCCTGCGTAGGGCTCCATACTCAGCACAGAGTCCGTTTGAGATCTCTCTCCCCTCTGCGCCTCCCCCTGCTCTCTTCCTCTCTCTCCTTCAAATAAATAAATAATTTAGAAATACTATTTTTAGATGATTGTATACCTAGAAACCCCAAAAGAATAAAGAATTAGAGATAACAAAGGATTTCCATTAAATACAAACAGAAGAGGGTTGGAGAAAGAAACCTGGAAAACAGGAACATTTAAGGGATAGAAGGAGGAAGAGGAGTCCAAAAGAAGCCTGAGAGGGAAGAGCTGAAGAGACAGAGGATAATCATTGTAGAGTAATGTTCTTGGAGCCAAGAGAAAGGAATGGTCCAGTCAGATCTGGATTGGAGCATCCATTGAGCCTGGTAATCAGAATTCAATAAACCTAATAAGACAGAGTAAAGAAATACTATTTAATAAATCTTACATATGATATTCACAAAGTAGATGCTCATTAAGCAGCATCTTTGAGTAGCTTTGCTCAGAGTGAATCTGAGGACCAGCAGAATTGGCTTCATCTGGTAACTTGTTGGAAGTGCAGGATCACAGCTCCCATCCTCAGGGTCCTATTGAATCAAGTGTTACATATGCACGCTAAAGTTTCCAAAGCACTTCTTTATAGGTATTTAACAACATCCCCTCTTGGCTTTCTATAGCTGACTTTTTCAAATGAATGATCTATGCAGGCTGTTTCATTTTTTAACTCCTTAATGAAAATGATCTGGTTTCAATTCTACCGGAATGGAAGTTTATTCAACAAATATTTGTTGAGTTCCTATGTTCCAGACACTGTTCTAGACATTAGGATACATCAATGAATGAACAGGACAGAAATCCCTGCCCATTCTAACTAGTTCCTCATAAGATCACCAGGTAATAAATGATAAGTTCCATGAAGACTGATTTTACCTCCTCCCATTTTCCCCCAAATTATCCTTCTAGCAGCCCAGAGCCATGTGATAATAGCTGTACAAAACCAAAAACAAGCAAAACCTTTTTTGTCTAAAGACAAATATTCCCAGGTTGAAAAACCAAGCTTCACTGGTAATGAAGCCATTATTCTTCTCATTCCTTTTATCCCTGCCCTGAGTATCCCTGCTATAGGAATACCCCACTAGGGGCGCCTGGGTGGCTCAGTTGGTTAAGCGACTGCCTTCAGCTCAGGTCATGATCCCAGGGTCCTAGGATCGAGTCCCACATCGGGCTCCCGGCTCAGCAGGGAGCCTGCTTCTCTCTCTGACCCTCTCCCCTCTCATGCTGTTTCTCTCCTGCTCACTCTCTAATAAATAAATAAATAAATAATCTTTAAAAAAAAAAAAAAGGAATACCCCACTATTCCAAAGGAAGAGATTGAAGCTCTATGCCAGATAATAATGAGCATTCTTCAGGAACATTTTGCAAGTGACATTACGACTTAGATATTGTTGTGATATAACAAAATTAAAATTTTTTTCACATATAGTTTGTATTGAGCTTTTATTTTAGAGCATAGTTTCCCCCTTTGATCTCCAGTTATTACTTACATCTTCAAATACCATACTGGAACTCAAACTAATGTGTTGCCACTTGGAAACAGAAAAATTAATATTTGTTTTATTATAACATAAGGTATATAAAAAATAATTCAAGAAGGAAAGAAAAAAACTTATAACAACAGTACAGCTTCTACCTACTGTATTACTGTAATAACTAACTTTTATTTTTTTAAAGTTCAACATGGATTATTTGTTATGAATCTACATTCATTTTGCTTTATTATAATTTATCTATATATTGTAATTGTGTCTTAAATTTAATATGAAAGTTTTAAATTTTTAAAAAACGTATTTATTATACTTTCAAAGGTTTAAAACCTCAGAGAATCAGTAGGTCTCAATCCACCTCATTTCTTGAGACTTTGTACTATACTAGTTGGCCTAATGTTTCCAAAGGGATTCATTTCTTTTTTCAACAAAAGTTTTCATGTTCTTTATGTCCCAGCCATGATGTTCAGTTTTGAGGATAGAAAAACTGTTCAGGGGGCGCCTGGGTGGCTCAGTCATTAAGCGTCTGCCTTCAGCTCAGGTCATGATCCCAGGGTCCTGGGATCGAGCCCCGCATCGGGCTCCCTGCTCTGCGGGAAGCCTGCTTCTCCCTCTCCCACTCCCCCTGCTTGTGTTCCCTCTCTTGCTGTGTTTCTCTCTCTGTCAAATAAATAAATAAAATCTTTAAAAAAAAGGAAAGAAAAGAAAAACTGTTCAGTGTATGAATGCAAGCCTTTTTAAAGGCCACTTTTGGAGAGATTTCTGTTCTTTACTATAAGTAGAAATTTCACAATGTTTTACATTTGTATTTTTCCTATTTAGGTGACTTAGGGTGGGATGAAAATTTTTACCTTTTTTTTTTTTTTCCAGAGAGAACACATGCATGAGCTGGAGGGGAGAGGCAAAGGGAGAGGGAGAGTGAGAATCTTAAGCAGGCTCCACACTCAGTGCAAAGTCCAACACAGGGCTTGATCTCACAACCCTGAGATCATAACCTGAGCCGAAATCAGGAGTCAGACGCTTAACTGACTGAGCCACCTGGGCGCCCCAAACATTTTTACCTTTTTATTTTAAAGTAATTTGAGGCTCACAGAAGAGATGCAAAGGTAGTTCCTAGGTACCTGTCACCCAGCTTTCTCTAGTATTAACATCTTACATAACCAAGATATAATAATCAAAATTAATAAATTAACATTGGTAATATGCTATTAATTTAGGTATAGGCTTTACTAGGATTTTGTCAGTTTTTCCACTAATGTCCTTTTTCTGTTCTAGGTTCCAGACCAAGATTCGATATTGCATTTAGTTGTCATGTCTCCTTAATCTCCTCTGCTTGTAATAGTTTCCTTAGTCTCCTTGTCTTTCAAGACCTTGGTATATTTGAGGAGTTCTGGTCAGGTATTTTACAGAATAGGTTCACCTGATGTTTTCTCATTATCATATTAAGGTAATGAACTTTTAGAAGAATACCAGTGAGGTGAAGTGGCCTTCCCAGCACATCATATCAGGAGATATATCATAGTGATATATGTCATAACTGGTGATGTTAACCTTGATCCCTTAGTTAAGGTGATGGTGACCAGGTTTCTCCACTGTGAAGTTAACTCTTTTCCCCCTTTATAAGTAATAAGTACTTGGAAGGAGATACTGTGAGGTTATGCAAATATCTTGTTTCTTCTTAAACTTTCCTCCATTAATTATAGTTCATCAGTGAATCTTGTTTGCAGTAATTACTAAAGTGGTGTTCTATTTCTCTTGTTCCTTCTATATTTATTAATTGGAATTCTTTTTGTAAAGGACTGTCCCTGCTCTGAGGTGAACATTTTAAGTCTTTATCTTAGTAGAAGTAGCAATCTCATCACCATGGTAGCCCCTATAATATAGGCCAGGAATGTGTGGGGTAGAATGGATTTATTTATTTAACAAATCCTTTGCTTAATACTATGTGCCAGTAACTGTTAGGCACCTGGGGTACAACAAGGTGTAGTCTCTGCTCGAGACCTTATATTCTAGTCTAGTGTAAGATGAGGCTTAGATTTCTGTATTGAAGACTAGGTAGATTCCTCTGAGCATGGCATATGACCCCACAAAAGCCTTTGTAGGACCAAATAATACTTTATCTATCTGACTGATGTCCTTATTTTTAAACTTCTCTTCAGTGAGGACGAACTGGACTTCCTCCCCTCAACCTGTCTACCCCTCAACACTTCTAACCAGAAGTCTTCACTGTATAACTTCCAAATCTCACACAAATCTCTCTTGTTGGCCAACCATCACAGGGAGCCATACAGGGAAAGGAATTCTGGGAAATCAATTCCATTTTAGCTAAATTAACAAAGTTCAAAACCACTATAGATCATTTGACCATTTTACCTTCATTGAAATTTTCTTCTCCTTTGGCTTCATGACACCACTCTCTTCAGGTTTTCCTTTGGATTCCTTCCCTTCCTCTTCTGCTGTTAGCCATCTTCTTGCCAAGCTTTAAATGTGTGGTCCTCAGCCATTTTTGCTTTATACTCTACAAATTCCAACTAATTTTGTCCACTTTTATGGTTTCAACTACTGTTTGTATGCTGATGATTTCTAACTCCATTTCAACCCAGACCTCTCTTAGAAACTCCAGGAAGAATATTCATTTGTCTATCCTTAGGCATTTCATTTGTCTATCCTTAGGTAATTCATTTCTAATATGTCCAAAATTGAATTATTACCATTCCATCAAAACTGTTCTTCCTCTTCTAATCCCAATAAGGACCGAAAAGCAATTTCCCTCGGTGGGGGGGGGGTCCTCAATGACCCCCTCCCTACTTTACTCAACTAGTTCCACATTTTTTCTGAAAATCTTTCACTTAAAACACTGCTTCTTGGGGTGCCTGGGTGGCTCAGTTGGTTGGGCGTCTGCCTTCAGCTCTGGTCACGATCCCATGGTCCTGGGATCGAACCCTGCGACCCGTTCCCTGCTCAGCAGGGAGCCTGCTTCTCCCTCTCCCTCTGCTTCTCCCCCACTTGTGCTCTCTCTCTGTGTCTCTCAAATAAATAAATAAAATCTTAAAAAAACCCCACTGCTTCTTGTACCAATTTTGGTATTAAGATTCTTAGATGCAAAAAAAGAATTAATCTTGAGCTAGTCTAATCATAGTAGTAGCAACATTTAGTGGATTTGTACCAGTGCTGGGCACATCATAGGCACTTTAAAATGCAAGGGAATAGCAGTGTCTGGGTGGCTCAGTTGGTTAGGTGTCCAGCTCTTGGTTTCAGCTTGGGTCCTGGTGTCAGGGTTATGGGATCAAGCCCCCCATCAAGCCCCGCATCAGGCCCTGTGCTCAGAGCAGAGTCTGCCTGAGATTCCTGTCACCCTCTTCCCCTCCCCCTGCTCAAGCACATGCATGCTCTCTCGCTCTCTCTCAAAGAAGTAAATAAAATAAATCTTTAAAATACAAGGGAATGAACATAATTGGATTGATGTCAACAGCACTACAACCCATGCCTAAATAAAGTTCATCCAACACATATTTTCTCTGTAAGGCACATCACAGCCTTCCTGTGCTTAGGAACACTAGAAAGAACTTTAGCACTAAGCGTAAGGGCCATTTTAAACAGTGAAATCACCAACAAAAAGGACAAAAATGCTAAACTTGTGGCACTAAATTGGTCATGAAAAGGACACTGACTTATAGTATGAGAAGGCAGTGGAGCATTGCCGTATTTAATCTCAGCTGGGAACGTGCACATCAGGCGACTCAAATTTTTCACCACTCTGCATTAGTCTGTGAGTGATTATGAAAACACTGCAAGTACTGATTTCGGTTCACAAATTTTAATGAGTAGGCTAATTCACAAATACAGAACTCATAAATAATGAGAATTGATTGTAAATGTTCTGGTATAATTTGGAGCTTGAGGCTACTTGGCCTTGTGACATTGCCATCTCAACTTGCAGTTTCTAGGTTACCTCAACAGGCAAGAGATTACAGGAGCATCATTCACTAGCTCTTAAAGTCTTTGGTCATTTACTATTCACTGGCCAGAACTAATCACCTGCCCCCACCCAACAGAAAGACATCTGGAAAATGTGGGTGGGGACTGCTTGGATAGCTAATGAGCACTATATATTTCAGTTACAAAAGGCAAATCAAAAAGGGAGAAAAATAATTGTAATTTACAAAGGGAAGATTGTGTTCTTGTCAGACAGAGTACCCTATGACAGGTTTGGGACAGTGAGGATGTTTCAGATTTCTCAACTTCTCCAGCTCCTCTTGGGTATCTCCATTTCAATTGCTAATTACAGAGCATTCCAGTCACCCCCACCAATCTTATCCATTTCACTTTAGCTAGCTACATGATTAATTTCTTGTTCTAGATTTCTGTAATTTCAGTTTGTTGTTTCTGTTTTTCTCTCTTTCTCTTTGATCATTCATAGATTGGTACTCTTCTCACTCTTGTTGGACTTTACCAAACCCCAGTTGACCCTTGAACAACATGGGTGTGGGTCCACCTATACACCGTTGTTTTGTTTGTTTGTTTGTTTAGATAAATACAGTACTGTAAATGTATTGTCTCTTCCTTATGATTTTGTTAATAATATTTTCTTTGCTCTAGTTTATTAGAAGAATATGGTATATAATACATATAATATATAAAATATGCATTAATCGATGGTTTATGTTGTTGGTAAGGCTTGCAGTTAACAGAAGGCTATTAGTAGTTAAGTTTTTGGGTAGTTAAGATTTTTGACTGCACAGTGGTGGGTTGGGGGGTGCCCCTAATCACCTGCCTTGTCAAGGGCCAACTGTATAAGCAGTAACCTGCTTATATCGAATAGCTTGCTGTATTAGCTATAAACCCTAAATACTTTACCCTCAGTTGGCACGTAGTCTGAATCTTTGGTGGCAATAGGATTGCTTAACCAACCACTTGCTCCATCATCATGTGGATTGCCAAGAATTTCCCAGCCTGGGTTGAGGGAGTACTCATTGTTACTCTCTCCATTTGAGCCAACTAGTTTCATACCTGTTCTAAAGGTCTTTTACTCAAGACACTACTTTCTGGTAAGAATTTCTGCATTAATTAGGGCTCTTTAGTTTCAAATAAAATAATTCAGAGTGAGCTAGTCTGATAACAATAGTAGTAACATTTAGTGAATATTTATTTTGTACCAGTGCCTGGCACGTGATAGGTGCTTACTCTTTTTTTTTTTTATATATATTTTTTTATTTATTTATTTGAGAGAGAGAGAGATAGTGACAGAGATAGCTAGAGAGAGCACAAGAGGGGAGGAGAAGGAGAAGCAGGCCCCCAGCTGAGCAGGGAGCCCGATGCGGGGCCCGATCCCAGGACCCTGGGATCCTGACCTGAGCCGAAGGCAGACGCCCAACCGACTGAGCCACCCAGGTGCCCCGATAGGTGCTTACTCTTTGTTGGATGAATGCCACATGCTGTGCTAAGTACTTCAAGTGCATTATCTAATTTAGTCCTCTCAATAAGTCCATGCTAGGATCTCTCCTTTTTATAGAACAGAACATTATGACACAGAGAGATTTAAAAACTGCCCACAACATATAGCTAGTAAACATTGGAGCCAGGATTTGAACCCAAGCCATCTCATTTTTTTTGCTATGCTATTAGCAAAAAAAGAGAATTTATCATAAGAGGGTTGTTACAGAACCAAGGGCAGAAATTCAAATGGATTGCATGATGGGCTGGAACCAGGAGATAGAAAACTATTGGGAATCCAGGCCATATTCTTTGATTCTCCTCTCTGCTTTCCAGACTAGATGTGGTAACTTTGATGGGCAAAGGGAAAATATTAGCAAAGGGGTGCAATAGATCATTTCATTAATCCTGACTTTTTATTTGCCTTGGAAAATACTAGCACCGTCCTCAACTTTGGAGGCCTGGCCAAATCATTCCATTTTGGTGGGGTCTCAATTTCCTCATTTATAAAATGAGAAGTTTTTACCACAGGATCCCTCAGGTCACTTCCAGTTCTAAAATTCTACGATCCTAAATGAACTTTTTAGGGCAGAAGCTCATTAATAATAGATTTGAAAGTGTGGGCTTGGGGGATAGAATAGAGGAGGGTTCTGAGGAAAGAGGGACAGAATAATGGTTTAAGTGGAGCCTCAGTGTTGAATTACTCTTTAGAGCTGGTATCAAGTAAAGGCCTTTGGGGATATATAAATGGAGGACAGAAAAGACTTCACGTCTTGACCAGACCTAGTTATTCTGAATGGGATCTCTCTGATCTATGAGAAGTACTCTGTGGTGTGTGTGTGTGTGAGCATGTGTGCGTGTGTGCATGCGTGTATGTGTGAGTGTGGGAAGTAGCCCCCTTGCACAGTGATTTAATCTGGTTTATCTCTTTTCTCAGCTCAGAATTTTCTACAGGGCTTTCACCTAGGCCACAGGAAGAGAGCCAGAGGGCAAACCCAAACATTTGAAAGGCCCAATGAGCAAGTCGCACATCCATAAAATGAGAGGTTTGGTGTGTGGAACCTCTGAAGTCCTGCCCCATTCTTAGCATTTTGTGGTTCTTGGTACTGAATTGAAAGGAGCTCTCCTCTTCCTGAATGCTATGTCTTTGCACCAGACTTTGGCCTTTATTCCTCTTCTCTGTTTATACCTGGCTGCCCCGCTCCTTTTTCTGGGCCCCCTTTCTGCCTTGATTCTTCAAATCCTACTTGCTTTTTAACTCCTTTGGACCCTCTTTGTTTTCTTATATTTTTCTGCAGCCCCCACCCCTACCCCAACCAGATTACACCCCTGGTTTCCAGGTCTCCACCTCCATGTCTGCCCACTCCTATCTGCATCCTGGCTTTTAACTGAGGCTAAGTTAGCCTTAGGCTCCTCCAAGGGCCCCCTGGGATCCCCTATCACTGGTCCCTCTCACAGAAGCACACCTTTTTCCAAAGCCCAATGATCAGGTATTCAGTAGCTCAGGTGACAAACCTGTCAGGTTACAGATACTGTTTCCTGAAAGACCACACTACAGTGTCAGTGGCAACTCGGGCTGCCTCACAGTGCCCTGCCCTCACCTGGCTATCCCACACAAGGTGAGATTAACCAGAACTCACCTCTTCCCGGTGCTCACCTGGAAGCATGGCTCTGAGCTTCTGGCCTCTGCTGCTGCCACTATCCTGCACAGGTGAGCAGGGCTGGGGATGAAGGGGATGGTTGCTAAAAAGAGACTTAAGAATGCAGAGAGGGGTGCCTGGGTGGCTCAGTTGTTAGGCGTCTGCCTTCAGCTCAGGTCATGATCCCGGGGTCCTGGGATCCTGGGGTCCTGGGATTGAGCCCTTCATCGGGCTCCCTGCTCCTCGGGAAGCCTGCTTCTCCCTCTCCCACTCCCCCTGCTTGTGTTCCCTCTCTCGCTGTGTCTCTCTCTGTCAAATAAATAAATAAAATATTAAGAAAAAAAAAGAATGCAGAGATTAACTGGTTTCTATAAAAGATAAAGGAAGATGGGCAGGGACTAAGGCTAGGGAGAAAGTGAGGGGTAAGAAAGCAGGTCAAGACTTCCTGTAGGCTGATTCAGTAAAGGGACTTGGCTCGCCATCCCCTTCGCCTCCTCCTTAGATCCAAGCTAGGGCTGGGCTCCAGGGCAAGGCTGAATTGGGTTCTAGGCTCTTCCCCTTTAGTGAGCTCCTGTTTCTCTCTTCACAGTGACTCTGGTCCCTACTGGGATTCAGTCCCTGGACCCTGGTCTCTCCCTCCTGAAGTCATTGCTCTCCACCATGGACCAGGCTCCCCAGGGGTCCCTCAGCCACTCACGGTTCTCTGCATTCCTGGCCAACATTTCTTCTTCCTTTGAGCCTGGGAGAATGGGGGAGGGACCTGTGGGGGAGCCCCCACCCCTTCAGCCCCCTGCCCTCCGGCTCCACGACTTCCTAGTGACCCTGAGAGGCAGCCCAGACTGGGAGCCAATGCTAGGGCTGCTAGGGGATGTGCTGGCACTGCTGGGACAGGAGCAGACCCCCCGGGACTTCCTGGGGCACCAGGCAGGTGTGCTGGGTGGACTCGCAGAGGTGCTGCTAGGAGCCTTGCTTCCCGTGGGACCTCCAGCCCCTACCCGGCCCCCGTGTACTCGTGATGGGCCCTCTGACTGCGTCCTGGTGGCTGACTGGTTGCCTTCTCTGCGGCTGCTGTTAGAGGGCACACACTGGCAGGCGCTGATACAGGTGCAGCCCAGTGTGGACCCCGCCAATGCCACAGGCCTCGATGGGATGGAGCCCACCCCTCACTTTCTGCAGGGTCTGTTGGGTTTGCTCACCCCAGTAGGGGAGCTGGGCTCTGAGGAGGCTCTTTGGGGAGGCCTGCTGCGCACAGTGGGGGCCCCCCTCTCTGCTGCCTTCCAGGAGGGGCTGCTCCGTGTCACCGACTCCCTACGGGATGAGGTCTTTTCCATTCTGGGGCAACCAGAGCCTGATGGCAATGGGCAGTGCCAGGGAGGTGAGTGCTGCCAGGTCTGGGGCTGGGCTGTGGCAGGGCAAAGAAGGGGTGAGATTGGGGGAGTCCTCTTCCTTACTGTTTCCCTCCTAGGCAACCTTCAGCAGCTGCTTTTATGGTAAGTACCTCTCTTACCAGGAGAGGAGTTCTGATTGGACCTGGGAAGTCATCAGCCTCCAGAGTGGAGGAGAAAACTGATGGGAGGGGTGTGGTTTAGGGGTTTTGGAGCGTGGCTGTCTGGGTTGGTGTCCCAGCTTTACCTTACCTAGTCATGTGACCTTGGGGAGGTTACATTCTCATTCTAT
Source organism: Leptonychotes weddellii (assembly GCF_054177405.1). Classification (NCBI taxonomy): domain Eukaryota; kingdom Metazoa; phylum Chordata; class Mammalia; order Carnivora; family Phocidae; genus Leptonychotes; species Leptonychotes weddellii. The sequence continues at coordinate 76,104,236 of NC_138377.1, read as the reverse complement.
GCCTCAGTTTCCCTACTTATAAAATATAGATAATATTAGCCACCATAGAGTTGTTGAAAGGGATTGAATGGGTTGATACTGTATGTGTAAGCCACTTAGAACTGTGCCTCGCACATAGTGTTTAATAAATACTACCTAGTAAAGATGGGGTATGGAAAGAAAAGACAAGACTGGATTCCTCTATCCCTTACTATTTCGGTACAACAATGCCAGAGCACAGTCAGACTTACTCACTTGCTCGGCAGATTTCCTGATATGAGGTCAACCAAGGGGTGGATTTAAGCTACCTAAAAGCATATGAAGAAAAGAGAAAGAAGGGAGCCAGGTGGACAGAAGGGACTCCAACTGGGCTGGAGTGATTCTGTGACTTGGCAGGACAGACCTCTCTCCCATTTCCAACATTCCAGTATTTAAACCAGTAAAACCTATTCTCCCAGGGACCTTTTGGAAAAGCCTATGCTTGCCACCCCCCATGCTGGGCTCTGGGCCAGGGTCAGAATGTTCGACTGGAGGAAATGTGAACTGACCAGATGCCGTCTGCTCCTCCTTCTACACCCAGGGGCATCCGGCACAACCTTTCCTGGGATGTCCAGGCACTGGGCTTTCTGTCTGGATCGCCACCCCCACCCCCTGCCCTTCTCCACTGCCTGAGCACAGGTGTACCTCTGCCCAGGGCTTCCCAGCCCTTGGCCCACATCAGCCCTCGCCAACGGCGAGCCATCTCTGTGGAGGCCCTCTGCGAGAACCACTCAGGCCCAGCACCACCCTACAGCATTTCCAACTTCTCCATCCACCTGCTCTGCCAGCACGCCAAGCCCACCACCCCGCGGCCCCCTCCCAGCACCGCTGCCATCTGCCAGACAGCTGTGTGGTATGCAGTCTCATGGGCACCAGGTGCCCAAGGCTGGCTACAGGCTTGCCACGACCAGTTTCCTGATCAGTTCCTGGAGGCAATATGTAGCAACCTCTCCTTTTCAGCCCTGTCTGGCCCCAACCGCCGCCTGGTAAAGCAGCTCTGTGCTGACCTGCTCCCACCACCTACCAGCTGTCCTGAAGGTCTGCCCCCTGTTCCCCTCACCCCAGAGAACTTCTGGGGCTGCTTCTTGGAGAATGAGACTCTGTGGGCTGAGCGGCTGTGTGGAGAGGCGGGTCTGCAGGCTGTGCCCCCCAGCAATCAGGCTTGGGTTCAGCATGTGTGCCGGGGCCCCACCCCAGATGTCACTGCCTTCCCTCCCTGCCACGTTGGACCTTGTGGGGAACGCTGCCCAGATGGGGGCAGCTTCCTGATGATGGTCTGTGCCAATGACACCATGTATGAAGCCCTGGTGCCCTTCTGGCCTTGGCTTGCTGGCCAGTGCAGGATAAGTCGTGGGGGCAATGACACTTGCTTCCTAGAGGGGCTCCTGGGCCCTCTTCTGCCTTCTCTGCCGCCACTGGGACCATCCCCACTGTGCCTGGCCCCAGCTCCCTTCCTGCTTGGCATGCTATCCCAGTTGCCACGCTGTCAGTCCTCTGTACCAGCCCTTGCCCACTCCACACGCCTACATTATCTCCTGCGCCTGCTGACCTTTCTCCTGGGTCCAGGGGCCGGGGGGACTGAGGCCCAGGGAATGCTGGGACAGGCCCTGATGCTCTCCAGTCTCCCAGACAACTGCTCCTTCTGGGATGCCTTCCACCCAGAGGGCCGGCGCAGTGTGCTGCGGACAGTCGGAGAGTACCTGGGACAGGAGGAACGGCCAACCCCGCTGGGCTTTGAACCCACCGCCAGCCCCAGCTCTGTTATAGACAAGATGGAGCTGCTGGCCTGCTTCAGTGTGAGTGATCTGCCAAGGTGAAAGCCCCTGGAACAGAGGGAAGGGCCTCCAAATGGTTTCTCTAATACAGAGAGGATGATAGTATAGTATACTACAGTGATTGAAGCACATAGCTCTGGAGTCAGACAGGCTTGGGTTCACATCTTAGTTCAATGATCAACCTTGGACAAGTTATTTAACCTCTCTGGGCAATATTTTTTTATCTATAAATGGGGGAGAATGATCATGTCAATTTTTGGGGGGGGGTAGCTGTAAGGATTACCTAAGATAAGACATGCTGTGGGCTTATGTAGATAGCAGGATACATAAACATGCAATAAATGGTATCTCATTATTCTGACTCTTTGACTCTCCCCCTTTCTGCTCCAGAAAGGAAAGGGATCAAGTTGGAGGGCTCTAATTCTGTCCCTAGAGAGCAAGAATTGGAGGCTGGCAAAATAAAGGAAGATAAGGCAGAAATGAGAAAAATTCAGGGCAACTATAAATCGGAAGTCTTGGGTTCTGGGTTCAACTATGTCACAAATTAGTGTGGTGTTAGGCAAATAATTTAACTTAGGTTTCCTGGGCTTCTGTTTCTTCTCTGTAGAGTGAAGGGGCTAGAATATATAAATACTGTAATTAACTCATCGGTTCCCTGTTATATATAAGGCACTTTGCTAGGTTCTGTAGGGTACGTAAAGATTCCTTCCTCCATGTTAAGGCCCGCCATTCTCAAGCCCTGCATCCAATGAAATTATTTTAGATTCATAGTAATTTGGTTCAGATCTCCAAGTATTTATTTATTGATCCAGCAACGAACCTGGCATGGAAAAAGATACAGGAGAAGTTAGAGACATCATCCCTGGCCTAAAGGAGTTTAATATCTGAGGAGACACACATATAGCTTCAGATGAAGGACAAGCATCCTAGCAAGTAGAGTTGGAGCACCTGGGGAAGCTTCAGGAGGGACAGAGAAGATAGCTCTTAGCATCTTGTCTGTCTCCCCACCAGCCTGTGCTATGGGATCTGCTCCAGAGGGAGAAGAGTGTTTGGGCCCTGCAGATTCTAGTGCAGGTAACAGATGGAGGAGCCCATGGGTGGGCTGGGTCACAACCCAGTGAGGCCATGTCCACAAGAACTTCCCACTCCTAGGCATACCTGCACATGCCACCGGAAAATCTCCAGCAGCTGGTGCTTTCAGCAGAGAGGGAGGCTGCTCAGGGCTTCCTGACGCTCATGCACCGTTCCTGGGCCCAGCTGCAGGTGGGCATTGAGAGAGGGGGAACCAGGGTGGAGGGAGAAATCTAGGAATCAAGAGCACCTGGAACCCGGTGTGCAGAGGGCTTGCCCAGGGGAAGGAGGAACTCGAGAGGAGACAGCAAGGATACTGAGCATTTCCAGAGCCAGCATCCATTCCTGTGCCCCCCACAGGTACCACCGTCTGAGGAGCAGGCCCTGGGTCGCCTGACAGCCTTGCTGCTCCAGCGCTACCCACGCCTCACCTCCCAGCTCTTCATTGACCTGTCACCGCTCATCCCCTTCTTGGCTGTCTCTGACCTGATGCGCTTCCCACCATCCCTGTTGGCCAACGACAGTGTGTAAGGACCCTACACCACTCCTCCTGATCCTGTCAGGGTCAGGCCGACCCCACCAGCCTAGCACAGCCCCTTCCTGAGATCCTCTCTGTTAAAATTAGGGAGAGTCTCCTTCTTGCCCATGACAGTAGGGGCTGCAGAGAGCCAGGGGACAACTGTTTGGAACAGGGCCAAGGGTTGAGACCCATTACTCTCCCCAGCCTGGCTGCCATCCGGGATTACAGCCCAGGAATGAGACCTGAACAGAAGGAGGCTCTTGCAAAGCGCCTGCTGGCCCCTGAGCTTTTCGGGGAAGTGCCTGCCTGGTCCCAGGAGCTACTGTGGGCAGTGCTGCCCCTGCTCCCCCACCTCCCTCTGGAAAACTTTCTGCAGCTCAGCCCTCACCAGGTAGGACGTGATCCTCTTAACTTGACTAGCCCATCTCCTGCTAGGTGGGACGGGAGTCGGTAGCATGTCTCTTGGTGAGCTCCTCCCCACAAGTGTCCCATAGTGACCCCGACACAAAGCTGACCTGCCTCATCTCAGATCCAGGCCCTGGAGGATAGCTGGCCAGCAGCAGGTCTTGGGCCAGGGCACGCCCGACATGTGCTACGCAGCCTGGTGAACCAGAGTGTCCAGGATGGAGAGGAGCAGGTACGCAGGTGAGTGGCTGTGGGATCAGTGATCAAGGCCACATTGGGAGAGAGGTGAGGATGGCTGCCATGGTGGGTCGGGGTCCTAGGAAGGAAGGGGCAAGAAAGTAGGCAGTGGCCCCAGGCAGTATTGGACTGGAGGACAGAGGCCTATCTATGGCACCCATATTTCCTAGTTTAGTGGTCAGAGTGCCTAGTCTATGTACCTACGTGGTCCCCACCTCAGTGCCAGCTTCCGTGACCACATGAAGGCCAGCTTCGTGTCCTTCTCAGGCTGGGGTCCCTCGCCTGTTTCCTGAGCCCTGAGGAGCTGCAGAGCCTGGTACCCTTGAGTGACCCAATGGGGCCGGTAGAACGGGGCCTGCTGGAATGTGCGGCCAACGGGACCCTCAGCCCACAAGGACGGGTGAGCCCCTTGGCACAGGCCTACAAGACTCCAGGCTTTCCTTGGGTCAGTGTGGAGGACTTGCCCAGTCATCTCAACCAAGCTTGAGCGCAACGGTGCCATCCCTCCCCTGACCCCTGCCACCTCTGTTCCTTTTTCCATGGTCATTCTTATCTGTTACTACCTCTTCCTGACCCTATGCCATTTGGTCTATGACACCCCAAACATACCCTTTGACATCTTACACTCATTCTGTTCCTATCCCATCCCTGGTTCTAAGCTCTAGCCCAGGCCCTGGGAAACCCAAATGTGAGATTGGACAGGAAGTTTAAGGTTCACTTGTCTTTTCTCTCCAGGCCCAAACCTTCTTTGGTTACAGGTGGCATATGAACTTCTGGGAGTGTTGCGCTCCTCTGGAGGAGCTGTGCTGAGCCCCCGAGAGCTGCGAGTCTGGGCCCCTCTCTTCCCTCAGCTGGGCCTCCGCTTCCTACAGGGGCTGTCAGAGCCCCAGCTTAGAGCCATGCTTCCTGCCCTGCAGGGAACCAGTGTCTCACCCGCCCAGGTGGGCCTGTCTCACTCTCTGGCATCCATCCTCCCCCCCCGCCCCCGCCCCCGGGAACCCCAGTCAAGAGAATTATATTCAGGGATACCATCAGCTTCTCTGGAGCCTCCTCCCTTTTCTCTGTCCCAAGGAAGACTCCCTCATCCCCCTTCCTCAGATCAAGAAGAGCCTGGAGCCAGGCTCATCAGTGGGGGTGGTAGAGAGGGAGCTGGAAGTTTTGGAGGGTAGCCCTAGGGATTTGTTTCAAACCTGGCTGCCAGGACCTGAGAGCCGGTGTTTCCTGTCCCATCCCACCTTAGGCTGTTTTACTGCTTGGACGGCTCCTCCCCAGGCATGATGTGAGTAGCAGCAGCTTCTCAACATCCCCCAGAGGTCCCTGTCCCCCTTTCCCTGGCTCCCGCAACTGCCCCTTTCTTCCCTCTAAGCTCCTCACACCTGCCGCGTGCGTGCTGTACTGTGCTTGTTGTCTTCCCCCCCCGCCCTGCCTCTCTTCTTCAGGACTCTTGTCTCTCTTGCTCCCCAGCTGTCCCTGGAGGAACTCTGCTCCTTGCACCCTCTGCTACCAGGCCTCAGCTCCCAGACACTCCAGGCCATCCCTAGGCGAGTTCTGGTGGGGGCCTGCTCCTGCCTGGCCCCCCAATTATCACGCCTCTCAGCCTGCCAGACCGCAGCGTTGTTGCAGACCTTTCGGGTATGAGAGTGGCAGGGAGGATGAGACACTCAGGGATGTGGGCTCTGGGGAAGGAGGAGGGCATCTTCCCTGTGGCCAGGGAAGGCCTCCCACACCTCCCCACTTCCTTACACACACACACACACTGCGAATTGTCATGCAGGTGAAAGACAGAGTTACAAACATAGGTACGACAGGCGCCAGTGCAGCTGTGTGTATCCCTGGTCAGGTACGTGTGGCATCTCCCAACTAAACTCCTCGCCATGTCCCAGGGCAGTCTCGTATGGCTGGTGCTGCCTCCCACACTCGCCCTGAGTGGCCCTGAGAGTCCAGGCTGGCCCTGTGCCCACCAAGACATTAGCAGCCCTCCCCAGGTCCAGAGACAGGGCAGCGTGATCCACAATGGCCTAGCATGTCAAAGCCAGAAGGGTCTGAGAAATCTTCCAAGCCAACCAGCCTGCTTTCAGATAAAGAGCAAAGCTCAGAGAGGACTTTAGTTTGCCAGGTGCCTAAATGGCAGCAAGACTTGCCCGCAGCCACCTTCGATGGGAAGGCTTCCCGGCGCGCACGGCTCTAGCCGCGGAGGCCATCCATCCTCCTCCTAGCTTTGGTCCCTTCCTGCCCCGTGGCTCCCCGCTCCCCTATCACTACACTGCTACACACATCCCCAGCAGCAGCCCACCCCCACCACCTGGCCAGACTGCCTGCTTCCCCTGCTCCCGCTAAAGCTGCTGCAGCTGGACTCCGCAGCTCTTCTGGCTCACCGAAGGCGCTACCGCGAGCTGCCCTGGTCCGAGCAGCAGGTAGTTCTCCCCACTTACCCCAGGACTACCCTCTACGTTCCGCCCCTTTTACCCATCAGCCCTGGATTGGGCACGTTATCCCGAGCATCCTTTATACTTTGTGACTTGCTTTACTCTTTCCTTCTCCCTCCTCCCTAATGCCCCATTCCCCCCCCCCCAGAGGAATGTGCATTTGGGAGAGTAGGAGGCTGGTGGGACCCACAGGGTGGGGAGGCAGGACTGGATCCAAGACATCTTAAGTTCTTAGGCAAATACCTCTGCTGGGGCGCTGCTCCTCTTTTTCCTCTTGTAGGCACAGTTTCTCTGGAAGAAGATGCAGGTGCCCACCAACGTGACACTCAGGAATCTGCAGTGAGTAACTTGCATTGGCGGTGAGTTTAATTTGACTAACATTTTTTGAGCACTTATCATGCGCCTGGCACGATGTGGTATGCAATGGGAGATGTGGGGACGAAGGATGCCTCATCCCAGCCTGTGGGCCTTCTCTTGGCTCCTCCTCCCTTCACCCTCTTGCCCTCCCACAGGACCACAACTACCCTGATTAGTTTAAGGGACTCAGAAAACCTGTGGTCAGGTTCCGGCCCTGACACGTATTTGTGATCTTGGGCAAGTCATTTAACCTCTCTAAGCTTCAGTTTTTTTCTTCTATAGAATGAGAATTAAAACAGTACCTACCTCATAGGATGTGGTTGTGAGGATTAAGTGACATAAGGCATATAAGGTACTTAATATATAGTGCCTGGCCCCGTGCAAGCTCCCAATAGACATTTGTTGTTGTTAGTTTGATCCAGTTCGTTAATCAGAACCACTGGCCAAGCAGCAATGAACAGGAATAAGTAAGTTACCCTAACCTCTACCCACAGTGAAAGAATCATGGACTTCAGGATCTAAAGACATAGCTCTTGGCTCAGTTTACCATGTTTGTAATAGAATGATGTTGGGAACGTCTCTTGACCTCTGTGAATGTTTATTTTCCTCTCTGATAAATAGTGATGATGTGGGGAGCCAATGAAAATATCTATGGAAAAACATTTCTCAAACTATAGGCTACCACAAATGAACATCTGTACTTGTGTCGAGAGTGTTGATACAAGGAGCAGACAGACCATGGCATGTGTTGAATGAGCATCTATCCACTCACAAACCTACAGGGCTCTGGGCACCCTGGCAGGGGGCATGTCGTGTGAGTTTCTGCAGCAGATCAACTCGATGGCAGACTTCCTCGAAGTAGTGCATATGATCTATCAGCTGCCCACCAGGATTCGAGGGAGCCTGGTGAGAGGGGTGCTTAGGCATTTGTTGGAGCAGAGAGGCAGGGACCCTGGATACAGAATCCAGCCCCCATGCTTAACTCTGTCCTGACCTGTTTTTCCACCTTGTCCTACAGAGAGCCTGTATCTGGGCAGAGCTACAGCGGAGGATGACCATGCCTGAGCCAGAGTTGACAACCCTGGGGCCAGAACTGAGTGGGCTAGACACCAAGCTACTCCTGGATTTACCGTAAGTAACTAGAGATACTGGCTTCTTAGGAGTTTCAACTTGGGGTAGAAGATCTGCCCTTAGGAAGTGCCCTTAAGGTGGTGGTTTTCTTTCTGATGGTTCCCTAACATCAGTTATAGCCCAAAGTAGAGGATTCTATTCAAAGTTGCTCTATGTATTGACTGGCTCCCAGAACATGGCCCCAACATGGGACAGCTGAGGGCGGGCAACACTATGATGTGGTCCGCCAAGCAATCATAATATAATAGGCCACATTAATAGAGATAGAATATCTGAACTGAGGGAGGCAATGGTCCAATTCTGCCCTAGAGGACTGTAGTCTGCTTAAGTAACCATGTTGTCAGTGTGTTCAGTGGAGTACAGAAAGAGAACATGTATGAAACATGCATAATAAATGCCTTCAAATACCCCAAAGGCTACCAAATAGAAAATAGATTGGCATGTTTCTGAAGGGCCCTAGTGGGCATCACAAGGATGAGGGAATAAAAATCAGATTCTTGCAAAATATAAGGAAAATTGAGGTAGTGAATTCCCGACTTCAACTTTCAAGAGCTATTCAAGCGTAGGCTGGATGGTCCCATAGCAAGAATGTTGTAGAGCGCATTCAAGTATGGGTAAGAGTTGTGGGGAGAGAAAACTCATGAACCTGAGTCCTCCTAAAACAGACTCTAGGAGTTTGTGAGTATCTCTCATAGGCTTCTTTTTCTATTTTACCCCCATCCCTACCCCATTGCCATCTGATCTGTAAGTCAGGGTAGAAAACGGCTGGTGTTAGTCTTCCTAGGGATGAGGTGACGATAAAAGCGGTTGACTCCATCCTTCATTTTTATAGGCCTTTCCACAGATTTTGGCCTTTGTGCTACATGGCCTAGTTCCAGTTCCAGAATTGGCAACCCTAGATAGAGTGTAAAATATCACTTCTAATTTTGGGACAAGAGGGCTTAAAAAAAAAATTCAAATCTGTTTAAATTTATTGGTCCTTGGAGATAATTTAGAATTCCAAGGACCTAGATAGGGTGAAAGATCCTAGACCATGAGTTGGAAGACCTGAGTTCCTCATCTGTGAAAGAAAAATACCTGTCTTACCTCAAGATCTTGTCATAAGGATCAAATGAGAGAATATCCAAAAGAACTTGGTAAACTGTGTAGCGCTATGCAAATGAGAGAGGACCTCCTCACAACAAGTAGAGGAAGGGTGGCACTGTGGAAGAGAGAAACCGGGAGTAAGATCCCACCACCTCTGGGAGCCTGTTTCTTAATCTATATGGGGCGGCGGGGGGGAGTTTTAATGATATTTAATATTTGGGGTTTGGGTTCCATTAGATGGTAGGATCATTGGTCATTTCTTCTCAGGAAGACTAGAAATATGTCATTCCTTTTGTTCTCTCCCTTTAAACGCTATGATGGGAATTGCATCTGGGGCAATTTGATATCAGATCCTGTCCAGGACCGTAAGGTTTGGTCTGATGTTACCTCTTTTGTCTGGGCAATGTGGCAATCTGTGGTCCCGTTTCAGCAGGGCTCATTTCTGAGGGCCCATGTTGTCAAACTGCTGTAGGGTCCAGTTGATGGATAGACTGTCCAATGACTCTATCATGTTGGTGGTGGAGCTGGTACGAGGAGCTCCAGAGCAACTGCAGACACTGACCCCCCTCCACCGGGCAGCCCTGGCAGAGAGGGCACTACAAAACTTGGTAAGAGTCCAACCTACCAGACTCAGAACTGCTGCCTGGATAATATTCACCTCTCAGACAATGCTCTCTGTCTTCTAGGCCCAACCCCACACTTTTGATGCCGAACAAAATGTTCTTGTCCACAAGACCCTAGCTCCTAGATCTACCTCTAGGTTCCATTCCTTGAGAACCTGCTTCCTATTTCTTGTCCACATTCATGGGAGTCCCAAAAATTCCTTGGATTCCATCTCCTAGCCTTTCAGCCTCCTCCTATCTGGGCTCCTTATTTAAGGAAGTAAGCACTGCTATTGTTTTGCCATTGGGAACTGGACAGAGAGAAAAATCAAAGGTTTTGGTGTCTTGATCAAAGAGTCTGGTCCTGAGTCAGAGATGCATTATCCCAAGGCCTGATGCCCCTCTCCAGGCTCCAAAGGAGACAACAGTCTCAAGGGAAGTGCTGGAGACATTGGGCCCCTTGGTTGGATTCCTGGGGATAGAGAGTACACGACGGATCCCCCTACCGATCCTGCTGGCCCATCTCAATCAGCTGCAGGGCTTCTGCCTAGGAGAGCCATTTGCCACAGAGCTGGGATGGCTCCTGTTGCAGGAGCCTGTTCTTGGGTATGAACCTTCGGGAACTTCCAATTCTAACTCATCCTACACCCACCCTCTTAGCCACTATCATCAGTGGCAGCTCACTCAATACACTCGAGGTTCCTTGGAGCCCTGAGTCCCCAGTCCTTGCATGTCCTCTTTTCCCCTTCCTTTCCCTCACAGTTCTCTTAGCATCCCAGCCCCTGATCTTCTTCCTGTCCCCCAGGAAGCCGGAGTTGTGGAGCCAGGGTGAAGTAGAGCAAGCTGGACGCCTAGTACTCACTCTGTCTACTGAAGCTATTTCCTTGATCCCCAGGGTGAGGTGAAGGAACAAGGGAGGGAGTAAGAGCAGAGAGGGGACTGGAGAGCTGGTTCTGGGGAGCTAAGGCCAAGGAGGCTGAGGGCAAGGGATGTGAAGCCTGAATCTGGGGGAAACTGCTAAAAAGAGACAGGACTTTGGAATTACAGCTGCAGCAGCTGGCCCTGACCTTCCTAGGTCTCTGCACCCTCCATCTACCTTCTCACGCAGGAAGCCTTGGGCCCAGAGACCCTGGAGCGGCTCCTAGAGAAACAGCAGAGCTGGGAGCAGAGCAGAGTTGGACAGCTATGTGGGAGGCCACAGCTTGCTCCCAAGAAAGCAGCCTTGGTAGCTGGGATTGTACGGCCTACTGCAGAAGATCTCCCAGGTGAAACTACCCAAATATTCATATGTCTATTGGGGTGTATAGGACAGAATATCCAGCAATGTAGTCACAAGTTTAGGCTCTAGGTATGCTATGCCCTTTAAGTAGATTTGCTCACTTTCTGTTCTCTGGGCTCGGGTTTTCTAATCTATAAATCAAAGTGATTAGAGGAATGATCTACAAGGTCTTTTCCAGCTCTAGGGTTCTATTGCCCTAGAAATTTAGAACCTATTGCATTTTTAGCCTGGGACTTCCCCTTTCCCATTCTCTTATCCCTGTTAACAGTGACCCAGCTTCTAGGCTTGGCTCTATGTTAGAGTATGGAGCTGTCTGCTGGGAAGATGCTTAGGGTGTAGGAGGGAGACCCTGTGGGGCCAGAGACCTGGGTTCTGATCTACACCTGCCATTAAATCCCTAGGCAACCTCCCTCAGTCTTCCATTTATACAATGAAAGGCTTGTCCTTTCTAGTCACTTACTTGGTCTAACATCCTTTGAGTCTTACAATTCTCACACTAGAGTAATCCTTTGGTCCATAGTGTCCACACTGCCCTATCCAAAGGTGGGAGGGAATCATTCCTTCTATAGATATTTCTCTGGGCATGGTTTAGTTCTACACTGACCCCCTGTGCCTGCCTTACCCCTTCAGAACCTGTGCCAAATTGTGCAGATGTACGGGGGACATTCCCAGCAGCCTGGTCAGCAACTCAGATTGCAGAGATGGAGCTCGCAGACTTTGAGGACTGCCTGGCATTATTTGCAGGAGACCCAGGACTTGGGCCTGAAGAACTACGGGCAGCAATGGGCAAGGCAAAACAGGTTAGGTTATGGAGAGGCCAACATGAGGAAGCTGGTTGGGTGCAATTATGGGACACAAGGGAATGGATAGCTGGGTAAGAGGTGGGAGAAACAGGAGATTAAAGAATTAGAGAGTTTGGATCCTAAGTAGGGAGTCAGAGGGGATGAGTATGGAGGAAAGGAAGCTAGTACAGTGGGTAGAAGGAAGAAAGCAGGGGTTCCAAAACTTACTGTTTATCGAAATTATCCAGGGAGCAGGTTTTTAAAATGCTGATGCCAGGGTCCCATGCTAGACTCACTGAAGAATCTTCTTAGGGCTCTAAGGTTCTGCATTTTAACAGGCATTCCCAGTGAGTCTGGTGCACATAAAAGTTTAGAACTCATGGACTAGAGTCTGCTATCTTCCCTACTGAGACTCTAGTGTCTTTCAGTAACACCTTAGTCAGAGGAACCTTAAAGCATCCTCAGCATACAGCTGAGGAAACTCAAGACCCAGAGAGGCAAGTGATTTGCCTACAGTTACACAGCTAAGGTCAGAAGTATGACTAAGACCCAGCATTCTGACTCCTAGACCATTGCTTTCCCATTCACACTGTTCTTCTCTTTCTCCTAGTTGTGGGGTCCTCCCCGGGGATTCCGACCTGAGCAGATCCTGCAGCTGGGTCGGCTCTTAATAGGTCTAGGAGAGCGGGAACTACAGGAGCTGATCCTAGTGGACTGGGGAGTGCTGAGCACCCTGGGGCAGATAGATGGCTGGAGCTCTGTCCAGGTAACACCTTCCCTTTTCCTACTACCTTCCAAACATCCATTCCACAGGTCCAGGCCTCCAGGTCACCTGAAGCCTAAGGAATTTTTTTCCTGTCACCCTGCCTGGCCATTCTTTCTATTTTTAAATACCCTCTACTTGTGGCATTAGGAACTCTGTGATTTATTCACTTTGAGGCCCCAAACAGGTCAAACTCCCTCCTGCCTGTTTTCCCTGGCCTTCTCTTCTTTGGATTCTTAACCTTCCCCACGGCTATTGGATCTTCAGGTCTTAATAATACAAGTATGTAATCCAGTAGCACTTGTCACTTCCCTGATCACTTCCTCTTCCATGAATTCCCCATGATTTCTCTCCTTATTCTGTGCCCTCCATCCCCATCCCAGCTCCGGGTTGTGGTCTCCAGTTTCTTGCGGCAGAGTGGCCGGCATGTGAGCCACCTGGACTTCCTTCACCTGACTGCACTGGGTTATACGCTCTGTGGACTTCGGCCGGAGGAGCTACAACATATCAGCAGCTGGGAATTCAGGTCACCTGCAGAGGGAAGGGTGTGGGTGGTGGTGCTGATGTAAAGGTGGACTCACTGGGGTTGGAAGGCTCACGAAGGAGTGGTCCCATGGAGTAAGGGACCTCACTTGAAGCCATCTATACTCCCAGCTCATGACCATGGGCCCTATCACTGTGGCTGAATCTTCCTCCCTTCCATCCCACTCTTCCACAGCCAAGCAGCTCTCTTCCTGGGCAATCTGCATCTCCGGTGTTCTGAGGAGCAACTGGAAGTTCTAGCCCAGCTCCTTGTGCGGCCTGGCGGTTTTGGCCCCATCAGTAACTGGGGGCCGGAGATCTTCACCGAAATTGGCACAATAGCAGGTAGGGAGGCTGGACCACTGCTGGTACTAGTTGTCAGGGTTTGGTTTCCGTACCATGGGTGGAAGACTGCTGTGGAATTCTTAGGGTGGGAGTCCAAGAAGGTATTTAGGTAAGAGGTTGGAGATGTGTTGGGAAAGGTGTATGGTAGGGTACTTTGGGAGAGGTTGGAGAAGGTCTATAGGTTTGAAGAGAAGGGGGAAGGCCAGTAGAAGACAACGTTTGGATGCCCATCCCACTTGCTTCAACAGCGGGGATCCCAGACCTGGCCCTTTCAGCACTGCTGCAGGAACAGATCCAGGGCCTTACCCCTCTTGCTATTTCTGTCATCCCTGCTCCTAAATTTGCTGTAAGTATTGATGGGCTGGGGCATGCGGTGACCATGAAGAGCCAGGGCCCAACGGGGGCCACAATGGATGCACTGATTCCTGTCCCCGCCCCCAGGTGGTGTTCAGCCCCTCCCAGCTATCTAGTCTCACAAGTGTTCAGGCTGTGGCTGTCACTCCTGAACAAATGGCCTTTCTGAGTCCTGAGCAGCGACGAGCTGTGGTATGGGCCCAGCACGAGGGGAAGGAGAGCCCAGAACAGCAGGGTGAGTTCCCAAATGCACAGCCTGACCCGCCAACTCCTGACCCAGAATCTGACCCTGAACTTGGTGCTCTCTGACTCAGGGAGATCCCTGGAATAAAGGGGTCTAGGCAGATAGTTTCCATCTATCAGTGATTCCTGGGGAACACAGTTGTAACATTCCTCCCATTCTCTGTCTCATTATAGGTCGAAGCACAGCCTGGGGCCTTCAGGACTGGTCACAACCCTCCTGGGCCATGGCATTGACCATCTGCTTCCTTGGCAACCTGCTGCAAACCTGTCTCCACAGTTAAAGAGAGAGCTGTTGGGAAAGAAACTTTAATAAAATGCAAATGGAAATGCATTCTAATTATCCTCAGGAAGCTGATGAGGAATATGGGTAAAATGCTAATGCTTTCCACCCACCTGAGAATCAGTGTTCCTGGCATGCCATATCTGGAGTCTTCTTTCCATCATAAATAACCCCACTGCTTTTTTTCCTTTCCTGGAGGCTAGACCCTCCTCACCCCAACCATTAGAAATAACACAGACAGCTAGAGCATAGCAAGGAGTCTTTACTAGGACAGAAGGAGTTGGGGGCATCCAAGGCAAGTAGAATGGGCCACATTAGAATGAGCAGAACTCCTGGGGATCTTGAGTCATCTTCTGGGGAGGGGGATTTAATGTTTACTGTGGACAAGAGGTGGAGGGATGCGGATATCCTGGCCTCTCTCCAGACGCCGTTCACAATCAATCAAATAGTTTACTCCATCGATGACCAGCTGCACCAGCTCCACCTGAAGGACACTAACCCTTGACCTCTGCTTCCCATAACTTGAGTTTTATTCTTTAGCACTGATTTGCCTGCTCAAGGAACTCATTTCCAGTTGCCTCCCCACTCAACCTGAATTTCATTTCAGATTCCTGGGGCCCACTCACCGTCATATTTCAACCCCCACAGACCTATGCCTCTCCTCACCCTAATCCCTAAGGATCTCACCTCTGACTTGCCCAGTCGGTCCAAATTAGAGATGTCAAAAACACTGCCTGTGGCAGCTGTGTCCACTCCTCCAGTACCACGCTTTTGGAGCCTTAAGTTCTCCAGGATCTTTGGGAAGCGGCTATCCTAGAGGGGAGGAGATAGGGGTTGGGGCGGGGTCAATAGGGGGCAGAGACTTGTTTTACCCTGAACATGCTCAGAGCTCTTTCCCCTGACATTTTCCAGACATAATATGTCTGGCTCCTTTCCAAAATGCTCCCACCCTCCCATCCACACACAGCCACCTTCCTCACCCACACCCTGCTCTAACCCCACAATTCCTTTACTTTGCTTAGCAGGGGCAGTTTGACGTGCACTCCTGCCCGAAGTCCAGTGCCCAGGTTAGACGGACAGGTCAAGATGTATCCCAAACGCTCATTCCACATGAACTCCCAGCCACGTTCCTGGATCAGCCGCTCCACCTGAGTCCATAAAGGCTCTGTTAGTGAAAAGTCAGGGATATGTGAACCCTCCCTTAGCCAGACCTATAGGAACTCTAAAAGTATATCTAGAACCAGAAACTTGGGCTGTGAAAGAATGACATTGCTGTGTGTGTGTGTGTGTGTGTGTAAGTGGCTTGTTATTATCATGCATACAAGGTAATTTTGATGTTGCAAGGCCATAATGGTGAGATTACAGCAAAATATCTTGTGTGTGGAAGAAGAGAAACTTGGGAGAATGATGCATTCGGGATGATCTAGGGAAATGAGTGGAGGTGGTAAACTGAACTGAGAAAGGGATGATTATTCAATGAGCTCAGCATGCATGGATTATCTTTGCTTTGCTAATGAGCCTAGAGTTTGGAAGGGTTCTTTCACACATAAAATGAGGGTGTAGGCTTTGCAATAGGAAGAGGCAAGAAAGCCTTCTGTTAGCTGTGGAAAAAGTACATGTGAGAAGGCAGAGAGAAATGTGCAAACAGTCCAGAAGAACCGGACTCATACTTATGGGTGTGCAAGAGGGGTTGGAGAGGGGAGTATGGGAAGGGTGTTTTGTTTCACTTCAGCATCCTAATCATGGAGATGACCATTAGAGTTCAAGAGATGGGGATCTGCCAGAGTGATGGACATGAAAACTACCTAACATGAGTAAAGGGGACCCTATTCATAGTTCAGGAAAAAACCATGGCATGGGGGGAGGTTATCTAATAGGCTGAACAAGGGGAAACCCTTCCATTAAAAAATAATAACAGGGAGTGCCTGGGTGGCTCAGTCGTTAAGCGTCTGCCTTCGGCTTAGGTCATGATCCCAGGGTCCTGGGATTGAGCCCCGCATCGGGCTCCCTGCTCAGCGGGGAGTCTGCTTCTCCCTCTCCCACTCCCCCTGCTTGTGTTCCCTCACTCACTGTGTCTCTCTCTGTCAAATAATAAATAAAATCTTTAAAAAAAAATAATAATAACAGGAGCTAACACTGAACATTTACTATGGGCCAGGCATGTTACATGCATTATCTCATTTAATCCCCACAACAACATAAAATGTAGGAAGCTTTACTATCCCAATTTTACAGATGAGAAGCCTGAGGCATATCATTTGAAAAGTACTTCCCTACCCACTTAGAGTCAGAATATGTTATCTGTTATTTGCCAAAAACAATAAAAACTTCCCAGCTAGAATATAAAAGAGGAGGAGCTCTCTGTCTTTACAGGTCCAAAATAGAATTGTATATATGAGAACATACAATAAGAACTGGGTTTATGGGGATTTCTAATCTAGAATAGAATATGGAGACCTAATCCATGTAAGATTGAGGAATTCTGTAGAGCCACACATTCTGGAACTTAAGCCATTCCATCTTCCGTTTTCCCCGGTCTCCCTCCTACTCTCAGCTTAAACCCTAGACATGATACTTTAGCAAGAATGACAGAATCCAGAGCCAAGGCCTACCTTGGTTCAGAACTAGGTAGTTACAATGGAATCACGAATACACCAATCTTTCACTCCCTACATTGATCCAGGCTCAAACTTTTCCTTATCTGCACACTCCACACATCCCGGGCACTGACCCACTATCTCAGTTATTCCTTCTTTGTCTTATCTGGCAACTGCTTTATTTACCTTAGGCTCATAACATTCTTTCTCTCTATTCTTGGGTGACCATCTATCCTGGTTTTCCCTGGACAGTCCTGATATATTGTCCTGAAGTGATTGACAGTGATCCCCTTTGCCATCAAAAGTATCCTGAGTTGGTTGATAAATTATACAGTCTAGTCTTTGGTTTTTCCTTTATGTCCTCCCACCTAGTTCCCTTATACATTCTTCTCCAACCTCTTTGAGGCCTCGACAGAATCTTTCAAACACTCTCTTCATGTTGCCACCCTTCTCCATGGAGATGACCCGTGTATGATCCTCCTCATTCACCCAGATCAAGAAGTTCTTCTCATTGTTGTGCCTGAAAGCAGAAAAGAGGAAAAGACAGGGATCAAGAGGCAGGTCAAGAACTGGAAGAGATAGAGGAATAAAAGGCACTTAACAGCATGGGGACAAAAGAGGTAAGATAAGCCTCATACCAGATCCCACGAGCATCTGGCCAGTCTCGAGCCATTCCTGCTGCAGTCAGCAATGGGGACACAGGCTTATCAAATAGAAAGTGATCCTGAGGCAAGTAAAAGGACTTGGTTTAAGAATCTTCACAGTAGCCCCTGGGCCTCTGTCTCATCTGGCCCACCGTCCCCTCTGACTCTAATTTCCATCTGCTCCTCAACCCTGCTCCCTCTCAAGGCCCCTCACATCAATAAGCTGTTGCTGCTCAGCCTCTGTCATCTCACTGAGCCGATAGTAACGTCCAGCCAGGTCACCCTTCAGTCCACTCAGTGCATCCACTACAACACGTTCCACTTCTCGTCGCTCTGCCCGAGTGCAGGCTGGAGGAAGACTGAGTCCGCGGATACTTCGGCCAGTTCTGACTCTCGAGGACAATACATACCTCTCATCAAAGTAGCCAGAACGGATCTAGGGAATAAGAGAAATTAATATAAGTCACAGACACAGTGGGTGGGAACTGAGGACCTAGGGGAAGGAGAGACCTTAAGGACTGTAGGGACCCTCACTGCATGCACTGGAAGGAGAAGTTCAACGAGCAAGTACTCCAACTGAAGGGAGCATTATGAACCCTCCCTCAAACTGCTGACTTTGGGGTATGGTCATTCTCATCCACCCTCTCCTCTCCATATCCGCTGCTTCTTAAGATACAATTCCTCCCCCCACACCAACACTAAAAGCTCAGCAGTCTAATGACTCCGAGTCAGGAAATAATTAAGGTGAAGGGATTAGAGAAACAGTGTTGTACATAAGGCAATGCAAATCAGATGGGGAATATCTGACTTACCTTGCTGGCATCCAGGTCAGTGGTATGTTTCATTGTTTGGGGGTCATATCCATTGTGTCGCTCTTGTATCACAGGATCAAACAGCTCAGCAAATACCTGATGGGGAATTAAGAGGGAGAGGGTGGTTAAAAAGAGGAGATCCCTTTTCAGGCTTTAGTTGTGGATTGATTTCACTGGGTCAGAAAACGTGAGTATGGAAGGTCCAGCCTTAAAGGAAAGTGAAGGGTCTGTAGGGGGAAGGAGCTGGGATTACTGGGAAGATGAGTTGGGTCACCAGGGAGACTCTGGGGGCCCCCTACCTCATAGGTCTCCTCATCTCCAGCTACCATGCCCACAGTCTTGATGAAGGGGTGGCCGGGGTTGTCCACGCCAGTCTGGATACACTGATCTAGCGTCCAACCAGTGGGTGTGGTCTTGTCGCAGAGCCGGGCATAGACTGCTGGGGTCAGGTGACTGGCCATGCAGTTGTTGTGCTTTCGGAGGTCTGGGTACTCAGCGCTAGGGAGGGGGTACCCAGTAACCATGGAGGGAGGGCACAGGGGGCCTAGACCCAGTGCAGTCAGCTGGGAGCTATCCAGTTATCCATATCTGGCTTTGCTCCTTGTGAGGAGGAGAGATTAGAGGGAGCCTAAACCTTGGTAATCTCTTTAGGGACTTTCAGGGTCTATTCTTTCCCAACAGTTCTAGCTTCCTCTGAGCGACCGGCTCAATTCCCCCAGATTTGCTCAGTTCTTTCCTACCATTAGCACAGCATCAGGGATGGGGGAAGGGCAAGACCAAAGAGGGGAATTCAGGAAATGGGGGGAAACAGCAGGAAAGGAGATGGAGGAAAGCGAAAAGAATAGTTACTGGTCTCTCAATTAGGGATTTGGGCAGAGTAGGGGCAGCCAGAACTCACAGGGCCAGAACGGGTCTTGGGGGCGGGGACTGCGCGTTACAGGTCCCCAGGAATGCGTTAGCCTCACGGTTTTGGCCTCAGTCCCTAACCCACTGAGGTCTCCAGATTGCACAGCACTCCACTCCAGAGGCTTCGTGATTATAACCCTTCTCTGTTGCCCGGGTCCTCATCTCCATCCCCATCTTCGTTCCCGTCACCACCCCCCACCCCCCCCACACACACCCCTGCGCCTCAGACACTGATACCTCGGGGGATACAGCCTTCGTCGTTCACTGGCAGCTCTTACAGGTTCCGGGCGGAGCAGAAACCCAGCGGCTAGAGACCCAGCTCCAGCCAAAGCCAGGAGCCTGAGCCCCGGGCGGGCGGACAGCAGACGAGAGAAGGGACCAGCCATGGCTTGAGGGACCGGCTACTCAATCCCGAGGCTGGAGCTGGCGCAGGGCAGGAACGGGGAGGGAGGATGCAACCAGGAAGATTGAGGGCCGGAACTGGGTGCGAGGTTGGAGCCGAAATGGGGGCCGGAGTGGAAGCTGGAGCCGGAGAGGGAGCGGGTTCCAACCAGACTGCAGGAGAGGCGCAATGAGCTAGCGACGGGCGGTCGAGGAGAGGGAGGCCCCAGCCGCAGTCTCCAGGGGTGGGGCTCATGCAGGCCCCGCCTTTCCGCCTGCGACCGCGCTAGGTGTGCGGGGGCCGAGGTGGGAAGCACCGACAGGTAGATTAGGGGACCAACTCTAGGCTGGGGACGCGGACCCACCTGAGACGAGGTGGCCCAGATTTCAGCACCAAGTACAGGACAGCACCCGAGGGGACCCGCGAAAGGCTAAACACCCTTCCCCCAAGCCTCTCCATTTAATCGGGAACCCGATTCGTCACTCTGGGTGTTAAAGGGTGACATTGTACAACCTCTTCTCTAGTTTTCGGCCTTCCCCAGCAACCTCTTCATAATCTCAGGGGAGGCGGCCGTGGGGAGAAACCGCGGAATAAGTACAGATACCAGAGAAAGACAAGAAGGAAGCACACAGAGGCAGATAGTGGGAAAGACGCCTGGTGGCTCAAGGTCACCTTTTCCTTAGAACCAGGAAGAGGACGAAGGCACCCTTCTGCCACACCTGTGCTATTCTTACAAGGTTGTGGAAGAATTCCCTGAGAGGAACTCTAGAAACATTAACTCTTATCCCATTTATATTGTGTTCCCTACCCCCACTCAGCCCCCAAGCCTGAAGCCCTGTCCTGCCTCCACTTCTCATGATCTCCAGCTTTCCTCCCCCCTCCCCTCCTCTCCATCTTCTACTTCACCTTCGAACTTTTAATTCTTCGTGCTTTATCCAGCTTCAGAAGTGTTTGCTGCCCACAGGACTCCCTCTGAGTATTCTCTGCAAGCTTGCCTACCTGTTGGTCGCCCTGGGTATGGAGCTGGGGCTGGGCAGGGAATCGTTAGTTTCCTCTTTCTCCTCTCCCTTCTCTTCCCTCTTTGTAGCTTCCAGTTCCTGGGCTGGAGGGGAGTGTAAGGTGAAGTGAAGGGTGTGGTAAGATGACGACGTGTAGGAATGGGACAGGCAGGCACAGGTCTCCAACAACCACAAGTGTTGCTTCTCTTGGTTCCCTAATGCTGTTTAATACAGAGTGTAAAGGGGAGTGGTGTTCAAGGGCTAAAGTTGCCAGGGAATCTCTGCCTTCCTACTGGTCTTCTGTCCTCTCTCCTCACAAGGTGTGTATTCAGATTTGAGAGGGTGTGTTCCCACAGTTCAAAGTGTGACTTACGTGTGACTTGACCTTTGTCCTGGCAGGAAAGAGAATGAATGCTGGAGCCAAAATAGAGATGTGGGGCTTCAGTATGGAAAGTCAGTTAAGGTGGGGTACGTATGATGGTGTTAGTCCCTTCTCTCAGCTATCTTGGTGTACCCACAAGATAGTAAGATACTTGGAAATCTTATTTGAGAAAGATAAATTCCCTTCACATTGTCCTCTGGCCCCACTGATGAGACCCCACCCCTATACTCTGATTCCCTTTATTCCTCTCAGTCTTCTCCTGTGTTCCTTTTCCTCCCTTCCTCATTTCTTGGTATCCTTAGAAGCCATTCCCCTCTCTTCTGTGTCTGTCACTTAATTCCTTCTTCTGGTAAGAGAACAAATATCAGAGAATAGAGTTCTACAGTTAGAGTCACTTTTGGAGAGATGGAAAATGTTACCTGTGGACTCAGTGTCTAGGTTAAGGAGTAGTTATGAGCAAGCAAATATAATTACTTGGAATGGTGTATATTTACCCAGATAAAGAAGGGAGATAATCTTTCAGAGCAGTAGGGTTGTTATTTGATTGAGAGGGTGGTTACTAAGATTAAAGAGGTAGGAAACAAGAAGAGAGAATTACAGAAGGAAAAATAAGACTTGCCCAGAGGAATAGAGAAAGCACTCAAGTTTGGAGACTAGCTGTCCAAATTTGAGTACTAGCTCTGCTGAGAAAAGACATATATTTGTGTACTTTTCTTATTCCCTGTGAGCCTCTAACAGCCACATAATGTATTAATGCTCACTTTAAAAAATTATCCTATGGCATACAGGAAGTAATTGATATATATATATTTGATTTATTTAATGATAATGATATCAATACTACTTAACATTTATAAAGCACTTTACAATTATAAGGAACTCTTGTATGTATTATTTCATTGAACTGGATTGTTCCAATGGATGACCAGGGACTGAGCCTACATTTTTCGGGGGGCGGGGGAGGTGAGAAGACAAGTTAATTAACTAGAAGATGTTTTAATAACTTGTTTGAAGGGTTGGAGTGGTGGAGAGAACATGAGCCTGAGCAGAACTAAGGAGGATTCTATTTCCCTTAGGGACGGTCCTTAGAATCATCCCTATCTCATTCAGGATGCCTTGGGGTCAGTATAATGAGGCACCTGACTGAAAAGTGGTAGGATCCCTGAAGTTGCAGAGGAAAAACATGGAACTTGGGATTGTCTTGGCCAGGGAAACCTAAGTAAGAATGAAAAGATAAGAATAAAAATGCAGGGGCGCCTGGGTGGCTCAGTCGTTAAGCATCTGCCTTCAGCTCAGGTTATAATCTCAGGGTCCTGGGATCGAGCCCCGCATGGAGCCCCGCATGGAGCCCCGCATGGAGCCCCGCATGGAGCCCCGCATGGAGCCCCGCATCGGGCTCCCTGCTCGGGAAGCCTGCTTCTCCCTCTCCCACTCCCCCTGCTTGTGTTCCTGCTCTCGCTGTGTCTCTCTTTGTCAAATAAATAAATAAAATCTTTTAAAAAAGAATAAAAATGCAAACATACAAAATGCTTTCATATAATCAGTACCTTATGATTAGGTTTTTTTAAAATATTGTATTTATTTATTTCACAGAGAGAGAGCACACGTGCACAAGCAGGGGGAGTGGTAGGCACAGGGAGAGGGAGAAGCAGACTCCTGTAGAGCAGGGGAGACCGATGAGGGTCTCGATCCTACGGTCCTAGCGGACGTTTAACCGATGGAGCCACCTAGGCACCCCTGATTAGGTTTTTAAACCACTCTCTTACAGACGGAGAAATGGAGGCTGAGGGAAGTTCAGTGACTTGTCCAAAGCTGCACAGCTATTAAAGGCAAGGCCAGGATTCAAACCCAGGTTTGTCTGGTTCCAAGGCTGGGGGAGGGGTAAAGAACAAGCCCAGTGTGAAGATGGGAACCGTCTTGCCCAGTCTTCCATGTCCATCCTTTTTGTTGTCTCCTCCATAAATAAGTGTCTTTGTTCCTTCCCTTAATTTTCCGATTTGTTTTTCTCATTGTCTCTTTTTGTCTCCAGTCTACTCTACATCTGTTAACATTTTCAACCTACATCTATTGGCTAAGTATGTCATACTCCTTTTGTTTTAAAAAACAAACAGAAAACCTGGTTTTGTTCTCAAGGACGTGCAATGGCACAAATTGTACCTCTTCCTCTGCATCTTGCTTCTTCCCTGCTCTTGGTTTCACTGTAAAGTCTCTGTCTAAACGAAGCATCTGAGCTGTGCCGACGCAGAAATCGGAGGAAGGGGAGCATCAGGTTGCACTCCCTCCCTACAGCCGCTAGGGGCCACCCTCCTCCACGCAGAAGTGCAGGCCAACGCAGCCTGACTCTGTTGCCGGTGCGCGCCCTCCGCTGATTGGTGACACGGCAGAGAAGCCGCGCTTTGATTGGGCTGCTGTCAGGTGTCGCTGACGGCACGTTCGGCTGCGCGAACGCAGGGAGGCGGGTGAGCGAGGGCCGGGGGCGGTGGGGGAGTGGCTGGGGGCTGGGGGCGGTATCTGAGGCGGTGGGCTGGGTAGAGTGGGCTCTGGTGGTGCTGAGGGCAGTGTTTAGTACGGGCTGGGGGCAGCTTCGGAAAGAGGCCCAGGGAAGAGGCCTCAATGTCAGCGTAGGGAGAGTAAGGCGGGGGCGGGCGAAGGCTGGTGGAATCGCATCGGAGGGCGGCATTCGTGACCGGGAGCTGTGTGAGGAGAGACACCGGAGGGGGTCAGCAAGAGAAGAGAGGGGTTTGAGGATTTGCGGGAGGAAGAGGGAGTCCTGCGTGAGGAGCGGAGGCAGCAGGGGAGCGGGTCAGGGTGGGGAGGTCTGTGTGAGGAAGGGTGGAATGGAGTCGACGCGGGAGAGGATCGCTGCAGGCTGGGCTTGTTGCAGAGAGGAGGGGACTCTGGAGAGAGCTAGTGTAAGGACGGAATGGATCGTAGGCATTCTTTGTGGGGGATCATTGAGGGTTCGATATAAATATGTTACGAAGTGTGGTGACTCATCGACGGGTTTGGAGGGCTGCTTAATGCTGGAGAATCACTAAGTGAGAGGATTAGTTGGATTATTAATTGGATTAGTTGATCAGTGTGGGGGAGGGGCAGCAGTGTCGTGAGTGGTGGGGGGGGTCAGTGGAGAGTCATTTTAGCAAATTAGGGGAAGAAAGGAGCATGAGTGGGTTGATAAACAAGGGCATCAGCACAATTCATCAGTGTCAGAATATGGGTATATATGAAGGAGTAAGCATTGCATCTAGAGGGAATTTAGGTGGGAAGAAGATCGTGTTGGTGGCCTGAGGAGTTTTACTATGTTGGAAATATTCCTGCTTGGACTGTGTATTGAGGTTTCCCCTTCACCACTAATGGTGCCCTCTATTAAGTGCATGGTGATTAAGGAAATTCGAGGACTACTGCAAACAACCCTGAATTCTAAGGGATAAAAAAGTTACGCAGTTTACCCTCTCTTCTACCCCCTCTTCAGATCTGATTTAACATCTGTGTTTCTGAGATTACCCGTCTGCCCCATCCTCTCTCCCTACCTACCTATCTTCTCCCCACCTCTGACCCTCTCTTTTTTCCATCCGTTTGCACTGATTCAGGCAGGAGGTAGACTGCCCTTTAGTCTTTTTGTAGAGCGAGAAGTTTTCTTTTGTTTCGCAACAAAGTATTGAAGGAGAGGGGGTTGGGGAGAAGGGCACAGAAAACTGGGGAATAGCTCTTGGAATACCACATCAAATCCCAGCCTCTCTCAGAGGTACATCTAAATAAATCCTGGCTTATATCATAGCTATTTCTGTCAGGCTTCTATCTTTGCTTTGTTAAGTATGAATTTAGGCCTTTCCGTCTCTCTTTAGCCCCATATTTGTGAACAGACTCTTCCGCATTCTATTACCATCCTCTGTTATAAAGTTATATAATAGAATTTCAGGAAAATGACTATATACATTCAGTAGAAAACCAGGAAGGACTTAATGGAAAAAAGGGTGAAGGGTTAGGAATCTTAGACATGAGAGAAAACCCCTGCTTCAGATAAGGTATAAAGGTGCAAGAAAATTCTGCTTGCTTAAACTATACAGGGACCTTGGGAATGCCACAAATCATGGAAGTTGGGTCAGGTCACTAAAAAGGAGTTCAAAGAAATAGCCTGTTAATCAGGAGGGGGAGTGTATGAAGATCTGCAATAGACAACTGGAAATTTTTTTTTAAGATTTTATTTATTTATTTGAGTCAGAGTGAGAGAGCACAAGCCGGGGAGGGAGAGGGAGAAGCAGATTCCCCACTGAGCAGGGAGCCCAACTGGGCCTCAATCCCAGGACCCCAGGATCATGACTTGGATTCTGACGCTTAACTGACTGAGCCACCCAGGCGCCCTGACAACTGGAAATGTTAAGTCTAAGGAGCGTGTTGTAGTTGACCAGTGGAGACAAGCAGATGGTAAAGACTAGAAAGGTTAAGGGCTGCATAAAGGTTAGCTCTTTCTAATTAAAGGTGCAAATCCCACTTGCAATGGAAGGGTTTTAAATAAAAATACAAAATAATTGTTGGAGACCATTTAAAAAATCTGTAAGACGAAATTCGTTTACTTAAGGTGTTTCTGGCTTTCATTAGAGTCATTGGTTAGTATTTCTGAGAACTTTTGGAGAATGTGAAAAATCGCTGCTGGGTGACTCAATTTTATTTTTGGAAAAAAGCAGCATACCCATATCCCTGCACTTTAGTATTAACAAATGTTAACCTTTTGTGTATTTGCTTTAGATTTTTTTTAAAAATTGAAATAAACATTACAGATAAGGTTGGAAAGTTCCACTCAGATCCTTCTCAGTTCCATTTTCCCCTCTCAGAGGTAACCACTATCATGACTTTAATGTCTTTCTTTCCAGTCCATATTTTTAGACTTTTACTAATTATGTATACAGTCATAAATACATGTAATATTTTTTACTTATGCAAACTGAATTGTACTGCATGTGTATTTCTGCAGTTTGCATTTGGAAATTGTCCATATTGTTAAATCTTTGATTCATTTTTAAAAATCGCTGTTTATCATTTGTATGTACTACAGTGTATTTATCCATTCTACTTGTGACCTCTGAGTTTTCAGTTCTTCCCATTACCAGCAGTGAGGTTATGAACATCTTTGCCCATGTCTTGTTATGTGGGAGAGTTTTTTTTTTTTTAAAGATTTTATTTATTTATTCGAGAGAGAGAGAATGAGAGACAGAGAGCATGAGAGGGAGGAGGGTCAGAGGGAGAAGCAGACTCCCCGCCGAGCAGGGAGCCCGATGCGGGACTCGATCCCGGGACCCCAGGATCATGACCTGAGCTGAAGGCAGTCGCTTAACCAACTGAGCCACCCAGGCACCCGGGAGAGTTTTTTATAGCAGAAATTCTCAACCTCGACACTACTGACATTTTGGACTAGATAGTTCTTTGTTGTGGGGGAATATTCTATGCGTTTTAAACTGTGAAGCAGCATCCTTGGCCTCTACTCATTAGATGCCAATAGCACCTTCCCAGCTGTGACAACCAAAAATGCTTCCTACCAAATGTCTGATAACCAGCATAATCACAATTAGTTAAGAACCACTACGGTAGGTGTATGTATGCAGAAATGGAACTACCAGATTGTTCTGATTCAAGTATAAGTCTTAAGATGCTCTAACTGATTATGGCTCTAGACAGAATTTTTTCCTATTGTAGCTTCTGGTGTAAGGGACCTCGGCCTAGACCAGACTTGGGTCTGTAGTACCAGGACATGGTAGAGAGAAAACTGAAATTTTGGTCTGAGAATGGGTTGGAGGCAATTGTATGCATGCCCATATCCTCAACCTCCCAGTCAACACTAGACCTCTTTCCTTGACAGATTTTCTGGACTTGGGCATTTGTCTTTTAAAGTGGAGCACGTGAAGGAGGGACAGGGGACATAGAGGATTTTAATGTTCTGATATAATGCTTAGAACATAGGGTGCCCTCGGGGTGCCTGGATGTCTCAGTCGGTTAAGCGTCTGCCTTCAGCTCAGGTCATGATCCCAGGGTTCTGGGATCAGGCCCCACAGCTTCCTGCTCAGCAGGGAGCCTGCTTCTCCCTCTCCCTCTGTTGCTCCCCCTGCTTGTGCTCTCTCACTCTCTCTGTCAAATAAATAAAATCTTAAAAAAAAAAAAAAAAGAACATAGGGTGCCCTCGATAAATGTTTTTTGAGTTAATCCTTTGTAGGAATGAAGATGGGACTTAAGGTCAAAGGCAGCTAGCTGAGCTCTCTCCTTCCCTCTGCTCTTGAATTAAATCCCTGAGTTCAACACTACTGTGGGGAGATGGTGAAGGGATAGGAACATTTGGAATGAATCAAAAATTGGAAATGCCACTCTAATCTTCTCTTCTGGTAGGAATCAACAGTAGCCTTCCATGAGGAACTGCCTTTTCCACTTGCTGCTGGAGTTAATGGTGTTTCCTGCTGGCAGAATCAGGGACATGCCAGCACTGTAAGGGTTAACCTACTTATCCTCTCACCAGTCTCATGGTTGGGAGTGGGGTGAGTGGAGAGGAAAAGGGAGACCTTGCTTTTCTCTTAGGGATCTTTAGTCATGTCAAGTCATAGCCCACGTGCCTCTTTTCCCGTTGCTCCTTTTTACCATAGTTTTGTTTCCTGTTTCCCCTAGTCTCCTTGTGGTTCCCTCTTTATTTTATCATTCCCCATGCCCCATCCCCACCACTGCCATGGGGTTTGGATTCTGAGCTAATGGGATACCCTCCATTGCAGAACGGGATGAGTGGGTGCTCCGGCGGGGATGTGGTCACTGCCGGCCAGTGAGGGCGAGAGTGCCACAGCCCACTTCTTCCTGGGAGCTGGAGATGAGGGGCTGGGCACCCGTGGAATAGGCATGAGGACAGAAGAGAGTGACAGCGAGCTCCTTGAGGATGAGGAGGATGAAGTGGTAAGACTAAAGAAAATAATGTAACTTGGTGTTGGGACCCCTTTCATGGAGAGTTGAGATTCCATTGGTTGGAGACACTTCTCTGCTCTTTCTAAATGCATAGATTTCCTGTCATAAAAAAGCCCTATCCTGATTAAGTGGAGAGGCAGTAGAGATTGGTTAAATTACTTATCTTTGAATCCCCTGCCATTATGCCCTCGTCCTGTTGTGTCATGGTTATTGGTTCTCTGGCTCTTCTGCCTGAGCACACATTTCCTACTGTGGAAAGACTCCTATTCTTTAGGCAGTAGGAATCCCTACACGCACTCCATTCTAGACCTAAGTTAGGAGACAGCATTTCCCCATAGGTCCAAAGTCCTGGCAAGAAACTCTGTGCTCAAAGGAGATGAGACAGTGTTCCCTAATAGGGATGGTCTTGGTGGGAAGTTCCTAAGTTCCTGACAGCACTTCTTCTCTATAGCCTCCTGAACCTCAGATCATTGTTGGCATCTGTGCCATGACCAAGAAATCCAAGTCCAAGCCAATGACCCAAATCCTAGAGCGACTCTGCAGGTTTGACTACCTAACTGTTATCATTCTGGGAGAAGATGTGATCCTCAACGAACCTGTGGAAAACTGGCCATCTTGCCACTGCCTCATCTCTTTCCACTCCAAAGGTTGGAGTCTGTGAAGGAAAATGGGAGGGAATGGAGTTGCGAATGCTAGACTGGGAAATGAGGTTCTTACTGTCAAGTAGTACAGAGGTCATCAGCTCTTCCTGACACACTGGAGAACAGTGCAGGGGGCGGGGTTTGCTTTCCCTGTATCATGGAAGAGTTGCTGGAGGTGGTTTAAAGGCCACATTCAAACCTCAGGATCTAAGGCTCTTAGGATCTCTGACAGAATTGTGTGTCTCTGGAAGGACCCTAAAAATATCTTTTTCACTTTTTCCTGATGGATATTCTAGACTTGGGAAGTTGGGCAGAAGGATAAGTGATGGGTTGGATGGGTAGAGGAGCTTAGTGGCAACTTTAGCTTTAATACATCTCTCTGTTTCTCTTGCCATTTTCTCACTCTCTTTCACGTTTTTACTTTTATCTATTTCCTTTCTCTATCCCAGGATTTCCTCTGGACAAAGCTGTTGCTTACTCCAAGCTTCGAAACCCCTTTCTTATCAATGACCTGGCTATGCAGTATTACATCCAGGATAGGTATAGCTTTCTGTTGATTGGTGGGATGGGTAGCCCGGAGATCATGCCTATTTATGGAGCCCACTCTGGGAGGATCAAATAAACATGCTTAATTTTTGTAACATGCCCTCTTGAGTTCTATACCCTGATATCTACCAGTTCCTGAGCAAATGAAATCCCTAGCCTCTTCCCTTGGTCACTGTCTCCCACCTCTCCCAGCTAATTTATTTGGGGGCAACAGGAGGGAGGTGTACCGGATCCTGCAGGAGGAGGGTATTGATCTGCCTCGATATGCTGTGCTCAACCGTGACCCTGCCCGGCCTGAGGGTGAGTACCTGGCTTTGTCCAGTCCTGTCCTTGCTTTCTGTGACTTAGCCCAGTTGTCCATCCTCTAGACATCTCCATGTACTACTTATCTCAGTGAGCCTTTGGTTATTGGATTATGGGTAGAGTTAGAGCTATGGGTTCTCGAACAGAGCCTTGGACCTCTTAGGTAGATTCTACTATATTTATAGTAGGTCATAGATAGGTTAAGATAGGTCATAGAAATTTGGGGGTTATGGAGATTAAAACTCAGAGAAATGGGAGTTGGAAGCATTCTACAATTCTCAACCCTGGAAATGACCACATACCTGTCTTTCAGAATGCAACCTCATAGAAGGTGAAGACCAGGTAGAGGTAAATGGAGCTGTCTTTCCCAAGCCCTTTGTGGAGAAGCCAGTGAGTGCAGAGGACCATAATGTTTACATCTACTACCCGAGTTCAGCTGGAGGAGGAAGTCAGCGCCTCTTCCGTAAGGTATGGGAGACATTTAAACATTTGGGGAAGTCAGATAGATTGAAGGACAAGAATGAGGTTGTGGGGAGGGAAGCTGGAGGATTTGGGGACAATGTGGAGGTAACGTTTTTTCCTTCTTTTTCTTCCTGAAGATTGGCAGCCGAAGCAGCGTTTACTCTCCCGAGAGCAGTGTCCGAAAGACAGGATCATACATCTATGAGGAGTTTATGCCAACAGATGGCACAGATGTCAAGGTTATGGTGGATATAGGGATTTAAGTAGTCATAAATGTCTGGGTGGGATGGGGTGCATGGGAAGCAAGTGGAAGTGTATGGAGAGAGTCATAGAAAATAAAGCATGAATGTGATTTGCTTTCATATTCAGGTGAAGATATTGAGAGAAGTAGACCTTTACATTGTACTATCAGAGCAAGGGCAAGTGTAGCGTGGAAAATGGTATAATGTTGGTAAGTTATTTCTCAATGAGGACTAGGTAATAGCTCTGGAGGCCCAAAGAGAAACCTTCATAAGGATACTTCAGTGGGACTCAGTAAGAAAAATGTCAGTCTCCTTGTTCTTTATACTCAGGGTTTTTTTGTTTTTGTTTTTGTTTTTACTCTGAAACTAGTTTACAGACCTAGTGCTCATATTATCTTCTCATATACAGGATGAGCAGTGGGCATACTCAGTGATGCTATGTACCTGCAGGTATATACAGTGGGGCCCGATTATGCCCATGCTGAAGCCAGAAAATCTCCAGCTCTGGATGGGAAGGTCGAACGAGACAGTGAAGGGAAAGAGATTCGATATCCAGTCATGCTGACTGCCATGGAAAAGCTGGTGGCCAGGAAAGTCTGCGTAGCTTTTAAGGTGGAGGAAGGCCCATGGTGGGTGGTGCTTGGAGTGAGGGTACGAGACAGGAGCAGGGGTCTGGGAAGAAAGAGTGGCTCTCTTGTTCTCATCTTGCCTCTTTGCACTGCAGCAAACAGTTTGTGGTTTTGACCTTCTTCGTGCCAATGGTCACTCCTTTGTGTGTGATGTCAATGGCTTCAGTTTTGTCAAGAATTCGATGAAATACTATGACGACTGTGCTAAGATTCTGGGGTAAGAGACACAGTGGTCTGGACTGGGCAGAATGGGCTTAGAGAAGAAAGTTAGAAAGCTTTTGCTTTATTTTAAATAGTGTAAAAAAGGATTTAAGAGGGAAAAAGGAAAATAGAAAAAGGGCTCCTTAGCCCTCTTGCCTTCCTAACGCTGCACTCTGTTAACAGTTTTATATATACCATTGTGTCTTCTTCTACCATATATAAACAAATTATATTTATTGTACTAAACATATACTATTTTAAAACTTCTCTTTTAAAAAAATTCACCACATGATATTTAAAAATGTGGAAAGAATGATGCATATGGTGAGTATTCATGTATTCACCGTCAAGCTTTAGAAATAGAATATTAAGAATTGGGGCTCCTGGGTGACTCAGTTGGTTAAGTGGCCGACTCTTGATTTCTGCTCAGGTCATGATCTCAGGGTCCAGGGATCAAGCCCTGTGTCCGGCTCCACACTCAGTGGGGAGTCTGCTTAAGGATTCTCCCTCTCCCTCTTCCTCTGCCCCTCTCCACACTCACATTCTCTCTGTCTCTAAAATAAATAAATAGATCTTAAAAAAAAAAAAAGAATATAGCTGAGGCCCCTACCCCCCTTGCTAATTACATCCCTTTCCCTCCCACCCAGAGATAACGACAATCCTTAATTTGGTGTTTGTCATTCCCATGCATTTTTAAAAAAAATTTATTTATTTTAGAGAGACAGAATGTGCACTCGAGAGAAAGTGGGGGAAGGGGCAGAGGGAGAGAATCTCAAGCAGACTCCCCACTGAGCATAGAGCCTGATGTGGGGCTCAGTCTCAAGACCCATGACATCATGACCTGAGCTGAAACCAAGTGTGGGACTCTTAACCAACTGAGCCACCCAGACGCCACTGTCATTCCCATGCATTTGTTAATACTTTTATTACATCTATGCGTTTTGGGGGGGGGCATGTTTTTAGACTTTATATAATGTATTCCTCTACAACTTGCTAGTTTTTGTGAGCTTTATTTACATGTGTGGTTCTGGTTCATTCATTTTCATACAGTTCTTCATGTTTCTTCTAGGAACACCATCATGCGGGAGCTTGCTCCACAGTTCCAGATCCCATGGTCCATCCCCACAGAGGCTGAGGACATTCCCATTGTCCCTACCACATCTGGCACTATGTGAGCAAAAGTATAAAATCTGGAGTAACCTACTTAAGGCACCTGAGTCAGACCAGTGGTTACTTTCTGACCCTCTACCATCTGACTAGTGGAGCCTGGGTATCTTCCAGGCATTTTCCTTGACCCTACCTATTTGCCTAATCTCCGATAGTTTTTCCTCTGTTCTTTGACATGTCAAATAAGATGAAATGATGGGAGTTGGTGTGGGAAGGAGAGGCTCTAACAACATTCTCTATCTTAGGATGGAACTTCGTTGTGTCATTGCAATTATCCGTCATGGGGATCGTACCCCCAAACAGAAAATGAAGATGGAGGTGACACATCCAAGGTAGGAAGAATGTCCTAATTTAGACAGGTATTTGTGAGGGAGATGGGGATGGGGCAGCTCCCCAAGATTTTAACGGTCTTACCCCATACTGAAGCTTTTCCTTATTTCTTCAGGTTTTTCAGTCTATTTGAAAAACATGGTGGCTACAAGACGGGTAAATTAAAACTGAAGCGGCCCGAGCAGCTACAGGTAACATGTGGAATCTGGCTGGGAGGAGCAGTGCTATGGGGAAGTTAGAGAAAATAGGATTGGGGGCCTCAATGAGAGGCCAGGATGAAAGGGTAACTTGTCAGGACTTGGCCTCCTGTATGGATATCCTGTTATTTCCTCTAGGAGGTTCTGGATATCACAAGGCTGTTATTGGCTGAACTGGAGAAAGAACCAGGTGGTGAGATCGAGGAGAAGACTGGGAAACTAGAGCAGCTGAAGTCTGTGCTGGAGATGTGAGAAAGGGGATAGGAAAGGGGAGCCAATGACAGTGAGAACTGAGTGCTGGGGTAAAAAGTAAACTGTGAGTTTATCCTACAGGTATGGTCATTTCTCTGGCATCAACCGGAAGGTGCAGTTGACTTACTACCCTCATGGAGTAAAAGCTACTAATGAGGGGCAAGGTAAGATATAATACCCCCTTCCCATTACCATTCAGGTCTCTTATTCTTAAACCTTTAGATGACCTCTACCTTAAATCACCTTTCTGGGCTCCTCAGAAGACCTGACATTTAGATGTCCCCACTATTTTCCTTAGATGAGACCTATTCACTGCCCCTTATTCCTGCAGACCCACAGCAGGAGGCCCTGGCCCCATCTCTGTTGCTAGTACTGAAGTGGGGTGGAGAACTAACTCCTGCTGGCCGTGTTCAGGCTGAGGAGCTGGGGCGAGCTTTTCGCTGCATGTACCCTGGAGGACAGGGTGAGTATTTTGGAGGTAACTAGCAGGGCTTGGATAAGATGATTAGAGAATAAGTTGGGGGAATGAACAGTTAGAGGCAATGGGGAAGTTAATGGGGGAAAGAGCATTCTTCCTTCCATGTGGGTATTTATAGCAGTCCATTCCTGTTCCTCCCCTTTACCCCCAGGTGATTATGCTGGCTTCCCCGGTTGTGGGCTGCTTCGTCTCCATAGCACTTTCCGCCACGATCTCAAGATCTATGCCTCTGATGAGGGCCGTGTCCAAATGACTGCTGCAGCCTTTGCCAAGGTGCACACTTACAGTTCTCCCACAGTCCCAGCTTCCGTTAGGTAGAGAAACCGAGAGTTTGGAGAACTAGTTGGAAAATGTCAGGATGTTTATGTGCTGACTCAGAGAAGTTTCTGCTTGTGTTTGACCCATTCTATACTACTGAGAATGAGCTGAGAATAATTAGTGGGGGTAGGCCCCTTGACCTATACCCCTCCTCTCCAAGCCAGCTCCCATTTGATCTCTGGGACTGTGTAGGCCTAGAGGACGTAGACTGGAAGGGAAACTAATAGATGTTGTGCTTCCTCTCCAGGGCCTTCTGGCTCTAGAAGGAGAGCTAACACCCATTTTGGTACAAATGGTGAAGAGTGCCAACATGAATGGGCTCCTGGACAGTGATGGCGATTCCTTGAGCAGCTGCCAGCATCGGGTGAAGGCTCGACTGCACCATATTTTGCAGCAGGATGCCCCTTTTGGTCCTGAGGATTACGATCAGGTCAGGCTCTCCCTATTTTTGTGCCCAGCATACCCCCATCCCAAATTCCTGGACTTCTAAATGATAGTGATCAGTAATGGTGCTTACTACATGGTAGGCACTGCTTTCCATACATTATCTCATTTAATCTTTACCCTTTGAGGTAAGTATGGGCCTACAATCTCTTATCCACAGTTTCAACAGCAAAAAAGATTTGGCACCAAGATTCATTTGGTAGCAAAACCTGACATGATAAGACTATTTCTAATTCGTATTTATTTTGTTTAGTGTGAATCATCATATATTGTGCTGCAGAAATGTAAATGTGTTTAGTTATGCGCTAAGCCCTGTTGGAGATACTATATAACATGTGACATATGTACTATATTAGCTTCCTAAAGTCTGAAAAAGTCTCAGTTCCAAAACTCAGCAGGTCCCAAGGATTCTGAATGAAATAATGTTTCAGTTATCTATTGATGCATAAAAAACTACCCCAAGGGGCGCCTGGGTGGCTCAGTTGGTTAAGCGAGTGCCTTCGGCTCAGGTCATGATCCTGGAGTCCCTGGATCGAGTCCCGCATCGGGCTCCCTGCTCGGCAGGGAGCCTGCTTCTGCCTCTGACCCTCCCCCCTCTCATGTGCTCTCTCTCTCTCATTCTCTCTGTCTCAAATTAAAAAAAAAAAAAAAAAAAAAAAACTACCCCAAAACTCAGTGACTTAAAATGATATCCATTCTGTTATCTTACTCATAGTTCTAGGCTCAGCTGGTCTTGACTGGGCTGTCTCCTAAAATTGTCCAGATACTGGCCAGGTTTTGGGGCTGAAACCATCTGAAGGCTCGACTGGGTTGCTGAGATGGCTGGGCTTTCTCCTTCTTCTTGCTCTCCTTGTAATCTTAGAGCCTCTCCTCTCCACATGTTTTCTCCATGTGGTTTCTTAGCATTGTAGCCAGACTTCTTAAATGGTAGCTTAGGACACCCCAAAACCAGAAGCTTCCAGGCTGGTTTTTTTTTTTTAAGATTTTATTTTTTTATTATTATTTTTAAAATTGTATTTCTTTATTTGAGAGAGAGAGCGCACATGCACACACACTTCGGGGGAGGGGCAGAGGGAAATGGAGAGAGAGTCTTTTAAGCTGACTCTGCGCTGAATGTGGACCACAACACAGAGCTTAATCTCACAACCCTGAGATCATGACCCAGCCAGAACCAAAAGTCAGACACTTAACCAACTGTGCCACCCAGGTGCCCCTATTTTTAAGGTTGTGATCTCATGGTTGTGAGATCGAGCCCCACGTCAGGCTCCCCACTCACTGGGGAGTCTGCTTGAGATTCTCTCTCCCTCTCCATCTGCCCCTCCTGCTCATGCTCTTTCTCTCAAATAAATTTTAAAATATATTTTATTTTTAAGTAATCTCTACACCAAATGTGGGGCTTGAACTCACAACCCTGAAATCAAGAGCTGTGTGCTCCACCAACTGAGCCAGCCAGGTACCCCCCTTCTAAACTCTTAAAGTGTAGGCCCAGAATTAGTTAATGCAATGTAACTTTGTGGTTTTGTTGTTATTGTTGTTGTTGTTTATTGGTTAAGCAGTCACAGGGCCAGTGCAGATTCTAGGCAAGGGGAAGGTGACAGAGAATTAATGGCCATATTTAATCCATCATAAGAACTGTGGACCTGTACTACTTTTCTCCCATTTTACAGATGAGAAAATCTAGGCTCAGAAGAATTTAGGCGACCTTTCCAAGGACACCCAGCTAGTATGAACCCAAGGTGTCTCACCTGAGAGCCCAGGCTGTTGGCCACCATAGTGTACTGCCTCACAGTATTAATCACAGTGGATGCCATTCCCCAGGGTCATCTTTTTTTCCTATGTATCCTGCCATGATTGACTGGAGATCATTTGCCAGACGGTGATTTTATACCATCCTACCACTGGTAGCTGATTTCTGATGAGTTCTTTTTTAGATTTTTTTTTTTTTTTTTTTAAGATTTTATTTATTTATTTGACAGAGAGACAGCGAGAGAGGGAACACAAGCAGGGGGATTGGGAGAGGGAGAAGCAGGCCTCTGGCTGAGCAGGGAGCCCGATGCGGGGCTTGATCCCAGGACCCTGGGACCATGACCTGAGCCGAAGGCAGACGCCCAACGACTGAGCCACCCAGGCGCCCCTGAGTTCTTTTTTAAAGAAAAAAAATTTTTTTAAATTGTAGTACCACTTGAATCATTTTTTTTAAAGATTTTTTTTTTTTAATTATTTTTAAGTAATCTCTACACCCAACATGGGGCTTGAACTCACAACCTCGAGATCAAGAGTTGCATACTCTTTGACTGAGCCAGTGGGGTGCCCCCCACTTGAATCATTTTTAAGCATACAGTTCAGTTGCATTAAGTATATTCAGAGTATTGTGTAACCATTTCTGATAGGTTCTTCAGTGAGCTAAGTAGCTGTGCACATTGCCTGGAGAATGTCCATTTTTTGTGTTTTTCTCTGAGCAAGACTTGATAAGGGCAGGATCTTGCTCTCTTATGTCCCAATCCATTGCTCAATGTCAAATTAAAAAAGCTAAAATACTTTTTCTGGGGCGCCTGGGTGGCTCAGTCGTTAAGCGTCTGCCTTCGGCTCAGGCCATGGTCCCAGGGTCCTGGGATCGAGCCCCGCATAGGGCTCCCTGCTCTGTGGGAAGCCTGCTTTCTCCCTCTCTCACTCCCCCTGCTTGTGTTCTCTCTCTCGCTGTGTCTCTCTCTGTCAAATAAATAAACAAAATCTTAAAAAAAAAAAATTTTTTTTTAAATAAAGTACTTTTTCTTTCTCCCTTGCTTCTTTTTGCTAGCAAAGGACCTAATTGAATGTGTGCATTCCACCCACAGCCCTCTTTTCCCTTCCCCATTCTTCATTGACTGTCACTGTCCTGAAAGCTTGAGCTGGAACCTAGCTCTGAGGCAGGACCTCTGCTCTAGGTCAAGCTAGCATTTTGTTAGGAGGAATAAGATTATGTTATCTCTGTTACCCACTCATGAAACATTCTGTGGGGATTTTGAAGGGTTTTGGTTTAATCTTTATTCCCCAGCATTTTCTTTTCTTTCTTTCTTTTTTCTTTTTTTAGAGAGAAAGAGAGCGCACGCAAGCAGGGTGGGGAGCTGGGGCTGAGGGAGAGCAGAGAGAGAATCTCAAGCAGGCTCCACGCTCAGTGCAGAGCCCAGTGCGGGGCTCCATCTCAGGACCCTGAGATCATGACCTGAGCTGAATTTCAGAGTCAGATGCTTAACTGACTGAGCCAGCCAGGCGCCCCTCCCCAGTATTTTCCTTGTGTATTTTATTTATTTATTTATTTATTTATTTATTTATTTATTTATTTATTTTTAAAGATTTTATTTATTTGAGAGAAGGGGGGGGATGGAGAGCAAGAGTGCATGAGCAGAGGGAGGTAAAGATAGAGAATCCCAAGCAGGCTCCATGGCCCAGCACAGAGCTCAACGTGGGGCTCAATCTCACCACCCCAAGACCGTGACCCAGCCAGAACCAGGAGTCGGATGCTCAACCAACTGAGCCACCCAGGTGCCCTGACCTAGGTTCTTTTATTGGGGGTTCTAAAATACATATAGGGGGTGCCTATGCTGGACATGGAGCCTGCTGAAGACTCTTTCCCTCTGGCCCTCCCCAACCCTCTCTTAAAAAAAAAAAAGAACCTAGGTCTATTTTATTTCCTCTGGATTCCAAGACTTTTACCCTCAACCCTTCTTAGATAACTGTGTGTTAGAGTAGTCCCCTCATCCTAGAACTGATAGTATGCCTGTAGCCTAAGAATCCTCATCGGAGTGAGCCTACAACCAGATCTTACTTGCAGGTAGTTTCTGTAATAAGCTCGCAGGATTCTGGGCAATTGTCACAGAGCCTATCTTGCTTTTCATCTCTCTGTTCCCCAAAGCTGGCTCCCACTGGAAGCACTTCCCTCCTCAACTCCATGGCTGTCATCCAGAATCCTGTGAAGGTCTGTGATCAGGTATTTGCCCTGATTGAAAACCTCACTTACCAGATCCGGGAACGGATGCAGGACCCCAAGTCTGTAGGTAGGTATGAATAGTACTATCTTCCCTTCAAGGTTTCTGGTATGGATGGGTTCCTCAGGCACTCCTGTGTCCTCTCCTAAATGTATGAGACAAGGCATTCTCATCCCTCTGATTCTACTGCAAATTTGTTAGGGTCTTTTGTTAGAGATAAAATCTTTGGCTCTTTCTGACTGTCCATCTTCCTTCCAGACCTGCAACTCTACCACAGTGAGACACTAGAGCTCATGCTACAGCGTTGGAGCAAACTGGAACGTGACTTTCGACAGAAGAGTGGGCGCTATGATATCAGTAAGATCCCTGACATCTATGACTGTGTGAAGTATGATGTGCAGCACAATGGGAGTCTGGGACTTCAAGGCACAGCAGAGTTGCTACGTCTCTCTAAGGCATTGGCTGATGTGGTCATTCCCCAGGTGTGTCTCATAGCCTAGGGGGATGGGCACTGGGAAAGGAAGGGAAGAAAAGCAGAAAGGAGGGATGGTGTGGGAAGCAGGGGAAGGAAACTTAGAGAAAAAATAAGTTGAGTTGCTATAATTCTCTGGCTCTGATTAAGTGCAAGAGGCTAACTGAGGAGAAACCTGGAGAGGGGGAATGTGGTGGACATGAGAGAAACCCTAGACCTGAGGTGAAGAAAAACATCATCTTGGGCCTTGGAGTATGAGGCAAGAGGAAAACAAGATTCACTGAGGTACTTTTTCCTGGCCTGTGGCCCCTAGGAGTACGGGATCAGTCGGGAGGAGAAACTGGAAATTGCTGTGGGCTTCTGTCT
This sequence comes from Leptonychotes weddellii, assembly GCF_054177405.1. Taxonomy (NCBI): domain Eukaryota; kingdom Metazoa; phylum Chordata; class Mammalia; order Carnivora; family Phocidae; genus Leptonychotes; species Leptonychotes weddellii. Next base: position 76,065,373 of record NC_138377.1, on the reverse strand, counting down.
TCCACTGTTGCGGAAGATACTACTTGACCTGCAGAGAACCCACGAGGATGAGTCTGTCAACAAGCTGCATCCCCTGTGAGGGAGGGCTGGGAGGGGTGCTGGATGGAGGGAGGGGTGTGTCAGGGAGCCCTTGGGGGAATATAGGCTGGGACAGCTTGGGAAACTAAGAATAGAAGGGATCCTGGGGTGGAAAGGAGAGAAGTGTTTGAGTTGGGAGGAAGGAGTTCGTGGAGGGGTGGGAAGAAGATTATGTGACAGTGTACATGACTTAGCTCTTATCTCAGGTACTCCCGAGGGGTGCTCTCCCCAGGCCGCCATGTTCGAACACGTCTCTATTTCACCAGTGAAAGCCACGTCCACTCCCTACTCAGTGTCTTCCGTTATGGGGGACTTCTTGATGTAAGGATCTTTCTTCCTTCAACCTATGAACACTTTTCCCCAACATTCTTTTACTCTCCTCCTCATGTTTCTTTTTTACTGCAAGCTTTCTGTATTCTCTTTGTCTCCCTGCTCCTTCCCTGACTCCCTTGTCCTTGGGCATTGATTTTCTTCTTCTTATGTTCTGTAGGAGACCCAGGATGCACAATGGCAGAGAGCTTTGGCTTATCTCAGTGCCATCTCAGAGCTCAACTATATGACCCAGATTGTCATCATGCTTTATGAGGACAACACACGGGTGAGGAGCTAACACGGTGGGGTGAGGAGGGTGCCCCTTCTTTCTCCTCCTTCCCATTTTAGAAAGAAACTTTCATATCCTTATAATTTGTAGAATTCAGCTAGGTGTGATACCCAAGCACAGCATGTCACAAAGAGGAACCTGGAGGTTCCTGCTAGAACAGAAAAAGTGTTTTGGGATGGTGTTGAGCCAGAGAAATACCATGGAACATAGCTCTGGATTAGGGAGGGTATAGAATTTGGGATGATGTTACAGTGAGTCTTTTTCTCTCAAACTTTCTTATACCTTTTTCATCTGGCTCCACAAAGGCAAGTGTGGTGTTGTATGTATGTGTGTGTTGTATGTATATATGAAGTGTGCTGCTGTATGTACTGTAGCAAAGCTGAATTACTGTGGGAGATGGATGGAAAGAGTTGTGGAAGTCATGTGGGGTGGTGAATCTCAAATAGTGGAGGTGAAGGAATGAGGATCCTTTAACACTAGACTATAGTTAAGGGGAAGCTATAATAGATCAGCCCAAGAATGGAGTAAGATACTGAAACCTCAGCCCTGGGAGGATGTATCCTCTGAGTTCCTCTCTGTTGTCCCTGTGGTCTTCCACCACCATATCCAACTTTTCCCACTGCCCCTTCATCTGTTGATGCCCCATAGGATCCATTATCAGAGGAGCGGTTCCATGTGGAGCTACACTTTAGCCCTGGAGTGAAAGGTGTTGAGGAAGAAGGCAGTGCCCCAACTGGCTGTGGATTCCGTCCAGCTTCTTCTGAGGTGGGTCTGAGTCCTGGGATTTTAGATTAGAGGATTTAGGAACCAAGGGATGGGAAACTTGGAAATAGTATAGGGAGGTGAAAAGACTGGGGAGTCTGGGATGAGGAGGCTGGAGGCCATTAACACCCTTCCGATCTGTACCTGTTGGTGGGTAGAATGAAGAGATGAAAACAGACCAAGGCAGCATGGAGAACCTGTGCCCGGGGAAGGCATCGGATGAACCAGACCGGGCATTGCAGACTTCACCCCAGCCCCCTGAGGGCCCTGGCCTCCCAAGGAGATCACCCCTCATTCGTAACCGAAAAGCCGGCTCCATGGAGGTAATGGGAGGGGCTTGGGAGAAAGAAGTGGTGGAATTGCTCATAGGGCAATATCCATGAATCCTCTGAATGCCCTTGGGGGATTGTTGGGACCTTAGGCAGAGTCCTCCTGTCCCTGGTGGACATGTTTTACTTAATTTCTCTTTCATAACTGGTCTCCCAGTAAAGCTCCTTTAAGCTGGTTGCTACTTCTGAGATTAAAGAGATGCCCGTGAGAGGGGCCTGAGAGATAGGATATTAAGAGATGAAATTGAGGAGGAGGCCGCTGGATGAATTTGAAAAGGCTGTTCTTTAAAAGGAAATATAGTGGAAACAGCATGAACTCTGGGCTAAACTCCCAGTCTGATACTTAGAAGCTGTGTGACCTTGGACAGGTAATTTCTCCAAGCCTCAGTTTTTCATCTATGAAACACAAGTAAACACAAGTAATATCTAACATATAGATGTTCAGTAAACAGTAATTATAATAATAAAACAATAGCTATTAAAGGCCAGTCTCTCTCCATCTCTTTGTTGCCTTGGGTAAAAATTATAGCTCAGACAGGAGCAATTATGTAACACTTTAATATCATCCTTTTAGGGTTACCGGTACTCATTCCAGAAAGGGAAGCAAGTCTGGAAGTCTCTCTCTTCCCTCTGTTCTGATGAGGAGCGTTATTGGCCTGGGCCTGTGTCCGTTATTTTTGGAGTTTGTCTCTAGGCCTGGTTCTAGTTCTCTAGCCTAGAAGGAGGAACTATTGTAAATGTTACATTGTGTCCAGCTAACTGTGCTGATGTTTTTGTTCAGGTCTTTTTTCTTGGAAAGATTTTTTCCCTCTTTGGCTCAATGACACTCTTTTTGACCCCATGATTTATCCTTGTCTCAGGGACTCTGTCTGATTTGGGTCCTGCTTTGACAGATCAATCTATTCACCTGGCTCTGTACCAGCTCTCTGTCTTAAAGGAATTGGTCTTTCATTTTAGGAATATCTTAGAAGAATCTGTAACTACCTTATATAGGATCAGCCAGAGGCTTACAGTTCAGATTTTGGAGAAAGCTGAGAAAACAAACTACAGTCTGTTTTGGACTTATTCTTTTCTTCCTGATTATTTTACATTAGGCTTGATGTTATGAATACTCAGGGCTTCTTTAGGAGGGGGATGCATTATTTTCTCTTTGAGGTGTAAGTTAACTTAGTATCCACAGTACACTAGTACCCTACAGACTCACGTGGATTGATCAAGCGGACAAGAATGATGTATAATCTTCATCAGTAAACTGCTTCTCCACATCTAAATGTCTTCCCCATTCACATGGTCTGCCAGTCTCCCTAGCACTGTTGTGCTTAACCCTTTTTTTTTTTTTAAGATTTTATTTATTTATTTGACAGAGAGAGAGATAGCGAGAGCAGGAACACAAGCAGGGGGAGTGGGAGAGGGAGAAGCAGGCTTCCTGCCGAGCAGGGAGCCCGATGTGGGACTCGATCCCGGGACCCTGGGATCATGACCTGAGCCAAAGGCAGACGCTTAACGACTGAGCCACCCAGGCGCCCCAACCCTTTTTTTTTCTTCTGGTTTAATCAGTCAAGAGATACAGGCAAAGCAGAGCTCTCTGTGTATCATCTCTCAGACTTGATGAGTTGGCTTTTTTCTTTCAGGCCTACAGGAAGCTTCCTGTTGTAATCACATTTCTTCCTTTTAATTCCTAGTGTTGCTTATACCGTGGCTCATCCAGGATGGTGGTTGCCCAAGATACGCTCCTCAGCTTTGCAAGAAAATCTTCTCTCCACTCCTTGGTCACACAGCCTTTTAATATTAATATTTCCTTTCCTTATTCTATAGGTATAGGCATTGGTATTCTTATCCTTATCGACTACAACCCTTCCCCCCATTCCTTCTCCTCTTGTCATCTCATATTTTTGGACAGTTTTAGAATACAGAATCTGTGACCTTCATAGCAGCTGTGCCCTGGGTGATCATCCTCTCCAGGCCTAGAACTAGCTCTGCCCAATGGGCACTGGGGCTTTTGGGAGCCTGGGAGTTAAAGGAGCTGTGACCGGCTTTCCACCCGGTCTGATTTCAGGTCATGAACATGCAGTGCACGGGGAACCTGGACCTGATCCCCTTGCGGGGACGGCGCCGCAGGAGGTCAGGAGACCTCCCCAGGCCTTCCCCAGCCATCGGCCTACAGCCCCGGGCTGTGTCCACCACTCACCTGGCATCCTGCACACAGGTGTCCCTCCCTTCTTCATCTTCCTTTCCTGCCTCTGTCTTTGCCTTTTGGGATCTAGGGACTCAGAACACTATCTGGGGGTGGTGGTGTGTGTGTGTGTGTTGGGATTTGTGTGATTAGGCCCTTTGTAGCCTTTTTATTTTTATTTATTTTTAATTTTTTTTTTAAAGATTTTATTTATTTATTCATGAGAGAGAGAGAGAGGCAGAGGGAGAAGCAGGCTCCCAAGGAGCAGGGAGCCTGATGCGGGACTCGATCCCAGGACCCTGAGATCATGACCTGAGCCGAAGGCAGACACTTAACCATCTGAGTCACCCAGGCACCCCCCTTGTAGCCTTTTTAGAAATCTGTTTCATGTCTCCAGACATGGAGGGGAGGGTTTCTTGGTGCAGATAAGAAACCGAGTGTGGTTGCCATAACCACATATGTCCCATGGAAAGAGGAGAGGGTAGCCAGACTTTCCTTTTTAGCATGGCTCATTTATTGTGATTGGGTTTCTGAGTCCTGTGGAGGGATAGGTAAGATTAAGGAACCCTTCTCTGCTGAGAACTGAGAATGGTTGAATAATGATTTCTCAAATTTGGGATGGAAGGGCTGTGGGAACAGGCATCTTGGAAATACAAATGCCATCTGGTGTATAGGATTCCCTGGACAGTTCCCTCTGCAAAGTACACTCTCCATTCCCTTTTCATTATTCCTCCCCCATAAAAATCCTTTGGTTCTTCCAGACTTTCTGACATTGCTTGGTTTTATAGGGGCAGGAATTCAGGACCTGGGTTTTAGACTTCTTGGTTGAAGTGACAAAATGGTAATATAGAGTCCTTTTTCTCCAGGTGCTTTCTGAGACTTCATCCTCGAGGCCTGGTGGCTACCGGCTCTTTTCATCTGCACGGCCACCAACAGAGATGAAGCAGAGTGGCCTAGGTATGGTTTTCCAGCATTTCACCTATTGTTGGGAAGGGGTGTCTGTCTGTTCTAACAGGTTTTATTGTGGGAAACCTTAGTCATGGATGTTGGGGTCATCTGGTCAATGGAATTGTTGGGTGGGGCTAGGGAGGATGAATTGGGAGAAGCCATGTTTAGGTGTGAACTTTGATCCCAGATGATTGTTTCCATTCCAGGAAGGTGTTTGTCTTTTGGTTTTTTACACCAACCCCCATTTCTCTGGCTCAAGGGCATTTTTCTGGCTTCCCCTCTCATTCCTTATCTGTCCTCCCGGTCTAGCCCAGACCTTAAGGGACCATGGAGACTCTGATACTTCAGAGTTATCAGAGACAAAACTATAAATAGAGGTACTTGTGACCTCCTTATAAGAGTCCTATTCCTCATTTGGAGAACTTGTGCCATGTCTTCCTCTGAGACCTATGTTTATTGTATCCCTGCTCTGGCCCCTCCTCCCTCCATGCCCTCTCCTTCATCCTCTCCTAATTCTGTAATTTTTTTTCCTTCCTTCCTGAAATTTGAGGGACATATCTGAGACTGGTGTAGTGGCAGAGGCTTCTCTCAGGACTTTGAGGGAATGTCTCTTGATTTTTTTGATTCCTGGAGAGGGGTGGAGAACATCATTCAACCTTTCCTAAGAACACAGACTGCAGGAAGGACCAAGCCTCAGAGGGTATTGTATTCTTTGGGAGTGGGGAGTGGTCCTCGGGAGGGGCTATCTTTGAATACAGGGTCTTGTGAGCCAGTAAGTAAAACTGGCAATTAGAGACAATTATGTGGGGTCTGGACTTGGTCCTCTGGCTTCTATCTTGTCCTATTGTTCTCTCCATTTAGCTCCTTTCATTTTTCTGTTACTTTTGTCCTTGACACCCAATTTCTTGGCTGCAAAATGCTTAGCTTTGGACCAGCAAAGGGAAAAAAGGTTTTGGTAACCCTCCTGGCTAATTTTATGGGAGTAGGTTGCCTTCTAGATCTCTGAAATGAGGTAGATGGATTGGGGCATGAAAAATAAATGACAAATGTATAGATCTGTGACATGGACTTCTCTTCCCAGAAGTTTCAGTAAAGAATTGTTTTCAGGTAAGCTGGAAATGAGGACAGTTGTGTCTGGCCTCATTTAGGTAGGAATGCTGTCAAGAACAAGACAGAAGTATGAGCGTGAGACTGGTTGACAGATGGTAGTGGTGAGGTAGACACTACCCTCTGAGATGATCCTAGGACTGGACAGGGCAGGATTGGCAGGACTGCACCAGAAAATTATTTAGTGAAGGAAGTAAATGTAGAACAAAGCTCAGGTGGTCTGGGATAAAGCCAGCTAGTTTTAGCTTCTCTGAAGAAAAGTAGACATATTTAACAGCCTTTATTACTCTCTGGAACCCCTTTCTAGAGCCTTTTTATACATGAAAGGTAGGAAAAGTTGCTGCATAGAGCAGCAATCTTGAATTCCAGATTATTAGCCATCTGAGCTTTCTTGATTTCTATAGTGACCTTGAAATGCTGAGACTCCTGAAACCATGACCCTTTCTTTGTGGGCTCCAAGGAAGTTGACCTTTTTTTCATTCTGTCCATCTCTGCTATGTTAAGTTCCCAAGCTAAACCCAGGTTCTTGGCTAAGATGGATTTGGAAGTAGAGAGCCAAATCCCATAAACTTGGGTATCAATCTTATCTTTTCCCTCCCACTCTGTCCTCATGAGCTATAGTAGGAGAGGGGACTGTAGAGTCCCAAACCTATTCTCAGTCGTATTTGGAACATTGACTGGTTTATTTGCTGAGATTTTTAAAGTATTTTATTTACTCCTGTGGTTGGCAATAGAGCTCCCTTTGCTTTCTTTGAACTTACATGTGTAGGCATCTGGCTTTGAGCATAGGGCTTATAAGGCAATAAACTTTTGAGAGTAGAAAAAACATGGCTTTTTTATTGTTCCTATTTACCATGTCCTCCTTCTTAATAGGGTCTTCAGCACACAGTAGGCATGCCTTCCATGTAATCACCTGACTCTTCACATGTCTTTCAGTTTGTGTCCATCTTCACTTCAGAAACAATGCTCTGTTTTTTCTTGATGAAAAAATAATTATTTCTTTCCTAACTGAACACAATTGATCTTCAGAATCAAAAGACCAGATTCCAGTCTAATTTAGCTTCTAACAAACTATATGACCTTGAGCAAATGAGATCCCTTTTGAATCTCAGTTTCTTTACCTCTAAAATGAGAAGATTGTACTAGATGATCTTTGAGTCCCTTCCAGCTTTAAAAATTCAGTGAGTCTCATACTTCTTTTCTTGGGAAAAGTGAAAAAGGCCTGAAGAGAGATAGAAGGAAGGGAATGTTGGATTAAAGACTTAGGAGGAAATGAAAGAACTTAGGAGGAATTGGAACTTATGTGAACTTGGAATTTGAGCTGAGTGCTCAAAATGTAGTCTGTAGTTTCAATCAAAGTTCTTTCCTTTTAAGTCTATAAGGGACTATATTTCTGGATTCTTCAAACTCTATATCCAGGGTAAGGAGCACTGAATTAAATCCAGGGAGATCTAGAGAGATCTATCTATTTTTTTAGCGTTCCTAAGATGTACCTGGAGAGCACAGTCTGCCCTTCCAGTAACTTTGAGTCCCCTAATATGACTAACCCTGTATTTGTAGTGGCCTCTTGTATCTACGATGTAGATCTTCAGCAAGGTCTCTACCTTGCTTGCCCAGTGTATCTATGGACAGTAGTGAAATCTGTTGGTGGTTATGTGTAGTGAACACATAGTGGTGGCTCTGAGTGACTATGTGTGTGTGTCTTCATGTTGTCGTGTGAAGTTATGTGTACTTCTGTGTGGTAATTGCAGCTTTGTGTGGCTACTAATGCACTCCCGGCCTTGCAGGCTCGCAGTGCACAGGGCTGTTCAGCACCACAGTGCTGGGCGGCTCCTCCAGCGCCCCGAATCTTCAGGACTACGCCCGCAGCCATGGCAAAAAGCTACCACCTGCCAGTCTGAAGCACCGAGATGGTACGTGGGTGGGTTTTGGGGGGCAACTCTTTTCTTCATTTGTCCCCCAGCACAGACACAGCTCAAGAACCATTCGTACTTAAGATGGCACTGACACTGGCCTTATAACAAGTTTGTTTCATCAATTATAGAGGGGAGAAGGAACCGAGGACCCATCCACCCCTCCATTTGCATTCCCTCTCAATGCAATAAATACTACTTATTTATGCTTATCCCTTCATGATCTCCCACATACAGCCCTGCTACATCAATTTACTCCACCTTTATATTCTTTCCTGGATTCTGGCCTGTAGGAGTAAGGACCAAGGAGGATGATCCATGGTCAGTAAAAATGCAGTGGAGTCTTGATTCAAATCTAGGAAATCAGGGATGGGGAAGTTGCTCAGCCAAGGCAGGAAAGATGATATGGAAAAAGACTGGGGGAAGGGATGAAAGGTTTTACACAGATTTCATTTCCAAATGACCAGAAAGAGGATGTGGTGGTGAAATTAGGGTTGTTTGTGGGGCCATATTGTGGTAGAGATGACACACAGATTCCTACAAGGAGATTATACCAAAGGAGAAGATTGAAACGTGGTAGTCAGGAATCTAAGGGGGGGTGGGAGCAGGTCATATACTAACTGTAAAGAACAGAGTATATTGTGGGCAAATTCCAGAGCAGAGGGTGGGGACAGGGGTGGGTATAATCCCCATGATGTCTTTTCTCCCCAGAGCTCTTGTTTGTCCCGGCCGTAAAACGATTTTCTGTGTCGTTTGCAAAGCATCCGACTAACGGTACGTTTGCTTCTGACTCAACGTCATTCCCCCTCATCATGTCACCTCCAGACACTTAACCTCTGAGTTCTGACACTGACTTTGCCTCTGCCTTCCACTGTGTTGACAACGTGCTGTCTCTGAATGAACCACTCACTAAGTGTCCCTCTTGGGGCGTACCCTTTTTGTGACAAACTTTAGTCTTAGCTGCAGCGTGGCTGCCCTATCTGTGTGGCAACTCAGGGACTTATGTCCATCATCACCATCATCACCATTCTGTCACTTTTTTCAGCATCATCCCCAAAACATTAATTAAACCCTTCCTTTTCCCATCACATGACTGCTGGGCTTTGTACAAATATAACAGTGGTTCTCCTTCTTAGGAAGAGAATAGTATTTCCTGTATCATCTCCATGTCTTCTTTTTTACCCCTCTACTCCTCAGCTTATACAGTTTTGGTCTTCCTGTTTTTTTTCTCCAACTCTTTGTTGGAGTGAATGACTAATTTGTTTCTCTTATGGAGCAATGCTGCTGCAGGTCCCAGTTCCCAAGCATACCCCTAAGGGCACTGATCTTGAGTTTAAAGTTTTCCATCACCATATTCCTATCTCCTATCATTGTGTGTACTTTATGTGGCTCTTGTGCTCCTGACATCTGCTTTATGTTACTACTAACTTAGGGCCTGGGCCTAGAAAACAGGAGCCCACATTGATTTGGGATAAAGAGAGAAAGACGGGAGTAGGAGGCAGTGGGTAAAGGAAAAGGGATTTTACCTTGAATTATACAGCATGTGTTACCACACAGTTTCCAGGTAACCCCAGCCTACCTAAGCCCCGCTATCTCAGAGAAGGTTGAAGTGAAAGTTGAGATGTCTCCTGGGATTTCTGGGGGAACTTAGGAATGAATAATATTTCAAAAATATTGAAGAACTGGTCTGGCCATACTAAGGTAGGAGAGTTTAGAGATCTGTGTAAACCAAAAACTGAAGGGCAGTGGTCTCTTTGTAGGGCTTGGCAGGGGAACCCAGGGCTTTCTCCCTGTTTTATCCTTTATATTCTTAGTTTCTTTCTGCCTTGTATCTTGTTTTCAAGGTAAATCCAGTTTTCTTATACATGGTTTTCTTCTGTCCAAGCACTAAGTCTCTCCAAAGGAGGTAAAATTAGCCTGGCTTCCTGGCTGGAAAAAACTCCTTAGCCAATGGCAAGTGCTAGATTTTAGCCCAATCAGGCCATACCTCTCCACTAGGCCTGCTGAAATTTCCCTAGGTTGGCAGACCCCACCCCCACCCTGGCTCCCATTTGTGCCTGTGATAGGAGCTCCCCTTTCAGAGTGGCGAGGCTGTGCCTACACATTAGTTTCAAATTCTTCTGGCCTTCATATGCCACAGTAATCTCCAGAGTAGAACTTCATGCACCAGCCTCAGCCCCACAGCCTGGGACTTGGACTTAGGGGATGTGTTACTTCAAATATAGAATATAGTACTGGGAATTGGGGCCCCTGAAATCAGAGTTAAATCACTGATATCCTAGTTCTTAGGCTTTGGGAGGTAAGATCCAGATCCATAAAACAGATCCTCAAACCTATATATCTCTAGTTCCCTGAGGCCTTGATTAGCAGCCTCACCAGTTGAAAAAGAGATGAGTTAATTCTACCATAAGGAAGAGAAGAAGAAAGACCTGGATAATTCAGTAGAGTACAGGAGAATAAATTCAAGATCTCCTCCGACACCCTGCACACTTCCTCAGAGGCCTTCTTGCCATTGTTCTTCTTGTACTTGAGTTTGGAAGCTAAAGTGCTTGAGAAGCCAGAATCTGGGATCTCCCTGTTGGTATCGGGAGAAATTTGGAGCTATTATGTGTCTTGCTAAAGAGTACCTAGATTTAATTTGTCCCTCAGGACAATATGAGGGCTCTATCCCATGGTCAAATCTTGCTTGACTGACCTAGCAATTACAGAGTGGATGCTCTGTCTACAATTGCTTATGGCAGATTAGTGACAACAATATGCACCCTACTGTCCCATCATCACCATCTCATTGCTGTGATGTCTCACTTTGAAATGGCAGCTGGAAAACCTGGACCTAGCTTTGGAAAGGAGGCAAGGCAGTGCTGTCTCCTTACCTTAATGAGAGAACGTATCTCAGCCATCCCTGCCTATATTCCTGATAAGCTTCTGTCACATCTTGTGACTACACTGAGTATACAAATATGGCCCATTACTAAATTGCCCACTGAACTCGCCAAAGTAAATTGATATAGTGGGAAAGAGACTGTGGTTCACCCTCATCCAGAATGTTAGAGTAGCCATTGGATTTACCAAGCCCATTATCTTCTAGGGTACAGTTAGTGCCTGGATGGAGCTGAAACCTCTTCTGACTTTCAGACTGAGGTCTCTGAAAACCATAGTCTCATAAGATCACTCTGTGGAACCACTTTTGGTCTGGGAGTTCTGAGCAGTCATCTTTAGCTACCTTGACCTTCCTTCTCTATACCAGTATCCTGTCATCAGGTCTTAAGACCCCATACCTTTTTCCTAGGATCTTTTCCTTACTGTTTCTCCTATGCCCTTTCCACATGCCTTTCACTGCCTTCTACAGTTTGCAGCTGAATTGCATATATCCACAAAGTTTGCAAGCAGCTAAAATTGTAAGTCGTTCAGGATTGAAGCTTTTCCACTCACCAGCTGAACAAAGTTAGACTCACCAGCAGTGGGAAGAAAATACAAAATTATCTTTTTTTGGCTTCAGTAATGGATACAGAGTCCCCCGAATCCTGAGATTTATGCAAACATTTTTTAAAATCTGTGTATTTGGACAAGAGTAAAGGCTGATTAGTCAATATCATCATTTTTTTTTTTTTAAAGATTTTATTTATTTGACAGAGAGAGACACAGCGAGAGAGGGGAACACAAGCAGGGGGAGTGGGAGAGGGAGAAGCAGGCTCCCGGCCGAGCAGGGAGCCCGATGCGGGGCTCGATCCCAGGACCCTGGAATCATGACCTGAGCCGAAGGCAGACGCTTAACGACTGAGCCACCCAGGCGCCCCTAGTCAATATCATCATTTTTACATTTCTCTTTTTTTACATACTCTGTTTTTTTTTCTTTTGTTTTAAAGGACCTTTATACCTGGTGTCCTGGCAATTTCCTTTGCCATCTACCTAACACCAGCCCTGTTTGTGGCTATTTTAGAGTCTGGTCCAGAAGGCCTGGCCTGAGCCTTTAGGAGCCTTTTTAGCTTCATACTTTGCCTTAATACCCTATACCATTCTTGACCCTCTTCTCTAAGTGACTTTGGATCTTTGCATCTCTATACCAACTGTGTAAATACATTCGTCTGTGAAGCAGGCCCTAAGTAGGGTTTGTCCAGGAATGAACAAGGACACTAGAGCTCTAATCAAGACTCCAGCCACAAAACTGCCAGCTTCCCCCCACCCAGAATGATGTGATTGCTCTCTGTAAGCACTGACTTAATTAAGCTCAATGAAAGAGGGGAGGGCCTTGCTGTGTGATGATGCCTCAGTAGCCCCTTCTTTTAGACTCAGTGTGATGCCGACACTCTTCTTCCCTGCAAGAGACACCCAGTTGTTCTGACTATCTCTGCTTCTCTCTTAGCTCCCCTTGGAGCTGAGTGTCCCCACCTCCTAGTAATGCTTGTGCCACTCAGTGCCCCCCTCATTGTCTCTCCCTCTTCTCTTTCTTTATCTTTGTGCTTCCTGCCGTGGTCCCCCCCATCCCCTCCAGAGCTGCTGGATGACCAGCACCCTGTGGTCCGGTTGCTGCGCAGTTTTTCCTCTGACTGTCCAGGGGGCCGGCCAGTCTCCTTGGATGCCACGCTGGCGCATCACCTGCACCAGTGCTCCTACCACCTGCGCCTCTTCCGGAACTGGCTGCGCTCAGGCCAGGATGACCCCGAGTGCCTCTACGGTACCCCCTGCCACCAAGCTGGCTGCTGCCACTCCCCTGGCTGGGACTGACTGCTTTGCTTATTGCACTTCTGGCAGGAGAGTCCACCTATCCCTTTCTCCTGTTTACCCTAAGGTTATGTGACTTGCATTTAGTTGCTTGGATATGGGATTGGAGCCAGACTGCCTGGTAGCTGTAGCATTGGCTGCTCATCCCCTTACTGTCCTCCTTCCTTACTGCCTCCTAATGTTACCCATTCCCAGTCCTGTTCAGCATAGGAGTAGTCTCTTGCCCTGAAATCTGTTCTTGTCTCTATAACCCTCTGCTACCACCATCCTCAAATGCAAACGTTTTTCTAGCCACTCTGAGGAGCTAGAGACTGTACTTCTCCTACGCTCCTGCCACAAGAATACAGGGGGAAATTGAGGCACAGGTCTTAACTGAATCTTTGAAGCAGACAAGGGTCAGAGTTAGAAGATGGTCAGGTATAATCCTTTTGAATTACAGGTTTTAGTCATTAGTGAACAGGAGGCTATGTCTTATATAGATATTGCTGTCCTGCCTACTCTTAGTTTCTTTAAGGAATTATAAAGAGACATAGGAAAGATTGGGAGCTGAAAACATGCTTGGGATGTGTGCTTCTTGATCCTCCAATGGGTTCATTTTTTTTTCATCAACAGGCCCTGGGATTAGGGTTATATATTTAGGTTTATCCTTTACCCTAACCAGACTGGTGAACCTATGTTGGAATTGTTGGGTTTGGACAGAGAATCAGTATTTCTTCTTCTTCCTAGGAATTTGCCTCATTTTCCTGATGGAATAGAGAAATCCTAGCAAGTCTGGGGTTTTCCAGTGAGAGCAGAGGGAGAAGCTTTGATGTGATGGAAATGACCAAGAAAGAACTTCCATCCCCCAGCCTGTTCATGCATGTGGTTTTCCTTGGCTGAGCTTCATGTGTATTGCATGCACTCCAGCTTGCTTCCAGATATTCTAGCCTTTCTACCCATATCCTAAATCTGCATGAATCCTTCTTCAGATTCCATGCCCTCCTCCTTAATCCGGTTCTCTTTACATGGTCCCTGAAATCTGTTTCTTCCCAGCTCCATGACCTCCCTACCTCATTTAGACCTTCAGTTTCACCCCTTACCTCACCTTGTGTTTTATTCCCCTAGAAAGAGCAAGAGCAATGTAGGTGCTTACCCTATTGGAATTCTGTTGATTTTTCCATGGGTCATTGCAGGCTCTCCATGGGTAGGATGAGAGGTGATTTGATTCACTTGGAGGCCTTAGCAGGTAGACTTCTTAGGAAATCTGGAGGTGAAAAATAGACACCTGTAGGGGCTCTAAAGAGTTCCCTCTCCTGAGATCTTGGATACCCCATACTCCAAAAGCCACGGACTCTCCTGGTGGCTCCCAGGGACTCTCCATGCTTCCTTGGACAGTTGGGGTATATCTGGCAGGAATAACATTGACTTTGCCCATCTCTTTTCTAACAGGATTTGAAGGGTGTTCCATGGTGCCTACGATCTACCCCCTGGAAACACTGCATAATGCCCTTTCCCTGCATCAAGTGAGTGAGTTCCTGAGTAGAGTCTGCCAGCGCCATACTGATGCCCAAGCACAGGCATCTGCAGGTATGGAGAATACTCTTATCTTATACCCCTGTCTCTGTCCCTACTCCTATCCTTCCTAGAATGTGGGTAATAAATTAAAAAGATAGGCACTCCAGAAAGACACAAAAGTAGATCTGAACAATTGTTTAATTGCATAGGCCACTTTAACATCATAACTTCCCAAGTTAATTTGTAAATTTAACGTGATTCCAATAAAAATGCTGATGTTTTTCTAAAGTCAGACAAATTGATTCTGAAGTTGTCACTGAAAAATAAACAAGCAGGAGTAGCCAAAGAACACCCTGAAAAGAGTAATGAAAAGCTTTTTTTTTTTAAAAGATTTATGTATTCATTTGAGAGAGAGTGAGAGAGAGAGAGCCAGCACTGTGTGTGCACGAGCTGGGGGGAGGGGCAAAGGGAGAGGGAGAAGCAGGCTCCCCACTGAGCAGGGAGCCCCACATGGGGCTCCATCCCAGGACCCTGGGATCATGACCTGAGCCGAAGGCAGGCACTTAACTGACTGAGCCACCCAGGCACCCCAGAGTAATGAAAAGTTACTAGCCCTATCAGATTTTATAACATTCCACAAAACTTCTATAATGAAAACACTGTTGTATTCATACGAGAATAGACAGACCAATCAAACAAGATAGAAAATCTAGAAATAGATGAAGTTAGCATTTCAAAATACTGGAGGAAAGACAGACTTTTTTTTTAAGGAATAAAGTCCAAATATAGCTGAGGTGTATCTTTTTTTCTTTTAAAGATTTTATTTATTCATTTGAGAGAGAGACAGCACAAGCAGGGGGAGAGGCAGAGGGAGAGGGAGAAGCAGACTCCCCACTGAGCAGGGAGCCCCACATGGGGCTCGATCCCAGGACCCCAGGATCATGACCCGAGCTGAAGGCAGATGCTTAACCAACTGAGCTACCCAGGTGCTCCAAGGTAGACTTTTTAATAAATGAAGTTGGCACAACTGAGTAGTCATATGACAAAAATTAAAACTGAATTCATACTTCATACTATATACCAAGATAAACTCCATATGGTTCAGAAATCTAAGTGTAAAAATTAAGCAATAGTTTGTTCCAAGGGCTTGTCCTTCCACAGAAACACCAAAAAAAAAAAAAATCAATCAAAAACTATCAGAATCAGCTTTGTCAGAACTCTGGAAAATAATCAGAAGTTTGGAGCAACCAGGAAAATGCTCAATCAAGAGAAGAGGCAACCTAAGAGTGGCAGGAAGCTTCCCATCATTTTCCTATCTCTTATCCTACCCTCTGCCCAGCCTCAGCAGCAGTCTTATTGGTGGCAGGACATGTTCTCAGTGTGGGACTCTGGTCCCTAGTTCCAAAAGGAGCAGAACAGACTTTATTCTCAAAGAATGCTCTTTGTCGGTTCTAACTTGTCTCACTTGAAGATCTGTCACAGGGTGCTTCCCTTTGTTTCACCGAGTCACAGCTGAAGAGTAGCTGTGTAGAAAGTATTCCCTGGAAACACTGTAAGGCAAATGAGCAACATGCTGCTGCCTGGGGTAAAGCTGATAATTGAGGCAAACAGTAAGTGTACTGAAAGTCTGGAGTGAAAACTTGGGGAGAGAGTTTCTTTGGAAAATTAAGGCATTCAAAAGCCCCCACATATACTGGGGAATTTAGAAGCCATGTGCATGCCTAGGGAAGGACACATGTGCAGAAAACACATGAGATGACCCTAAGATTTTCCCTCGGGCTGAACTCTAGACTCAGCACAAGCAAGAATTGAAGGCTAAGAGGGATTTGTAAACAGTCTAGCTAAGTGTTGAAGGAATACCTCAACACAGAACCAATCTGCAAAGCCTGGGAGAACTCCCCTCCCCTCCCTTTGCCTCCTTTCCCCCCATCTTCCTCTCCCCTTCTTTTGGTTCTTGGCATTCAAGGAAATCCTTGTCAGAATGCTAGCTGTGGGGCACCTGGGTGGCTCAGTTGGTTAAATGTCTGACTTCAGCTCAGGTCGTGATCTCGGGGTCCTGGGAACGAGCCCTGTGTCGGGCTCCCTACTCAGTGGGGAGTCTGCCTCTTGCTCTTCCTCTCCCTCTGCCCCTCTCCCCCTGCTCATGTTCTCTCTCTCTCTGTCTCAAATAAATAAAGAGTCTAAAAAAATTTCAAAAAAGAATACTAGCTGTGAAACAAGCTAAAGGAACAGACATTTCAGAGACCACATATGACAAAGAAGACAGACTTCACAAGAATAGAAAAGTCACTAAACAGCCACAGCCCACGGCAAACAATGAAAACAAACCCTAAGGAGGGGGAATAATCTGATATTCAGAGTTAACACTATTATAATACTCAAAATGTCCAGTTTTCAACAAAACATTATAAAATATGCAAAGATACAGGACAGTATGGTCCATTTACAGAAGAAATTAACAGAAACCATCGCCAAGAAAGCACAGATGTTAGACTCACCAGGACAAAGAATTTAGATCAGTTATCTTAAGTATGCTTGAAGAGCTAAGGGAAATGATGGACAGAGAACTAAAGGAAATCAGGAGAATGATGTCTCAGCAAATACAGAATATCATTAAAGAGATAGAAAATATAAAAAGAAACCAAACAGAAATTCTGAGACTGAAAAGTCTAACAGAAATGCAAAATTCACTATGTTTCTTAGAAGATATGAGCAGGCAGAAGAAAGAGTCAGCAAAATTAAAGATAAGTCATTTGAAAGTTTCTAGTCTGAGGAGGAGAAAGAAAAAAACAATGAGAAAAAAATTAACAGAGCCAAAGAGATTTGTGGGACACCATCAAGAATACCAATATATGCGGGTGCCTGGGTGGCTCAGTCGGTTAAGCTTCTGCCTCCAGCTCAGGTCGTGATCCTGGGGTCCTGGGATCAAGCCCCACATTAGGCTCCCTGCTCCTCGGGGGACCTGCTTCTCCCTCTCCCTCTGCTGCTTCCCCCTGCTTGTGCTCTCTCTCTCTGTCAAAAAAAAAAAAAAAAAGAATACCAACACATGCATAATGGGAGTCCCAGAAGAAGAGAGAGAAAGAGGCAGAAAAAATATTTGAAGAAATAAGGGCTCTGAAGACTTCTCAAATTTGATAAAATACAAATCTATACATCCAAATAGTTCAAACACCAACAAGGATAAATTCAAAGAGATCCCCACTGAGACTCACTGTAATCAAATTGTCAAAAGACAGAGAAAATCTTGAAGGTAGCAAGAGAAAAGCAACTTATCACATACAAGGGATCTTTAATGAGATTAACAACCAATTTATTTTTTTTTTTTTTAAGATTTTGTTTATTTATTTATTTGACAGAGAGAGAGGCAGAGGGAGAAGCAGGCTCCCTGCTGAACAGGGAGCCCCATGTGGGGCTTGATCCCAGGACCAAGCCGACCAAGCCACCCCAGCGCCCCTAACAACCAGTTTCTCATCAGAAATCACAGAGGCCAGAAAACAGTGGGATGACATATTTAAAGTGCTAAAAGAAAAGAAAAATGTCAACCAAGAATTCTTTATCTAGCCAAACTGTTCAGAAATAAAGAAGAAATTAAGACACTCCCAGATAAACAAAAGTTGAGGGAGTCTGTCACTAGTAAACCTGCCTTAGAAGAAATGCTAAAAGCTTTTTGGGCTGAAATAAAAGGACACTAGATAGTGACTTGATACCATAACAAAAAATAAAGAACTCTGGTAAAGGTAATTACATTGGTAAATATAAAAGTCAGCATTTCTGTATTTTTGGTTTGTAACTCCTTTTTTTTTGTTTCATATATGACTTAACACACAAATGAATAAAATAGTCATTACACGTCCGTATTAATGGTCATACAATGTATAAAGATACAATTTGTGACAATAACATAAAGTGAGGACTGAGCTTTATAGGA
This sequence comes from Leptonychotes weddellii, assembly GCF_054177405.1. Taxonomy (NCBI): domain Eukaryota; kingdom Metazoa; phylum Chordata; class Mammalia; order Carnivora; family Phocidae; genus Leptonychotes; species Leptonychotes weddellii. Next base: position 76,047,318 of record NC_138377.1, on the reverse strand, counting down.
GCAGAGTTTTTGGGGCACGTGGGTGGCTCAGTTGTTAAGCGTCTGCCTTTGGCTCAGGTCATGGTCCCAGGGTCCTGGGATCGAGCCCTGCATCGGGCTCCCTGCTCAGTGGGGAGCCTGCTTCTCCCTCTCCCACTCCCCTTGCTTGCGTTCCCTCTCTCACTCTGTCTCTCTCTGTCAAATAAATAAAATCTTAAAAAAAAAAAAGACAAGTATAAGAGCAGAGTTTTTGTATATTATTGAAGCTAAATTTGCCATCAATTCAAACAAGATTGTTATAAATTTAGGATGTTAATTGTATCTCCATGGTAACCACAATGAAAATATCTAAAAATATACAGAACAGGAAATAAAGGAATTGAAATGGTACACTACAAACAAATCAATTAAACACAAAGATGAGGAGCGGCTGGGTGGCTCAGTTAGTTGGGCATCTGTCTTCAGCTCCAAGTCCTGGGATTGAGCCCCACATTCGGCTTCCTGCTCAGCAGGGAGTCTGCTTCTCTCTTTCTCCCTCTGCCCCTCCCCACTGCTCATTCTCTCTCTCTCAAATAAATAAATAATTTTTTTTTAAAAAACCACAAAGATGATAGTAATGGAGGAAATGAGGAACAAAATAATGTATAAGATGTATAAAAAATGAATAGTGAAATGGCAGAATTAAGCTCTTCCTTATCAGTGATTACTCTAAATGTAAATGAATAAAACTCTCAAAAGGCAGAGATTAGGAGAATGGATTTTTTTTTTTTAAGAATGGATTTTTTAAAAGATTTATTTATTTACTTTAGAGAGAAAGAGACTGGGGATGGGGAGTGGCAGAGGGAGAAGGAGAGACAGGCCCAAGCAGACTCCCCACTGAGGGTGGAGCCTGACGCAGGGCTTGATCCCACCACCGTGAGACCACAACCTGAGCTGAAACCAAGAGTAGGATGCTCAACTGACTGTACCCCCCAGGTGCCCCAGCAGAATGGATTTTTAAAAAAATCATCCAACTATATGCTGTCTACATGAAAATCACTTTAGATCCAACAGTACAAAAGGTTGAAAATGAAAGAATAGAAAAAGATATTCCATGCAAATAATAACCAAATGAGAGCTGGGGTAACTATATTAATGTCAGACAAAATAGTCTTTAAGTCAAAAGTTGTTCTAAGAGACAGAGGTCATTATATATTGATAAAAAGGTCAGTTCATTAAGAGCATACAAAAATTATAAACACATACCTACCAAACAACAGAGCCCCCAAATATATGAAGCAAACATTGACAGAATTGAAGGGAGAAGTAGATAGTTCTACAAAAATAGTTGGAGACTTCAATCTCACCTTTAATAATAGATAAAACAACAAGACAGAAGATCAATAGGGAAGCAGAGAGCTTCAATAACACTGTAAGCCAGCTAAACCTAAGAGACATATAGAACATCCTACCACCAGCAAAATACAGATTTTTTTTTAAAAGATTTTATTTATTTATTTGACAGAAAGAGACAAAGCGAGAGGGGGAACACAAGCAGGGGGAGTGGGAGAGGGAGAAGCAGGCTCCTCGCCAAGCAGGGAGCCCAATGCAGGGCTGGATCCCAGGACCCCTGGATCATGACCTGAGCCGAAGCCAGACAATGACTGAGCCACCCAGGTGCCCCAAAATACAGATTCTTAAGTGCACATGGAATATTCTCCAGGATAGACCATATGGTAGGCCACAAAAAAAGTTAAATAAATTTCAAAAGATTGAAATCATACAAAATATCCTCTCCAACATAGTGGAATGGTGCTAGAAATCATTAATAAAAGGAAAACTGGAAAATTCACAAATATGTTGAAATCAAACACATTTTTAACCTTCAGGTCAAGGAAGAAATCATAAGGGAAATTAGAATATACTTTGAGAAGAATGAAAGTGAAAATGCAACATTCCAGAAGTTATGGGATGCAGCAGAATTAGTGCTAAGAGAGAAATTTATAGCTGTTAACACCTGCATTTAAACACAGGAAAGATCATAAACCAAAAACCTAACTTTATACCTTAAGGAACTAAAAAAGAAGAGCAAACTACACCCTAAGCTAGTAGAAAGAATGAAATAATAAGGATTAGGACAGAGATAAAAGAAGTAAGGAATAGAAAACAGAAAGAATCAACTAAACCAAAAGTTGGTTCTTTGAAAAAAATCAACAAAATTGACAAACCTTAGCAGACTAAGAAGAAGCGAGTGTTCATGCAAATAACCAAATCAGGAATAAAAGTGGGAACATTGCTCCTGACCTTACAGAAATAAAAAGAATTATAAGAGAGCACTATGGGGGCGCCTGGATGGCTCAGTTAGTTAAGCGTCTGCCTTCAGCTCAGGTCGTGATCCCAGGGTCCACACATCTGGCTCCCTGCTCAGCGAGGAGTCTGCTTCTCTCTCTCCCTGTGCCCGTCCCTCCCACCCCTGCTCGTGTGGTTGCGCACTCTCTCTTCCTCTCTCAAATAAATAAATAAAATCTTTAAAGAAAAAGCACTATGAACAATTGTATGCCAATGAATTAGATAACCTAGATGAACAAATTCCTAGAAATAAACTACAAAAATTGATCCAAGAAGAAACGGAAAATCTGAACATAATCTGTAACACAGAAAAGACTGAATCAGTAGAAAAATTTTCAAAAAAGAGAAGTCCAGGACAAGATAGATTCACTGGTGAAATCTCCCAAACATTTAATAAAAATTAACTCCAATTTTTTTCCTACACTCTTCCAAAAAATAAAAAAGGAGGAAACAATTTCAATGAAACCAACATTACCCTGATGCAAAAGCCAGACAAAGACACCATAAGAAAAGAAAACTGTATCCCTTATAAATATAGAAGCAAAAATTCTCTGTATTTTTTTAAGTAGGCTCCATGCCCAGTGTGGAGCCCAATGAGGGGCTTGAGCTCATGACCCTGAGATCAAGACCTGAGTTGAGGTCAAGAATTGGATCCTTAACTGACTGAGCCACCCAGGTGCCCCAGAAGCAAAAATTCTCACAAACCAAATCCAACAGCAAGTTCACAAAGTGAGATTTATCTCAAGAATTTAAGGGTGATTCAACATAAGAAAATCAGTCTGTAATATACTACATTAAAAGAACAAAGGGAAAAACTCACAATCACCTCAACTGACATAGAAAAGCATTTGATAAAATCCACTACCCAGGGTCACCTGGGTGGCTCAGTCGTTAAGCATCTGCCTTCGGCTCAGGTCATGATCCCAGGGTCCTGGGATCGAGCCCCGCATCAGGCTCCTGCTTGGCGGGAAGGCTGCTTCTCCCTCTTCCAGTCCCCCTGCTTGTGTTCCCTCTCTCGCTGTGCCTCTCTCTGTCAAATAAATAAATAAAATCTTAAAAAAAAAATCGGGGTGCCTGGGTGGCTCAGATGGTTAAGCGTCTGCCTTCGGCTCAGGTCATGATCCCAGGGTCCTGGGATCAAGCCCCGCATCTGGCTCCCTGCTCAGTGGGGAGCCTGCTTCTCCCTCTCCCACTCCCCCTACTTGTGTTCCCTCTGTGTCTCTCTCTGTCAAATAAATAAATAAAATCTTAAAAAAAAAAAAAAAGTTTCCTTTAAAAAAAAAAAAATCCACTACCCATTCATGATAAAAACACCCAGCAAACTAGGAATGGAAGGGAAGTTCCTCAACATGATAAAGGGCATTTATGAACAACCCATAGTGCACATCATACTCAATGGTGAAAGACTGAAAGTTTTCGCCCTATGATCAGGAACAAAACAAGGATGCCCATATTCACCACTGCTGTTCAACATTGTACTGATAATTTTAGGCAGAGCAATTAGGAAAAAAAATTGGCATAGAAATTGGAAAGGAGAAAGTAAAACTATCTCTACTTGCAGAGGACATGGTCCTATATAGAAAAAATGTGAAGAATCCCCCCAAAAAACTTCCAGAACTAATGAACAAATTCAGCACAGTTGCAGGGTACAAGATCAATTAACAAAAAACGATTTTGTGTCTATATACCAGCAATGAACAATCCAAAAAGGAAATTAAGAAAACAATACAATTTATAATAGCATCCACAAAATAAAATACCTGGGAACAAATTTAACCAAGAAGCTTAAAGACTTGTACACTGAAAACTACAAAACATTGCTGAAATAAATTAAAGAAGACCTAAATAAGTGGAAAGACATCCCATGTTCACACCCCTCCCCCAGTCTTTTTAGACATTCTTTCCCCTAGTAAACCCCCACTACATGGAATTTTAATACCACACATATACAATATATATCTGTTTATGGTCCATGGCCATGTGATGGACCACAAACCAATGGAATATCTAAGATTTTTTTTACCCTCCCCAAGAACCAATTTAGTTGAGAATACATGGTCTAGGGCAAGGAAAGTACAAGGTCGTCCTGAGGCATGTTATAACAAAAGCAAGGAAGCAATCAAGCCTGAAGAAGCTCCCACTGACCACAACTGGAACATTTTACACTTGATCTTAGCCAAAAGGCCAAGAAGCGATACAACTAGAACATTTTAGCATTCAAAATTTACTGTAATTGATTAAAGTACACTGAATATATAAAAATCCGCAAGCTCATAATAAATAATAAGTAAATAATTCTACAAAAAAGAAAGCAAAAATAAATAATTCTCATCTGCTGCAATTGGAGGATACTTTTCACACCTCTTTTCTCTGAAAACTAAATAAATAAAAGGAAATACTTATTCTACCTTTTCAGTGAGAACTGCAGTTCATCATAATCCCATAGCCCTAGCTGAAGAGGGAAAGCTCTTTTTTACAGAAAATATGCCATCGAATAAATGTTGGAGGATTGATAGAATTAGAAAATCACCACTTAAATAATTAAAGATCATCAATAGATACTAGCACAATTAGGTAAAATGTTGATGGGGTGGTGCCAAAGGGTTACCTCTAATCAGAAGGGGAAAACTTTACAATGGTGAGATCTTGTGGCTACCACTTTAACCCAGTTAGTAAACTTAGCTTTACTTAATGGGACAGTGAGACCTTATGTGCCTCTAATATGATGTAATATAAAGTACATAGGATCACCTCTTTGGCACCTATTTGGTATTTTTACCAAAGGTTATTTAAATTGAATCATCCAATCAACCCTTTCATACCTAACTTCCAGTTTATAGGAAATATAAGCAATAGTGAAACAAGTTAAATGATTCTATGAGGGAGGAATCAGACAAATCCAGAATGTGAGACATGATAGTTCTGTGAGACAACTGATCTGTTCTTTTCAAAAAGTCACTTTGAGGGGCATCTGGGTGACTCATTTGGTTAAGCATATAACTCTTGATTTTGGCTCGGGTCATGATCTCAGGGTCATGGGACCAAGCCCTGTGTCAGGCTCCATGCTAACTGGGGAATCCGCTTGAAGATTCCCTCCCTCTCCCTCTGCCTCTCCCCCTGCTCATGTGCACATGCTCTCTCTCTCTCACTCTCTCTCTCAAGTAAATAAATAAAAATCTTTAAAAGAAAAAGTCACTCTGAGGAAAATGAATGGTCTTGGGGGGGTGGATAATATTCTAGATTAAAAAAGACTTTGGAGACATAACAAAATGCAATACATGGTTCATGTTTGGATATTACTCTAAAAGACATTTTGGGAATAATTGTGGGAGATTTGAATATGAATTGGGTATTAGATGATATTAGGGTATTATTTTGAAATTTTGTTAGGTTTGTTAATGGTGTGTGGCTATGTAAGAAAAATTCCTTATATTTTAGATATGCATATTGATGTATTTAGAGGTGAAATATTTCATAATGCCTGCCATTTTAAAAAAAGAACTTCCGCATGAAGAAATGGATGAAACAAATATGGCAAAATGTTAACACGTCAATGTGGTAAATATAGGAGATGAAGATATCAGTATGGATTGTACTAGTCTTTCAAAGACTTTTTTTAAAAAGGGGGGTGGGGGAGGGAGCAAAAAATGTTTGAAAATATTCATAATATAAAGTTTAAAATATTAAAAATGATTTGTGTGAAGGGTCCTTAGGAAATGCTACTTTTCAGCCTGAGAATGTGTTAAGTTGGAGAACCTGTGATTCTTGAATGCTTCCTCAAACTCTTTTTTTTCCTTCCTTCTCTCTCCCTGGTCTATGCAGCCCTTTTTGACTCTATGCACAGCAACCAAGCCTCAGATAGCCCATTTTCCCCACCCCGTACTCTTCATTCACCTACCCTACAACTCCGGCAGCGCTCTGAGAAGCCCCCCTGGTGTAAGTAATCCTTTTGGAACTGCCTGGACAAAGGCCAAGATTGATGGAGGGATTGGTGAATGAGAGACCTGTCTTCTCACGAGGGAAACAAAGATGAGGGTTGAAAGATCAGGAATAACCAGTAGGGGAAGCAGTCTCATCTGCTGTTTCCAAGGTGAAGGGAGGATCTGTTTACCCTGTCTCATTATTTCCATTCTCCATGACCCCTCTGTTTCCTTGGAGAGGCTCCTAAAATATAGTATCACAGAGGGTGCTTTGGGGAAGAAAGGACGAAACTTCATTCTCCTCAGATTCCCATTTGGGAATTTATAGCTTTCTCAAGTACAGATGACTTGAGAGGAAACTGAGTATATAGAAAAACTGGGAGAAGGAAACTAGAATCTGCTACTACTTTCTACATGTCCCTATTCTCAAGTTGTCTGTTCTCAGCTGTTCAAGTTGAGGTGCTGCTTTTTCCCATCTCTTCTTTATAATCTCTAGCCTATCACAAGGGGAGTCTAGGTGACACAGTTGGTTAAGCGTTCGACTCTTGGTTGAGGCTCAGGTCATGATCTCAGGGTTGTGAGATCGAGTCCGTTTCAGATTCTGTCTCTACCTCTGCCCCTCACTGGTGCTCTCTAAATAAATAAACAAATAAACAAATAAATAAAATCTCTAGCCTATCACTAATTTTCCTTGGTAACAGTGTAGTCACAAGAAGTTCTTAGGGTAATTGTAGGGAAGGGGAGATCCTGGTGACAATCAGAGGGAGGATAAGGGCCAGAGACACCAGTGATGGAAAAATCCTTTCCTTATTCAACCTGCCTCCAGGAAATAACTAAAATCAAACATGGCTTTTATTATTTCATTGGATAGGACTGAAGCAAAGATTCATATTTCAGCACCTGGGTTAAACAGTTGTAGAATTGGCACTGTGTATGCAGAAGAAACATTCCTTCCTGATTCCAAGAGCTCTTCCCCTGAATTTCAGATTACCTTACATTCACCTTGCCATTGCTCCTTTTATCTCTCCTGGAATGTTTATGGGTTTTGTGCCCCTGGAAATCTTTTTTTTTTTAATAATATATATATATATATTTTTTTAATTCAAGTATAGTTGATACACAATGTTATACAACATACTGGTTCGACAAGTCTATACGTTATTCTCTGATCACCACAAGTGTAGCTACCATCTGTCACAATGCAATGCTAGTACGGTACTATTCACTGTATTCCCTATTCTGTACCTTTTGTTCCTGTGACTTATTCATTCCATAACTGGAAGCTTGTATCTCCCACTCCCCATCACCCATTTTGCCCAGCCTCCTACCACCCCTCCCCATCAACTTGTTCTCTGTATTTTAGGTCTGATTCTGCTTTTTATTTGTTTATTCTTTTTTTTTCTTTTTAGATTCTATATATAAGTGAAATCAATGGTGTTTGTCTTCCTTTATTTCACTTAGCATAATACCATCTAGGTCCATCCATATAGTCACAAATGGTAAAATCTCATCCTTTTCATGGTTTAATACTCCATTGTGTATATATATATACATTTTTTAAAATTTAATTTAATTTATTTACTTGACAGAGATAGTGAGAAAGAGAGCACAAGCAGGGGGAGCTGCAGACAGAGGGAGAGGAAGAAGCAGGCTCCCCGCTGAGCAAGTAACCCAATGTGGGGCTCAATCCCAGGACCCCAGGCTCATGACCCGAGCTGAAGGCAGCCACTTAACTGATGGAGCCACCCAGGCACCCCCCCTTTTTTTTATACATCTTCTTTATCCATTCATCTATTGGTGAACACTTGGGCTGCTTCCATAACTTGGCTATTGTAAGTAATGCTGCAATAAACATAGGGATGCATATATCTTTTGAAATTAGGGTTTTCATTTTCTTTCAGTAAATAGTAGCTGAATTATTGGATCATATGGCATTTCTATTTTAATTTTTTGAGGGACCTCCATACTGTTTTCTGCAGTGGCTACACCAATTTATATTCCTACCAGCAATGCACAAATGTTCCTTTTTTTCCACATACTCGCCAACACTTGTTATTTCTTGTCTTTTTTTCCTTAAGTTTTTATTTTAATTCCAGTTAGTTAATATACAGAGTTATATGTTATTTCTTGTCTTTCTGGTTCTAGCTATTCTGACAGGTGTGAGGTGATACCTCATTGTGGTCTTGATTTGCATTTCTCTGATGATGAGTGATATTGAGCATCTTTGCATGTGTCTGTTGGCCATCTGTATGTCTTCTTTGGAGAAATGTCTATTCAGGTCCTCTGCCCAGTTTTTAATTGGATTATTTGGGGGTTTTTGGTGTTGAGTTGTATAAGTTCTTTATATATTTTAGATACTAACCCTTTATTGGATATAATATTTGCAAATATCTTCTACCATTCAGTAGGTTGCCTTTTTGTTTTGTTGATGGTTTCCTTTGTTGTGCAAAAGCTTTTTATTTAGATATAGTCCCAATAGTTTATTTTTGCTTTTGTTTCCCTTGCTTCAGAAGACATATCTAGAAAAATGTTGCTATGGCTGATGTCAGAGAGAGTACTGCCTGTGCTCTCTTCTAAGATTTTTATGGTTTCAGGTCTCACATTTAGGTCCTTGATCCATTTTGAGTTTATTTTTGTGTGTGGTGTCAGAAAGTGGTTCAGTTTCATTCTTTCGCATGTAGCTATCCAGTTTTCCCAGCACCATTTATTGAAGACTGTTTTTCCCCATTGTATATTCTTGCCTCCTTTGTCATAGATTAATTGACCATATAAGCATGAGTCTCTGTTCTATTCCATTGATCTATGAGTCTATTTTTGTGTCAGTACTGTTTTGATTATTACAGCTTTGTAGGATATCTTGAAATCTGGAATTGTGATACCTCCAGCTTTGTTCTTCTTTCTCAAGATCGCTTTGGCTGCCTCTGGAAACCTTATCTTTATCTTGCTTCTGCTTCCCTGTTTTTTGTTTTTTGTTTTAATTTTTTATTTATTGGAGAGGGAGAGCACCAAGGGGGAGGGGCACAGGGAGAAGCAGACCCCCTGCTGAGCACGGAGTCCCATGCAGGGCTTGATCCCAGGACCTGAGATCATGACCTGAGCCAGAGGCAGACGCTTAACTGACTGAGCCACTCAGGTGCCCTTCCTGCTTCTGCTTCTGTCTGACATCTTTGATTTGCCTGAATCAAACCACTAACTGAATATTAAGGCTACTTCTATCCTTGGGTGAACTCTTTTTTTTTTTTTTCTTGTTTTTAATCTATCAGACCTTTGACTCAGTATGAGGTGTGTCGCCTCACTGGTAAATATTTTCTTTAGGGTTTGTCTGCCCTAAATAGGCCTTGTTGGTCCAAACCATGTTCCTCTGTGGCCCTTTACAGAAAAGAGAAAACTGGCATACGCTAAACTCAATGACTGATTCAGCCTTCGCAGGCTCAGGCTTGCCAACTTTCCCAGGTTCTCTTTGATGACAAGGATATTCAGGTGCCCCCTATATCCAAAATCGATCATTATTGATATTAGAGTGCTTTAAATATAAAGTTACAATACCATTAATAAATACATTTACAAAAAGAAAAGTAGATTAGTCCCCTACTAGAGGTCAATGAAGTAGTAGAGATTGGGGTAGGAATTGTCCCACAGTGTATTGAAGACTCTAAGCCCTTCATTTTATTACTGTCAGTAGTGGGGTAATTAATTTTTATGTTGTATATGTCTATAACATCCACAAGCCTATAACATTGTGTGTCCCAAGACTTAGAAGGTCTTAACCTTGGATCCAGGGATGGATTTCAGGGTAAAGTCTTTGAATCCCAGGAATTGTTTATGAAAATTAGTGTGAATATCCATATGTATATTTTTCTGAGAAGATAGTCCATGACTGTCATTAGAGTTTCAAAGGGTTCAGTGACTCCCAGGAAGGTTAATTATGAACCTCTGCCATTTAGAGATTCCATGGCAGCCTTCCATCTTAAGGCGATTTTCCTTCCTACTGTTCTCATTCATAAGATTTTTCTACATTCTCCTGCTTAATTGTCTCTTGGGCTATAAACAATGATTACCTTTGCCCCAGAAATATGTTGACTGCTTTAAAGAAATGATTCTTAACAAAAGATGTACATCAGATTTAATTGGGAGTGTTTCAACAAAATATAGTGACCTCATTCCCTCTCCACCCCACACGTTTACATTAACCTACAGAATTAGAATCTCTAGAGATGGAACCTAGAAATTTGTATTTTTAAAAAATATCCCATACTTTTGATATATACCCTTAATTATGAACCACTGGATTACAGCATTGGTATGCTCCCAAATGACCTTGGGAATTCAGAGTTGGGTTGGGGGTACATTTGTGAAAGAACTGGATGAAGTGGGCCTCATCACTCTCCTGAAGTCTTAGATGTACCTTAGTGCTCCTGTGTACTCCTGTAGTATACATTAGGTCAGAGCAACAGTTCCTGAGCTGGGCTAATTGAGCAGTCTCTGCATAGCTTAGGAAGAATTCAGACCCTCTTTCCTCAAGTCTGTATATTCTGGCATTTGAACTACATACATTGAATAGAGCCTACTCTTCCAGCTTGCCTGACTTGGTCTCCTGACTTTGTTTTACAGACAGCAGTGGCCCTTCCAGCACTGTGTCCAGTGCTGGTCCTTCCTCCCCCACTGCAGTGGATGGTAACTGCCCTTTTGGCTTCAGTGATCAGCCTTCTGTAAGTTCACACATGATTGAAGAACGTCAAAGCCTTGGGTTGCTCCTTAGGAATGGAGAACAAGAGCTCCCCATTGAAGGGGTGCAAGGGCCTTTTGAACCAAGCCAGGCTTCACAGGAACCACCTGTGGAAACCAGCCAGCCATGCCAGGAGGTTCCTGACATCAGCCAGCCATGCCAGGAGGTCCCTGACATCAGCCAGCCATGCCAGGAGAACCATGACAACATTGACCAGATATGTCAGGAGGTTCCTCAGATCCATCAGCCATGCCAGAAGGCGAGCCAACTGTGCCAGAAAATCTCTGCGGAAGCTTGCCAACTTTGCCAGGAGAACCCTGAGGAGGTCAGCCAGCCATCCCAGGAGGTCCCTGTGGAGGTTGGCAGGCTGGCTTATGGGTTCCCTGTAGGGATTGGTGGCCTGGTCCAGGAAATCCATGTGGAAGGTGGCAAGCCAGCCCAAGAGACCCCTGAGGAGCTCAGCCAGCCATGCCAGGAGTTCTTTGCAGAGGTTGGCAGGCTGGCCTTAGAGGCTTCTGCAGTCAATCTATTGTCTCAGGACATTCCTGAGGTTGATAAACCATCCCAAGAGTTTCCGGGGGAGGATGATCTGCAGGTTCAGGAAGTCCCTGAGGTTGATAATCAGCAGTCCTGGGTGGTCCCTGAGGTGACTGACCAGCTGCCTGGAGAGGATACTCCCCAAGCCCAGTATCCATCTAGTGATCCAAACCCTCAGAGCCAGTCTTTAGCTGGTGACCAATACTAACCCCTCCCACCAGCAACATGTGATTAATCATGTTCTCATTAGTGGTATCACACTAAACCAGCTATTTGAGCTAGCAACTTCTTCTGTTGGCTAACTCACCTGCCAGTATAAGACCTTGGATCTCACCAGAGGTGTCTGAGGAAGCAGTCCTCTTGGCATGAAGCCAAGAACTGTGCCAGAGCTGGGCTTGAGAAGGAACCAATTTCATGTTCAAAGCAGCCATTGACTCCTCACGTGGCCATTAGACTTGAATAGGATTTCCATCAAGGGGTGGGCTGATCTATCATTACCCAACCTCTGAGCATCCCAGGAAATTCCAGATTGTTAAAGGAAATGCCACCTAACTGCTGAAGACACCATCTGGGGACAGCAAGTGCAAAAGGGGACTCCAAGGTCTCCACTTTTCTGGGGAAATATTCACAACTTCACAAGGTACCCTTAGACCATATGTGCATTCAGGAGGACTCTTGTGTTTGCTAGCACTCCTCAGGAGGGCCCAGGATGTCTGTCTGCAATGTTTGGGAAAAAAGCGAGTCCCCTTCCCAAACATCCATTGTAGCCACTAATCTTTAGATTGGGCTTATGGGTGTTTTATATGTCATCCCAAGTTCCCCCTCTGCCCCAGACCTGTTTCCCTGGGCAATAGCTCCAGGGAAAAATAGGTATTAGATTGCTGTGAAAATTTAAGAGTAACTACTTAAAATGCTCTGGGGGTACTTGGCCAATCTGTGAAGCTGGGCCTCCTTTTGTTGTAGGGCTACTTGGCTTAAGAGATGATGTAGTAGAGAAAATCAGGTTCTATTTTAAGCAATCAGCAGAGATCAATATTGTACAGACATGAGCAAAGATTATATATATTTCTGTAGTAGTGCCAGGGACAGACTGGCCAAAGACCAAACACTCCAGGTTTCCCAAGAGGTATGTCCTTTTATCATTGTGTCTTTAGGGTCAGGTGTGATTATGAAGCTTTTCCCAAAGATATGGGGATGGGCATGGGTGTGGGTAGGAGGAATAATGCAGTCATTGGAGTGGGGTGGCTGGAACATTATGAGTGCTCAATAAATATGAAATAATAAGAATGGTGATGGTGGTGATGATGTCCTTGTGAATTCAAGAATGAATGAGTATAAATCCATCATGTCTGTTTGTGACTAAATTAATCTGAACCAGTCAAAAGCTGTTGTAGTTGAGTGGAAAGGGACTATAAAATAATCAGGCATCCTAGGAGGTCCCAGTGGCAGTCAGCCCACCATCCCAAAATGTCTTCAATGAGTAGTATTGTGGGAGATAGACTTTCTAGCTCTGTGAAGCACCACTGGGTGCTTGCCTTCTCACCAGATTCTTGGAATCACCCTCTTAGTTTTTCACTCTGATGCTTTGGAGTGTTAGGAGGAGTTGATATAAAGGGGTTATGGTCTTTCTTTGCCTCCTTGACATATTTACATTGGGCAAGCCCAGAACACTGGGAGGACTGGAATATTTCCTTTCCCATATATTTACATTCACAACCTGGCCTCTCCTGACATAACCAGGACTATAAAGGGTTTCCCTGCAGGGCAAAATCCAGCATTTACTCAGTGGAACTCCTAACTGCACAGGTGAGTGCTCTTTACAACCTCAATAGGCTCTGGATCTTTTAGGGCTTCTCAACTCTTTGCCTCTTTGGCGTTCCCTTATTCCAGGTTTCTAATGCTGGTTATTCAGTCCTTGGCTCTTGACCCCAAAGTATGTAGATCCCCTTCCCAGAAACCCTGCCCCTCTTCCCTCCCCCAAACCAAATGTATCTCCCCATCCTAGGCCCCTCTTCCTCATACTCTGGCATTCTCATTTTCAGAAATTAGGCTGGCTCCCTGTATCTTTTTCTCCCTTTATCCGCCCTATGTTCTCTGGCCTCCTTGGGTCCTGGAGCTGCTTCCAGTTATCAAAGACATTGAGATAAATGACAGTGCTGGGAGAAGCAGAGAGGTAGAAGCCAAGGCCCAGCAACTAAGCACTGTGCAGTCAGAAAAAGCTTAAGCAGCACTACAGCATCTGTAATGAACTTGAATTTATTGTTAGAGTTGGAGGCGGCTCCATTACAGCAGCTGGGAACTATAGCAGGGAAGTGTGGGGAGGAGCAGAGCACAGCAGCACGGGGAGGGTGGGAGCTAGGAAGAACACAGGCCGGCTCATTTTGGTTTCCACACAGTCATTTGGCAGAGAAGCCGAGCCCTGACGAGCGTCTGGATTTCTCAGTCCGGCAGTAGTCTGGCAGGGCTGCTCATTGGCTTGCTTGGGGAGAGGTCCTCTCCTGGGGTGTTTTTTTTTTCCAGCCTGTTTTCATCTTATTCAGTAGGAGTTCAGCTTTAGCTCAGCTTCGTCTCCTTCTTCCCTTCCTCCCTCTCATTTTCCCCAAGTTCTCTGGCATGGCTTCTACCTCCCAGATCCTCTGTCCAAGAGTTTGGGGCTGGAAAGGCAGCCAGTGTTCCCATTTCAGCTGCAGGATGGCATAGTGGAATGTTGGGGGAGTCACATGTTGCTGGGGTGTCAAATGTTGGGATGTCAGGCAGTGGCTTATTTTTAACCCATTACACACCAGGCCACAGCAGATGACCACATGCAGAGAAGCCAAGCAGGGGATGACAAGGGATGAGGATAATTGGAATGGGTGGGTGAAAACTTCAAAAGGTCAGGGAGCTTGGAAGAATTCTGGGATTGGGGCTGGGCTCTCCTTGCCCCTTTGTGCTGCCCAATAGGCCTGGTCTGGGCACAGCTCTGGGATGTGAATGATATGAAGCAGGGGCTGGGAGGATAAGTAACTTTCTTCTCTCACCAGTCTATTGGTCAAAAGAGCTTCAAGTTTTGGATTGAGACATTCAGATATGGAGGGAAGCAGTGGGACAGTGTAGCAGCAGTGTACCCCTGGACCCCTGGACCCCTGCTGGAACCCAGACCCTGGTGGGTAAGAGAATGGGAGATGGAGGAAAGGGCGCAGCTCTGGGCACCTCACTGACAGAATCCTGCCCTCAGATCACATAAATTACTACTGGAGATCCTTCCTTAGAAGGCTAAATAGAGATAAAGAGGTCCCTGGGTTTGGGGATATGATCTCACTCCATGAGGGAGGAGGTTGCTGAGACCCATCCTTACTTCCCACCCAATACAAACACTTGGTAGTGTTAGGAGAAGGGGTCACTCCAGGGTTCTCAGGCATCAGATGATCTAATTTTTACCCTCCTTCTATCCTCTCCCTGTTGCCTTTGGTTTTGAAACTCCTCTCAGGTATGGATGAGGGGGAGGGACAACCCCTGCATTTAGCCCAGCCCAAGTTCCCACAATAAGAAAGACATCCTGTCCCCTGTCTCCCCCACCCCAGCTCCCACGTCCCTCAACCCCAAAGGACTCAGCAATAGCCATTCTCTAAGGGAGTTGGGGGAGCAGATCCTTGGGGAAAGGAGAGTGGTTCTTTCAGAACTCAATCTTGCAGGCTGGGAAGGATTCATCCTGCATGACCACGGTGCTGCTGCTAGCCAGGACCAGGACGTTCAGTTGTTGCTGCTGCTCATGAGTCTGCTGGTACCACTCACGAGTCACCTCTGTGTCATGAGTAGGGATCAGAGTCACCTAGGAGGGAGACAAGAAATGCCTGATGTGACATGAGGATGGGGCATCATGCCTGATGGTCTAGGAAGTAGTCCACTGCCCATAGGAAGGGCTCAGTCCTTTTATGAATAGAGACTGTGTTCCACTATTGCCTCAGAGTAAGCTTCGACCAGACCTCCTCCTCGGCATCCCTTGGCACTCACCTGAAGATTCTCCCCCCACTGGGCCTTGCCCTCCAGCAATGCATCCAGCACAGCCCGGCTCGGCTCGCCATTGACAGGGTCATTCCCACTGACCACATAGTAGGATGCACGCACTCGACGGAAGAAGTCAAGGTCAGCAGTCTTGCCACTGCAATGATTCGGGATGTAGGCGAGATCCACGTATACGGGGGGGCCAGAGCTGCCCTTGGAACCCAAGGCCGCTGTAGAGACAAGCCAGGACTCATTGGAGAGGTAAAGTAGAACACTTTTAGCAATCTTCTTCCTCCCACAATCCCTCCTACTCCTGGAGTCTTTGACCAGCCACACCCAACCCCAACCCATCGTCTCTCCCACTTTTCATGTTATACTTACATGGTCCTGTTTTGAGTCCATTGACTAGGCCTTTGGACATGGGGCTGTGTCCATCCTTTTCCTCTGCTGGGGTGACCTGGCTTGGAGTGTTGCGTGGTCGGGGTGCGACCCGGGATGCTCGATCTGCAGGCCCTTTACCAGGGGTGGGTGAGCGTTTCCCCCGAAGATCCAGACGCCAGGCAGGAGATGCTGGCTTGGCCCTGCCTGGGGCCCTGCGCCCTACTCTCCCCTGTGCCTTCTCCTTCTCCCGTAGCTTTTCTACCCTCCCAGATTCTGAGCTGAGCCCCTCAGGGTCAGCCATGCACACGTCAGGGCGAGGAGGGGATGGGCGGGGGTCTGGTTGAGGGATAGGGGGTGGGTCATGGCCAGGCCTGGGATGGTGAGTTCCACTGACCCCCCCAGCTTTGTCCACAGGCAGGAAGTCCCCATCTTCATCTGAGTCGAGGGCTGCCTCAGCTGTGATGGATGGGCACTCCTCAGTTTCTGGTGGAACATCAGAATCTGATTGTGAGGAGCCTGAGTCACTGGCTGATGTTGGAGGTGTCTCATCAGCCACAGGGCATGGGCCCCCTGTGGCCCCTGGGCCCCCTGCCCGGCGCCGCCCCCCTCTCCCTACTAGCCGAGCTTCTTCAGTTGAGAGGTCACCTTCATCTGTGGACTGGGGCAGAGGTGGGTTCAGAAAGGATGGGGAGAGGTCCCCGCGGTGGGGCCGGGGCTCAGCAGCACATCCCTGGGGCCCAGCCTCAACCTCAGGGGAGCCACTTCTGGGTTGGCCTCCAGAAGCCCCTCCAGGGCACAGTGGCTGCTCAGGGGAGAGGAGTGTGTCAGGCCGGGAACTCCTCTCCGCTCCCTCAGGCCAGTCCCCACGTTCCCAGGCAAGGCAGGTCTCAGCTGCTTCTTTCTCAGCCTTGGCCAGGGCAGGGCCTGGGGGGTTGGGGCTGGTTTCAGTTGGGCCATTGGCGGCACAATCCCCAGAGGGACTCTCGGAGGGGCTTGGCTTCTTGGTGGGGGCCCCTGTGCACTCCAGGCGGCAGGGCAGAGTGCTATCATCCATGTCTCCAGGCAAGCTTGGAGCTGGAGCTGGGGCCAAGTCCAGTGAAGCTGGGGGTGCTGGGCTCAGAGGAGTGAGGTCCCAGAGGCTGTGGGCAGCTGGTTCCATTCCTGGGACCAGCTCTCCAGACCCCCGTTCTGCAGCCTCCAGGCCAGGAGGGAAGCGCTCAGCCACACTCGAAATCACAGGTGTGGTGGCTTCAGAGGAGGAGCCTTCAGACAGGGCTGGTGAAGCAGGTCGTGGCAGACTGGAGAGGAGAGGGGCCCCAGGAGAGCTGGGTGATGGGAGCTGGGGCAGTGAGGAGTCCAGGCTGGGCGCCTTGGTCACTTCTAGGTACTCATCATGCCGGGCTCTGGTGGGGGGCCCTGGAGCCAGGGCCAGAGCTCGGTCCCCAGAGAAGGCAAGGGAGCCACAGGGTGCCGAGCGGGGTTCAGCAGGAGAGGGCAGTTGTGGGGGAGCTGGCTGCAATGAGGAGAAGCCAAAGGCTGAAGCAGGGAAGTCCAGGCTGGGTCGGGCAGGACCCAGGTGTGAGTCCGAGGGAGGGCTGGTCTGTGCCTCACTTTCAGGCCACAATGTGGGGGACCCTGCAGAGATGGGGTGAGGGGGACTTGGGGATTGGGCCTCTTTCTCTGGCTGTTCCCGAGCCCCCTTCTCCAGCTCTGAGTCACTAGTGCTGTCATCCCAGTGACCCTGGCCTGATTCCTTGGGGGATGGGGTTCTCCTATCTGGGCTACATCTCAGGATATTACCATTAAGAGCGGGGCTTGGGCCTTTGCTCAGGGGGATAGGAACACGGGGGGGCACTGCAGGTGGGGTAAGGCTGGGCTCCCCACTCGGCCCTGGCTCAGGCTCCTGCCTGGGGGGTAAAGTGGGTCCCGCCAGGGCTGCATAGCTAAAGGTTGGGGTGTCAGATTGGAGACTCTTGGGTGAGACAGGAGATGAAAGCTCCTTCTCTGCAGATGGGTTTCGGCCAGCAGCCTCCTCCTTGGCTGAGATGCGTGGGGGCCAATCCCCAGCTGCCCCAAGTGGAGGTTCTCTAGTGGGGCAAGCAGGGCCAAGCCCGGTAAGCATCATCTGCTCATAGATGTCTGCGTACTGAAAACTTCTCTCATCAGGATAGGGTGTGGGCTCTCTCTGCTCGGGCTCCATCTGCTCAGGCTCCTTGGTGGCATGGCTCTCGCTGGCCTCTGGGACCTTTGAGCTTTGAGGGTGGCTGCCAGGAGCCCCAGCTCCACCTTCTTCTTCCCTTTCCCCTTCAGCCTTGCGGTAGTCCTTCCCCAAGGGGGAGTATGGCCCACCTTCCAACTCCGCTGCTGCTTCCTGCACTGCAGCCACCACACTGTCATACTCAGTTGTGCCCCAGGAGAAGGGTGCAGGAGTGTGTGGCTCTGGGGCAGGTGTGGGGGGAGCTGGAGCTGGGGAGAGGGGTGCAGGGGGCAGGGTTCTGTCCTTGGGCACCCATGGTGGGATGTCAGCCAGCCACGAGGGGGTGGTGGGCTCGTTCCTCACAGGTGGCATGGGCTCAGGCTCTGGGATAGGGCTTTCTCGTCCTGGGGCTGGAGGAACCCTCTGTCCTACCATCTCAGGTGGGGAGGCCGGAGGAGAGATGATCTCAAAAGGGGAGCGGGTCAGCTTGTCCTCTTCCTCTGGTGGCAGCCCAACTGGTGACTCAGCAAGCCAACGTTCCACCTCCAGCCCCTTCTGTGGTGAGGACTCCTGGAAACCCTTGAAGTCTGAGGCCCAGGGGCTCTGGGGCGTGTGTTCCAGTGGGGGCACTTGTTCATCGTCTGGCCCTTCATCGAGGAAAGTGCTCTCCCGCTCCTCTGTGTACCGTGGCCGGGCCCCCGGGCCATCCAGCTCATGAGGAAACCACACCTTGCGCTCACAGCTCAGCTCCCTCCAGTATGGGTCCTGTTCTAGGCCCACATCCTCTCTGCCCCTCCAGTACCTGTCCTCCTGCTCAGGAGATGTGTCCTTCCATGTCCGGGCAGGCTCCTTCTGTTCTCCAACTGGCTCCCCTCTGGATGGAGATGTTTCTTGCCACTCCTGGACCACATCCTGCTCCTTCCAATACTTCTCTCCCTGATCCCGGGCCTTGTCCTCCTGCACTGGGCTCTCTTCCAGACCGAGAGCTTTGGTCTGCTCTAGCAGAGCTTCTTCCTTCTGTTGTACAGCCTCAATTTTTTCTGGAGATTTTTCCTCTAGGACCTTCTCTTTTGGTTTCACGGTTTTATCCTCCTGCACTGGGCTCTCCTGCTCCTGAGTTTTGTCCTTGTCTTCCAGAGCCTTATCTTTCTCTTCAACAGCCTTATTGTTTTGTTCCAGGGCTTCAGCCTTCTGTCCCAAGGCCCAGTATTTTTGTTCTAAGGCCTCCTCCTTCTTTTCCAAGGCCTCGTCCTGCTGTTCTTGGGCCTTGCCTTTTTGTTCCAAGTCTATGTCTTTTTGTTCTAAGGTCTTATCCTTCTGTCCATGAGCCTTGTCCTTCTGTTCAGGGGCTTCGTCTGTCTGTCCTAAGGCCTTGCCCTTTGGTTCAGAGACCTTGTCCTCTGGAGGTTTGTCTTTATGTTCAACATCTCTGACTTTTTGTTCTAAGGTTTCATCTTTTTCTTCTAGGATCTTGTCCTTCTGTTCCAGAACCTTGTCTTTTTGTTCTAAGTCTTTGTCTTTTGGTTCCAGGGCCTTGTCCTGGTGTCCCAGGACTGTGACCCTTTGTTCTAAGTCTCTGCCTTTTTGTTCTAAAGCCTCATCTTGCTGTTCTACAGCCTTGTTCTTTTCTTCCAGAGCCTTATCTTTCTGACTAATGGCTGTATCCCTTTGCTCTACAACAATATCCTTCTGCTCCAGAGTTTTGTCCTGCTGTAGGACTTCATCTTTTGGTTCAGGTCCCTTGTCCCTCTGCTCTGGGGTTCTGTCTTTCACCTCTGGAACTTTACCTTCCCACTCCATGGCAATGCCCTCCATGGCAGGGCTTGGCAAAGACTCAGGACTCTTGGTGAGGGAGCTATCAGGTGTCAGAATGTGTTCACCAGGGCTGCTGATCACACCAGGTGAGTGCTTCCCATCTCCCAACAATGTAGAATGAAAGAAGGGGCTGGCAGGTAATTTTCCATCAGGGCTCTCATCTGTGATGTCTGCCAGAGCAGGATATGCAGTGGTCCCATCTGTGGGAGGTGACACTGTGGATGCATGGGGTTCTGGAATAGATGCAGGCACTACGTGGTGAGAGGTGTCTTCAGCCTGCATCAGAGGCCCCTTTTCTTCCTTTCCAAGGCTTAGTTCCCCAAACTGGAGGGTGCCAAGGTTTTCTGGAGAGAGCTGCTTAGAAGAGATATCGAGAGAGGTCTCCTTGCTGGGACTCTCTTCTGAGAGAGAAAGTGACTGGGTGTCTTCCGGAGATACCTCTGGCCAAAGGGCTTTGTGTAGCTGCTGCTCTGTCAGGTCACAGGGAGACCTGGGGATGGTTTCTTGGTTGGCTGTGTCTGGGGAGACCACACTGAGTACAGATACGGACTCTGCATCTTCAGGGGAGAGGCTTTGGTCAGGAAATTGGAGCACCTCATCTTTCTGAGTTTCACCAGGTTCTTGGAGTGATGTTCTCAAATCTCTGGGAAGGATTTCTGTTCCCAGAATTGGGCCTGTGGGCTCTCTTGCCTCCACACTCTCAAAGACTATTGCTTTGTCCTGTTCTGGTAACAGTTCGATAGTGCAGCCTGTATGTCCCCCAACGATGCTGACAGGTGTTTCCTGGGCATACGGGCTCCTGGGAGGAGGCACTTTTCCCTCCTCCTCTAGTGTGACCTCTTCAGGCCCTGGCTTAACTATCTGCTCTGTAGCATCTTCCTTGCCCTCACCTGGTGCATGCCTAGTTCCTCCCCAAGAGCCTGCTTCCTGAAAGTCTTGGGGCTCAGACTTTTCTTCCACTGGGGACTGATGAAAGGGTGTGTGGGTGGCACTGGGTGGGCCAGATGGTGGAGGAGAGGCCATCTTCACCGTGCTATCATCCGGGCTGAGGCAGCGCTCCTCCAGTTCTCCAAGGACTGGTTCCCCTGGATGTAGGGTATGCCCAGGGGCACCAAACATCGGGGCTCCAAATTGACTAGGAAGTTTCTCAGACATCTCTACATTTGTGGTCTTCTCTTCTTCCTCTCCCACGGCTTTCTCTCCAGGCAAACCTCTCCCTACAATCTCTCCTTTCTTTTCTGACTCCCCAGTCACAGAGAAATCCTCACAGGGTGGTGATTTGAAGCACTTGTCTTCTTCCAGGGAGGAGGTGGGTGAGATGGTTCCAGCTGATGGCACATAGTCCAAGCCCTGAGTGGCTTCAGTGCGGGATGAGGGGATGCTTGTGACTGTGTCAAGCAGCAGGGAGCTCTTGCCTGTCTCCTCTGTCTGGGGAGCTGTGAGTGAAGCCACAGACTGGTCCTCAGCCACGGATGTGGCAAAGGAAGAAAGCTTGTCGCACTCAGTGATTGAGGTGGCCGAGGACACGTGCTCCTCTTCAGCCAGAGGGGCAGCCACCATGTTGGGGGGATAGGTGAGTTCAGTCTCTGGCGCTCCATAGCCTTTGCTGGAGGCAGCAGGAACAGCACTGTCTGTAGGCTGGCTAGCCTCAAAGGAGCCGGGACCTTCAGGCCCAGGGAGGTCGTATGTACTTGTAGGAAATCTAGGTGGAGCTGGGCGCTCCTCTGGCTCGTCATGAATCTCCTCATCTGAGATGGTCTGCTCTGTCTCTGAGTAGCCAGGGATTGTTTCGTCCTGGATGTAAGAGACATGCTCAGTGGCTCCTGCAGGTGTGGCTAGGCTGCTTAGGAATGACGAGGTCTCCTTCTCAGGAGCCTTGCCCTGGAGTCCTACTTCCCGGCCCTCAAGGGCCTCCCTGCCCCTTGGTGTTGCCTTCAAGCCTTCCTGCATATGTTTTTGGTAAAAACCCTCAGCCTTTGTCTCTTCTTCTTCCTCCTCATCTGAAGGGTGCAACTCCTCCATTTCTTCTAACTCGGCCTTCTCTATCACATCCTCCTTTACCTCGGGTTCACTTTCCTCTCTGGCTTCTGTTCTATCAGGGAGCCTGTCTGTTTCCTTCTGCTTCTTTTCCTCCCAGGTATCTTTCTCTTCCTCTGTTTCAGCCCCTGAGTCTGGGCCTCTATCCTTACCACCTTGTTCTTCAGGGATGTCTGAGACAACCTCTCTCTCCTTCATCATAGGCTCTTCTTGTTCCAGCCCTGGGACAGAGGGTGGTATCCCCTGGCCATTTGTGCTCGGGGCTTGCTCCTCTGCAGTGTCTGGAGGGAGTGGTTTCTCTCCTAGTCCTATGTCCCTTTGTTCAGCCAGCAACCCCCTCTCCTCACGCTTCATCTCCTCAAAGTCTTGTGTGAGGTCCTCTGGTGAAGACAGAGCTAGTTCCCTGTGCCCACTGACTATTGGGGGTGGTACAGCCCCCTTCTGGGCTGGGGGTGTCTGGGCCTCGGAAGACAGCTCTTTCTCTGCACGAGCAGCCCGACTCTTGTCCATTTTGACCCTGCCAGGGGCCTTGGCTTTGTAGAGGGTCTTACGCACCTCAGGGGTAAAGGGCTTCAGGTCTGGCTTGGAAATTTTCTTGACCTCAGGTTTGGTATCTTTCCTCTTCTCCTCCTTTTTGGCATCCTTCTTCTCCTCCTTCCTTCCTTCATCCTTCTTGAGCTCCTTTCTCTCCTTCTTGATCTCTTTTTTCTCTTTGTCTTTTTTCTCTTCCAGCTTTGATATCTTTTCTTTCAGGTGCTTCTTCCCCACCTTGTCTTTGATCAGCTTTCGCTTCTCTGCCTTCAGGGCCTCACTCGACTCAGTCCTCACCCTCTCAGGTTTGGTAGGCTTCTCTGGGGGCTTCTCAGATGACTCCTTTACTTTTTTCTCTGTCTTGGCTAACTCCTTGGCCAGTTCTGAACGGGCTTCCTTGGCTCCCTCTTCGGCTACCTCCTCCCGTTTGGCCAGCTTGCTCACAGCTGTCTTGGCAGTGGCCTTGAGGCTCTCCTTGCTGTCAGCCCTCTGTTTGATTTTGCTAGGTTTGAGGTTGGCAGGCACAGCGCCAGAGGCCAAGTCCTTCTGTGTCGCCACAGGGTACCGCAGGAAGTCCAGGTGCCGAAGCTTTTCCAGGCCCTCCAAGATCTTGTTCTGGGGAGCATTCCCTGGAAAAAGCACACGTACAATCTTCTCAGTGGGGTTGGCTGGTAGCCAAACCACCAGAGCAGTGATAGAGGTCAGGTAGGGCACCGAGATCTCAGCCTCCTTCCCATTAGCCAGCACAATGCCTGTCTTAGCTTTACTATTGCCTGCCCACTTTTGCATGAGGAACTGCATCTCTTTGCTGTCCTTGACAGGGTTGAGGACGTACATGTCCAGGCGGCCCACACCCATCTTATGGAAGAGGGTCAGAGGCTCAATGGTGTTGCTGACCACACGGTACAGAGGTTCGGCCTGGATGCCTAGGCGGTTTAGGTGTTGCAGAGTGAGGCAGGCCTCCTCAATGCTGCGCTTGGCTTTTCGGGAGGCATCAGGCAGCCGCAGCTTATCTGGCACGTTGAAGAAGACAACTCCAAGCTCAGGAGAGATGAGGTTCTTCACCCAGTCGCTGTAGCTGCTAGAGCCCTGTGACTGCTCCTCCTCCAGTTCTGCCACTTTGCGCTGCAGGAGCCCATTGATGCCTGGTAGGTTGTCTGCTCCGATGTGTGTGAGCAGCACCGAGTCAATGCGGTCCAGGTGCCGCACCAGCTTCCAGAAGCAGGACTTGCGATCAGAACCACCATCCACCAAGATGTTGAAACCGTTGACGGCAAAGAGGGCAGAGTCTCCGCGGCCACCAGGGAAGATGTAGCAGCAAGGCTTGGAGAGCTTGAGGAAGCCCCCTGAGGTGGGGGGCTCTAGCAGGTCAAAGGGAGATGGCACATCCACAGTCTCAGAGACATACTCGGAGAACTCGGCCACAGCATCCATGGTGGGCAGCGTGGGCTCAGGGTTTAGTTGGAGGTGCAGGGTCTCTTGGCCACTGGATAGGCCCAGGTGGCTCCAATCACCCTCCCCTAAGCAGGAAACAGTGAGGAAGGCCTGGATCCCAGGGTCTCTATTGCTGAGCAATTGGGCAATCTAGAAGAATGGGAGATGAAAGGCTGATCAGGTCAGGTAGAGACCTGGGGTTGCCTTAACCCGACTTAGATTCAATCTGCTGGTCTCCACCACTTTGCGAGGGGATTTCCTCCTACCTTTCAGCCAGAGCTCGCTCTGGTCAAGCAACATGAGATTTTCCCATCCTTGGATCCCTCCCCACAGCTCTAGCCCTACCCCATTTTTTGTTCCTCCCAGATACGCAGACATGGACCTTACCTCTGGGTTGTGAAGGACCTGGGCAAAGTTTTGATAAGAGTAGGTACCACTCTGTAGGATGAGGTCTCCCCCAGGCTCTAAACTTTGCCCACTCAATATCAGTAGTTTGTGAGCTGATGGACTGCTAAGGAGGTGGTGAACCTGGAAGGGAAAGCGGGGAGTGGTCACAGATGTAGGAAACCCAGGGAAGGGCACTGGATGTTCCTGCTTCCCAGCAGTACTGCAAGGACACATTCCCCACTGGTAGGCCTACAGCATCTCCAGCGTGGGGCTGGGGAGCATAAGGCAGCTTAGATGGTTCAAAGCCAAGTCCAGGAATTCTTGGCCTTACAGCAGTAGTACTGGCAGAGGTGGGTGATAGCGCTTCCAGCAGGCCCTCGTGGCAAGGCCCAGGCCCTGGTCTTACCTCAGAGCTGATGCTGTCGGCACTGGGGTTTACCAGGATGATGGTCTCTAGGATCTCACTCTGGTGGGAGAGGGTCCTCTGGCCTGAGGGAGGGAGAGATGCAGGATTTTGTATTGAAGAGAGCGGGTATAGACTAAAGGGGAGAGGCACTGTGTGGGGCAGGAGAGAAAAGAATATACTATCAGAAAATGGGGCTGAGGGGAAAGAGGAGCCTAGCTATCCTTAGATCCTGCCACTTTGGATACTGCTGAGTAAGGTCTAGGAACTGGCTCCTCTAGCCCTTCCCTTTCAGGGTTTTCTCCTCCCCCTCTCCTACACTGGCAGTTTTCTCACTCCCTTCATCTGCCACACCCTCTGTCTGCTCAGTCTGGTACCCCCACCCCCTCCGCCTGGAACTCCTGCCTCAGGCTGCCCTAGTGACAAGAAGCTTTTGTCCCTCTCGAGCACTAAGCTCCTGGTGCTGCCTGGGGATGGGGGGCTCTGCTGGAGGAGGGGCTCCCGGGATCATGATCCTTACTCAGCTCTCTCCCCACTAGCCTGCCTCTGTCCTGGGCTTTCGCGCCAGCAGAATCCCTGGAAATAAGGACAATAACACTTCTTCGCAGTGTCTATGGACTCGCCATCCTCCTTTCCATCCCCTATCCAAGGCCAGAATTCCCATCCCAAAAGACTCAGTTTCTATCCCTCTAAACCTTTGGGGTTTTACAATTCAAAGAGGAGAAATAGGCCTGTAATTTCTCATTCTGTTCTCTACTTCCTCAGAGGCCAAGCCTGTGCTTACCAGCATGCCCACAAACATACTGTTTCCACCACAACTCCCTCTCCCACCTCACCTCCATATGCCCCAGACACAAGAGAGGCCTGGTTCACTGCCCCACAACCCATCCCATGTGAATCGTTTCTTCTCTCATCCTTGCCCCTCTCCTATGGGCCCTCTGCCATGGAGATGGCAGGCCACAAACTCGAGCTAGGGGTCCACAAACAAGAAACAAATAAGGGCGGAGAGATTCAGAATGTTTCCCAGGCCACTTAGAAAGACAAGACAGCCTCAAATTCCCTATCTACTTCCCTTCTCCAGACTCACAGGAAACACCAAGCAGTGCAGCCAAAAAAGAAAGTGGCAGGTTCAAAAATAAGGAAGGAGGATGCTGCCATCCTCTGTTCCTGCCCTTCCTTGCAGACAGACTTGAACACATGGCCTGCGAGTGGGTTGTCTGGGAGATATTGGTGGGAGAGCTCATCATCTGTCCCCTAGATTATGGGACCCAGCCCTCTCCTTTTTCTGGGGTTTGGATGAGAGAAGCCTGGGGCCAGGGCCTTTGTTAAGGGGAAGAGCCCTAGTGCCAGGATCAAGCAGATCCAGCAGCATGGGATGCACTTACAGCTGCAGGGGAAATGAGCTATGGACGGTGTGTTGGAAGAACAAACCTCATGGATGGTGGGTGGGGCCCAAAAGGAGTTCAAGGGTTCTCTTCTATTAACTTGGGAACCGAGGGAAGCTTTGAGATCAGTTCAGAGGATGAGAACCACCTTAGAGACAGGCTGGGGCAGGGCTTGGGCAGGTGAGGGGTATCAAGGTTCAAGGAAGGGCCAGGCTAGCGTAGGCAGTTCCTGCCCTCCTCACAACATATACGCACAGGGCCACACATTCAAGCTAGGAGGGTCTAAAGAGAAATAGCTGCGGTACAGACTGATTTGCTTTCTAGCTACCACTCTTCCTCCCCTCAGTGGACCATTCCTCACAGTCCCTTGTGTATAACCACTAGACTTCTTTGATCCCCGTTCCTGTCTTGGCGAAAGGCCCTTTTCCTCACCCATGTGCTCTCCAATTCTGACCGGCAACTACATGGTCTATATCCTGCACCCCTCCTTTTGAGGCCTGGGAGAAAGCCCTATTTCTCTCTTCTGCTCCCCAGCAATCCCACTGAAGGGAATTGACTTGTTTTTCCTTTTTCTTTGGAAAGGACTTCTTATGAGGCAGGGGCACTTCCCCTTGGCCAGTGATGACCCAGGTAGAGGTGGGCTGGGGTGCTGAGGCTGAGCAGGCAGGAGGGCAGGTGTCTCCGCAGTGAGGCAGAAGGGGGGTTGCCGCTTGGGCAGCTGCAGTATGCCGCAGTGTGTGAGTGTATGTGAGTGTGCGCGCTGAGCTCAGACTCCAGCTCCGCCCCCACCCCCCACCCCAGCATGACAAGTCATTTTCTTGGCTGCCTCTGCATGGGGGGTGCGGAGGGGGGACGCAGAGAGGGAGAAGAAACTGGCGCCTCTGTTCCAGAGCCCCCATCTTGGGAAGAGAAGCGGAGATGGGGTGGGGGTGGGGCTGAGACTTGGAACCTGTGGGGTTGACAGGACTGCGAATGCAGGGCAGCTGCTGGGGAGGGAGTGCTCTCAATCTCCGGAGTGGCCTCTCAATCTCCAGAGGGAGCCAGAAGTGGGGGCTTAGAGTCCTGGTCTCAAGCTGGCTGCAGGGAATGGGGAGCGGGGAGCCCACTGCGAATAGGTTGGTCTGCGAAGAGGCGCGTGCCACGTCTTAATGACCCTTTCCTCCCTTTTTCCCCCCACAGTGTCCCCCACTTTCCCTTACTTGGCAAAAACTCGCTATTCTGCTCACCCCCAGCATAGGAGCAGCTGAGCAATCCAGCAGCTGACACCAGAGACCCTCCCATTAGGCGCAGTCCCATAACATCCACCTTTCCTTCAGATTCTTCTGCCTCTGCCCGAAGACATAGCCCCCAAACTCCTCCAGCACCACGGGCTGCCAGGCAGAGCCAGTGACACCACCCCCTGCTGCTGCCCCAAGGCTGATGTCTCCCAACCCAGCCCAGCCTGAGAGGTGGACTGTCACAGTCCCGAGCCCCACTGGCCTCCACCTGGTCCTGGGTCCAGGCCGATCCCACAGCCAGTAATGTTCATCTTCTCTCTCTGTTCCCCCACCTTGCCCATCCTGCTGGGCTAATTCCAAACACACCAGATTAGGTATCAACTCCTTTCCCATTAACCCTACCGCAGCATTCCCCCACCCCCCATGCAAAGCCCTTTGGTTAGGTTCTTACCCTGGGGTGTGGGCGGGAGCCCCTCATGGAGGCTGCAGCTCCGGCCTCAGCCGGCAGCTTGAGGGAAGAGTCTGCCGCACTTGGGGTGGTGGGGGGGGCGCTTGATGGGGAGGGCGGCGCCTGGGCGGGGAAGAGGGGCTGGTCCATGACGAGGCACTGGAGACTTAACTGTTTCTTTGCCTTCATCATGTCAGTGCTCTGGGGCTTCTGCTTGGCTCTGGGGGGCTGAGGAGTTGTCTAGCAGCTCAAAGAGCCCGGGTGGTCTCCAATGGCCCACAGGGCCCTTCTCCCCCCGCCCCGATGCTGTTTAGTCAAGACATACTCTTTTAGTACCAGCCAAAAGCCCTGTGTTAGGGCACACTGCAGGGATACAGGAGGTATGGGCTGCCTGGGCCCTCCCCCTTTCCTCAGGAACCATCTGCCGCCTCTCCCTTCAGATCCAGGGAATGACCTTCAATTCCTGGAGGAGCAGGAGACAAAGAGGCTGGGACCCGCAAGAATGAAGAGTGAGGGGACTGCTTGAGATGAAGGCTGGGGATGGGGTTGTGCCGAGTTCTGTGGGCTTCTGAGCCACAGCTGCAGAAACCAGGGGAAGGTAGAAATAAGTCTCATTTTAGATTGCAGGGTAGGTTGAAATTCCGGAGTGGACACTTGATCCCTAGCCCATCTGGGGTGGGGCACAGGGACCCTGGGAGCCGTATGTAGTTCTTTGCCAATTAGCCCCACACTAGCACTGATACTTGGAATTCTTGGGTCATTGAATCTGAAGAGGCTGGGTGCTTTCTGCTTTTCAGTGAAAGAGTTAACAGGGACCAAGGAGGATCACCAGGGCCCCAGGCCAATTAAATGCAGCATAAAGTACTCTTTGGGTTAAAACAAATCTTATGAATTTGTAGGGTCTTGGGTCCCTGTGCTCTCCTTGTCTCTGTACTTTTCTATTTCTCTCTGACGTCTCTTTCTTATACTATCTTGATCCTTCCAATGTTGGTCCTGTTTCCCTTAGTCTCTACCTCTGTCTCAGGACTCAAAAGACTCAAAGGGAGGATCTCGAGAGCTCTAGCACACAGTTCCAACCCAGTGATGCTCATGCTCCCACAGAGTCCTTCCTTGCCCTCTTCCCTTCCATCAACCCTCCCCAGTCCTGGCCAACTCCTAATGCCTTCCACACATTGACATCCACCCACTCAAACCCCAGCACCAGCCCCACCCTTGCCCCAGACTGCCAAGAGCTGCTTTTGAAGGTCAGAGAAGCCAAAATAGTCTTTGCTCTCAGCATCCCCCTTCCCCCCCGCTTAACTGTAGCCAGAGGAGAGGAGGAGCTGAGTCACCAGAACTGGGGGGGGGGGGAGAGGAGGAGGAATCCTTGCTTAGATCCGGAGATGCAAAGCAGCAACATGGCAACAGCCCCATTTGGATTGAGGAGGCCATCTGCAGAGATACACAACACAAACCAGGCTGAGTTCTGAGCATCACAAAAGGAAAACGCCTCCCTTCTGCAACTTCATATTTCTTATTTCTTCCCACCTCAAACCTTCTATCTCCTACCTGCTTTCTAGGGCTCTCTGGAGCGTGCTAAGAGGGAAACTTGAGTAGACATTTGGCTTGAGAACAAAATAACATTTCCCAGCCCAATGCAGAGCCCACCCTTATTCTCAGCTGCTGCCCCCAAGGGCCACACCCTGGGCATAGTTGCAACTCACGCTGGAGTTTTCCTTCAGCCCTCACCCTCTGAACAGCCACCCACCACAACTGACCCTCCACCTGCTGTGTTCCTAGGCTCTGCTGCAATGAAATGATGAGATGCCGAAGAGAGAGAGGCCTGAGCTCAGACCCAAAATGCGACTAGAAGTCCTGGATTTGAGATGTGACTCCACCATTTTATTAATCATGCTGTTAAACAAGCCACTTAACCTCTCTGAAAGCTTGTTTCCTGAACTATAAAATGAGCATAGTGTTAGCACCACCTTTTAATAATGCAGGGAGGAATGAATTGCATAGAAGATAAAAAAAGTGCTTCACTCCTAGAATCCTAAACCTGCAGTGCACACATGGCACTGGAAGTCTGTCTCCCTTTTGTGGAAGATTTATGATCAGGGAAATCCTAATCAGAATCTCAGACCAGACCAACTCTAGAGTATACCCTTATCTCCCAAGTAAGCCCAGAATTGGAGATGCCTGCAGGAAGGGACTTAAAATACTATTCATGTTCACTGCTCTCCCATTTCAGACAGCAGTGCAGACCCCAGTTGTAGGGGCCAGTGAGCTACTATATTAATACAGAATGACTTTCATGTTTGCAGAAGTAACAGAACTACCACCTTCAGAGCACATCAGTGGTAATGGAGAGTAACAGAAGGCCTAAAACTCATCCTTCAGTATGTTTCTTAGAGTCTTAAAATATCAATCATGAATTATATATTATGAAAGTCTCTCCCTTTCCTGTAGGTGCCCAATAGTAGAAGTATCAGAGTGTTGTTTAAACTCAGTTTTCCATGTCCTAATAGTTTCTGGGTTTGTTTTATAATGCTTGGAAGCTCCAGATTCTCTGTAGGATTTAGAAAGGAAGGCCCCAAGTCACCACTGGAGACTTTCTGGCGCAAAATTCACCTTGTAAAGAAAGCCTTTACCAGATTTGACCGCTAGAAGGAGCTGGGCCACTGACTCTCCATCAGTGGGTCCTTCTTTTCTGTGTTCGAGACAGTGAGGAGTGGATAGTGGATAGGAAAGATTGCACTTGCCCTGGCACTGTAGGATACATGTTTGTCCCCTTTCTCGGCTTTGTGCCGCAGGGTTGAGGAGAGGTGAGAAGGATGGTGGCCTTGCCTGTGGGGTGGGCAGAAAGGATTAAGTCATAATGTACTAGCATATACCCTTACGCCCACCCCAGCAGCCTGGTTCCCCTTGCCTCTCTTCCAGTGGGAGGCTGAAGGGCGGGGCAGTGTCTGCAGCTGCTCTGGACTGACTGTTGTTTGTGGGGACAGCTGAAAGAGGAGCCAGCCGGGGTGGGGCTGTGGCTGTCTTGAGCCATGTGGGTTTTTCCAGGAAATTCTCCACTGTTCTCCAGGGACATAGACAGGCCACCATGAAAATGTCCAAACCTAAAAAAAATCCAGTATGCTCAAGTGAGCCCTGATCTTGGGACTATTGTCCTATGCTCCTGGCGGACACCGCGGCAAAACTCTTTGATTAAAAAAAGGTCAAGTAGGTGTTTATATAGTAGCGCTTATTTCTGAGAGATGCCTGAGGGTAACTATGCATCTCTCTGTAAGTATCTTCCCAAGGATCCCCGAATGTTAATCTGAAGAATGGCTAAGCATTTCGGTTTAAGTTCTGTTCATTCTTACACCATTCCAGGAAGCAGCCTACTCTTAAGTTTCTGTGGCCCAGAGGACAAAGTTAGAGAATTCAGTGTGAACTGTTAACATCAGCAGATATCCCCCCAAACTTCAATTCAGTCCTTCATTTTCATCTGCTGTCATCGCCTTATCCAGCTTGCACCAGAGATCCCAGGAGTAATAAATGGCAACACTGTCAATTTTCAATCATCAGTGCTAATGGAGGAAGCCATGACATGAATAATTCTAAACAGAGGCAGTCTCAAAACAGTGAGTGGCTAGCTTCACAAGAAGCCAGTCACATCAAGGAGATGCCAGCTTCACATTTTTTAAAATGCTGCACATATTCCTAGGATAAAGGAATATGTTAATCCTCTCATAGCCTCTCTCTAGGAGCATCTCTAGAGGAGTCAGTGATCAGGGAAATGACTAAAGATGGGGCAATTAGCAGGAGGAGTATGAAGAGAAGGGGAGGTGATTATCCACTACACTGGATAATTGAGACCTATCTGTATGAGATAGGGTTTCAGTCACTTGGTGGCAGTGACTGTTGAGTTGGTTGGATTTTATATTCCATAAAGGCATTGGCATATGGACTGGCGTGTCAGCATTTACCGGTATCATGACCAGATGCCCACCAATTTATAATGGGACATAGGGCTTTCTGCAGTCTCCCCACAGATGCTGACATGGAATGATAGCTCCTAAAATATTTTCTTAAATCCCTAACCCATTTCTCCCACCCAGCAGAATGGGAAACTGAATCCTGTGAACTTTGATCTCAGAGCCAAATCTCAGAGTGTGACTAGCTCTTGTGGCTGCAAATCCAGGAGACCCTGCTTCCACCCTGGATTTGATAGTGCTCATCAGCCTTTGGTACGGGGATTCTGCTCTGCTCTGGAGATCTGTTGGCTGAACCGAAGGAGGAACCAGAAATCCTGAAACCGTAGGCTGTACAAATTGAGGGGAAAGTGCTAAACAAGGACCTGGGAAGGTGACTGGAGGACTCACGGGTCTCTATAAAGAGAAGCAAGGAGACTAGGATATACAGAAAGGGGAACACAAAAAGAGAGTGGATTTTTGCATGGGAGATGATTGATCACTCAATAGCAGTACCTCATTCCCTTAGTGCATGTCAACAGCTGTCCATAAACCACCCTCTTCTCAGGTAGAAATTCTGTTCTGCAGGCTCCCTCCACCATCATACCAACTGTCTGCAAAGGGTCCTGGGTATGCAAGGATAGCTTTGGAGCCTTGCAACTTTCCCCCCAAGAGTCCCTCCCTTCTGCCCAACCCAAACCTCCCACAAAGCCAGCTCTGCCAGAGAGACTGGACCTCTGCTCTTCTGTAATCAACCCTCACCCAAAGAACTGAGACAAATGACACTAGTCCTAACCTTTGACCTCTGAGGAGAAGTGAGCTAGGTGCCGGGTGATGAAGAGTCTCAATTGTTGGTTCAAGTCAAAAGATGATAAGTCAATGTTCCAGGAGAGAATCCCTGTGAGAGAAAAAGAAAAAAAGAGGGCTCTAGATAAGGTCAGTGGAGGTGGACTTAGGGGAGTACTTCCAAAGCTCACAGAAGGGGTAAGGACAGAGAGAGGATAAGGACTGCCATGATCAGCCTCACTGACGTCTTTAAGACGTCCTGTGCCTTTCTTGAGCTTTGCCTCAGCCAGAGAGAGAAGGGCAGAGTTTAAGCTAAACTTGGTCATTAATGAGTTTGTATGTAGTCATTTTCCTGCAGAGTTGCCCAATTGTGATAGAGGTGACACAAGGGCCAGTTCCCAGATACTGGGGACTGCCTTCCTGGGCTTTACAGCTAAACATTATTCTAGACTCTCCTTCTATGCCCCCTCCTTGCCTCCACCCCTCCGCAGCTTGCTTCCACCCGCAGGGGGCTCCGCAGCACTGCGCCACAGGCAGGCAACTGGAGAGGGAGGTGAGGACAGAGGAGCTTCTGGCCACGAAGGTCACTCTCTTAGGTTTACCGCTGGCACTGAGAGATTTAAGATTTGTCCGCGGCTTTCAGAAAGCACCCTGTTCCTGTTCAGGGACCCTAAAGAAGAAACTAAGGTAGGAACATGGACTCTCCAGGGGATGATGAGGACTCTCAAGACACTTGACCCCAGACACTGCGTGTGGGAGGGGTGTGACCAGAGTGGCCCCAGGGGCTGTGTAGAGCTCCCCTGCCTCGGGGGCGTTGCGGAACGCCATGGGATGTGCGGGAGGGATGGGGAAGCGAAGGCTGGTAGCTAGAGACGATATGGACGCACGACATGGAAGATGCAGGTGACCGGGGCTGATGATTCAGATTAACAGGGAGCGCAGATCTCAGTCAGTGCAACCTAGGGATGGAGAATGCAGACGTACACAGATGGCGGAGAAGCACGGGATGGAGGATGCCCCAAGCACGGCCAGGACAGAGGCTCACCTTGTTCAAGGTGGGCCCGCACGGCCCTCAGCTGACTCTCTGTACCGATATCACCGATCACGATGAGCAAAGAGTGTTTCCGCAGGTCCCAGCGTGCTGCCGCCACTGCGGCTCCGGCCTCGCACAGCGGCTCCGCGGGGTTTTGAGCCAGCAGAGCGCCGGGGCTTCGGAGCCCCAGCCCGGGGCTTGTCTCCATGGCAACGCCGCTAGGCCGCCCGGGCCCAGCCTCGGTCTCCATGGAAACTCCGTTGGAGTGCTAGGCCGGCAGCGTCCGCAGCAGGGAGAGTGTGCGCGGTTCTTAAAGGCAGGCGGCAGGAACCGTTCATTGGCTGATGCCTGTCAGGGGGTGGAGCCCTGGCGCCGCAGGGGCCGGGCTGGGGCAGCGATGCTCCCGCCCTGCGGACACCCGCGGCCGAGGGGTGGTGGCTGCCCCTGTCATCCCCCTCGCCTTTTCCATAAGGAGCGCCCACCCAGACTTGGGCAGGGGTGGGGCTCTGAGGGACTCGGTGGAGGGGCGAGTCGATTGCCTCGGCGCCGGAAGAAGCTTCTAGTTAGGATGTTTCCAGATAAGTACTGTCTGGCAATTCCGCAGCCTCGCCAGAACTGAGGGGAGCCATATTGTCCCTCCTCTCTGTCTCCCAGTTTGTATCGTTGTCTCCATCTGTGCCGGTGTATTATCATTGTCTGGTGCTTTTTTTTTTTTTTTTGGTCCCCGCGTGCCAGGGTCCTAGATTCCCTCCTCGGTTTACTTGTCCTATTGCCCCAGGCCGGGGAATGCTCAGGAAGGCTGCGCAGTATTGGAGGGACAGAATGACCTTCCAGCCCTGAGTCCCTGGTGAGTTGCTGTGCCGAAGATAGGGTTTGGCTAGTCTCCATCTCTGCTGAGTGCAGGACTCCAGTGCAATGAGCTCAGACTGCAGCAAGGGGGATCTGAGTAAAACGCAGGAAAGACCTTCCCAGCTACAAGTAATGTGACACAGTGAGTTGGGTAAACTTGGGAGACAGTGGTGTTACTTCCCCAGGGAATTCTCAAAACAGAAGGGGCAGTGTTTGAACCGAAGAGGCTGACCAGTCCAAAACCAAAGAACCAGGGGATGGGAAAGAGGACTGAGGAGGCTGGCACTGTTTTATGACCGACTAGAATATTCTTGTAAAAATGGTGTGTGCTGTTAAGTCTTACCACCCCCGTTCCTCAGTGTGTCCACATCACGTACTCTGCACTCCAGCATCTTCTTTTACCCAAGATTCTGAATCATTCTGTGCATGTATGTATCAGATAGAGAACCTGTCTTTCATGCTTGGGCTCCAGCAGCTCTTTGCCTTACATTTTGGGGATTTGCCTTACATTTTGGGGATAGTACAGGGTAGAAAGGAGCACAGTTCCTGATTCTAATCCCCCTCCTCTCTGGAGGCCCTGAGGAGGATTAGACAGTGCCTGCATACTAAGTACCTCACTGCCGTCCTAGTCCTGATCATGGGGCATGTGTGATAGCTGAAGAGCCAGTCTACTCTGCAGTCAGTTTGGATATGCCCTTACCTGAAACTAGTATTATATGTCAATTATATCTCAATTAAAAAAAATGGATATGGCTCTGAAAATCCCTTCCGTAGCAGAGAAGGAGAAATAAGAGTACTAGCAGAACATCAGATGGTGGTGGTGCTTCCTCTGTATGACACATGAAACGATGTTCCGCTACATCTCTGCCCCACCATTTGCAGATCTGAGTCTGGCAAAGCTTGGAGAGATGTGCAGTTCTCCTCTTCCGCAACCAGACAAGAGTGCCACGTGGAGGCAGAAAGCCAGAATAGGCTGTAGGGAGAAGAAGGGGACAGTTTCTATAGCAACTGTAAAGATGAGACCTTTAACTACCACAGAGCCTCAGAATAAGGGTCAGCAGCAGTTAACCACAGGCTCTGCTTTCATCAAGTCTGACAAAGAAGTTAAACAATAGATCTGAATGGTATAGGGAAGGACCACACACTGATCAGATGGTAGGGGCACAAATTCAGGTCTATGATCTCAGGCCCTGCTAGAATTAGGTTTTGTTAATTGCAGCTGCAAAGGCAGGCTATGATAATACTAAATTGCACATATAGGCTGGAAGAGCATTCAGCACAGGCTGTTCTTTAAAAGGCAGAAAATGTCATAGAAAGATTGACTGCAGGTATGTCTTAATTACCCCACTCTTTCCTTAGTTAACAGTATCCCAGCCATTGGGTGATGATTCCAGTAGCATCATTATATTATCAGAAAAATTTTTCAAGCATCAAATGGCACACAGCACCGTGTGCACAATGCTCTATAAAGAAAACTATGGAGGTTAGCATCAGTATCTGTGTTCCAGAATTTTAGAACTGAAGACAGAAAACACTTATGTACATATGTAAAAGGCATAGAAAGCTGAATAAAAATATTAAAGAAATACATGCATGAATTGCAAAGTATATAAACCTCTATTTTGTGTTTAGGAAGAGGGTGCTGTGGCAGGAGCCTAATAGTAAAAGGATGTCACCGCAAAGACCAGTCCAAAGGGATTACTGGGGGGGCGCCTGGGTGGCTCAGTCATTAAGCGGCTGCCTTCGGCTCAGGTCATGATCCCAGGATCCTGGGATCGAGCCCTGCATCGGGCTCCCTGCTCTGCAGGAAGCCTGCTTCTCCCTCTCCCACTCCCCCTGCTTGTGTTCCCACTCTCGCTGTGTCTCTCTCTTTCAAATAAATAAAATCTTTAAAAAAAAAAAAAAAGGGTAACTGGGCACCTGTGGTATGCATGATTGTGAGGAACCCACATTAGTGTGTGGTGGTTATAGAGCCCACTTCAGTGTTTCATTTAACTATTGACCCCTGGAATGACCAAATCTGATCTTTTGGGAACTCCCTTATTCTGTAGTTTCTTCCACACTCTTGTCATGTAGGATTAGGAGATACAGTGATTACAACCAATGCTTTTCAAACTATTTGTGGTGAAGGACCCTTGAATTGTAGAAGGGGTCACTGGGGATCTACCACTGAAAGGGGAGATTAGAGGAGATGCAAAAGGAAGATGCTATTATAGGCTCTTTCCTTGGGTATGCACTGCAGTGGGCACAAGGCAGAAAACAGTATAAATCTGGAATAGTATGAAAAGTAATTGTAGCCTTGGCTAAGTGTAAGCCAGTTAAAGGATTCTCAGACCTTCACCAGTTCACAATATCTAGTGATAAGTTATTGAATAGGTACATTATGCACATATTTAACAAAGTAGAAGGGCATCTCTAAATTTTTTCTGGAAACAATTTCATGTTTGGCATTTAAATTTAAATTAAATTTAAAAATTTCATTGTCCTCATGAGAAAATACAAACTTTATTAGGATTAATTGCACTCATCTTGAATTATGTGTATGTGGGAAAGGAGGGCACCATAATGCTTTCAATGCTTGGGGTCTCCACAGGACTTAAGCCAACTCTGATAATTCATAAAGAAAAGACACTGACTCCTCCCTTACTTCTGGCCTGATGAATGTCATGAGTTTTTCTGAGGATCTGAGCTCATTTGACAGAATTCCAGCCTGCTCTGCCAGATTGCATGGTCTTATCAACTAAAATATCCAAAAGGAGCTTCATGCAGCTCAGATTCCCACTCTGTACTCAGTTCTGCCTATAAAGCATTCTTTACACAGAGAGAGGCGTGTTGGATTACAGGATTGCTGTGTCAGAGGTTTATCCTTGGCTTTTGGGGAAAATACTATGATCATAATGCATACCAGCAGCCATAGGGTCACCTCTTAGCATGTACAGCTGGTTTATCTGCAGAGGCACTGAGTAAAATAATCTCTGAAAAGGTTGAGGTGGGGGAGAAATCTGCATTTATTACTATGTCTGGCACACAGAGGAGGTCCACAGTAATTATCTGTTGGATAATTTTCCCAATTGCTATTTGTTAACATTAAATAACGGGAAAAGCACAGGCACTGGATTTACCCTCTCCCCAGAGAACATTGCAAAAGGACAATGAAGATATTTACCCCTTTTCCTCCCTTACTCCCCTCATTCTTTTGTTGAAGAAAGTAGTTCCCAAAAGTAAAAGAGAAACATTTAGAGATACTGTCTTCCTTTAGCCATTCCACTAGCCTGTGAGATGGAAGTTAGTGTTTGGTTGTGGCCACCATTTTCCTTTAGCCTTCTGAGCAAAGCTACTCTTACTACAGGAACCTCTAAGGATTTTCTTGTGGTGATGGACATGCTGGTCATAAAGATAATCCAAACCTAAGTGTATAACTTAGTTTTGAGGCCATGCCTGTGTATGAATCAAATTTTACATCATTTTTAAAGGTATTTGTAGAATAGAGTTGCTTTCCTTGAAGGAATGCTTGGGTTGAAGAAGTATCGTTCCCTTCTCAGTGTCACAAAACCACAGTTAACTTTTCCCTTCCTTCTTCTTTTCTTGAAGATCCTTCATAATATACCCTAACTTCCCTTTCTAATATTACCTTTTTTAAAAAAGATTTTATTTATTTGTTTAACACAGAGAGAGAGAGAGAGAGCGCGCAAGCAGGCAGAGCGAGAAGGAGAAGCTGAGCAGAGAGCCTGATGCAGGGCTCAATGCCAGGACCCTGGGGTCATGACCTGAGCCAAAGGCAGATGCTTAACCAACTGAGCCATCCAGGCATCCCTCTAACATTATCTCTTGCAAATACTTTGCCTTAACCCTTATTCAGTCAATCTGAGCCACTTGCCTTTCCTTCATTTTTTTTTTTTAAGATTTTATTTATTTATTTATTTATTTATTTATTTATTTATTTATTTTAGAGAGAGATAGAGAGCATGAGCAGGCGTGGCGGGGAGGAGCAGAGGGAGAGAGAATCTCAAGCAGACTCCATGCTGAGTGTGGAGCCCGTAGTGGGGCTTGATCCCATGACCCTGAGATCCTGATCTGAGCCAAAACCAAGAGTCGAACGCTTAACCGACTGAGCCACCCAGGCACCCCATCCCTCAGTTATTCTTATACTTTCTGTTTAGGCTGTCTCTTTTTCCTTGGATGCTTTGGTTCACCTTCATTCTCATTTAGTGATTTATTTACTTTACCCTTTTGATTTACTTTGTTTATAGAACAAGGTTCCATCTTGGTCCACAAAGGATTTAAGGAGTATTACCAAACTCAAACACAGGTGCTTCTAGGAAACTGACTTCCGCAGTTGCCAACTCTGTGCTTTAGTTTTCTCTTCGGTAAAATTATAGTAATTGTATGCCACCTTATTGTTATTTTGAGAATTAAGTGGGACAATCTCTTAAATATGCTTAGAACAATGTCTGGAATTCATTTACTTATTCATTCATTCAGTAGTATTTATTGAGCACTTACTGTGTGCTAGCACACACAGTACACAAAGACCCCTGCTCTTTTGGAGCTTATATTCTAGTGGGGGAGAAAGATAATAAATAGTAAAGAGGTAAATGATATAGTATGTCAGGAAAGATTAGTGCTGTGGCAAAAAAGAAGGTATGGTAAGGGTGATTCAGAATGCTGATGGGGGCTGTGGTGATGGGGAAGAATGGTGAAGGGATAGGAAAGGTTGCAGGTTTCTTTTTTTTTTTTTTTTAACATTTTATTTATTTATTTGTCAGAGAGAGAGAGAGCACAAGCAGGGGGAGCAGGAGGCAGAGGGAGAAGCAGGCTCCCTGCCAAGCAAGGAGCCAGAAGTGGAACTAGATCCCAGCACCCTGGGATCACAACCCAAGCCAAAGGCAGATGCTCAACTGACTGAGCCCCCCAGGCGTCCCGAGGTTGCAGTTTTAAATGGGCTAGGTCTTACTGAGAATATGAAACTTGAGCAGACTTGAAGAAAGTAAGGGAGATAGCCGCTTGGATATCTGGCAGAAGAGTCTTGTAGAAAGAGAGGATGGCTAATACAAAGTAGCAGTATGCCTGGTACATCCAAGGAATATCTGGAGCCCATGGTCGCTGGAGTGGAGGAGTAAGAGAAAGAAGAATAAGAGATGAGACCAGGGGGATAGTAGGGACCAAATCACATAGGGCCTTCCTTTAAGAAAAAAAAAAAAAAAAAGATTTTATTTATTTATTTAATTATTTGAGAGAGAGAAGGGGAGGAAAAATGGGTGGAGGGGCAGAGGGAGAGGGAGAAGCAAACTCTCTACTGAGCAGGGAGCCCAACGTGGGACTCCATCCCAGGACCCTGGGATCATGACCTGAACAGAAGGCAGACTCTTAACCAACTGAGCCACCCAGGCACTCCCCTTTTTTTAAGATTTATTTATTTTAGAGAGAGAGAGCACATGAGTGAGCATGGGGGTCGGGGCAGGAGGGGCAAAGGGAGAGGGAGAGAGAGAATCTCAAGCAGACTCCCCACTGAGTGCGGAGCCTGAGACAGGGCTCGATCTCACAATCCTGAGATCATGACCTGAGCCGAAATCGAAAGTCAGACGCTTAACTGACTCTGCTACGCAGGCGCCCCCATAGGGCCTTCCTTATAGGCATTGTTGGACTTTGGTTTTTTCTCTGAGTGAAATGGGGAACATATGCAAGCTTTCAAACAGAGGAGTTATGTGGTTTGACTTAGATTTTTATAGGATCACTTTGGCTGCTGTGTTGAGAATAGACTGTAGATGTTGTAAGGGTTACAGTGGGAAGTCCCTCAGGGATCTTGCCGTAATCTGGGTGAGCAATGATGTAACTCAGACTAGAGTGATGTCAGTGGAGATGGTAAGAATCGGTGAGATTCTAGACACACAGTATTTTAAAGGTAGAGCCAATGTGATTTCCTGTCTGATCAAATGAAGAATGAGAGAGAAATAGAATAATGACTCCAAAGATAAACCAAAAACTTGAAAAAAAGTTACTTATAGGAGGAGAGAAGAAGCAGACTGTGAGGCAGCCAGGGATAGGAGGTAGACTTAAAAATTTATTTTGTAGATTTGACTTTGAAATATAAATGTTTTAGAGCAGTATGAACCAAAATTAATTCAAAATGACCAATCTGACAAATAACTTGATTCAGAGTATATTTTTTGAATCTACACATCAATAAAGAAAGATAACCCAATTATAAAGTGGGCAATTTGAGTGGATTGCCACAAGAGAAAATGCACAAATGGCCAATAAGTACAGGAAAAAGTGTTTATCCTTAGTCCTAGGGAAATACAAATTAAAACCACAGTGCACTATCACT
The DNA here is from genome assembly GCF_054177405.1 of Leptonychotes weddellii. Taxonomy (NCBI): domain Eukaryota; kingdom Metazoa; phylum Chordata; class Mammalia; order Carnivora; family Phocidae; genus Leptonychotes; species Leptonychotes weddellii. The sequence continues at coordinate 76,006,675 of NC_138377.1, read as the reverse complement.
TAACATCCACAAAATGGCAAAAGTTAAAAGACCTATACTACCAAATGTTAGCAAGATCGTGGAACAAATAGAACTCTTATACACTGCTAATAGTAGTATAAAATGTGATAACCACTTTAGAAAACTATTTGTAAGTTTCTTTTTTTTTTTTTAAAGATTTTATTTATTTATTTGAGAGAGAGAATGAGAGACAGAGCACGAGAGGGAAGAGGGTCAGAGGGAGAAGCAGACCCCCCACCGAGCAGGGAGCCCGATGCGGGACTCCATCCCGGGACTCCAGCATCATGACCTGAGCCGAAGGCAGTCGCTTAACCACCTGAGCCACCCAGGCGCCCTATTTGTAAGTTTCTTATAAAATTAAACAAATATCTATCCTATGACCTAGTAGTTCCACTCCTGGACATTTACCCAAGAGAAATGAAAACACATGTGTTCACAAAAAAACTTGTGATGGCTGTTCATAGGAACTTTATTCATAATAGCCCCACACTGGAAACAACCCAAATGTCCACTAGTAGGAGAATGGATAAACAAATTGTGGTATCTTCATGCAATATAAAGATTAAAAAAAACTATAAATGTATACACATAGATAAAAAATAAAAAACATCATTCTGAACAAAAGAAACAAAATACGAAAGAATATTGTTAGTTGGTCTCCTGGGGAACTAATGCCAAGACCTAATTAGATGTGCAAGAGAGGGGCGCCTCAGCTCCTCAGTGTCTCAGTCGGTTGGGCGTCTGCCTTCGGCTCAGGTCATGATCCCAGAGTCCTGGGATTGAGCCCCGTGTTGGGCTCCCTGCTCAACGGGGAGCCTGCTTCTCCCTCTGCCTGCAGCTTCCCCTGCTTGTGCTCTCTCTCTCTCTCTGACAAATAAATAAATAAAATCTTTAAAAAAAAGATGTGCAAGAGATTTATCTGGGGAGTATATTGGTTATCTTTCGATTCACAACAAATCAACCCAAAACTTAGCAGCTTAAAATAGCAAATATTTATTATCTCACATAGTTTTTAAAGATCTGAAACCGAGGAGCAAATTAGTTGAGTGGTTTTGGCTTAGGATTTCTCGTGAGGTTGTGGTCAAGTTGTTGGTTGAGTTTATAGTAACCTGAAGGCGTGACTGAGGCTGGATATCTGCTTCCAGTATGGCTCACTCACGTGGCTATTGGCAGGAAGCCTCAGTTCCTCACCACGTAGGCCTCTCCCTAGGTCTACATGGCAGCTGGCTTGGCAGCTGGCTTCTCTCAGAGCAAGTGAACAAAGAGAGAAGAAGGAGGGAGCCGCAATGATGTTGGAAGTTAGACATCATTACTTCTCTCTTATTCTATTTATTAAAAGCAAGCCACTAAATCTAGTCCACTCTCAAGAGGAGGGAAATAGGCTCTGCCTTTTGAAGGGAGTGTCAATGAATTTATGGATATATTTTAAACCACTACAGGGAGGGACCAGGGAAAGACAGAGAGAGCCTTCAGACCAAGATATAGGTCTGACATCTGTGGAAGGAGAGAAGGAAGGAATAAATCTTTGAATGGAAGAGTCTTGTCCTACAGCATGGTTCCAAGAAAGGTTTGGCCTGATGAAGAACCTTTAAGTCAGGGGGGTGGGCAAAATGGGTGAAGGGGTTAATTGAATAGCGATGGATGGTAACCAGACTTATTGTGGTGATCAATTTGTAGTGTATACAAATATTGAATTATTGGGGTGCCTGTCTGGCTCAGTGGGTAGAGCATGTGACTCTTGATATAGGGGTTGGAAGTTCAAGTCCCAAGTTGGGTGTAGAGATTACTTAAAAATAAAATCTTTAAAAAAACCCAAATATTGAATTATTATGTTGTATACCTGAAACTAATATGTCATACACCAATTTTACCTTCAAAAATGTGAGCAAATCTATTGGTTTAATGTACCCATTAACCTAAGACCTAATGTTAAATTAGGAATATTAAAATTGACCTGAAGAACAGGTCCTAGCAAGAAAAAAAATTCAATAAATTTTTTATCTCAAAAAATTGTCTTCAATCGGGCTCCTGGGTGGCTCAGTTGGTTAAGCGACTGCCTTCGGCTCAGGTCATGATCCTGGAGTCCCAGGATCAAGTCCCACATCGGGCTTCCTGCTCAGCAGGGAATCTGCTTCTCCCTCTGACCCTCCCCCATCTCATGCTCTCTCTATCTCATTCTCTCTCTCAAATAAATAAATAAAATCTTAAAAAAAAATTGTCTTCAAGTCAAAGGCACTTGTTGGAGGCATCTTGCACATCACAGCATTGGTCCTGCTTTTGTAGCCCTGCTGTGCTCTGTCATTGGCTGGGAGCAGCCTGCAGAAAGTGTGGCTTTGGTGCAAATGTGGTTGTAGACCCAGAGTGGCAGCAGGTGGGGTCATTAGTTATTGATGTTCCCTGAAAGCAGATTTCAGTGGTGTGTTTTCATGGTTGCTACAAGTACATACTGCATGGATAAGTTTATGTGAAATTCCAGAATGGGCAAAACTAATCTACAGTGACAGAAAGCAAGTAAGTGGTTGCTTGGGGCTGGGGAGGGTGTGAGAATTAATTGCAAAGGGGCACAAGGGAACTTTTTGGGGTGGTGAAAATGTTCTATATTTGATTGTAGTGGTGGCTACACACACAAACACACACACATGTTTGTTGAACTCATTAAAATGCTACACTTAAAATGGTTACATTTTATTGTACATAAATGATATATAAAGTTTACTAAAAAACACAATGAGATACTACTTTACCACGACAATACCAAATGTTAGGGAGATGTGGAACACCTGAATTTCTCACATTTGTTAGTGGGAGTATAAAATTATACAAGTTTTTAGAAAGTTTGGCAGTTTCTTACAAAGTTAAGCAAATACCTATCCTGTGACCCAGATGTTCCACTCTTAGATATCTACACAAGAGAAATGAACACATATGTTCATGAAAGATCTATTTATGAATATTGACAGCAGCTTTATTTATAACAGTCTTAAAATAACCCAAATATCCATCAATAGGAGAACTGATAAGCAAAATGTGGAAAATATATACAATAGAATACTACTGAGCAGTAAAAAAGAACGAACTACTGATGCATGCAATGACTTGGATGAATCTCAAAACTGTTATGTTGAGTGAAAGAAGCTGAATATAAAAGACTACATACTAGGACGCCTGGGTGGCTCAGTCAGTTAAGCATCTGCCTTCAGCTCAGGTCATGATCCCAGGGTCCTGGGATTGAGTTCCTCATGGGGTTCCCTGCTCAGCAGGGAGCCTGCTTCTCCCTCTGTTCCTTACCCTGCTTGTGCTCGCTCTCTCTCTCAAATAAATAAAATCTTAAAAAAAGACTACATACTAGATGATTCCATTTACATTAAAATTATTAAACAGGAAAAGCTAATCTATGGTGGTAGAAATCAGAATATGGTTGCCATGAAAGTATGGTTGCCACTCTCTGAAGAAAATATTTTATATCTTGATTGATACGTAGGTTTCACAGATGTGTGCGTTTGTCAAAACTCATTACATTATACAAGTAAGAGCTGTTACATTTCATTGTATTTAATCTCAATAAAAAAATCAAATAGTCACTAAAAATAAAAAACAAAATGAAATAAGTTAACCTCACTGTATTAAATTAGTAAAATTATTTCAAATGACTCTAAAATACAACAATTTAACTGTACTTTTTTCAAAAATTTTTATTGTAAAATACACGTAAAATTTACCATTATAGCCAATTTTTTTCCATTATAGCCAATTTTAAGTGTATGGTTCAGTGATACTAAATACATTCATAATATTGTGCAATCATCAGCACCATCCATCTCTATTCCTCTTTTTATCTTGTAAAACAGAAACTCTATACCTGTTAAGTAACAACTCCCTATTCCTCCTCCCCCCAGATCCTGGTAGCCACCATTCCACTTTCTGTCTCTATGCTTTTGACTACTCTAGATAATTATATAAAGTGTATAAGTACCTCATATAAGTGGAATCATACAGTATTTGTCTTTTTGTGATTGGCTTATTTCCCTTAGCATAATGTCTTCAAGATTCATCCATGTTGTAGCTTAAGACTTAACTGTACATTTTTAATGAGATGTACCCTAAGGAAAAAAATAAACTGCAAAGAAATGTTAAAGTTTTTTCATTAGTTGTCTCATTAGTAATAATTTTCATTATTTTTTCTGAAATAAATTATATATATACAGAGAGAGAGACAGAGAGAGAACAGAATAAAGCAAATTATGTTAACGTTATCAGGAACCAAGATGTTGATCATAAGAGAGATACAAATATAAAATCAAGAAACTTGGGTAAAATCCCTGAAATCCTAAAATTTAATTGGAAAAAGCAAAACAATGACCAATCCAATGTTAGCAATAAGCTTCCCAACCATCCAAATTGTGGTCTCTAAATGTCATTTACTACTAAAATGAACCAAGGCTTCTTAAAGAAGCATCTGATTCCAGATCTGGAGCAGGAAATGGACAAGATGAACCTGGAACATCTTATTACAACAGAAAACAAGAAAGCTACTAAAGACCACTGGAATCATGTCAAAAGGACTCTGGAGCTAATCTGAAGGGATTTCTACAGTCCAAAGATGTGATGATATGCATTTCAAAATGAGCAATAACTTCAATGTCTTGAATATACTAAATGTGTTAAAATCCATGACTTCATAGTGAGACTAAAACCAAAAATCTCATTGGTCAGGGGCACGTGGGTGGCTCAGTCAGTTAAGCATCTGCCTATGGCTCAGGTCATGATCCCGGGGTGGAGCCCCACGTTGGGCTCCTTGCTCAGCAGGGAGCCTGCTTCTCCCTCTCCTTCTGCCATTCCTCTGGCTTGTGCTCTCTGGCTCTCTCTATCTCGCTGTGAAATAAATAAAAATATTTTTTAAAAAAGACTCTTAAAAAAAATCTCATTGGTCATCTTTGGAGTATGCTAAGGACTCTCATCATTTGGAGAACTACTCTCTATTACATAGAGAACCTCAAGTCATTAATTTGAAAACTAGCAAATCAAAAGAAAGAATCAAGCATTTATTCTGCCTTTCCTTAGGTAATCAAATATTTGATGAAGGAAAGGTTCTTATTTATAAAAGAATTCCAGCTAATAAATGAAGGCAGTATGTTATAATTAGAGTATCACTATTTTGCAGCTCTTAGTGAAATAATGCACCTAGGTAATGATTACCAATGACTGCTAAACTATCAAGTAAAAAGATAGTAACATTTGAGCCTATTTATCAATTGTAACAAAGCAAAAATACATTCGACCAGGTGTTATATGTCTCCTGATAAGATGCAACAGGAAGAAACTAATGATGCACTATATGTTGGCTAATCGAATTTAAATTAAAAAAAGATGCAATAGGAAGTAAGTGATAGCACTCACGAAGTATTCTTGCCAAAAAAGAAAAAATGGAGCATAAATCGTAACAACTCTATATCTAACTGTCCATTTATAGGAAATAAGAGATAAAGAAATACGACAGATGACACCATGGGGATGCAATAAAAAAAATCCACAGTGCTGGAAATTTTACAGAACAAATGATGAAACAAATGTTTCATCAACAAATATATAAATTTCAGGAAATGGGGCACCTGGGTGGCTCAGTCGTTAAGCGTCTGCCTTTGGCTCAGGTCATGATCCCAGGGTCCTGGGATCAAGCCCCACATCAGGCTCCCATCTCTGCGGGAAGCCTGCTTCTCCCTCTCCCACTCCCCCTGCTTGTGTTCCCTCTCTCACTGTGTCTCTCTCCGTCAAATAAAATCTTAAAAAAAAAAATATGTATATATATATAAATTTCAGGAAATAAAAATGAGGGAGGAGTTACAGATTAAAAGATAGCTAAGAAAAGAATCATCCAAATGCAATGTATAAATCTTGTTTTGGAATTGCAAAAAAAAAAAAAGAGAGAGAGAGACAATTGGAGAAATTTGAACACTACATGTTTGGTAACATTAAGAAATTACTGTTAATTTTCTTTGTATGTGTTAATGATATTTTTAACAGGTTCTCTATATTTTACACACAAATACAAGTATTTATGGATGAAATTATATGATATCTGGAATTTGCTTAAAAATAATCAGTTGGGAAAGAGGTGGGAAATTGGATGAAATAAGACTGGATATTTGTTGATAATTGCTGAAGTTGGTTGATAAGTACATGGGTTATTTATTTTCTTTTTCTATTAAAAAAAAAGAATATCTCCAAGCTTTTTGTTATAACAACAGGAAGGATGAAGTTTCATCCCCATCACTGAGATGGGGAAGGTTGCAAGTGGAGTAGGTTTAATAGAAAAAAATGAGTTAAATTTTAAGCATATTGAGTTTGAGATGTCATTTGAACATCCAAATGGAGATACTGAACAGGCAGTTAGATATATAAATTTGGGATTTGGGAGAGAGGTCTGGGCTGAAGATACAAAGTTGGGAGTCATTAACCTACAGATGACATTTATAGCAATGAGGCTGGATGAGATCAAAAAAGGAGCAAGGGTAAACATAGTAAGTGCTCAATAAATATTCATTATAAATATGATTATTACTTTTGATTTCTTTCCTCTCTGAACTCCTACAGCACTTTTATTGTATCTTGTATTATAGTTATTTGTATACATGTCTTATGCTCTCTATAAATTATAAGTTCCCTGAATGTGGGACCGATATCATTTTTTTTTTTAAAGATTTACTGATTTGGGGTGCCTGGGTTGCTCAGTCGGTTAGGCGTCTGCCTACAGCTCGGGTCATGATCCCGGGTCCTGGGATTGAGCCCCATGTCAGGCTCTCTGCTTGAGGGGGAGCCTGCTTCTCCCTCTCCCTCTGCCTGCCACTCCCCCTGCTTGTGCTCTCTCTCTCTCTGTGTCAAATAAATGAATGGACTCTTTAAAAAAAAAAGATTTACTTATTTAGTTTAGAGAGGGTGTGGGGTATGGGGAGGGGCAGAGGGAGAGGGAGAGAAAGAACCTCAAGCAGACTCCCCGCTGAGCGTGGAGCCTAAGGCAGAGCTCAATCTCACGACGCTGAGATCAGGACCTGAGCCGAAATCAAGAGTCAGACTCTTTACTGCCTGAGCCGCCCAGGCGCCCCGTGGGAATTATATCTTTATCATCTTTATACATTGCTCTCCTTCCACTACCACCATGGAGCCAGAATGGTGTCTTGCACATAACTGATTTGAAATTAATAAATGAACTAGAGTTTGTAAAGAAATTTCTGGTCAGGGCTATATGGATTTTCTGGCTTCAGGTTCATGAGACTCCCTATATTGATGGGCTTATGTGAACAGGGCCAAAATGTGTTACTGTAGCTCTTGCTAACTAGTTAGCACATTGGTTCTGCATAGCCTAGATCAGCCTTTGGGATCCAACCCTATCTAAGACAGTACAGAGGAGAAACAAAACCATGATTATATGGTCAATTAATCTTTGACAAAGGAAGCAAGAATATGCAATGGGAAAAAGTCTCTTCAATAAATGGTGCTGGGAAAACTGGACAGCTACATGCAAAAGATTGAAATTGGACCACTTTCTGACACCATACACAAAAATAAACTCAAAATGGATTAAGGACCTAAATGTGAGACCTGAAACCATAAAAATCCTAGAAGAGAGCTTGGGCAGTAATCTCTCTGACATGGGCCAGAGCAACATCTTTCTAGATACGTCTTCTGAAGCATGGGAAACAAAAGCAAAAATAAACTATTGGGACTATACCCAAATAAAAAGGTTTTGCACAACAAAGGAAACCATCAGCAAAACAAAAAGGCAACCTACCGAATGGTAGAAGATACTTGCAAATGACATACCCAACTAAAGGTTAATATCCAGAATATATAAAGTACTTATACGGGACACGTGGGTGGCTCAGTTGTTTAAGCGTCTGCCTTCAGCTCAGGTCATGATCCCAGGGTCCTGGGATGGAGTCCCACATCAGGCTCCTTGCTCACGGGAGCCTGCTTCTCCCTCTGTCTGCTGCTCCCCTTGCTTGTGTGCGCTCTCTCTCTTTCTCTCTGACAAATAAATAAAATCTTAAAAAAAAAAAGAACTTATAAACTCAACACCAAAAAAAACCAAATAATCCAATTTAAAAAATGGGGAGAAGTCATGAACAGACATTTCTCCAAAAAAGACATATAGAATGGCCAACAGACACATGAAAAGATGCTCAACATCACTCATCAACAGGAAAATGCAAATCAAAACCACAATGAGATATCACCTCACACCTGTCAGAATGACTAAAATAAAAAACACAAGAAACAGGGGCGCCTGGGTGGCTCAGATGGTTAAGTGTCTGCCTTCGGCTCAGGTCATGATCCCAGGGTCCTGGGATCGAGTCCCACATCAGGCTCCCTGCTAGGTGGGGAGCCTGCTTCTCCCTCTGCCTCTCTCTCTCTCGCTCTCTCTCTCTCTCTGACTCTCATGAATAAATAAATAAAACATAAAAAAAAAAACCACACAAGAAACAAGTGTTGGTGAGGATGTGGAGAAAAAGGAACCCTCATGCCCGGTTGGTGGGAATACAAACTGGTACAGCCACTGTGGAAAACAGTATGGAGGTTTCTCAAAAAACTAAAAATAGAACTATCATATGATCCAGTAATTCCACTGCTGGGTATTTACCTAAAGAATATGAAACACTAATTTGAAAAGATATATGCACCCCTATGTTTAATGCAGCATTATTTACAATAGCCAAATCATAGAAGCAGCCCGTGTCCATCGATAGATGAATAGATAAAGAAGTATATATATACAATGGACTATTATCCGGCCATAAAAAAGAATGAAATCTTGCCGTTTGCAACAATATAGATGGAGCTAGAGAGTATAATGCTAAGCTAAATAAGTCAGTTGGAGAAAGACAAATACCATATGATTTCACTCATATGTGGAATTAAGAAATAAAAGAATAGGAAAAAAGAGACAAACCACAAAAACAGACTCATAACTCATAACTGTAGAGAACAAACAGTTATCAGAGAGGAGGTGGGAGGGGAGATGAGGAAATAGGTGAAGGCGATTAAGAGTACACATCTTGAGGGGCACCTGGGTGACTCAGTCGTTAAGCTCAGGTCATGATCCCGGGGTCCTGGGATCGAGCCCTGCGTTGGGCTCCCTACTCGGCAGGAAGCCTGCTTCTCCCTCTCCCACTCCCCCCGCTTGTGTTCCCTCTCTCGCTGTGTCTCTCTCTCTCTGTCAAATAAATAAATAAAATCTTTAAAAAAAAAAAGTACACATCTTGATGAGCACTGAGTAACGTACAGAATTGTTGAATCACTATATCGTACACCTGAAACGAATTTAACACTGGATGTTAACTATACCGGAATTAAAGAATAATTAAAGGGGTGCTTGGGTGGCTCCGTCGGTTAAGCATCCGACTCTTGGTTTCAGCTCAGGTCATGATCTCAGGGATGTGAGATGGAGCCCTGTGCTGGGCTCTACCCTCAGTGCGGTCTGCATGAGATTCTTTCCTCCTCTCTCTCCCGCCCCCTCTGACCCTCCTCCCCCACCCCTCAAATAAATAAAATATTTAAAAATAATAATAATTTTTAAAAAGTGCAGAGGGGAGATGGGTGAAGTAACCTAGAATGGAATGAAGGGCAATATGGCATAGTGATATGGGGAGTAGGATACAAAATCGGCACCATGTATATGATTTTATATATACACACCCTTACCTCAGAGGATGAGTAAACATTTCATGGTTCAGCCACTCATGGGTGAATAGGAATCAGCGTGGTGTCCTTGGCTACTGAAGTGTTTTATTTTCTTCTTATATTTCTCAGCTCCAGAACATTCTCCCCACTGGGACTTAAGAGTTCAGGAATAGCTATTTTTTTTCATTTTTGTTTTAATCTGCAAGATGACTTTTCTCATCTTCTACCATCCTGGCTCTCGTTCCTGGAAGTTTCCAAAGGCTCTAAGAATATTCCTTTTCTTGCTCTCATCCTATTCCTATGTTGGATGCAGGTAAACTTTTCTTGTAGTTTTGGTTAGTACCACCCCTGCTCAGCTCCAATCTTGGATAATTTGGTACTGTTGCAGGATTGCAGGTTCTTGTCTCACGGAGTCGAAGACTGAATCTCGCAGACAGAAAAGGGTGAAGTGAAGTGAAGTTTATTAAGTGAAGGTGAGAGCAGAAAGGAAAGAAAAAACTCTCTAGAGTGTGAGGGGTCCCGAGTGGGTTGCCACTGAGGGTTTTTAGGACCGGTCTTTTATTGAAAACCTGACCAGGAAGCTTGTGGCCTTGAGATTCTTGTGCTGTCTTAGCTTGAGCAGGGACTATTGATCCCCTTACTGACTTACTCCTTTGAGGTCTGGTCATTTTCTGTGATTACATTGTAGCCGCCGAAGAAAAATACGCCCTAACATCCAGGGCCAGGTGGTCTGGTCTATTCCCTTCTCTGTCTTAGCACTTCTGCCTGCCAGGAATAGTTTCCGAGCCTAGTCAGGGGTTATCTCTCTCTCTCCCCATCTCTCCCTGCCTATACCTTAACCCTTTCCTAACTTCAGTACCACTCAGTTTTCTTTCTTTCTTTCTTCCTTCCTTCCTTCCTTCCTTCCTTCCTTCCTTCCTTCCTTCCTTCCTTCCTTTCTTTTTCTCTTTCACATCAAGATCAGGAAAATAACATTGATTCAATACTATTATATGATCTACAGACCTTATTCAGCTATCATCCATGCTTCCATTAGAGTTCTTTATGGCAGGGACGCCTGGGTGGCTCAGTTGGTTAACAGTTCTTTATGGCAGAAGGAAAACCAAGTTCTTGTCCAGGGTTCGGTTCTGGATTACAAATTGCATTTGATGGTTTTGAGTCTTATCTCATTAATCTGCTCAAATCTGAATCAGTTCCTCAATCTTTTTTTGTCATTCTTGATCTTGGCACATCTCTCTCTCTCTGTTTCCTATGTCTCTCTTTGAAGACTATGGGCTGGTTATTTGTATAGCATCTATCAATTTAGGCTTATCTGATATCTCCTCAGGGTCAGATTCAGGTATTGAATTTTTGGCAGGAATACAATTAAAGTGACATTATGTCCTTCTCAGTGCATCATATCAAGTGACCCATAATGGTATTTTACCCCATTACTGGTGATGTTAACTGGAATCACTTGGTTAGGTTGGTGAATGCCAAATTTTTTTCACTGCAAACATACTACTTTCTGTTTGTAATAATTCAGTACATTTTAGGGAGATACTTTGAGACTATGTAAATACCCTCTTTTCCACCACATTGCTAGTTTTATTTTTAAGATTTTATTTATTTATTTGAGAGAGAGAGAGCATGAGAGGGGAGAGGTCAGAGGGAGAAGCAGACTCACCGCTGAGCAGGAAACCCAGGACCCTGGGGTCATGACCTGAGCTGAAGGCAGTTGCTTAACCAACTGAGCCACCCAGGGACCCCACATTGCTAGTTTTAGCATGAATGACATTTATTTATTTTAAGTCATCTTTATTGTGAAATATAACACACATAAAAATGAATAAAATATAAACATACAAAGGTATGAATTATAAACTGTATACCTGTTATTGCCCCTGGTAATAAAAATAGGACATTTCCAAGCACCTCACTTGCCTCTTAAAGAGTTAAAACCCCGTTACCCTTTCTAAAATTAACCCCTAGTCCTGACTTTTATTGCAATCATATAGTTTCTTTGTTATTATTATTTTTTATGATCTAGGTGTACATCTTTAAATACTGAAATTTAGTGTTGTTTCATTAAAAAACTTTTTTTTTTTTTTTAAAGAGGGAGAGAGAGAGAGAGCACATGTACGTGTGTGGGGTTGGTGGGGGCAGGGCAGAGGGAGAGGGAGAGAGAGAATCCCAAGCAAGCTCCATGCCCATGGCAGAGCTGACTTGGGGCTCCATTCCACAACCCCAACATCACGACCTGAGCCAAAATCAAGAGTTGGATGCTTAACTGACTGAGCCACCCAGGTGCCCTCATTAAAGAGCTTTTAAAATAGGGAACTTTTAAAATAGTCAGTTAAGTCGCCTCAGGTCATGATCCCAGGGTCCTGGGATGGAGCCCTGCATCATCACATCAGCTTCTCCCTCTGCCTGCCATTCCCCCTGCTTGTGCTCTCTCTCTCTCTCACACACAAATAAATAAAATCTTTAAAAAAACTTCTAAATTGTAGTACAATACATATAACATAAACATTACCATTTTAAACATTTTTTTAAAAAAGATTTTACTAAAAGATTTTATTTTTTTTAGATTTATTTATTTATTTATTTGACAGAGACAGAGAGAGCAGGAACACAAGCAGCGGGAGTGTGAGAGGGAGAAGCAGGCTTCCCGCGGAGCAGGGAGCCCAACGTGGGGCTCGATCCCAGGACCCTGGGATCATGACCTGAGCCGAAGGCAGATGCTGAACGACTGAGCCACCCAGGCGCCCCAAAAGATTTTATCTTTTTTTAAGTAATCTCTACACCCAATGTGGGGCTGGAACTCACAACCCCAAGATCAAGAATCGCATGCTCCCCCAACTGAGCCAGCCAGGCACCCCCATTTGAAATTTTTAAGCATACAGTGCAGTAGCATTAAGTACATTCACCTTGCACAACCATCACCACCATACATCTCCAGAACTCTTTCATCTTCCCAAACTGCCACTCTGTACCCATTAAACAATAACTCCCCTCTTCCTCCCTCCCCACAACTTCCAGAAACCACTATTCTACTTTCAATTTCTACGAGTTTGCCTACTCTAGGTACATCATGTGAGTGGAATCATACAATATTTGTCTTTTTATGTCTGGCTTATTTCACTTAGCAGAATGTTTTCAAGTTCCATCCATGTTGGGGCAGGTTGATACCACTCTAAATTCTCATCCTGTAGTACCGGATTCCGGGGAGTTATGGATTGGAAAGAAAGCTGAGAGGGAGGAGAGCCAGGAACTCTGGAATCACAGAATGAGAATTTGAAAGAGGAGGGAATCAGCAACACCATCCTACACTGTAAAGGTCAAAACTAATGAGGTGATTTGACAAGAAATTGTCAGAATGGGTTATTGACAAACCTTTTTAGAGTAACTGCTTTGTGCTTGGAATTGTGCTAGGTACTAGGTTTATGGAGGCTGAAGTCAGATTGCAAAGGATTACAGAATTACTGGTATGGAGAGAGAGGAGTTTGGAGGGAAGGAAAACAGAAAGCCTGGGAGCTTGATGGAGAAGTAAAATGGAAAGGAGATGCTACCGGGACATGGATATTTGAATACTTTTGGAAAAAGAGGAATAAACCAGGGGAAGGATGGCAAATCTCCATCAGTATTCAGATAGGCAAGGACTCCACTCCTCCCCCCTCACCTCTAACCCCCATACCACAACTTTCTGTTTCTGTTTCCAAGTAAGTGGCTCCTAGTGGAGTTAAACTCTTCAAATTAAATTTGACAAGGTAGAAGGCAGAAAATACTAATAGTTATATTAATATTAGTATATATATAATATACATTAGTATATATATTATATAGAATACTAATACTTATGTTAGTATGGTATATATAATATTATTCAGCCTTAAAAGGGTAGGAAATTCTGACACATGCTTTCAAAATTACAATATGAATGAATCTTGAGGACATTATGCTAAATGAAATAAGCCAGACACAAAAGGACAACTATTGTATGATTCCATTTATATGAGGTACTTAGAGTTGTCAAATTCATAGAGCCGGAAAGTAGCATGATGGTTGCCAGGGGCTGGTGGGAAGGCGGATGGGGGAGTAGGTATTTAATGGGTACAGAGTTTTAGTTTGGGAAGATGAAAAAATTCTGGGGATGGATGGTGGTGATGGTTGCATAACAATGTGAATGTACTGGGATGCCTGGGTGGCTCAGTCCATTAAGCGTCAGGTCCTGGGATTGAGTCCCACATCGGGCTCCCTGCTTCTCCTTCTGCTCCCCCTGCTTGTGCTTGCTTGCTTTTTCTCTCTCTCTCTGACAAATGAATAAATAAAATCTTTAATAAACAAACAATGTGAATGTACTTAATTCCACTGAACCGTACTCTTAAAAATGGCTAAAACAGTAAATGTCATGTTAAATATATCTTACCACAATAAAAAATAACTGAGTAGGAGTATTATGGCAAAATGTTAACAATGTGTGTGAATCTAGGTGAAAAGGTTTATGAGAGATCATTTTACTATTTTTTATTATAATTTTTGCAAGTTTTCTGTTGCTCTGAAATTTTTTTCAAAATAAAAAGTTTACTTAAAATGAACAGGAAGCAGTCATATAGAGATAAGATACAGACCAGTGGGCTTGCTTCCACTGCTGGGGTTGCAGGTACCAAGTCTGTCAGTCTCGTGTTAGGAAGTTAATATAGTATCATAGGCAAGTATTGAGTACCTTAAGCAATTTGCTTTCACATTTTAATTATATCATACCTCTTTGTTGACTTAACTGCTTCATAAGGATGTGGATTTGACAACTTTTCAACTTCTCCTCTGTTTTCTTCATATTATTTTAATTATTATGAATTCCTAGAACACTAGGGACTGTGTTCAAATTCTGACTCTTGCTAGCTCTAAGACATTATGCAAATTATTTCATCTCTCTACGTTTTAGTGTCCTCATCTGTAAACCTCAGAGAGTATGAAGCTTTTAGGTGGGAGAATGAATGGAAAACAGAGCACAATACCTGCCACATATTAAAAATGTAATACATGTTATTAGTTAATTATATCATTGGTATATGCCTGGACATGACTGTATAGGTCCAAGTGCAACAGAAGGCATCCTAGGGGTCAGAATCAACTATATGTTAAATATAAGTCAAAATGTAATACTTTAGGGGCGCCTGGGTGGCTCAGTCTTTAAGCGTCTGCCTTCAGCTCAGGTCATGATCTCAGGATCCTGGGATCGAGCCCTGCATCAGGCTCCCTGCTCTGCGGGAAGCCTGCTTCTCCCTCTCCCACTCCCCTACTTGTGTTCCCTCTCTCGCTATCTCTCTGTCAAATAAATAAATAAAATCTTTAAAAAAATGTAATACTTGAATATTGCAGCTTAAAAGGGATATATAATAGTTTTTTATTAAATTCAGTACTTGTCATATCCTCAGTAAAGTTCTCTGCCACTGAACACCCAAACTGAGTTTCCAAAAGCAAATTTAAAGGTTGGTGAATAGTGTCTGTGAGGTAGGATTAAACCATCTGAGGTTCTTTTGCTTAGAGATGTAATAAGATCTCAGAAAAAGACTAAGTATATAGCACTTATATTTATTGTTTGATTGGTTGAAATAAATTAGAGGATAACTGAACCAGATGAGATGATTCCAGGCTTATGAAAATTTATCCAGGTTTTAAAATTACCAATTAAAGACAATGTGAGAGGAAATGGCTTTAAGCTCTAGAATAAAGGATTTAGGTGAGATGCTTAGAAGAAAAATCTCTGAAAATGAGGTTTATTAAACTTTAAAGTGAGTTAGCATAAAGTCTGATGGGATTTTCTTGTCTTTAGAGGTAAATTAGATTTCTCTCTGTCTGAGGTGGCGTAGGTAAAGATGCACCTGCAGGTGGGTAGCCCAGCTGATGGGCTTTTGCACCTTAGAGTCAATGAAGGTCTTTGGCTCACCTAACCACAATCAGTCACAGTCTCAGCAGGTACCCATCCTGCTTGCATTTTCTAATCTTTCTGGGTAATTTAATGATTAATTTAATTGTTACACTGGCTACCAAGGAATTCACAGATTTTTGGGGTTTTTTTGACAGAGAGAGCACACGCATGCTTGCACGGGGGTGCAGGGAGTGGAGGGGCAGAGACAGAATCTTTTTTTTTTTTAAATATTTTATTTATTTATTTGACAGAGAAAGACACAGCGAGAGAGGGAACACAAACGGGGAGTGGGAGAGGGAGAAGCAGACTCCCTGCGGAGCAGGGAGCCCGATGCGGGACTCGATTCCGGGACTCCAGGATCATGACCTGAGCCGAAGGCAGTCGCTTAACCAACTGAGCCACCCAGGCGCCCCAGAGAGAGAATCTTAAGCAGGCTTAAGTAGTGGTGGCTTAAGTAGGCTCCAGGCCCAGTGTGGAGCCCCGAGGTGGGGCTAGATCTCACAACTCTGAGATCATGACCTGAGCCAAAATCAAAAGTTGGAGGGAACCCACTGAGCCACCCAGGCGCCCCTCACAGTTTTTCTTCACAGTTTTATTTGGTAATGGGAATGGCTCAGGCTTGCTTATTTATTTATTTATTTATTTATTTATTTATTTATTTATAGTCATGTTTATTGCGGTTCAGTTTACCCTTTTTTAGTGCACAGTTTTGTGAGTTTTGACAAACACATACGGTTGCTTTTCAAATCATCAAGAGGGCCTATTTATTTATGTCTTGCTTGGGGAGGGGAAATGCAATAGCAGGGCAGAAAAGAGCAAAAATATAGTGACTTTTGGGGTATTTTTATGGGAATCGAGGTCAAGATTTGCCCACAATAGGAACTGGTTGGTTGAGCCCTCACAAATGAGCAGATGAATTCACTTAGTCTACCTAGTGTTGTTAATATCAACCTGCCCTGGTCCTTTTAGAATTAAATTTATTTGGTCACTGGTCTTCTGCAGCATTAGGAGTGGAGGAAAGGAGGAGTCAATTATAAATGATTTCAAGATTAAGAAGTGGGATGTGTCTCTGTGTGTTCTATTGCATTTTTGTTCCACTAGTAAAACATTCCGGGGACCCTAATTATATCCTAGTTACAGCAACAATAGATTCTAGATTTTTCAGGACAGTTTCATTTCAAACATTCTGTCCTTTTGTTTCTGTAAGTTAAGTATACTCACATGACATGCTTTGCTTGTTGGCTTAAAAAATGTGATCACTGTAATTTATAACAGCAGGGAGAAGACTGGTTTATAGGAAGCTCTACTTCCTCTTAGCCTATATGAAGTGCTAAATTGGGCATAGACAGGGTTGGAGGATCATGGTTGGGCTGTACCTAAGTCATTCTGAGCCTGGGGTACAGAGAAAGAACTACCTCCTATTGAATGCCTACTGTGTATATGCTTGGCAGTGTGTTAGGCGCTTTCCCTTTTGACAGCCTCTCTGGCTAGAATTCCGTTCCAGATCCAACCACCACTTAAATAAAACAAAACACATACTCCTCATGGTGTCTAGGTAATTAATACAAGTCACAGCTGCCACACCCTCTGTAAGACCCCGGCACCATAATTAGGTTCATAGACTCTCAAGGTTTGGAGGGATCTTTGAGGTCATCTACTTAAAGGGGTGGCAGCTGTTCTCTTCACCATGGAGTCTGAGAATCACTGTGCTCAATTCTCTCAAGGGGAAGTGCAAAAAAATGTCTGGGGCTATCGTCTCCTTGGGTGTCAAGTTCGTGTAAAGATAGGACAATGATGGGCAAATGTGAAGCTCGACCTATGTTCCATACTGGAAAGGGCAATGGGGAAAGAAAAAAAAAAAGCTTTACTCGCCCTTCCGACAATGTAAAGGAAACCAACCAACCAACCCCAAACTGGCGGAGACTTAATGTGAGGCCCTTGAATTCATTTAGAGGCCCACATAAAGGGATCCTGATGGACACAGGTAAAACCCAAAGCATCCTGCCTTTCTTCACTTTGAACAGCTCTGAAGTACTAGGCATCCTGGATCCTCTTTGCCTTTTTATTAGAAAGCGGGGGAACCCTCTCCTTTTCTATGGAAGAGGGTGAGAGATGGGGTCTCCAGGTGCAGGAACGATAGAAAACAGGTCTTTTCTCCTGTGTGTGAGTAGTACAAACAATTGTCCTAGAGGCAGGGGAATATATTTCACGCCCTCTCAAGGTCCCTTCGGTTCAAGGATACTGTCATTCTCTGGCTGTACTAGGGGGAGGGCCTGCCACGTCCATGCTGCCATGGAAACACGCCGCGGTGTTCCTTTTTCTTACGTGGGGCGGGGCACTCTGCCTCAGCCACCAATCATCCACAGGGTTTCTTGAGTGGCGGGCAGCCGCAGCGAATGGGCGAGCCGATACTGCGTGACGCGACGGGAAAAGGGGGAGTTCGCGGCCGGCGGCGGCGGTGACTACAGCGGCGACCTGGGGATAGAGCTGGAGGGAGCTGGGGAGTGTGCAGGGACCTCTAGCTCCAGGGCGAGTGATCTCCCGCCGGGATGCCTGGTACTGTTTGTAGAAAAGTGGGGGTGCAGTGAGCGCTGAAGGCTTGGGTTTCGGGTCTGAAGGGATGGCTGACCGGAGGGGGCGGGGTGGCAAGCATGGCGGCGGTGACGGGGAAAGGGTTGGAGGGCCCTGAGGAGGGGGTGGGGAAGCAGTAGCTGGGAAGGCTGGGTGGTCTTGAGGAAACGTAAAGGGTTGTGGGTGTTCTGGCGAACAGAGATTACAAAGCAGCCTTTTGGGGGGCCATAGAGGCGCCAGAAGGACGTAGGGAGAGTTGTGGGGGATGGAAAAAGAGGCGGGGAGAGAAGAGGTGAGGAAGGAGAGGAAAGGGTGTCTACGGGGAAGGTGGTGGAAAAGAAGAGGGAGAGAAGGATTGGGAGGCTGATAGTAAATAACGAGGGAATCAGGCCTTGGGAGGTATGATAGGAAAGTGCTTGCAGCGATTATAAATATAATCTAATTGGAGCCCTAGACTGGTCCCCTCTCCTAGCTCTTGCACTTCCGCCCCATTATTTAAGCTCAAAGTGCGTGAGGAAGGCTAGTAGGTTACACCGAACTGATCTTTTGTTATTTCATTCCAGGGGAGCAGATGGACCCTACTGGAAGTCAGTTGGATTCAGATTTCTCTCAGCAAGACACTCCTTGCCTGATAATTGAAGATTCTCAGCCTGAAAGCCAGGTTCTAGAAGATGATTCTGGTTCTCACTTCAGTATGCTATCCCGACACCTTCCTAATCTGCAGACACACAAAGAGAACCCTGTGTTGGTGAGTGATACCTTGTTTGGAAATGACTGAGGAAAAATTCTTTTTCATCTAATCAGGATTAATCTGCAAACATAAGTACTTAGGCGATCACTATCTTTTGGATTAAAATTGGTTGGAAAAATGAAATCAACACATTCACAAAAAGTATGCCTCATTTTGGGTTATTTCATATATAGTGGGGATATTAAGTATGTATATTTTCTAGGATGTTGTGTCCAATCCTGAACAAACAGCTGGAGAAGAACAAGGAGATAGTAATAGTGGGTTCAATGAGCATCTGAAAGAAAACAAAGCTGCAGGTGAGGTGTTTAAAGCTATTGGTCCCTTTTGCAAGAGTGCTCTTGTTGGAGCTGGGTGGATCTAAACATGTGGTTTGGTAAATGTACATAAGGAGGTTTAGCACAGTATCTGGTGCATAGTAGGCACTCAAAAAGTTGATTTTTTAATGTAGCTGATTAGATTGGTATTGTCTACCTTTCTGAACTTGTATTGAAGTTTGGTGGTAAATGCCTTTTATACTAATATCCAGTTATTTTTTTCAGAACCTATGGATTCTTCTCATTTGGACTCATGTAGTTCCATCAGTCAGGTCATTGAACAGTTACCTCAGCCAAACAGGACAAGCAGGTATACTAGTGTTGGCAGGAATTTATTTACATTTATTAATGGATCAATTCTTTTATTGTCCCTATTACCTTATCCCAAGGATAAAAGGATTAATCTTATTTTTGTGAATTAGAAAGTGGGATTTGAAAATTGTATTAACTAGTACATTAGTACTGATAGCTAGAATCTCTTTTTTGAAGGTAATAACATTTTTTACACCTGTATTCAAATTGTGATCTATCTTGTGCAGGTAAAACAAAATAAGCATTCTTCATTCTTAGCATAGATATGACTTAATCAGTAGGAAATAAATCATCAAAAAATATTTAGATATGTATTGTCAAAACTGTCTGGCATGCTTTCTACCTACCAACTAAATTACCTTACCAGTTTTAGACCCAGAATGTTTAATTCATACCCTGAAACAGTGTTGAATTTTTACTTTGTCTTATGTGTAGTTTTATACAGTTCATTTATTGAGTTTATCCTCTGTGAGGCACTAGATTGGATGTTTGATATATAGTCCCATTTAATTTCATCCTTAAAGCAGCTATACTGTGAAGACATTATATTATTTCCATTACATAGAGGGGGAAAACTGATGGGTGAAAAAGTTAAATAACTTGCTGTAGCATACATTGCTTGTAAGTGACAGCTGAGCTTTGAACTCTCCTGACTCAAGTGCCTTCTCTTTCTTTTTTACTATTCACTGCTTCTTAGTCTTCTGCCTAAAATTTAAGATCAAAAGCGAACTTAGACAACTTCGCAGGCCTTGTGGTGGCATAGTAGAAAAGGCAGCAGTCAGAGAGGAGAGTGTTAGGTTGAGGTGGTGAAAGAGTATGGGTTTTTTTGTTTGTTTGTTTGTTTTTAAAGATTTTATTTATTTGAGAGAGAGAGAATGAGAGAGAAAGCACGCATGAGAGGGGATAGGGTCAGAGGGTGAAGCAGACTCCCTGCCAAGCAGGGAGCCCGATGCGGGACTCGATCCAGGGACTCCAGGATCATGACCTGAGCCGAAGGCAGTCGCTTAACCAACTGAGCCACTCAGGCGCCCCAAGAGTATGGTTTTATCTAAAAAAAAAAAAAGTCCTTTTTTTTTGCATTCTATTTAATACTCTGTTTGCACATAAATTTTTTCTCCCAAATCATCAGTTGGATACTTTACAAAAACTACAAATTGGTGGGCTTATTTTGGCCTGCAGGTGGGTTCTGTTTGGCCCACACTTGGTTGTAAAATATATTTAAGTTAATTGATAGAATTTTAAAATGGGGAAATTTTACATGAACTTGGATTTTCAGCTTCTGGCATTACTAGTCCAGAGGTAATACAGCTGTTGTATTATTGCTAATAATTGGCTGGAGCTGTTAATAGCAGCTAACCTCTGCTTAGATGGGCATGACTGCTATGGTCTGTCATAGACCCTATAATTCACTGTTGACTATTGTACATGGACACTAATATGGAGCCAAGTATTCATCATTTATTGTAGTGCTTTTGCTTTTCTTCTTAGCCACTTCACTCACACTCATTTATGTTAGCTTGTTTTGCCTTTTTTTTTTTTTTAAAGATTTTATTTATTTATTTGACAGAGAGAGACACAGCAAGAGAGGAACACAAGCAGGGGGAGTGGGAGAGGGAGAAGCAGGCTTCCCATGGAGCAGGGAGCCCGATGCAGGGCTCTTATCCTAGGACCCTGGGATCATGACCTGAGCCGAAGGCAGATGCCTAATGACTGAGCCAGTCAGGCGCCCCTTTGTTTTGCTTTCTATAGGCATTTAAGTTTATGGTACTTCTTTAGGAACATGTGCTTTGCTTATGTGTTTGTGTCCTGTTGGTTTGAACCAGGGTGGGGACAGGAAGTGT
The DNA here is from genome assembly GCF_054177405.1 of Leptonychotes weddellii. Classification (NCBI taxonomy): domain Eukaryota; kingdom Metazoa; phylum Chordata; class Mammalia; order Carnivora; family Phocidae; genus Leptonychotes; species Leptonychotes weddellii. The sequence goes on along the minus strand of NC_138377.1, from coordinate 75,985,300 downwards.
GCATACCTCTTATTGTAAATGAAGCAGTGCTGTTAAAGAAGTCCCATGCTACTTTTCCCTTTTTGTATCAATGTGTTGCCCTTTCTCTAAAAAAACAAGTAAACAAAACACCTTGAATGCTTATATTCAGTAAATGTGTAGGCACTGTGGCAGGTGTTTTAAAGGTGCTTTGCCATCATGGAGCTTATAATTTAATAGGGAAACGTTAAATCATTACATAAGTAGCTATGTAGTTACAATTATGATCATTGCAAAGAAGGAAGAAAAATATAATATATAACCTAATCTGTGTGATAGGGGTAAGCTTCTCTAAGGAATGTGATCTAAACTATAAATATGAATTTGTTAGCCATAGTTGAGGGGCTGGGGAAAAGTGTGGCATGTGGGAGGAGGAGCTTTCTAGACAGAGGGAATTGAAAGTGCAAAGGCCATGAATCTAGAAAGGATTTGGAGTTGATTTCAAGAGAATGAAAGCTCTTCAGAACACATGTATGTTGATTTTTTTAATGTTGTCTTTATTCATTAATGCAAGTATTTTGAAAAAAGCTGCTTGTGAACTTTTCTACATAAAATTCGAAAAAAATCTTCCTCTCATATCTAGTGTTCAGTTGATGTAAGCTGATGATCCTAAACATGAAGCATCCTAAAATATACTAAAGAACTATAGATTGTCTTATTTCCCTGTTAAACATTTTATTTTTTTTAAAGATTTTATTTTTAAGTAATTTCTACACCCAGCATGGGACTCGAACTCACAACCCCAAGATCGAGTTGGATGCTCCACCAACTGAGCCAGCCAGGTGCCCCTCCCTGTTAAACATTCTAAAAAATTGAGATGATTATAGGTTCACATGCAGTTTTAAGAAATAATACTTAGAGATCCTTTGTAAACTTTGCCCAGTTTCCCAAATGGTAATGTTTTGAAAAACAATAGTACAAAATAGTATAAAATCATAACCAGTATATCAGTGATAAAATCCACTGAATGTATTCAGGTTTCCCTAGTTTCACTTGTATTCGAGTGTGTGAATTTTTATAAAGTATAGTTACCTGTGTATCTACTACTAGGGTCAACATGCTGAATGGTTCCAGCACTACAAGGATTCCTAGTGCTATCCTTTTATAACCATTAGTGAATCCCTGGTGATCACTAATTAAGACTGTCCTTCGTTTGTGATATTTTGTCATTTCAAAATGTTATGTAAATGGGACTGTACATTATGTAACCTTTTGGAATAGGCTTTTTTTGATCCACTCCTGGGAGATCTGTCCAAATTGTTGCATTCCTTTTTATTGCTGAGTAGTGTTCCATGGTATGGATATACCACAGTCTAACCATTTACCTGTTGAAGGAAATCTGGGTTGATCTGGTTTTTGGCTATTACAAATAAAGCTGCTTTGAACATTTGCATGCTAGTTTTTGTGTGAACATAAGTCTTCATATCTGGGATAAATGGCCAGGTGGGCAGTTGCATGTTAGTTTTTTTTAAGAAACCGCCAAACTGTTTTCTAGAGTGCCTGTATCATTTTATGGTTTAACTAGCAGTGTAAGGATCCAGTCTCTCTTCATTCTCACCAGTATTTGGAGTTGTCACTATTTTTTATTATGGCCATTCTGAAAAGTGTGTAGTGATAATCTCATTTTAATTTGCATTTCCCTAGTGGCAAATAATGTTGAACAGCTTTTCATGTGCTTATTTGCCATCTGTACATCCTTTTCAAGGAAATGTCTGTTCATATCTTCTGTCCATTTTCTAATTGGATTTTTAAAAATTGTGTTTTGAGAGTTCTTTATATATTTTAGATATTAGTCCCTTTGTAGGATATGTGGTTTGCAAATATTTTCTCTCACTTGATAGCTTGTCTTTTCATCTTCTTCAGAGGGTTTTTCACAGAACAGGTTTTTAATCTTGATGAGACCTGTCAAATATTTTTAACAGAGTAATATAAATAATTTATTTAAAAAAGAGCTTATGGGGCATCTGGGTAGCTCAGTCGGTTAAGTGTCTGACCTTGATTTCAACTCAGGTCTCCATCTCAGAATCTCAGGGTCATGAGTTCAGGCCCCATGTTGGGCTCCATGCTGGGTGTGGAGCCTACTTAAATAAAATAAAAATAAAAAAATAAAAAGCAAAAGAGCTTATAATGAAAAGCAGGGTCCTTTTCCATCCTTGGTCCCCTTTCACAGAGGCAACCGTTTAAGTGTGTTTTAACTTCTTTGAGAGGTTATCTTCCTAGCACTCAATGCTATTGTAAAGCTAACACCATTATACTGCCATTTCTTGTTTTGTCAAATTAAGACAATTGAATTCCATAATGAAAGATGAAGATTTAACTCAAAACACTCCCAATTTTTTATAATAATTATTTTAGTTCTTTTATTGGCTACTTTTGTATTTCTAAATAATGTACTTAAACCTTTGTTTTCTTTTCCATCAGTTTTAGACAGTGGGAAAAAATTTAATGTCAGTAATATTTTTTTTGTCTGTAATCTGACTTATTTCAGGCCTTTTCAGATTCATCTAATATTCTACAAATATTTATTGGGTATTTCCTTTATACCAAACGCTGTTGAATTTTGGAGATGAAAAGGATCAGAAGAAATAAAAATCAGGGGCGCCTGGGTGGCTCAGTTGGTTAAGCGACTGCCTTCGGCTCAGGTCATGATCCTGGAGTCCCGGGATCGAGTCCCGCATCGGGCTCCCTGCTCGGCAGGGAGTCTGCTTCTCCCTCTGACCCTCCTCCCTCTCATGCTCTCTGTCTCTCATTCTCTGTCTCTCAAATAAATAAATAAAATCTTAAAAAAAAAAAAATAAAATAAAAATCAGACCTTAATATAGCTTACATTCTTGTATGAGATATAGCAATACATAATAAGTAATGGTATGTTAGACACTGATAAGAGCTGAAGAGAAAAACACAGCAGAGAAGGGCATAGGAAATGTCAGAGGAGCTCCAGGTTTAGATAGGGTGACGACTTAGGGAATGCTTCACTGATGTGACATTTGATTAAAAGTTCTTAAGTGAGGTCTGCTGTTATCTGGGATAAGTGCAGTCCATGCATAGAGAACAGCAAGTGCAAAGGCCCTTAGGTAGGAGTGTGTCTGGAATATTTGAGAAATGGCAAGGAGGTTAGTATGGCTGGAGTAGAGTGATGGAGAGAAGTGGGAGAAGAGGTCAAAGAAGTAAAGGGGGAACCAGAATATGTAAGGCCTTACAGGACAGTGTAAGGAATTCAGCTGTTCCTCTTAATGAGATAGGAAGGCATTTAAGGGTTTTGAACAGAGAAATGACATCATCTGACTTAAGATTTTGGGGCACCTGGGTGGCTCAGTTGGTTAAGTGACTGCCTTCGGCTCAGGTCATGATCCTGGAGTCCCGGGTTCGAGTCCTGCATTGGGCTTCCTGCTCAGCAGGAAATCTGCTTCTCCCTGTGACCGTCCTCCCTTTCATGCTCTCTGTCTCTCATCTCTCTCTCTCAAATAAATAAATAAAATCTTAAAAAAAAAAAAAAAGGATTTTAACAGGATCACTCTGGCTGCTGGATTAAGAATAGACTGAAGAGTGTATAATTTTTATTTGTTGATTATGCCTTGTTAAAGTTGGAGATAAAAACTAAAAGTAGCCATTTAACTAAAATTAAAGAGGAGAGTAGACTGAAGGGGGAGCAAGGGTAGAGGTAGGAAGACCAACTAGGAGACTACTGTATTTATTTATTTTATTTATTTATTTATTTATTTTTTAAAGATTTTATTTATTTATTTGACAGAGAGAGACACAGCGAGAGAGGGAACACAAGCAGGGGGAGTGGGAGAGGGAGAAGCAGGCTTCCCGCCGAGCAGGGAGCCCAATGCGGGGCTCGATCCCAGGACCCTGGGATCATGACCTGAGCTGAAGGCAGACGCTTAACGACTGAGCCACCCAGGCGCCTCGTATTTATTTATTTTAAAAGATTTATTTATTTTAGAGAGAGTGAGAGTGTGCATGCACACGAGTGGGAGGGGGAGAGGGAGAGAGAACCCCAAGCAGACTCTGCACTGAACTTGGAGCCTGGAGCGGGGCTTGACCCTGTGACCCTGTGATCATGACCTGAGCCGAAACCAAGAGTCAGACGCTCGACCAGCTGTGCCACCCAGGCGCCCTCTGAAATAATTTAGGCAACATATGCCTTTGGCTAGACCAAAGTAGAAGTGGATCAGGATTGGTGAGATTCTGGGTTTTTTGATTGGATATGGAGTATGAGGGAAAGGGAGGTAACAATGATACCACATTTTTGGTTTCAGCACTGGAAGAATGGAGTTGCTGCTAGAGGAGATGAACAGGAGTACAAGAGAAGGTCAGGTTTAGATGTATTGAGGTTGAGCTGCCTTTTCATTGGAGAGTTTGAGGCAATTGTTGGCAAATCTGGATGGAACTCAGGGGGAAGGTCTAACTGGAGGTTTAAATTGCAGAGTCATAAGTATGTGGATGATATTCAAAGCTGAGTCTGGATAAGATCATTAAGGAGGTGAGTAAAGGTGGAGAAGAGCTCCAAGGACTCACTGAGCCTACCAACATTTAGAGGTCAGGGAGGGACATGAAACAAAACCACCAAAAGAGACTGAGGAAGAGCCAAAGTATGTGGTTTGTGTTGTCTTTCATTGCTCTTCTACATTTTGTCATGTTTGCTCTTGGACTTTCTTTCCCTATATTTCCCAAGGTTATGTAACTGGTCTTCCTGGTTATAGGTAATGTTCTATTTTATTTTTGTGAAAATCTTTACTTAGTCCCTTTTCCTTGGATGATGTACCCCAGCTTTGCAAATTTATGTTTTTACCTCTTTATGCTCATTATAGTTATGCTTAGTAGTCTTTGTATGAAACATTAAATGTGTAGACAGTTTCAAGGAATCGAAAAATGTTACCTGTAATTCTGCCACCCAGAGGCTAATTGCTGTAAACATTTTGGCATATTTTCCCTCTTTTGTGTGTGTACTTGATATGCACATAGTTGACATGTGTAAAGTAAAAGTGTTTGCTGACCTTTTTGCTTAATAACATGGAATTTTTCCTGTGACAGTTAAAACTCTTTAATAAAATTTTCCCCAAGTTTTTTATTTTAAAAGTTTAAACCCACAGAAAAGATGAAAGGATATTACACATTTGTTCTCTCTGTGTATGTGTATACACACATATATAAATGTATGTATGTAAAATACACATTTTGGGGGGCTGGATTGTTTGAAATAAGTTGCAGACATCATAGTTACCCTTAAATACTTTAGCATTCATCTCCTAGGAATAATACATTATCTTATATAATCATAATACCAATATCACACGTAAGAAAATACTAATTGCAAAATACCTAGTAAAATAGTTCCTATTCACATTTTCAGTTGTATCAGATGTCAAAATATATTTTATAATAAACATTGTCTCAATATATTTATTTATCTATTTAGTTATCCAGGATCCAGTCCAGGTTTTTTACACATTGTATTTGGTTTTTTCAAACATTTTTAATAACTGCATAATATATAATTTTATGGATTAGTAAGTTATTTATTTCCCTAGTGCTGGCCTTATAGGTATTTCTTAATCACAGTAAACATTAGAAACAAGTTTGTACAAGGATCTTTCCACATTTCAAATTATTTCTTGAAATTATTGGGTTATAAACATTTTTTAGAGCTTTTTTTTTTAGAAATACCTTTCCAAATTGTTCTCCAGAAGGGTTCTTTTAGTTTATAGCAAACTGGTTTAGTGTCATAAATAGTATATGATAATGCTTATCTCACCTCAGATTTGGGCAACACTGAATAGTAGTACAGTATTTACAATTTTTTTTTTTTCTAATTTGATGGGCAACAACTGGTTTCTGTTTTTTTACATGTTTAAAGATACTTGTATTTCTTTTTTTATGAGTTGTCTGCTCATTGATGTCTTAGGGTTCTTCATATGAATTCCTTATATTCTGTGGACACTGTTCTTCTGTTATATTTGTTGCACTATTTTTTCCTAATCGTTGTCTTTTACTTTTGTTTATAATATTTTTTGACCTGTAATGTTAACTTCCTTTATTTTTTTTTAAATTTTATTTTATTATGTTATGTTAATCACCATACATTACATCGTTAGTTTTTGATATAGTGTCCCATGATTCATTGTTTGCGTATATAACTTCCTTTAAATATACGGGCCTCTTACCAGAATGTTATTCAGACAGTCTGATTCTATATATGTACTCTAAGATTTTTTTACTAAAATATTTTTGTGAAGTGTGTCTGGTTCAGTTGATGTCATTTTTGAGGCCCTTCAGTGCGCATCTAATGCATATCTTATGTCACTTGTCAGTAATTCTCTTGAGGGTAAGATTTTTCTCTCCCTGCTTATATTTTTTCAGAGAAAGGTAAAATTCCAAGTATGTTTGTTCCTTTCTTCTGTTAAGTATTTGCTATTTAATTCTGCACAGTGTTTTTTGAGTTGCTATCGGGTACTTTCTGTAGAAAGAAGCACTAATGGGGGCCACGTTTTTTACTTTTTTCAAATTTGCTTAGGATGTTGGTGTGTAGGGTGTCACAATAAATTTCTAAAGGTGCTTTGAGTGAAGTGTCTGAACCTATCTGGGAACACATGATTGTGTCTTTCTGCCGTTTAGTGTTTTGGGAATTTCAGTGGAATCTGCTCCTCCTGTGGGGGAAGAAAAGGAAGAAGACGTGGAAGAGAAGGAGGAGGAAAAGGAAGAAGATACTAGAGATGATACCATCACACACTCCCTTGGTGCTGAAGGTAGCTTTATGCCTTTTTCTGGATAGTAGATTGTTGTAAGTCCCTTTAACACAAGCGTGTAGATACCTAAATTTCTCTTTATCGGTGGGGCGCCTGGGTGGTTCGGTTTGCTGAACGTCTGCCTTCGGCTCAGGTCATGATCCCAGAATGCTGGGATCGAGCCCCACATTGGGCTCCCTGGTCTGTGGGGAGTCTGCTTCTCCCTTGCCCTCTGCCCCTCCCCCTGCTCCTTTTTGCTCGCTCTCTCACCCTCTCAAATAAATGAATAAAATCTTAAAAAATAAATCTCTCTTTATGGGGTTCTAGATTTCTCATCATTAAATTGAGAATAGTCATTAAGAAATTTGCAGTTGTCTAAGATACTCCACCTAATTTGATGTTCAGGAATTTGATGCTCATTGGATAGCCCCCTTTTGGCATATTGACTCTTCTTGTTACATTTGTTTTTCAAATATTTTGGGGATGTATGCTTTGTGTGTGGAAGTACGATCTGAATTGCTGTGTGTATGGGTATAGTTTATGTGTATCTTCAGAAAGTAGACCTATTCTACCTATGTGTTAGGTGCTCCTAAGGTTTTTTGTTTTTTGTGTGTGTGTTTTTTTTTTAAGATTTTATTTATTTGAGAGAGATAAGGAGAGAGAGAGAGAAAGCATGAGAGGGGGGAGGGTCAGAGGGAGAAGGAGACTCCCCGCTGAGCAGGGAGCCCGATGCGGGACTAGATTAGATCCTGGGACTCGAGGATCATGACCCAAGCCGAAGGCAGTCGCTTAACCAACTGAGCCACCCAGGTGCCAGGTTTTATAGTATGTAATTTTTTGCTTCATTACATATTTTTCCTCTTCACTTTTAGTGCCTTTATTCTTTGTTTGTTTTGTGTTCTTTTTTAAAGATTTATTTATTTTAAAGAGAGAGAATGCGAGTGAGCGCAGGCCGGGGGAGGGGCAGAGGGAGAGAATTTCAAGCCAACTCCCAGCTGAGCACGGAGCCTGACACTGCTGGGCTTGATCTCATGACCCTGAAATCATGACCTGAACCGAAATCAAGAGGTGGATGCTTAACCCACTGAGCCACCCAGGCACCCCCACTTTTAGTTCCTTTATTCTTAATTTTATTTTGAAAAACTTTGGGGCAGGGCCCTGGTGTGGACGACTTAAAATGACTTTTTTTTTGCTAAGGAACAGCACCTTACACAGTACATAATATTGTGGGATGCTGCTTAATTTCTTGGGGTTTTGTTTCTAGATTCTGCCTCATCACAGTTGGGCTTTGGAGTTCTGGAACTGTCCCAGAGCCAGGATGTTGAAGAGCATACTGTGCCATATGAAGTAGATAAAGAGCCTCTATTGTCAGTAACCACCAACTCTAGTTATACTAGGCTGTCTGATGTGGATGCTAATATTGGTATGAAACATTTTTTTTGGCATTTGGAATTGTTTATAAGCATTTTCCTCCCAAGCTAGAGCTAGTTGTTTTTTTTTTGATACATTTTATAGTTACTAAGTTAATATAATCTAAGTTAATATTGTAAGGTTGCCAAGTTGTCTGGCAAATACTTGTCAGTTGATGGCTTGCAGATGAAGGGTTTTTGTAAGTGCATTACTGAGTATTTTCCTTTTTTGGAATGATGCCTGTGTATATTTTCAAATTGGATTCTCTCTTTATTAAAATCTTTACCTTTAAAAAAACATTTGGGACTGCTTCTAGTACTTTGAAAAATTAAATGTCTCCTTCCTATCTTTTAAAATTTCAAGGAATTAAACATGAAGAACAGTCCAATGAAGATATCTCCACAGCAGAACAGCCCAGCAAGGATGTCCCTGTGGCAGCACAGCCCAGTAAGGATGTGCATGTGGTAGAAGAGCAAAACCCACCGCCTGCAAGGTAAACCCTGCTCTTTCTAGAAAGTATTCTTGAGTTTCTGCTTTAGGATCATACTTGTTTTACTTGACTAGGTGGAAACATAATTAGAAATTGTTGACTCCCCTTCCCCCCCATCGTAATGTGCATATTTCTGGTCCAGTGGAAACATTATTTACAAATTCTTACTGTGTCCTCATCTCATCTTTACGTATATTACAAAGCCATTTTATTGCTGCTGTAACTAAAGAGCATGACTCTTCTTTTTAAATTTTTTTAAAAGATTTTTATTTTTAAATAATCTCTACACCCAGCATGTGGGGCTCGAACTCACAACCCCAAGATCAAGAGTCACATGCTCCACCAATTGAGCCAGCCAGGTGCCCCTATAAGCATGACTCCTTAATCTTTGCTTGTCACTCCTCTCTGATCTTTGTCTACAGAGGCAGTGCTCTGTGGGAGGACTTCTACCCTCTTTAGTGTTATGAGAAGTCACATGGATATTATATTTGAAAATCTTTTACTATATTTGAGGAGCACCCAGATTGCTTTGGGTCCTCAGGTATCCTGCATCTGAAAGTTTCTGGTATAGCTGTAAAGAGGTATTCTTTTCCCAAGTCCTCTTGGCCTTAACGTGGTAGGAATTAGGCCTATCCCTTTGCTCTGCCTGTGGTGATTGTTCTGTCCTAAACTGCATGTCCTCTGGTCAGCAGCTCAATATGGCAGAGGAAAAGTGGGATGCTTCCAGTTTGGGGGAGGTGATGAATAAATATTCAGTATTGTTTTGTAATTTCCTTCAGTAGGAAAGATGAGGAATGGGGTCCTTAACAAGGTTGAATATCAAGAGAAGTTGTCTTTCTAATGCAAAACACTCAGCCTAACTTGGGCCAACTTTTTAGGCTTTTCTTTAGGAAGTTGCTCTGTAGCTAGTTATGCTATCCCTTTAGTAGGTGAATCTCCCAAGTCTCTGGAATGGGGCCAGCATTGAGAGTCTTACATGTAAGAGTGGTATTAGTATGAAGGATTCTTGGTTTGGGGCTTAGGCTGAACAGATCAGATGGACAAGGCCAGCAGTAGGTAAAGTGTGTGGCAGTAGCACGGGGGATAATTCACACTCAAGCTGTCCTTTGTGGAAGGTCCTCATTAGGACTGGCAGTGTTGTGGTCTGGATCAGAATCCTTCATGCTCGCCTAGATAACAGTATATGTAACACAAATCCTTAAATCCCTCATCAGAAATCTTGGACAGCATGCTGCCCAGCAGTGAGCAAAGTTGAAAAGAAATATTGCTGTGTGAGAGACAGGCTTTGAAATGGGCTGAGGACTTTATATCATAAAAAGTAGCTTATTTCACTTCCAGCAAATATTTATGTAAACTAGAGCCACTGGAAGTTTTGAAATTATTAAAGGAAAACACAAAACAGAAAAAGCTTCTTAATTCAAAGGTGAAAGCATGTGAACATAGCAACTTTTTCTCCTGGTGATTTGAATTTCCTAGGTCAGAGGATATGCCTTCTAGTCCCAAAGTGTCTCTTACTGCTGTGGAAACAAATGAACGAATAACTGCTCAAGAACTTTTGCAAGGTGGCCTGAAGATTCAGAAGTCACCAGAGCCTGAGGTTTTGTCAACTCAGGAAGACATGTTTGACCAGAGCAATAAAACAGGTACAAAGAGTAATTAGTTGCTGTAGCTCCTCTTCTCCAAAGATCTAAACTTTATTTCTGTTCGGAGGCTACTATTTAAGTTAAAGGCACTTTATGTGGATGTAGACTTGTTTGTAATATGGAAGGAAAATATGTTTCTAGCTGATTAATGAGAAGGGCTTTTTGGGAATGATTGCTGTTTAACATTTTAACATAGTTTTCTCTCTGTTGTAGATGGAGGTATTGAGGAATAATAATATAGTAAATTTAATATTATGGACAGATTAGCTATTTCTGTCATCATAGATCTTCAGATCTTAAATATCATGATAATTAAGTATAAGTTTTCATAATCACCTGGACAACAGTCTACCTACTCATCAATCAGAAATAGGAAGTTATGGCCTAGCAGGAAGAACATAAAACTTAGAAGACTGGAATGGTTTTTGTTTCACATTTTGTTAACCTCCACCACTCCTTCATTCTGAAACCTGACAGAGCCAGAGAGCTTCGGTAACAACCAGCAAAATATGTGTTGGTTATAAGGAGGGAAGAAGAGAAGGTTATATTCCTTTACTGTGCTGTGAATAGGTGCAAGACATTCAAAGGGTCACCAGGAAAACTTTTTTGGTCTCTCACTAAAGCTATAAGGTTGTACTTAAGAAATTCCTTTTATTTTATTTTATTTTTTAAAAAGATTTTATTTATTAGAAAGAGAGTGCATGTGCGCACACATGAGCTGGGGGTGGGGGGGAAGGAAGAAAGGGAGGGGGAGTAGCAGACACCCCCCTTCCCTTGCTGAGCAGGGAGCCCAAGGTGGCCCTGATCCCAGGACCCTGAGATCATGACCTGAGCCTATCAGGCGCCCCGAGAAATTCCTGTATACTTGGGATTCAGCTGATACTCCCATCTGTTGCTGAGGAAAAAGGACTTAACAGGAGATTCTTCATGATATAAATCAGTAATGGCTGCTCATATATCTTTTTACTAATGCATTAGTATTTTCTGTTTCCTCTGAGGAGGCTCAGGCTCTAATCTTGAAAATTGCTGGATTCATATCATCAGGTTTTTTTTTTTTTTTTAAGATTTTATTTATTTGTCAGAGAGAGAGAGCACAAGCAGGGGGAGCGGCAGGCAGAGGGAGAAGCAGGCTCCCCGCTGAGCAAAGATCCTGATGTGGGACTCCATCCCAGGACCCTGGGATCATGACCTGAGCCAAAGGCAGACGCTTAACTGAATGAGCCACCCAGGCATCCCTGTATCATCAGGTGTTACATGCATTGTTTTGACTTCTCCCTACTGCATCATGGCATGAGCTTTACTTGGAATAAAAGGCTCACTGTTTTATAATAGAAGCTTCACAAGAAAGAAGCGCAGCCAAGCAGAGGTACTAGGAGTCTGCCTTTTTCCTCCCAAGCTTTGATCATGATAGAAAGGACTAAGGAGGGGCGCCTGGGTGGCTCAGTTGGTTAAGCACCTGCCTTCAGCTCAAGTCATGATCCTAGAGTCCTGGGATCGAGTCCCACATCAGGCTCACTGCTCAGCAAGGGAGTCTGCTTCTCCTTCTCCCTCTGCCCCTGCTCCTGTACTCTCTTGCTCACTCTCTCAAATAAATAAAATCTTAAAAAAAAAAAAAAAAGACTGAGGAATCCTTTTTGTCAATTCTATATAAAAGAAACCCATAATTTAGGGTGCCTGGGTGGCTCAGTCGGTTAAGCATATGCCTTTGACTCAGGTCATGATCCTGGGGTCCTGGGATTGAGCCCTGTGTTTACTGTCTGTTGCTGTATGCTCAGCACAGAATCTGCTTGTCCCTCTCCCTCTGCCCCTCCCCTCAGCTTATGCACGTGCTCTCTCTTTCTCTCTCAAATGAATAAAATCTTTTTTTTCCTGTGATGATATTTTTATTGCAAGTCTGCTAAGAATATAGTTCTTACAGTTTCTTTGAACTTACCCCCAGTTCCAACTAATTTCCCTTATCCTTCTTACTCTTTCTAGTAAATGAATAAAATCTTAAAAAAAAAACCAAACAAACCCATAATTCAGTAGGGAGGGCGGCATTGAATGGTCACTCAGGATTTGTGTTAGCATGCATTCCATTGACTCTACTACAATTAGAAAACAATTTCTGCCCTCTTGGAACATGGTTGGAAACGTGGATATTATTCTTTTTGCTGTACTCAGTGGCTTGCTTGCTTTCTTTCCTTTTCCTTTCCCTTTCTTTTCCTTTCCTTCCTTCTTTCTTTTTTAACACAACTCAGTAATGTCAATCTGAGAAGCAAATGCAACTAGAATTTCTCTCTCTCTCTCTTTTTGAAAAATAGCTTCTGATGGTTGCTCTACTCCTTCAAGGGAAGAAGGTGGATGTTCTCTGGTTTCCACACCTGCCACCACTCTACACCTCCTGCAGCTATCTGGTCAGAGGTCCCTTGCTCAGGAGAGTCTTTCCACGTAAGTAAGCCTAAAATAGCTCTACCAAGGAGGGTCTTAGGCTAAGGTTGAAAGAGCTAAAATCGTCTACTAGTTCAGAATTCTTCTTAAAATCAAAAGACGAAGTCTAGGCTTTAGAATTTTTGGGTTAAGAACTTAGTGGACCTATTGAAGGGAGGTAGCTCTGCTCTCCTGTTTCAAGGTTTTATAATAGTAGCCCATAGGTTTCACTAGGAAGAAACTGCCCAGTTATGTTCTCTTATACATCCAAAATGAGTATTCTGCTTCTCCATTTGACCAGCAGTTCTTTCCATTTAGCAGCATAGGGGTGGAGAATAGGTTATACTAGAGTTGACAGTAGTTAAGAGTTCTTTATTTCTGTGTTATGGCAAAGAAGTTTGCTTTTTTTTTTTTAAAATAAAAATGTGCATGATCTTTCTAATCAGGCAAAAAATGGTGTTAATATTTTTAATCTCAGTTCTGCAGATGAATTTATTTTTTAGCACTTTCTCTTTGTAATCATGATGTTCTTTTGTCTGATTGTTTACTTCTCTTATAATCATATGGGTTTGTTTTTTTTTTTAATTCTGATTTTGGAAGTGTCTGGTATGAGAAATAGTTGTTTAAGTATTATTCATGATTCTTCCACCAACCTCTGGTAGCTGTTTGAGAGATTGCTAATAAGATTTGTCTGAATGACTTAGATAGTTTTGCTATTAAAATTAAAAAACACATGCAAAACTGTGGCTGTGGTAAAATAACCTGTGAATTCTCTCTTTATATAAAGGAATTCCTCCGATCTTGTTGCTCCTTCCCCTGATGCTTTCCGATCTACCCCTTTTATCGTTCCTAGCAGTCCCACAGAGCAAGAAGGGAGAAAAGGTGAGCTCTCTTGATCTGTTTGTTGATCTCAGAAGAGGAGGAGCACTTTTGCCTTGCAAAACGTACTGTTTCTTTCTTTGTTTGAACACCATGACACTATTCAGTAGGACTCATGTCTGACTCACCTTCAGGGATGTGGTCTAGTGTAAAGTGCTCTCCTTAATGCCCTGCTTTTCTAGCACTGATTCTTACGACAATTCTGTATTGTTGATTTAATTGTTAAAAAGATACTTAAGGCAAAATTTTTGTGCTTTTAAGGTTAAACTCAAAGTAGTATATTATAGCAGTATATTAGTGAAGAACTGGGTTTATTACTAATAGCCCAGTAGTTTGCAGCAACATGTTGACGTGTTTCTGGTGAAAGGGAACCAAAAATTGTTTCTTTTGCTCTTTAAAGGTTACTTTTGCTATCATCAAAGCAGTTTCAGCCAAGGAGTGGCTAAGAGTAGGTGGTAGAACTTTTGACTTCATTCACATTTCCTTTGAGGACCTAGTGACTTTATATTCCTTTATTCACAAGAAAGAATTCCTTTTTAACTTAATTTATCTCACTATCTAAACCTCTTTTACTCTGTCCTAGTCTCATATCCAGTCACTCAGGATATTCCTTTTTTTTAAAGGATTTATTTATTTTAGAGAGGGAGAGTGCACAGGCACAGGGGGAGGGGCAGAGAGAGAGGGAGAGAAAGAATCTGAAGCAGCCTCCCGCCCAGTGCAGAGCCTGACACGGGGCTCAATCTCATGACTCTGAGATCATGACCTGAGCCGAAATCGAAAGTTGGACGTTTATCTGACTGAGCCACCCAGGTGCCTCAGTCACTCAAGATATTTTTTAAGTTCCTACTACTTTTTTCTTTTTTCTTAAGAATTTTATTTATTTGTCAGAGAGAGAGAGCACAAGTAGGGGGAGTGGCAGGCAGAGGGAGAAGCAGGCTCCCTGCGGAGCAAGGAGCCCAATATAGGACTCGATCCCAGGACCCCGGGATCATGACGTGAGCCAAAGGCAGACGCTTAACTGACTGAGCCACCCAGGTGTCCCCACCCCTTTTTTTTTTTTTGAAGATTTAAAGTTCCTACTACTTTTACATGAAACCTTTTCTAATAAATTTCATGATTTTCTGTTTTTCATTCTTTTACTTACCAGTAATGCTATAATAGCTAGTATTTATTGAGCACTTAGTGTATGCCAGGCACTGTTTTGTTTACTTCTCTTTGGTCCTAGGTGCTTTTCTTTGTTTTGTTTTGTTTTTTCATTTTTCATTGAACCCTCACAACACCTAAGAAGTAGGTGTTACTTTTATCTCCATTTTACAGATGAAGAAACAGAATCACAGAATTCATAATTAGTAAGTCATAGAGGTAGGATTTGAACTCAGGCAGCTGCCTCCAGAGCCTGTGGTCTTATCTGTCGTTTACCTTCCTCCTATGATACCCTGCTGTCTCTCGAGTGATGTAAATATAGAAATATGTTTAACTGTTTTTCAGGTGCAGTTTACCCGTGACAAAATTTAATCTTTCTTTTGCCACTAAGTTTGTGTCTGGCTGTCTTGAAATCAGTTGTAGGTATCCAAATGAACTAGTATAATTTTAAGTATAACATGATTAATGATGTCTTTAGTAAAAAATAAAGGTGAATCCATTCTACAAAATAATCCTAATACAAGTTAAGTTTGATTTATACTTAAAATCATTTCTTCTATTCATAGTGTGAACATTGAAGATACATAAAAATGATTACATTAAATATACTTTCTCCCTGATTGTAAAATAATTCTCACTGTAGAAAGATTGGAAAGCATATAGGAAAGTAATAAGAAAATAAAAATCATGTGGATATCGCAATCCAGCTGTGATTAGTATTAGGATATATTTCCTTTCAAAGTGTTTTCTGTGCATAAAGAAGTATTTTACACACTTGGGATTATGGTATGTATATGATTCAGTGTTTTTTTTTTAATGTAACATTGTATTTTCTCCTGTCAGTTGTATTTTAAATTTAATGTATTTGCTTAATATGTGCCTGATTATGTGTCTCTATTTGCTTGCTTCCTTCCTTTTCTTTCTAAAATTATTAATCTAAAGCCTTTTTATATGTAGTGCTTAGAACAATAGGTCTTTAATAAGTGCTTTGTCATGGTGAGAGAGCTCAAAAGGTCTAATGAAAATACTTAACACAGCTGTAGTAGCATACTAAAGACCTATAGCACCAGATTTGCAACCTAGCATTAGACTGGAATGTGAGGTTGAAGTCGAGCAAAGCAGCAGACGTAGGTATTGAGGTGAGGTATAGCCAGTACAATGAGTGTCTATTGCAGTGAAAAACGTAGTGGCATAGATAATTTGTGAGAGTGGTCTAGAGGGAAGCCTGTTTGGGGTCAAGTTGTAAAATAGGGGGAAGAGAGTTGTTGAATAGCTGTTGGGTAGATACCCAGCTAGCTAGATGGGTTCTGTGAAAGAGCCTGTTAGCCTACAGGTGGGTAGTATATTTTGGGAAAGAAGTGGGGAGGTGGTGGTGGTGGTGGTGGGTGGGTGGGTGGGGGTGTGTGTGTGTGCGCGCGCACTCACGCACGTATACTTTCCCCCTGGGCAATTTGTTTCCTGATTGGTGGCTTGGTACTTCGTTCTTTGATAAATCACTGCTGATTGGCATTGATAGATTTTTTTCCTTCTGTATTTGTCCTGGCATTCATCTCTCTGTGCTTAGCAGTTGTTAATGCAAATATAATGAGTTCATAAGTAGATATTGGAGTGGTGAACAAGTTCTGCTTTTCAGGCCTGTGGCAGAATATACAATGGTTAATTAGATGACATTAATCTGGATATTCCTATGCCAAATATGAAAGACTGAGTTATAGTAGGGAAAAGGGGTTCAGAGGAGCTGAGTTAATTTAATGTTCCATGTGGATGAGTGGATATCCCCAGATGAACTCCATTTTCATCTATATCTGAGGATTTTGGGAGTGTGGACCTTCATCCTCCCAGGGGAAGAAAGTATTACTAGATTTCTGTGATTCAATCTACTGTTAATGTATCTGCTTTTCTGAAAATTAAATCACAATTTTTTTAGGAATGGAAATTTCTATAATATAATTGTTACTAGTGTTATTGGAACATGAGTGATATTGATGAGTGCTTATTTCTCCATTTGTTTTTCCTGTTTTAAACCAGATGAGCCAATGGACATGTCAGTGTTATCAGAAGGAAAAGGAGAGTCTTTTGAGAAGAAACTCCAGGATGAAGAATCAGTGGAGGTAGAAAACCCCCCTCTCCCACCTGAGTCCACTCTATCCCCACAAGCGTCAACACCAGTATCTCAGAGCACGCCAGTCTTTACTCCTGGGTCACTTCCTATCCCATCACAGCCTGAGTTTTCTCATGTGAGTATTGTAGAGTGTTTTCCTCCTAATGTTTGTTTGTTTTTCTTAAACAATCTTTGAGGTATAATTTATAAATCATAAAATTCACCCATTTTAAATGTGTAATTTAATGATACTTAGTACATTTACAGAGTTGTGCAGCTGTCGTCATAGTCTAGTTTTAGAACACTTCCAGAGTTACTTATGTTTAAATTTTGTATTATATCTTTAGCTTTTTGAAAATGTTAGTGCAAATTTAAGGGAGTGTTAATCAATTCTACTGTAACATAACTACTATCATTTTTGTCTTTCCACATGCCTACTTTTTTTTTTAAATGAAGTTGTTTATAGTGAACATATAACTTTAATCTTCTTTTTCCAGGTAACATTGCGTAATAATGATTTTTCAGTGTTACAGAGTCTTCATACTACTTCTTCCTTTTTCTTTTGTTAGGATTTATTTGAGAGAAAGAGAGTGTGTGTGCATGGGCAAAGGCACAGGGAGAGGGAGAGAATCAGACTTCACAAAGCGCGGAGCCCAGTTTGGTGCTCCATCTCACGACCCTGAGATCGTGACCTGAGCCAAAATCAAGAGTCGGATGCTTAACTGACTGAGCCACCCAGGCGCCCCATACCACTTTTTCAAAACTTGTGTAGTATTTCTCTGAGTGGATGTACCATAAGCTAATTAATCACTCCTGGATGGAGGGTATCAAGATGGTTTTTAGTTTTCAAATGAGAAGTTTTCTTCTAAAAGCAAGGGAAAACTAATCTCTTTTGTGTAATTCTAAGTTTAAATATTAAAAAAATAGAATGCAGGTTTTATTCATAGTGAATTGAAGGTCCTTAACTAAATCTGAGTATATTATATGTTCAATATAAATGCCTCTTCTTTTTTTTTTTTTAAAGATTTTATTTATTTGAGAGAGAGAGAGAGTGAGAGAGAGCATGAGAGGGGAGAGGGTCAGAGGGAGAAGCAGACTCCCCCACTGAGGGGAGCCCAATGTGGGACTCGATCCTGGGACTCCAGGATCATGACCTGAGCTGAAGGCAGTCGCTCAACCAACTGAGCCACCTAGGCGCCCAGTGCCTCTTCTTATAAGACTGTAATTGGGGGGATTATTTTAGTGTTACTGGGAGAACTTTCATGCCTTTCAATTTGCGGGTATTGTACCGAAAATTTATATTTAAAAATGAACAGTAGTGAAATATACTATAAATTTAGTGTAGAGGAAACAGTAGGAAGAAGAGTATAATTGCGGGGTGCCTGGGTGGCTTAGTTGGTTAAGTGTCTGCCTTTGGCTCAGATCATGATCCCAGGGTCCTGGGATCGAGCCCCGCATCGGGCTCCCTGCTCAGTGGGGAGCCTTCTTCTCTGTTTCCCTCTGTGCTCTCTCTCTCTCTTTTACTCACTTTCTCTTTCAAATAAATAAAATCTTAAAAAATAAAGAAGTTTAATTGCTTTCTGGAATTTTTAAAACTTGTGTGTTTTATGCCAGTCATTAGAAGTGATTTGGTAGAGTGCTTAAGAACGACTCTGGAGTCAGAACTTCCTAGACTTAGTCCTGGCTCTGCAATTACTGCTGTTGTGACCAGTTGAAAGTGAGCCTCAGTTTCCTCATGAAATCAAATGGGAATATGGATACTACCTACTTCATAGGGTAGTTGTGAAGGTTACATGAGTTATTATATACCAACTGCCTAGATTAGTGCTTTGCATGTGTAAATACTCCAGAATGGTTAGCTTTGCTGGTAGTGAAAGAGTGAAGACATGGTTACCTAGAGGTGAAGTCCAGTGTTCAACCACCATACATCTTTTAGTTTTTGTTTTTCTGTGAAAGTTGTATGTGAACATATATAGTTTTAAAGAATCGTCAGAATTTAGGGATGAGCTATAAGATTTGATCAAGAGCAGTTAGAAGAATTTTCTAAAAAAGGTACCTGATATGGAGGAGACAAGTTACAGATGTTTATCAGTGACCAAACAGGACTTATATGGAAATGTATGTCTTTGCAAAGGTATCCCTACCAGGAGAAGTGAAGCCTGGCCACAAAGGGATAACTGAGTTTTTGAAGAACAAGGCACTGTTGAAGAAATTGCTTCACCTTCAGCATTTACCAACGACCTTCAGAGGCATCTTTAAAACCAGCAATGAAAATTTGAGACAAATGAGTGATGTTGAACATAGTTCAGAGGTCCTTCGAACCTAAGATGACTTAGATTTCTTTGGATTTATATTTTAAGATGCCTCAGTCAGTACAGTGTGGTCCATGTCTCCTAAAAAAAAAAAAAAAAAAAACTCAAGTACCTTTACAATTCTCTCAAGAATACCCTAACAGTTTTTATGTTAAGGCTTTGTTTTTACTTTTTTTTTTTTTAAGATTTTATTTATTTATTTGACAGAGAGAGACACAGTGAGAGAGGGAACATAAGCAGGGGGAGTGGGAGAGGGAGAAGCAGGCCTCCCGCCCAGCAGGGAGCCCGATGTGGGGCTCGATCCCAGGACCCTGGGATCATGACCTGAGCCGAAGGCAGACGCTTAACGACTGAGCCACCCAGGCACCCAAGGCTTTGTTTTTACTTAATAAGCACTTATAAAAGCCAAAAAAGAAGTCAGATGGTTAAAACAAGATCTCTCCTCACCCCTACCCAGAGACAACCACTTTCAGTTCCTTAAGCTTTTTCTTGTGTTATTTATCTCCATAACTCTGTATATCATGATTTTATTTTTATACATTATTTCTATTTTTATTTTTTATTTTTTTTAAAGCTTTTATTTATTTGTCAGAGAGAGAGAATGCGCGAGCACAAGCAGGGGGAGCAGCAGGCAGAGGGAGAGGGAGAAGCAGGCTTCCCGCTGAGCAGGGAGCCTGATATGGGACTCCATCCCAGGATGACAAGATCCCTGGGATCACAACCTGAGCCAAAGGCAGATGCTTAACTGTCTGAGCCACCCAGATGTCCCTCATGCATTCTTTAAAAAAGTTTTTAGGGGTGCCTGGGTGGCTCAGTCGGTTAAGTGTCTGACTTGATTTTGACTCAGGTCATGATCTCAGGGTTATGAGATCTCAGGGTTAGGAGCCCAGTGTCAGTCTCCACATCCAGCTTAAGATTCTCTCCCTCTCCCTCTGCCCCTGCCTGGCCCCCCGAAAATTTTTTTTTAGCTATTTCCCCATCTTTCCAGTATACTTATATCATAATTTTGTTTAAATCATTATCGAATTTACATTATTATGAATGCTGTTATTATAAACACTATTCAGAGCAGAATCTGTGGAATATTATTATTTTTTATGTTTGCATAATTTCTTATTTTCTCTGGAATTGATAATATAGTCTTTTTCATTTGTTTAGTTTTCTACAAATTTCTCATTTCATCAACCTTAGGCTCTCCACCAATTGCCAAAATCTCTTTTCAAGATGTTTGGGGGCCTCAAACTTCATCTCTGGAGAAACCTCTTTTCGAGACTCCTGATTTATAATTTCTTTAAAAAAATTTTTTTTTTTAGATTTTATTTATTTATTTAAGAGAGAGAGAAAGGGAGCACAGAGGGAGAGAGAGAAGCAGACTTCCCGCCAAGCAGGGAGCCCGATGTGGGGCTTGATCCCAGGACCCTGAGATCATGACCTGAGCTGGAGGCAGACACTTAACCGACTAAGCCACTCAGGCACCCCTCCTGATTTCTAATCTTTACTGTTTTCTTCTATGCCTAGTGCATTATTCACCTCCTTTTCACCCCAATCCTAGGAGGTTGTCCTTACTGTCTTCGCGTTGGATTCTTTTTGAGCTCCATGTCTTGCTTTGGTTTACTCATTTTAGTGGAGGACATACTCTTTAGTAGCATACTCTCTATTCTCATTCTTTTTTTTAAAGATTTTATTTATTTATTTGAGAGAGAGCACACAAGCAGACTCCGCGCTGAGTGGGGAGCCTGATGCAGGGCTCAATCCCAGGACCCTGATCACGACCTGAGCTGAAGTCAGACACTTAACTGACTGAGCCACCCAGGTGCCCTTCTACTCTCATTGTTGACTCATAGTTTGTAGAAGTATAGAATTCTAGGTTGGAAATAACTCCTTTTAATTTTTGAAGGCATTTTTCCACTGTTTTCAAATTTGCAGTGTTGCTATTGAGAAGTGTGCAGCCAGTCTGATTTTGATCTTTAATATGTAAGCTGTTTTTCTCCTTACTGAAATCTTGTAGGATTTACTCTTTGTCGCTAGTGTTCTGAAATTGCCAAACGCATGGCACAGGTTTATTTTCATTGTATTTAGGGCAGTTGTTAAACCCTCTTAATCTAGAAATTCAGGTCCCCTCAGTTCAGGGAGATTTGTTTAATTTCTTCCCCTTCATTCTTTTTTAAAAATTTCCTTTACTAAAATACCCATTTTTGTAATGTTGAAACTCCTAGAATTGTCCTGTAGTTTTCTTATTTTGTCTCCTACTTTACATTTCTCTTTTAAATTTTTTTTTTAAGATTTTATTTATTTGACAGCAAAAGAGCTTTAATTTTAATTAAAAAATTTAAAAAAAAAGATTATAAATCAGGAGGGGCAGAGGGAGAAGCAGAAGCAGACTCCCTGCTGAGCAGGGAGCCTGATGCAGGGCTCAGTCCCAGGACCCATAAAGACCTGAGCTGAAGTCAAATGCTTAACTGACTGAGCCACCCAGGCGCCCCTCACCATTTTTTAAAGTGTATAATCCAATGGCTTTTAGTATATTCACAGAATTGTGTCGCCACAGTCTAATTTTAGGACGTTTTCATCTCTCCTCTTCCCTCCAAAAGACCCTATCCCCATTAGCAGTCACTCCTATTTCCCCCATCCCCAGCCCTAGCTAACCACTAATTTATTCTATGTCTCTCTAGATTTGCCTGTTCTGGACATTTCATAAGTGGAATTCTACAACATGTAGTCTTTTGTGGTTGGTTTCTTTAAAATTAGCATGTTTTCACGTTTTTTTCATGTTGTGGCATGTATCGGAACTCCATTCCCTTTTTTTTTCCATTCCTTTTTATTCTGATACTACTATTACATTCTATGTATATAGTACATTTTATTCATTCATCAGTTGATGGACATTTGGGTTGTTTCCCATTTTTGCTTATTGTGAATCATGCTACTGTGTACATTCATGGACAAGATTTTGTGTGGACATAT
>NC_138377.1:75908166-75962700 GCF_054177405.1 Leptonychotes weddellii | reverse complement strand
TGCTGTGGCTAGGACTTCCAATACTATGTTGAATAGCAGTGGTGATAGTGGACATCCCTGCCGCGTTCCTGACCTTAGGGGGAAAGCTCTCAGTTTTTCCCCATTGAGAATAATATTAGCTGTAGGTTTTTCATAGATGGCTTTTATGATATTGAGGTATGTACCCTCGATCCCTATACTCTGAAGAGTTTTGATCAAGTGGACATATGTTTTTATTTCTCTTGTGTATGCCTAGGAATGCAGTTGCTGGGTTCAATCTTCTTTTGACCTTTCTGAGTTATTAATTTCTATTTCTGGATTTTTAATTTAGAAACTATTTTTTCTCTGATGTTCTTTCTTTTCATAAAGAAATAGCATGTTGTCTTGTTTTATGGGTATATTATCTTACCTGTTTCAGGATATTATTAATAGTTTTTTTTTTTTTTTTTAAGATTTTATTTATTTATTTGACAGAGACAGCGAGAGAGGGAACACAAGCAGGGGGAGTGGGAGAGGGAGAAGCAGGCTCCTGGCTGAGCAGGGAGCCCGATGCGGGACTCGATCCCAGGACCTTGGGATCATGACCTGAGCCGAAGGCAGACGCTTAACCAACTGAGCCACCCAGGCGCCCTTATTAATAGTTTTTTTGAGAAATTTTCTCTTCCCTGCAATAGTCGCTATTTCTTCAAATAGATTTTAGTTAGTTTTGATGTTTGACTTTGAAATTGAAGGGTTTGCTCAAGTGTCTGATAATCCTTGATTGCTTTAAGAGTACAATACCAGAACACTGATTAGAAGTTCTGAACTAACTGGTGGTTGATACTTATTTCTGGGATTCACTGTAATGTGATCTGCTGGGCAATTTTGGTGATCCTCTAGTATCAGTATCTTGATTTGTTTCAGCATGGTCAGGTTCTCCAGAAAAATGTCTAATCTCCTGTCTCCTGTCTGCCATTGTTCTAGAAGTCTATTGATGGAAGAGGGCTGGGGGTGTTGGGAGGCATGTGCAGGTTCCATTTAGTATGTAAATTTTCACTTAATCTCTCTGTTTTCAGTATGGTACATTCTGATAACTGTGCCTCTTTCTCTTCATGGATGCTCTATTTAATTCCGGGGCAGAGGAGGGTCAGGGAGCGAGGATCTGAGAGTTGAACTGCTTCTTCTTCTTCTTCCTTTTATTTTTTTTTTTAAAGTTTATTTTATTTATTTATTTTTTTTAGTAATCTCTGTACCCATCTTGGGGCTTGAACTCACTACCCCAGAGATCAAGAATCACATACTCTTCCACCTAAGCCAGCCAGGCGCCCCTGAACTGCTTCTTAAATAGCTTTCCAATCAGTTCTCCTGTTTTTAGCTCCACCCTCACCACCACTTCCAGAGTCACCTGGTGCTGCTGCCAAGTCCTGAATCTTTTTTTGGGCATGGTGGTTCTGTGGTGTAATTTGGGTTGCTTCTTGGCTTTCTCCACTGCTGGATTAGAATTCAGCTTTCACTAGTCTGTGAAATAGATGATCACTCTTCCAAAATTTTGTTGCAGTTATATTTCTTCTGTTCTTTTTCTTAAAAATTCATGTTTTAAAAAAAATTTACTGTTGCTCAGTGGGGTTTTGGAAAAGAGTTAAGGTAAATGTGTGTATTAAATCCACTCTTTTAATTTTTTGTCCTTATCAAACTTCTTACATTTTATTCTTAATGGCTAACTTTTGCACATCTGTTATTTCTTCTGTACCTTGATTCCTGGAGTCCAAGTCAACCTAATTTTGATGTTGTAAGATCTAAATATTTATGAGATAAATACTGATCAAAAGATAATTGGGATAAAGGTAATTTTGTGTATTTTTTTCTTTCTTAATATATTTGTTAATTGCATAGCCTCTTTGACCCTTCACTAGGATGTAAGACATGGAGAGAGGATTAGTAAAATACAGTTTGATACTTGACACTTTTTTCATTTTTGATATACATGTTAATTCGGGGGATGACAAATCAGATTACAGATCACTGTATGAATAGCTCTTAAGCTCTCTATATTATGAGACCAGTTTTTGACTGGTTGGGTACTGTGGATTTAGATCTGTACTGAATCTAGACTTAAAGATGGACTCTTTTTTTTTTTTAAAGATTTTTTAAAGATCCGGGAGCAGGGAGCCCGATGTAGGGCTCGATCCCAGGACCCTGAGATCACGACCCAAGCCGAAGGCAGACACTTAACGACTGAGCCACTCAGGCGCCCCAAAGATGGACTCATATTGAGCGTAGTCCTTACAGTTCTCCATCACTCTTTTTATCCAGAGCCTTGGGGAATTTCTGTTCACTTAGATCACTTATTCTGACCAGGCCTCCAGGGAGACTCAGCACCGTGGATTATTATGGGCCAGACACTCAGAGACTAGATTCAGGCAGTCTTTAGGAAATACAGTGTTCACAGGCTGGTTAGCCCCTGACTGAAGTTCTACATATATTGAATAAAAATCCTGTAAAAAATAAAATCACACCAGTATTTACTCTGATAATGCTTATAAGGTATTCATGATAAGGGGGGCAACTGCTTAATGGATATATGGTTTCCTTTTGGGGTGATGAAAATTTTTTGAACTAGATAGAGGTGGTGGTAGCTGCACTCCATTGTAAGTAAGTGTTCACTCTGAAGTGGTTAATTTTCTGTTATGTGAATTTTACTTAAAAGATATTTGTAGTTTATTAGCAGTGTCTTATATATAAGCCTTTGTAAAATGACTTTCTGCAGTAAGAAAAAATTACATATTTCTTTAGAGGATGTCTAATATATAGATAAATGAAAGTAAGATCATCAGTTATCCTGGAGCACCTGGGTGGCTCAGTTGGTGACGTATCTGCCTTCGGCTCAGGTCATAATCTCAGGGTCCTGGGATCTAGTCCCGCGTCGGGCTCCCTGCTCAGTGGGGAGTCTGCTTCTCCCTCTCCCTTTGCCTGCTGCTCCCCCTGCTTGTGCGCTCTCTCTCAAATAAATAAAATCTTTAAAAAAAAAAGATCATCAGTTATCCTATGTCAGAAATAACTACTTTTAACCTTTTTATGTATATGTTTATTAATTTAAGAATACATTAAAATCTGGGCGCCTGGGTGGCTCAGTTGGTTAAGCGACTGCCTTCGGCTCAGGTCATGATCCTGGAGTCCCGGGATCGAGTCCCGCATCGGGCTTCCTGCTCGGCAGGGAGTCTGCTTCTCCCTCTGATCCTCCCCCATCTCATGCTCTCTCTCTCTGTCTCATTCTCTCTCTCAAATAAATAAAATCTTTAAAAAAAAAAATACATTAAAATCATATAAATGTATAAAAAGACTATAGTAAACTACGTATTCACATTTTTTTCCTTCACTGAAATAGAAACTTTCTATTTGGTGCATAGCCTGAATGTTTTCCTCTTTTAATATTCATAAAAGTAATTTTTAAAAAGATTTTATTTATTTATTTGACAGGGAGAGAGAGAGACAGAGAGGGAACACAAGCAGGGGGAGCGGGAGAGGGAGAAGCAAGCTCCCCGCTGAGCAGGGAGCCCGATGCGGGGCTCGATCCCAGGACTCTGGGATCATGACCTGAGCCGAAGGCAGATGCTAACGACTGAGCCATCCAGGTGCCCCTCATCAGTAATTTTATGTAGCTAACACTCACATGATGGAATACTTTGTATCGTGATTTTTAAATGAATCTCTTTCTTGGGGTGCCTGGGTGGCTCAGTCAGAAGAGCATGTGATTCTTGATCTCCAGGTTTTGAGTTTGAGCCCCACACTGGGTGTAGAGATTACTTACAAAAAAAAAAATCTTTAAATCAATCTCCTCTTAGACATTTAAGGTGTTTTATATTGTTTCCTATTCTAAATAATAAATTTGCACTGAATAGTATTGTAGCTTAAGTCCCAGTTCTATCAAATCATTTCCCAGAAATAGAATTATTGGGCGAAGGGGTATATGAAGTTTCAAGGCTGCTGTTTATTGTCCTAGTGCCACTTAGAAATGTTGAACCAGTTTTTACTCAGTCATACCTGAGAGTCTCAAATTTATGACTTTTTATCATCTGAGAGGGTAAACAGTGACCCCACACTTTGAAATATAAGCTGTTATGGAATGTACAGAATGTTTGGCAGCCTGTTTTGATTTTCTCTTTCCCTTAAAAATCATAGGCAATTAATGCCTTGCCAGCTATGTTAGAGTTATATAGCATTTATGTCAGGCAAAATAACACACTAAATGTAAGTTCTTACATAAAAACATGTCTAAGCTTCGGCTTATTTTCTTTTTAATATTATGGTATTATTTAAAATAAAATGCCATTTTAAGTGGATAGTTTGATGAATTTTGGTAGTTGTGTACAAATGTATAACCACCACCATCAAAGTGTAGAACAGTTTCCTCATCCTAAGAAGTTTCTTCATAATCCTTTGCAGTTGATTCCTCCCCCCGCCCCCAGTCTCCTCTTTAACTTTAGGCAACTACTCCCCTGCCTCTGTCACTATAGTTTTGTTTTTTTTTTTAGAATTTCATATAGTTGGAATCATAAAGTGTATATGGTCTTCTGTGTTCTAGTTCTTTAGCTTAGTGTATTTTTGAGGTTCATTTGTATTACATGTATTAACATCTTATTCCTTTACATTGTTGAGTAGTATTCCATAATAGAGATATCCACAATTTGTTTATTCACCAGTTGACAAACACTTGAGTTGCTTCCAGCTTTGAACTTTTATCAATAATACTGCTATAAACATTTGCATACACATCCTAGTGTGGACATAGGATTTTATTTTTCTTGGGTAAATACTTACAAGTGGAATTTCTGCCAGCAGTGTATGAGAGTTGCAGTTGTTCCACATCTCACCAACAGGATGTAGTCTTTTTAACCTCAGCCGTCTTTGTTGGTGTGTAGTGGTGTCTGTTGACCGATGATATTGTGAGCTTTGGATTAACATCCATTTTATGAATGCTAGCATATTTTGAAATAGTAGGAAGTAAAGTAAGTGTATATTCCCACACTGTGAGAACTGAAGTGGGCTGTGTAAGCATTTGTTCAAATGATTACTATGTAATTGAAGGCCCACCAAACATATGACATGATTTTAGTAGCTTGGTGATATACAGTTAAATTTAAGTGTCTTCCTACCCTTAGAAGGATAAGTTAACATTGTTTTTGTTTATATTATGCTGATTCTAGATTAGTGGTTCACAGGAAAACGATTAAACAGAATGACTTGTGTTGTTGAAAAGACTGGTGATTTATGAGCTTTGTATTTCTGAGATATGGCCCTAGAATTCTATAATTCTTGAACAATTGATTGAGAAATTTTAGATAAATTCAAGGATTAGATATAAAAGAAATATTATGAACAAATGATTTATTTCTTTTTGTTCCTCCTTAGGACATTTTCATTCCATCTCCAAGTTTGGAAGAACGATCAAATGATGGGAAGAAAGGTGGAGATTTGCATAGTTCCTCTTTGACTGTTGAGTGTTCTAAAACTTCAGAAATTGAATCAAAGAATACCACTGAGGATCTTGGGCTGTCTTTGACAGGGGATTCTTGTAAGTTGATGCTTTCTACAAGTGAGTATAGTCAGTCCCCAAAGATGGAGAGCTTGAGTTCTCACAGGATTGATGAAGATGGAGAAAACACCCAGATTGAGGATACTGAACCCATGTCTCCAGTTCTCAATTCTAAACTTGTTCCTGCTGAAAATGATAATATCCTGATGAATCCAGCACAAGATGGCCAAGTAGAACTAAATCAGAATGATAAAACGAAGGGGGATGACACAGAAACCAGAGACGACATTAGTATTTTAGCCTCTGGCTGCAAAGGCAGAGAAGAGACTGTAGCAGAAGATGTTTGTATTGATCTCACTTGTGATTCAGGGAGTCAGGCCGTTCCTTCTCCAGCTACTCGATCTGAGGCTCTCTCTAGTGTGTTAGATCAGGAGGAAGCTATGGAAATTAAAGAACATCATCCAGAGGAGGGGTCTTCAGGGTCTGAGGTTGAAGAAATCCCTGAGACTCCTTGTGAGAGTCAAGGAGAGGAGCCCAAAGAAGAAAATATGGAGAGTGTCCCATTGCACCTTTCTCTGACTGAAACTCAGTCCCAGGGGTTGTGTCTTCCAAAAGAAATCCCAAAACAAGAATGCCAGGAAGCTATGGAAGTTGAAACCAGTGTGATTAGTATTGATTCGCCCCAAAAGATTCCAGTACTTGACCAAGAATTGGAACATAAGGATCAGGAAGCGTGGGAAGAAGCTACTTCAGAGGATTCAAGTGTTGTCATTGTAGATGTGAAGGAACCATCTCCCAGAGTTGATGTTTCTTCTGAACCTTCAGAGGGAGTGGAGAAATGCTCAGATTCCCAGTCGTGGGAGGATGATGCTCCAGAAATAGAACCATGTGCTGAGAATAGAACTGATGCCCAGGAAGGAAAGAGTGCAGAATATGAAGGAGATCTGAGATCAGTGACTGCAGAAAAGGAACCTGTAGAAGGACACTCTCCACAACCTCCCTTGACTTTAGAGAGAGCAGATGATGCTCTGAGACCTGACCTGGAGATGCAGCAGGCTGAACCTCAAGAGAAAACTGATAACTCATTAACAAAAGACTCAAAAATAGCTAACACGAAGCAGCTGGGCTCCGGTGTAGAAGCCCAGGAGCTGGAGAAGGCCTCTGCCCATGCTTCACAAAGTTTCTGTGAAAGCTCTAGTGGTGAGTGTGCTTGTAAATTGTTGTGTGTTTCCAACCAAATTATAATTTGGAATGGAAGGTAGGAGGGAACTGTGCTTATGTCAGGGCGGAAAAGTACCTTAGAATTATGTTTATGAATAGCCATTAATAGTTGGGAAATATAAAAATTTGCCTTGTGTTTTTCTTTTGTAGCTGTAATTAATTGTGGAATCATCTGAGGTTTATCAGCTTTATAACTCAGGAATAATCAACATGAATTTTCTGAGTATTTAGAAATTGTATCAGTCTGTTGTTTTCTACTTAGGTCCCAACCATTTTTTATATTTTTGTATTTTGACAGTTGCCTTGAAATACAAGGATTTTTTTTTTATTATTACCCTACATAGTAAAATATTCAGAACTCTGTTAATGAGTGTACTGTTACTGGTTTTTTCCTCTTTATGGGCATTAGATAAAGTTCTAAATTTGGTTCAACATATATACATCTTAAACGTTAAACTGGAAAAGGAATTTGTTTGTGTTCTTTACCTATTTTATCTGAGACCAGAATGAGAATATAGATTGCTTTCTGAAATATTTGTAGAATTTTCTATATGACATTAGCTGAAAAGAATCCAAACTTTCTAAATGCCTACAGTTTGTATAATTTAAAAATAAAACAAACTCCAAAAATAAAAAAATAAAAAGTTACAAACTTAAGAAAACAAGCCTCTTGGGATATGGAAATGAGAAGCAGTATTTGGGCATCATCATAGCTATTAATATGGGTGATCAGACCTTTTGGTGGCTTATACTTGTCTAGGTGTGATTATTAGTAGTACTTTTTTTTTTTTTTTTAAAGATTTTATTTATTTATTTGACAGAGACACAGCGAGAGAGGGAACACAAGCAGGGGGAGTGGGAGAGGGAGAAGCAGGCTTCCCATGGAGCAGGGAGCCCAATGTGGGGCTCAATCCCAGGACCCTGGGATCATGACCTGAGCCGAAGGCAGATGCCCAACGACTGAGCCACCCAGGTGCCCCAGTAGTACCTTTTTTTTTTTTTTAAACTTTCAAAATTGCCCCTTTTCGTTAGGCATTAGGTTTTGTAAAGAGGATATTTTTTTTTTTTTCCGCTTTTCAGAACAAGAAAATGTTATAGCTGAAAAAGAAGTTAGGGGTTATGGGTTCACTTTCTTCTTTCTAAAGTCATGGCTAGTTAATAATTGAGGTGGGACTAGAACCTGCATCTCCTGATTCTGAAGTCTCTGCTTTTTACTCTGTACAACTGTGTAATGTAGTAGAATCTGACAAATTATGGCAACTATCTGAATAATCTGATATTTTGTATTGTTGAATATTTTTGTAATTGTGTTACATCTAAATATTATTGTTGACCTAGGCTAAGAAAGTATTAGGACCTATAGATTGTTTTAGTATGGTTACTTAGGAGGATTTTTTAAATTATCTTAGCAACTGTATGCAAAAGAAGCTTCTAACATTGGGATATTAGTTCTATCATGTTAATAGTATTCTCCATGAATTCTTGCTTACACTATTAATTGGCAGGGACAGTTTTTATAGTAGACGTTGCCTTAGTAAAACTTACTTTAATATTTAGATTGTTGAAAATACTTGTAAGTTATTTTCTGCTTCAAGATTTTAGTTTTTGAGCAAACAATTAAAAATAGTAAAGACAGTTGGATTTACCTCTAGAGTAACTCATTCAGAAGAGCATTGCTAGAAAAGAGAAAAAATTATTTTGTACTTAAAATACAGTTGTCTAGTTGCTAAAGGTTAAGAGAGACTAATTTAAATGAGAGTAACCTAAAAAGTTCATGGTTCTTTGGTCTGGAAAGACAGAATGAAAGGTATGAATTGGTTGACTCCCAGGTTTGTTTAATTAGATTTCTGTATACTGAAGTTAGAAGGGTACTTTTGTTTTTTGTTAATAGCTTTATTGATTTAAAAAAAGATACATGCTTAATTGTGAAAGTTCAAACAGGAAAGAGAAGAGAGGGATTTGGGAGAGAAAAGGAGACAATCACTGTTAAGTGCCTGTATTTATAGATAACTTGGAGATCTCTTCAGACATCTGTTTAAGGAGGCCTCTTTTTTTTTTTTTTTTTTTAAGATTTATTTATTTGAGAGAGAGAGAGCATGAGCAGGAGGGAGGGGCAGAGGGAGAGGGAGAAGCAGACTCCTTCCTAAGCAGGGAGCCCAACTCTGGGCTTGATCCCAGGACTCTTGAGATCATGACCTGAGCCAAAGGCTGCCACTTAACTGAGCCATCCAGGTGCCCCTTAAGGACCTCTTGAACTTTGAAAAAGGAAATTTAGAAAGATGGTACTTGGAAACCCAGCCTTCTTCAATAAAGAATATACTTTTGATAGGTTGATTATGTGAAAGATTGTGACAAGTTCAGCAAGTCTATAATTAAATCCACAAGTGGTAGTCTATGATAGGTTAATAATGGTCAGGGAAGCTAGGTATGTTTTGTATTCCAGCTCTAACCTTTATTGGCTTACTTTATGGAGTATCATTCTAATTAGCCGTTAATGTCACAAGCAGACTCTTAGGGTATACTGTTTATGCATGATGTCTCCCAGTATAGAAATTCTCATATTTTTAATTAGATGGCTTTTAATGAGTTGTAAGAAGTGACCACCAGTTCTTTTGAGCACAAAAGAAGATTAAATGGGCTGTAGATGTAACAAAGTTAGAAGTCAGGGAGACCTTTCTGACATTAAGGGTTTTAAAAATTGCTTTGAACTAATGAATTCTCTAAAATCCTTAGTAATAAGGGCAAACACCCCACTCAGCTGGTTTGATGATTGATATTAAATCTCCTTTTGTTCATTGCTGTCTTTCTTCATAGGTTGATACGCTCGCATACAGTAGGATAGCCCATGATAATCTGGGATAGCAAGAAGGGACTTGATAATTTAAACAATAGGCGTGCTAAATGTTAGAGAAATAAGTATGTGGAAAATTCCAGTATTAAAGGCTAAAATATTATTTTGCGGGATGGTGATAACTTGACTAGATTAGTAGTGTCTTTCAGATGAGTTGAACAAAAGCAGAGAAATGGGAAAGCATTTGGAGGACATTGAATAGAGGCTTTCTGAATATGAATAATTAAAGACTAAAAATAAAGGCTGCTTCTAGTTAATTGAATGCTGGCTAAAGAGTTAGGAATTTATCTTCTAGTGGAAACTTTGGCATTTTGACAAGGGGCTAACATGTTCAAAGTAATATTTTATAGGAATATTGCTTTGGTTTTGTGCTAAAAGAATTGGGAGTTGGGGAAAGGGAGAGACTTCAGGCAGAGAATGTAATTGATAGGCTGTTGTAATAATCCAGGAATGAGTCATTGAAGGCCCAGATAAATAGTGGCAGTGTTGCCTATAAAATTAGACTCATTTTTCCATTAGGCTGTAGGAATGCAGCTGGGTCAGTGGTACAAAAATAATTTTTCATAAGTTTTATCTTGTCCTATGCAAAGGAAACCCCGTTACAGGGAAATGTTCAATAATTAATGTTTGCATGTTAAATTTGCATATTATGGTATGACATAGAAGGATGGACTTAAACATTTCATGTAGACTTTCAGAAGTCTGCATGGTCAATCATAATATGAGGGATGGTTCTTGTCAAGAGAGCAGTGCAGTGCAGGTGATTGTCCCAGGAAACAAAATTCTATAAAATACATCTTTGGGATGTTTGATGCTTCGTGAGATGTTTTTTTATTCTTTAGTTTCTATATCTATTCTAAGTTCTTCTTTATTAACCTAAAGGACTTGCTTTTTAGGGAATTGCCAGAGAATGAATCCTTTTTTTTTTTAAAGAATGAATCCGTATCTACCTGACCCCCTTCTCTTTTTTCTGTTACTGTGGTGGAATTCTTTGCCATAAGATGTGATTCTGAGGGG
Organism: Leptonychotes weddellii; assembly: GCF_054177405.1. Classification (NCBI taxonomy): domain Eukaryota; kingdom Metazoa; phylum Chordata; class Mammalia; order Carnivora; family Phocidae; genus Leptonychotes; species Leptonychotes weddellii. Next base: position 75,952,120 of record NC_138377.1, on the reverse strand, counting down.
TGCCTGGGTAGCTTAGTTGGTTATGTGTCCGTCTCTTGATTTTGGCTCAGGTCATGTTTCTCAGGCTCTGCTGCCCCACAGAGAGTCTGCTTAGGGATTCTTCTCGCCCTCTGTACCTCCCCTTGCTCTTGCTCTCTCTCTCAAATAAATGAATCTTTAAAAAAAAAAAAAAGGGTGATTCTATGATTCTTCACTCACACTCTTTGCAGTTCCTTTAGCTGAGCATAATATACTTTTCATCCTTTATTTCTTTTTTATTTTTTTTAAAAGATTTTTATTTATTTGACAGAGAAATAGAGAGCTCAAGTAGGCAGAGTGGCAGGCAGAGGGAGAGGAAGAAGCAGGCTCCCCGCTGAGTAGGGAGCCCGATGTGGGGCTCGATCCCAGGATCCTGGGATCATGACCTGAGCTGAAGGCAGCCACTTAACCCACTGAGCCACCCAGGCGCCCCTCATCCTTTATTTCTAAAGTTTTTTCATTTTCTCTTTTCATCCTTTCGGGTTACTAATTCATTTTCTCTCACATGTAGATGTAAGAGATGTTTTTTGTTGTTGTTTTGTGACTTTGAAGACAAAAGTATCAAAGTGCTTCATATAAAAGATAATAAAGAATAGGAGTGGAATGGAAAAAGATGAAAAGAGAAAAATATGGTATTATGAGAAATAAACTTGGTCTTCATCCAGTTCCTTGCACAGAGCTCCAAAAATCCTTGTAATTTTCTAAGTGATAGGAATATTTTTTTTTTTTTTAAGATTTTGTTTATTTATTAGAGACAGAGTGACAGATAGCGAGAGAGAGCATGAGCAGGGAAGAGAGGGAGAAGCAGACTCCGCGCTGAGCAGGGAGCTAATGTGGGGCTTGATCCCTGGACCCTGGGATCATGACCTGAGCCAAAGGCAGGCAGAGGGAGAAGGAGGCTCTCCAATGAGCAGGGATCTGGATGCGAGGCTGGAGCCGGATGCAGGGCTAGATCCCAGGACTCTGGGATCAGGACCTGAGCGGAAGGTAGCCGCTTAACTGACTGAGGCACCCAGGTGCCCCTCTTTTGTTATTCATAACAAACCCTTTCAAACACTTCTGAGATTATGCTAATGAGGTAGAATCCCTACATAGCCTCAGGACAGGATTGTACACCAGGAAGACCTAGTGACAGGGGATTGAAATTTGCAGTCCTATCCACCTTCCTCCTGGAAGGAAGGGCTGGAGATTAAAGCTCAATAAAAACTCTTGAACAGGGGCGCCTGGGTGGCTCAGTTGGTTAAGCGACTGCCCTCAGCTCAGGTCATGATCCTGGAGTCCCAGGATCGAGTCCCGCATCGGGCTCCCTGCTCAGCAGGGAGTCTGCTTCTCCCTCTGACCCTCTTCCCTCTCATGCTCTCTGTCTCAAATAAATAAATAAATAAAATCTTTAAAAAAAAAACAAAACAAAAAAACCTCTTGAACAGGATTTAATAAGGTTCCTCCTTGTAATGTGCCAGGAGGGTAGGTATCTCATCCCAGTTGCATGGGGACAGAAGCTCCTGCTATCAGAACCCCTGTGGACTTCACCCTCTGTACCGCTTCATCTGGCTGTTCATCTGTGTCCTTTATAATTGGTAAATGTAAGTAATAAGTGTTTCTCTGAGTACTGTGAGCAGCTTGTAAGTTAATCATACCTGAGGGAGGAGGTCGTAGGATCTTCACGGTATAGCCAGTTGGTCAGAAACACAGGTAACAACCTGGCTTTGCGATTGTGTGACTGAGCTTTTTTTTTTAAAGATTTTATTTATTTATTTGACAGAGAGAGACACAGCGAGAGAGGGAACACAAGCAGGGGGAGTGGGAAAGGGAGAAGCAGGCTTCCTGCAGAGCAGGGAGCCTGATGCAGGGCTTGATCCCAGGACCCTGGGATCATGATCCGAGCCTAAGGCAGACGCTTAATGACTGAGCCAACCAGGTGCCCCAGGACTGAGCTTTTAATTTGTGGGATCTGATGCTATCTCCAGGTAGATAGTGTCAGAATTGAAAGACACCCAGTCAGTCTGCTGAGAATTGGAGAATTGCTTGGTGGTATTAGGATACACATTAGGCAAAATGTTTGCAAAGTGACTAGGTATGGCAGATTGTAGGTATTTTGAGCCATCAAAGGAAAGTAAGTACAAATTTTCAGATGTTAGGTTTTAATAGGAACAGTCTGGTACAGTTCTTTCTTTTCTCCCAAACTTAGTCATTTTATTAAAAGAGGTAAACAATTAAAAAAACAAAGTGTGATTTTGGCAGTTTACTAATTCTGATTAGTAAAAATTTGGAACCAAGGCCTAGTTAAAAAGTGAAGTTTTATATCTTGACAAATGTTTTATGTTTATATTAATTTATTGATGACTAACCAAAATGTATATACTGGGAATACTCATGTATGTGAGATTTACCACTGTGCAGACGTTTAGATATGAATATTACTATTATGGCCTGGAGTGGTCAGTACATGTTACTTCTCATCTCCTGTTCCTCAGGGCCTCTACACTTTGGGCCTCCTCAATTTGTCTGTTTTCTGGTTGTATGCTTTGTGTCTGTCAGTCCTGTTGTTGATGGCTGTAACTGGAGCACAGAGAATAGTAGGAAATTATCTGGGAGGCCTGGTGAGGGGCGTTGGGAATGAGCCCGATTTGGGGAGCACAGGAGAAGAATAATTGAAATATTTCTTGTAGTTCTTTTTACTTTTACTTTTTTTTTCCTGTACTTCCATTTTGGTTTCCTTTTTGTTCATCTTTTTTTTTATCCCCTCCAGAAACTCCATTTCATTTCACTTTGCCTAAAGAAGGTGAAATTATCCCACCATTGACGGGTGCAACTCCACCTCTTATTGGTCACCTAAAATTGGAACCCAAGAGACACAGTACTCCTATTGGTGAGTGACTAAAATATAATGGTATTTAAAGCAGAATTTTTGAGATACCATTCTTTATGCAAGTGATTCTTTTAGATCTGAGGAGTTGGGCCTGCCTGAGAAGGTTGGTTTTTGTCTTAGGAAGAATAAGTTTGTGGTGTCTGATTCCATGAGTTTAACTCCCAGAAGATTTTGAGCGGTGATGAGAAGAAAGAAAGGGTGGAAGGAAGGAAGAAAGAGAATATTTATGAGGATTTTATTCTATTACTTGCAAGGCAGTAGAGTCTGAGTGCTAAGCAATGATAATAGAGCTATTTTTATAAGGAAGGGTCAGGAAATAGGGTAGGGTAGAAGTACTGTTTATTCAGTACCCTGGCTATCAGTCTGCTGCTTGACAGGGCAGGAAAACTTAGATCCTCCTTCCCTGAAGCAGCCAGTAGTCTTCTGCATTAACCTATTTGTTTTCTCTAGTCAGTGCTGGGAGGTAACAATCATGCCGTCTGGAGTCTCCTGCTACCTATGCCTGATGCTGGCAGATGTGGGCTGGCTGAGGGCTCATGCAGCATCCTTTGTCCAGATGCAGAAGTGGAACTGAATCCTGTTGCTCCTCTTAAGACCAGGTGTCAAAACTAGTGCGTAGTTGTTGATACTGTGACAGGGTTTATCCTAGGAACCCCCTGCAGTCCTGCAGAGCTGTGGAGCCAAACAGGCAAATTGATGACCTTGAATTGCAGTTTTTCATGTTTGTATTTTAGTGTTCTTTCTTTCTTCCTCCTGCCTCCCTTCTTTCAGGTATTAGCAACTATCCAGAAAGCACAATAGCAACCAGTGATGTCATGTCTGAAAGCATGGTGGAGAGCAACGATCCCATACTTGGGAATGAAAAAGGAGATCCTGGGGCTGCCCAAGAAATGGATGATAAATTATGTCTAAGAATGAAACTGGTCAGTCCTGAGACTGAGACGAGTGAAGAGTCTTTGCAGTTTAGTCTGGAAAGTAAGTTTTATTTTATGTTAATCTTGGGTAATTATTAGCTGCGGATCATCTGAGACGTATTAGTTATCTTCTAGTTACAGTGATTAATACCTGTATAATTATAAATGTGTCTCTTAAGTCTTATTCTCATAGATTTAATTCTTTGCTTTCGGCTAGTCACTGTCTCGTTACTGAAGAGCTTCATTTTATAATCTTTGGTGCTGTTTGTTTCTCTGTGTTAAACCCGTATCTCTAAAGTAATTGGTTTCCGTATTCAGAAACAGTTCAGAAGAGGGTAGACAATGTAGGATTGTGGATTCACACTGTAGGCTTATGTTGACTGTTTCTCACATTAATTAATTGCACATTGATTAGTATGGCTAAAATGCAGAGAAGGTACAAAGGAGGCTGCAAAGTAGGATCCACATTCAGAAAGGCCTTTTACATGAAGCCGAGACACTGAAGAATTTTAGGTAGGGGAGTAATATCAGATTTGGTTTTTTATTATTTATTTATTTATTTATTTATTTTTTAAGATTTTATTTATTTATATGACAGAGAGAGACAGCGAGAACAGGAACACAAGCAGGGGGAGTGGGAGAGGGAGAAGCAGGCTTCCCACGGAGCAGGGAGCCCGATGTGGGACTCGATCCCAGGACCCTGGGATCATGACCTGAGCTGAAGGCAGACGCTTAACGACTGAGCCACCCAGGCGCCCTTTTTATTATTTATTTATTTATTCATTCATTCATTCATTCATTCATGAAAGACAGAGCTAGAGAGAGGGAGGCAGAGGGAGAAGCAGGCTCCCCGTGGAGCACGGATCCCAATGTAGGACTTGATTGTAGGACTTGTTTTTTTTTTAAAAGGATCAGTTGAGTGTTTAAAAACATGCCTGGGGTGCCTGGGTGGCTCAGTCGTTAAGCGTCTGCCTTCGGCTCAGGTCACGATCCCAGGGTACTGGGATCGAGCCCCACATTGGGCTCCCAGCTCCACGGAACCTGCTTCTCCCCCTCCCTCTCCCACTCCCCCTGCTTGTGTTCCCTCTCTCACTGCGTCTCTGTCAAATAAATAAAATCTTAAAAAAAAAAAAAACAAAAAAAACCCCAAAACATTGTGCCTTTGTGCATTCTTCCTTACCTTGTCTTGCCCATTTCCTGTTCTCCTGCCTGGAAAACTCAGTCTTTGTTTAACCAAGAAGTAGGGTCATTAGTAGTGGGGATGGAGATGAGGGGATGAATCTGAGAGGTAAATAGTAGAATAGAGAGAACCTTGGGACCAGTTAGAATATGGAGGTAAGGGGGGGGGAGAACCCAAAATGAATCTACATCTGAATTTAGTTTTCATGATAGCACTCTAAAGTAGATATTCTTATTTCCAGACACAAAGAGAGCTTTTCCAGTTATATACCTAAGGTCATAATAATTTTTTTTTTAAGATTTTATTTATTTGAGAGAGATAGCATGAGCTGGGGTGGGGGGGTGGCGCAGAGGGAGAGGGACAAGCGGAGTTCCTGCTGGGCGTGGAGCCCGACACGGGGCTTGACCCCAGGACCCTGACCCCAGGACCCTGAGATCATGACCTGAGCTGAAGTCAGATTCTGAAATGACTGAGCCACCCAGGTGTCCCAATAATTTTTTAAAAAATGTTTGTTTATTTTAGAGGGTGGGGAGGAGGGAGGGGGAGAGGGAGAGAGAGTCTTAAGTAGACTCTGTGCTGAGCACGGAGCCTGATATGTGGCTCCATCTCAGGACCCTGAGATCATGACCCTGAGATCATGACCTGAGCTGAAACCAAGAGTCTGACGCTTTAACCAACTGTGCCACCCAGGCGCCCCGCTAAGGTCACAATAACTGCTAAGAGGTAGTCCTAGAGTTTGAATCAGATCTATCTGACACAGAAGTTTATAATTTTTCCACTAGGTAGTTTGTAAATGCTATTTAATGGAGTTAGAATGGGAAGAAGTCTTATAAAAGATTGTAAAGGAACATTCAGCAAAGAAGACTAGGAGAGTATGAAGATGGAAATCTATGGAGAGGAGAATTAACAAGAAGGTAACATTGTGAGACACAAAAGTGTGGGTCTGATAAGGTGTATCTGAAAATGTATGTTGGATTTGGCAATTAGGATCCATTTGGTGACTCTAGCAAGAACTATTTCAGTACGGTGCTTTGGGTGGGCGCTGCACTAAAGGTAATTTAGGATTGATGGGGAGAAGAGGTAGCAAATGTATTCTACTTTTAAGAAGTTTATATGAGGAAGGAAGAAAAAATATGCCAAGTTAGAGAGAAATTCAGGATTGGAGGAGATTTTTTTCATTTTTATGCCTAAGCATAGGGGCCTAAGGAGATTTATAGACTGGAACAAAGTCTCCAGAAGAGAGATGGGTTAAAAATGAGGGAATAAGGGAAACAGTTGATGGATCAAAACCCTGAGGGCATTGAGAGAGGAAGCTTTCAAAGACTATGGGTAGAATGGGTGGACTTGAATAAGAAGGGCCTCTCATTCTCTGGAGACCAAAGAAAAGAAATTCTAGCTAATATACTTTGAGTTCTTACGATATGCCAGGCATTTTACATGTATATCTCAGTAAATCTCACAACAAACCTGTTGAGGAAACTGAGGCATAGAAAGACTGAGCACCTTTCCTAGAGTCAAACACCTAGTAAATGGAATAGCCTGAATTCAAAGTAGTTTTAAGAACCAGGGGTGCCTGGCTGGTTCATTTGGAAGAGCATGTGACTCTTGATGTCGGATCCTAAGTTCGAGCCCCGCTTTGGTTGTGAGTTCGAGCCCCACATAGAGATTCCTAAAAAAAATAAACTATAAAAAAAACTAATGAAAACAGGGCACCCTGGTGGTTCAGTAGGTTAAGCGTCCCAACTCTTGGTTTCAGCTTAGGTCATGATCTCAGGGTCGTGGCATTGAGCTCCATATTGGGCTATGTGCTTAGCGGGGAGTCTGCTGGAGATTCTCTCTTTCCCTCTCCTTTGCCCCTACCCACCCACACCTTGTGCACACATGCTCGCTCTCTCCCCCTGTCAAATATACAAATCTTTTTTAAAAGTTAAAATAAAAGGGTTGTCTGGGTGGCTCAGTCATTAAGCATCTGCCTTCGGTTCAGGTCATGATCCTGGGGTCCTGGGATCGAGCCCCGCATCGGGCTCCCTGCTCGGCGGGGAAGCCTGCTTCCTCATCTTCCACTCCCCCTATTTGTGTTCCCTCTCTCACTGTGTCTCTGTCAAGTAAATAAAATCTTTTAAAAAAATTAAAATAAAAAATAAACAACAAAGTAGTTTCAAGAACCAGAAATCTGGGTCCGAATTACAGTGCTATTCTGCTTTTCAGTGCTTATTAATTTGAATCTTACTGTTCAGTAGAAATCAAAGTATTATGTTTCCATTTTTATTATATCTGGTATCAAGTACGGCCTATCAAGAGAGTATGTGGTAGCCTTGAAACTTTATTTATATTTATTTTTTAATGATTTTTTTTTTTGACAGAGAGAGCACGAGCAGGGGGAGCGGCAGGCAGGCAGAGGGAGAGGGAGAAGCAGGCTCTCTGCTGAGCAAGGAGCCCGATGCGGGGCTCTATCCCAGGACCCTGGAGTCATGACCTGAGCCGAAGGCAGCCACTTAACCAACTGAGCCACCCAGGCGCCCCTATTTTTTAATGACTTTATTCTTAAGTAATTTCTCCATTCAACATGGGGCTTGAACCCACAACCCCGAGATCAAGAGTCACGTGCTCTACTAACTGAGCCAGCCAGGCCTTCCGTCCCTGCCTCCCCCCTCTCCCCTGGCCTTTTTTTAAAGATTGAATCTTTAGATTTGAAATTACAACTTGGAAGACCTTAAATGGAGCTAACTTTCTGGATGATATTACTACCTTCCTTGATACTAGGAGCATTGTATCAGGCAGGCACTGTAGTCACACTTTTACTCATTTCATCCTCACAACAAATCTGTGAGGTTGGTTCTGTTTTATCTCTGTCTTATAGATGAGGAAACTGACTCAGAAGATGGAGTTTATTCCCAGGTTGGACTACTAAATGCTGGAGCCAGGGCCTGAGCCAGGTGTCTGTTTCAGAGACAGGCTCTAATCGCTAACGTTTAACTGCTACCTTCTTTAAATTATGTCAGGTCATAAATGCTTTAGAAATGTTTAAAAATAGTTATTTTCTCTAAGGCTGGAATAAATTGTACATGAACACATTTTAATCCTTTGGCATTAGTGACATTGCTTTAAGAATATGGGATTCTTTTCAGTATCACCCTTAATTCTTTGCTAGAGATTCTTTCTTGAAAATGTGTTTTGTTTTTTGAGTATCTGTCCCAAAGGCACTTGGGGAAGAACTTGAGTACTGTGTGTGGGTTCTCTTAAAAAACTGCACACTATTTAAAATTTGTGCATCAAAAAAATAAATAAAATTTTGTGCATCAATTTCAGACTTTTTTGCATAATTTTTTATTAAAATTCTTTTTTGTGTTTTGTATATTATGTAAACTTTATACATTTGTATGAGAAGAGAGGAATTGATTCAGGAGTTGTTTAATTTTCATTTTTACATGTTACTGTTTAGTAATTCATTATATTGTGTTTCTAGACAAACTGTCTTCTGTAGGAAGTTTGAAAGAAAATTGATTTGGTGCAAGTGAGAAAAACTTGTACCATTAAATGATAAGAAATCTTTGTGTCCACTTATTCTTACCTCTTTTTGTTACTTGTTGCAGTTATTAGTAGAGGAGGTTTTTAGGTGTGGTACTAACTGAATTCTGTTTCTTTCCTTTCTGTCCTTGCTTTTGTTTTTATTCAGAGCCTGCAACTGGCGAAAGAAAAAATGGATCTACTGCTGTTGCTGAGGCTGTTGCCAGGTAACCAGAGCTGGTTGCTATTTAGAGGAGTTTAATATACAAAGCCACTCTGGCAATAAGGAGAAGATGATTTATCAATAGAGGAGAAAACTTAAACTCCAGCATAAAGGGTTTAGCCATGTGTTGAATCTAATGTAGGCTGTCTTACTAATACTTTCAGTCTCATAAAGCTTTTACTGTACTTAGAACTAAGATATTTAAAGGTGTTTCTCTTTCTCCCTTTTGTTCATGTGGTAGTGCCCTTTTTGCTTTTTTTCTGTTGGTGAGAGATTATTGCTGCTATTGGTAAGGTAATAAAGGGTTTAACAAGAGATAGCCTTAGACCTTGTTCCTTCAAAGATTCCTGACTCCGCCGCAACCTCAGGCCATTTTCTCTTCTGCCTGCAAGTTAACTACTGTGTTGAACTGTTATTTTTGCTTTGTCATGAATGCTGTAATGCTTTGAGGATGAGTTTGACCCCATCCTGAGGCTCTTGTGGTAAGCTTTGCCATCTGGCGGCTGTGAGAGTAGAATTGTTTCATTGGCTTATGGCATGAGTCATCCAGCATGAACATACTAGCAGCAGCCGCTGGTGAAATATAGGTGAGGATTCTTTTTTTTTTTTTTTAAAGATTTTTTATTTATTTATCTGAGACAGAGAGAATGAGAGAGAGAGAGCACATGAGAGGGGGGAGGGTCAGAGGGAGAAGCAGACTCCCCGCCAAGCAGGGAGCTGGATGCGGGACTCGATCCCGGGACTCCAGGATCATGACCCGAGCTGAAGGCAGTCGCTTAACCAACTGAGCCACCCAGGCGCCCCTAGGTGAGGATTCTTAAATCGGGCTTGGCAAGTACAGTAAATAAGTAAAGCAGGCCAAGTGCCAGAGCACAGAGTATTAAGGATGTTGGCGGCTGAACGTGTGTCCCATTTGAATATGTGCTCCTGTTCGACTCCAGCTGGTTATTACCATGCAAGAATGCAAACTTATTGTTGCCAGACCTTTACATTTTTAAAGAGAAAGCTGGATTTTTAAAAATAAAGTTTCTTACTTTTGGGGTCAAATAAAACATGTCTGTGGACTAAATTTGACCCTCAGTTGCAAGTTTCTAACCAATGTGTAAATCCTTTGATCTGTACTCAGTTCTGTTTTAGAGAGATTAGTTATTCTCTGTGCTCTTGCATATTTAATCTGAAAGATAAGCAGTTTAGGGTCCTTACTCTGTTAAAGACTGTTTAATGTTATGTCTTCTTACAAGATGAAGAAAATGGAGTATATACTTGATCTCTTTGGTTTTAACATCATTGTATACCACACATAACTTGTTATTAGTCTGTACATGTGCACATGAAGGGGAAATAATGTGCTGTTGAACCTTTTGTGCCAAATGTAGGGATGAAAAATGAGGGTAAAACTCAGAGGTGGAGGGTTGGATTGGGGGGTCAGGGAATGAGATGAAATTCATTGGTAAAGTAAATTGTGTATATGAGAATCGAGATTTTAAAAATCTTTGACTATTCACTTTACAGTTGGGTTCACCATAAGAAATCATTTCAAGTAAGCTGTGCTTGAATATTTTCGATGACCATTGCTTCTTTTGCATTCACATGAAGCAATACCACTGTTTTAAAGTTTTTTTTTTTTTTTTTAAGATTTTATTTATTTATTTGACAGAGAGAGAGACAGCTAGAGAGGGAACACAAGCGGGGGAGTGGGAGAGGGAGAAGCAGGCTCCTGGCTGAGCAGGAAGCCCGAAGCGGGGCTCGATCCCAGGACTCTGGGATCATGACCTGAGCCGAAAGCAGACGCTTAACAACTGAGCCACCCAGGCTCCCAATACCACTGTTTTATTTTTATTTATTTATTTTTTTTCCAATACCACTGTTTTAAAGTGTCATCTGTAACTGGGCTCTGTTCAGATTACTTGCCATTATCTTCTTTTTCTCTTAAACATTTCATTATTGAAGGTTTCAAGTATATACAAAAGTAGAAAGAATAGTTTAATGCACCACTATGTACTCATCACCCAGTGTCAGAAATTACCAACTCATCGTCAGTCTTGATTCATTTATAAATACTTCCAGCACACTCTCCCCCACTGGATTATTTTGAAGCTAATTCCAGCATTATCTCATTTTATCCATAAATATCTCAATGCTATTTCTAAAGGATAAGGATTTTTATTTTGAACTTGACCACAGTGCTATGATCATACTTTTAAAATTGGCAGTGATTCCTTAATGTCATCAAATATTCAGTGTTGAAAAAAATATTCAGTGTTCAGATTTTTCTGATTGCCTCATAAAAGGTTTTTTTTTCCACTTTGGTTGAATCAAGATCCAGACAGGGTCCACACATTATGTCTCTTAAGTTAAAATTTGATTTGGTTTGTCTCATCAAATCTGATTATGTCTCTTAAGTTAAAATTTCTTTTAATCTATAGGGATCTCCTTACCCCCACCCCCTCTTTTGTTCCTAGCAATTTATTTGTTGAAGAAACTGAGTTGTTTGTACTATAGAGTACTAAAGTTTGGAATTGGCTGATTGCATCTTTATGGTATTTGATATAGTCCTCTGTCCATCTTTATTTCCTGTGAATCTTCCTTGAGAGTTAATTGTGCTGATTTGAAACAAGTATGAAGGATATTTTGGCATAAGGTGGTTTGGGATGTAGAACAAGGATTTTATTCCCTTTGTGCCTAAAAAGGATTATTTCCAGAGGTACTTTTTCATTCAAAACTAACACAGTATATGGCTTTAATTTATTATCTCAGTCCTCCGAAGACCGTGTCTGTGTTTAGCTGTGTTTGTGAAGCCCAACAAGATGATGAGGCTCGAAGTCAGGATCCTCCCTCTGTGCCCATCAGGTGAGCATTATTTTCATAGCCTCTTTTGAGTTGTATTGATTTGCAGAATGGTTGGTACCAAAATCTAGAATGTACGTTGCTACCATTTTGTGAACTTGAGCTTACATTTTTATCTGAGGGATTGTGACATATTCTAGATGGATTTATAAATGAGATGTTATGAGAAATTTTATTTACTATTTTATAGGTACAGATTTTTGTCTTGATTTGCTTGTTTTATCAATTTGAAATGATTCAGTCTTCATAAATTTATGAAAATATATAATTCCAAAAAAAATCTATCATTCTATATTTTTAAGAGTACGCCTTTTTTCTTAGTTTTGGAAATGTTTGCTTTTAACAAGACTTAATTTTTCATTAGTTTCCCATAGGGCAAAACTGAGATGTTCACCCTAAATTAAAGTTTGTCATACTTGATGGAATTAAGATTTGCCCATGATTTCTTTACTCCATAATCTCTTAGAACAGCTCTGAAACAGAGAAAAATTTTTGAGTTACAAAGTATTTTTTCTCTGTCTTGTTTGGGATGTAAAATTCTTATATTTAGTATAGGGAAATAAGTAATGGAAATGGAAATAAGCTTGTATTTTCATTATTAGGTGGTGTTCAGTGATTTTGTAACTAGAGAATTTGATAATGTTTTGTTAGCGGGTGTATTCCTAATGTTATTTGCAGCATAATTTTAATGTTTTTTATTGACATAAACATTGAGAGGAAACATGTCAGTGCTTTTTTTTTTTTTTTTAAAGATTTTTATTAATTTATTTAACAGAGATAGAGAGCACAAGTAGGCAGAGCGGCAGACAGAGGGAGAGGGAGAAGCAGGCTCTCTGCCGAGCAGGGAGCCTATGCGGGGCTCGATCCCAGGACCCTGGGATAATGACCTGAGCTGAAGGCAGCCGCTTAACCGACTGAGCCACCCAGGCGCCCCCATGTCAGTGCTTTTACTTCTGATTATTAGATATGAGCTTGTTGGTGTTCTTGAGAATCAAATAGCCCAGATCACATTCTCACAAGGGGGAGCAGCAGGCAGAGGGAGAAGTAGGCTTCTTCCCCCAGGATCATGACCTGAGCCAAAGGCAGACGCTTAACTGACTGAGCCACCCAGGCATCCCTCTATTCAGAAGTTCTACTCTAAATAAACAGCTCCTGTAAAATGTGGAAGGCTTCTTTAAGGGTGGGAAACAGTGGTAATTGAATTCTTCAAATAGCTAATCAGGTCCTGTTCCTTCTAGCTTTTGACTTTCATTGTTGTTCAGCTATTGATATGTTAGCTGCCTGAAAGATTCAAACATTAGCATTCAGGTCATAGAAAAGATGAATTGAGTCTTTGTAGTTGCTTTGTTTTATGCAACTAGTATTGATTGAACATCTGCTGTGTACCTAGCCCTTGTGCTAAGTGATTTATATATATGGTCACTTATAACCTCATCAGAGGTAGGTTTTACTCATCTGTCTCCTGGTGGTATTATTCTTACCTTTCCTTTATTGTGTTATATATCCTTACTCATTTGAGGTTCCTGACAGGACTCAAGCTATGACCACCAAATTTTTACCGGGCTCTCTTTGGGTAGGCCTCTGTTCTAAATCTTTCTTTAATCTCCTGGTTTGGTAAGCTGAGTTCAACAAGATAGACATCTCAGAAACTTCTCCTTTTCTCTTTCAAGATCCAGAGCAGGGCATTTCTCAAAGAGCTCTTCATGTTTCCTTTTTTCTGCCTACATTTGTCAGCTCAGCTCTTAAGGGGTGGGAGCTCCTCCCAGATCAGAGACAGCTTTCTCTTTCTCAGTGACTAGTTCTGTCCTTCTCTGGCCAAATACTTTCAGCAACATATGATATGGTTTCTAGATCCTTGATCATCCTGGCTGTTCTCTTCTAGGTGTGTCTCAGTTTATGCCTTATAAACTATGATACTCCAAACTGAAACAGATCCAGATATGGTCGTACCATGGTCAGTTCAGAATGGATTCCTTTTATCTTTATTTTGGCTACTATACATTTAAATATAGCCTAAAATGCATTAGTTTCTTGTTTTGTTTTTAGTGTTCTGACTCACTGAATATGTAATTTACCAAAAAGTTAAAAGTTTATAGGCATTTTCTACATGAATTTGCTGCTTATACAGTTAGTTTACTTAATCTGAGAGTAGATTTTTGCAGTTAATCTCTCAGTGGAGAGAACATTAATTCTTTTGTCCATAGTACATTTATTAAGCACTTACTGTATAATAAGCTCTGTGTTAGGTGTTTGAAGTGAGATGAATAAGACATGAATGTCAGGTTTCTATGTAACCTCACTTGGAGTTAATCTGGGTCTTTTTATTCTGGTTAAGGACATCTAAGAAAGCCCTGGGCACCTCAGAGCTTTGTGGTATCTAGTTTGTAGGAGACATTAATCAAATGCTTGTGGGATAAGTGAATAAATCACTGATAGCCAAATGGGAAGACTAATGAAAAGAAGTAGGCTGTATCTTGGGAACGGTCTTTAAGGAACCAAGTCATTCTTGTTAGTTGTAAGATATACCAGTATAGCTACCAAAGCTAGAATCTCACGTATAACTCTATCCTGTATAGATTGTTTCTTTTCCTAAAATTATTGGTTGAGGTAGGAAGCAATGAAAAGTGCCTAGGAGTCATTTAAAGAATGTTAGAACCAATAAAAACCAAACAAGACATCTTGACCTAATTAAGCTTTTTTGAAGTAGATCTCTAAACTGCCTTCATTGACTATGACTTCAGTAATGGCTTTACATCTTTTTGTTTACCTTATTTCCCTGTGTCAGATTTCAGACTTCATAACTAATGATGGGAAGAAATTTTATGACTGTTTTATTCTTATGGTGGGATAGTCCTGTGTACCATTATGTTTTCAAGAGTGAAGTTACGTTGGGGCGCCTGGGTGGTGCAGTTGGTTGAGAGTCTCACTCTTGGTTTTGGCTTAGGTTGTGATCTCCGGGTGGTGAGATCCAGTCCCAAGTCAGGCTCAGCATGGAATCTACTTGAGACTTTCTCCCTCTCCCTTTGCCCCTCCCCACCACACGCTTGGTCTCTCTAAAGGAAACAAATAAATCTTTAAAAAAAAAGTGAAATTATGTTGAAGAACTTTGTAAGGTGACATGCTTAGTCCTTATTTTCTCCCTTCTCCACATTTCTCAAATTGTCAAATTGTAGTTCCTCTTGCCAGTACACACACACTCACGCTTATTTACTTGACATGGTTTCTTTCTGTGGTTGATTTTTAGGGGGAACTCGCTCAGTTTTCCAGGTACTCAAGGTGAAGAAGAAAAGGAAAAATTGGAAGGTGAACAAAGGACCAGGAAGAGTCAACAGCCTATGAAGCCCAGTTGTCCTGTCAAAGACCCTCCTTCTCCTATCTCCCAGCAGGTGGCCACACAGGGGCCATCCAGTCCTCAAGGGGAAGCAGTGGAGACAGATGTGCTAGAAGGCCAGAAAGAAGGCAGGAATACCAATCAGGAAAAACCTAGTAATGCCTTGGTTGAAAGGCCCAGCCAAAATAACATAGGAATCCAGACCATAGAGCGTTCCCTGTGGGTCCCAGAAACTGTTTCAGCAGCAACCCAGACTGTAAAGAATGTGTGTGAACAGGGGACCAGTACGGTGGACCAGAATTCTGGAAAACAAGATGCCACAGTTCAGACTGAGAGGGGGAGTGGTGAAAAACCAGTCAGTGCTCCTGGGGATGATACAGAGTCGCTCCACAGCCAGGTGAGAGAACGTATAGGGTATCTCAGGGGCCCTGTTTTTGACTTTATGGATTCCTGGAGAATTTAAGTTGTGGTACGCGTCCCTAATGATAGTTCTTAAGAGTTTTGTACAGGCCAGTCATTAAAAACAAAAACAATTTTGGGGCACCTGGGTGGCTCAGTTGGTTAAGCGACTGCCTTCGGCTCAGGTCATGATCCTGGAGTCCCTGGATCGAGTCCCGCAGGGAGCCCGCTTCTGCCTCTGACCCTCCCCCCTCTCATGTGCTCTCTCTCTCTCATTCTCTCTGTCTCAAATAAATAAAATAAAAAAAAATCTTTAAAAAAAAACAATTTTTTCAGGATAGAGATAGGGTAGTGAAAATTATGGTTAGCTGTAGCCAATAGATAGTCTTTTAGGGAAAATGAAATAGTGTTGGAGTTTGTCAAGTAGGTCTTTACTGGAAAAGAAAGCCAGGCGTATAGTCTGGGCCCTATAATATTCTTCTACCTTTAATCTTTTCTGCCACCATTTTTCATCCTCCCTTATAAGCATCAGAGCTAATTGCTTCCCTCTCAAGTCTGTTTCACCAAGGTTCCCAGGAACTTGAGAGAGTATAAAGCAGAGGAGAAGGGATAGAGAAGCATGAAGGATGGTGTACCACAGTATTAGAAACAGAACAGTAAGAAGAATAGAGAGGAAGGGGGAAGTCCTCAGGTGACTAGGACTGCAGAAAGAGGGTACAGCTATATGTAATGGGAGGAAAAGGATTGGGGCTGATGGAAGTAAGGCTGGAGGAGCAACAGATTCTTGGGAATAGAGTAGGGAATTGTAGGTAGTTGTAAAAATTGAATGGATAAGAAGTGGTGGTAGAAGTGTCCATGTTAACAAATAAGAGGAAGTTTATAAAATTTCATCAGGTGGCAGTTGGGTTCCATGGCTGGGAAAATTTAGAAGTTACTAATAGTGGTTAAATTGCCTTTTCAGTTGCTCTGGTGGACTATCTTCACTTGGAATCTGCCTAGGAAAGCTTCATTAGTGATGTGCCTCTTGTTCTAATTGTCCAAGTTGTTTGTTTTATGAAAATTAAATAATATAGTTCCTCTTTATTGAACACCTAAAGTGTATCAGCATTGTGCTCAAGACAACCCATGAGGTTGGTATTATTATTCCCATTTCACAGGTAAAGAAACCGAGCTGAAGAGAGGTAAGTAACTTGCCCAAGATTTTGCCATCAGTAGGTGGCAGAACTGGAATTTGAACTTAGCGTATCTGACTGCAGAATCGGTATTCTTTTCATTATGCTATGTTGCTTTTCTATTTATTAATCATGGCCTGTGTAGTCTTGTTCTGTTTATCCACGCTTCTCCAGGAACTCCAGAAATTATGTTGATAATATTAGCCTTTTAAGGTAACAGTCTATGAGACCTAAGACTTTATCAGTTTGTACAGATTAAAAATAGCATAGCTTTTTGAATATAGGGGTTATAGTAGATCCTATTTTGCACCTATTTTTACCCTTAAAGTGTTTACATTCTGCCACATAATAATTTGGTTTCTCTGCCTTTATAAAAAGAATTAAACTTGATCCTAAAGATAGCAGTCTTGTTGGAGCCACGAGGTTATATCTTCCTTTCTTTCTCTGTAAAATAGGGAAATAATCTCTGCTTCTGTCTCATGATGATGATAGCAGGAGCCAGTGAGCCAGAGTGGTTAGGCCTAGGCTTTGGAGTCAGACCACTTCCGTCTGGGATATTGTGAGGATTGAATGAGATAAAGCATGTAAAGCCCTTAGCACTACGCCTGGCACATAGTGAGTGCCCAGTATATGTTGGTTGTCACTGCCACCTGTTGATTATTATGATTTTAAATACTGCTGTTGTGTCATACAGAGTGAAATAACGTATTTAAGAGCTAATTGCTCCTGCTAGGAAAGGTGCTAGAAAAATCTAGGTGGTGAATAGGTACAGTTTCATTTGGGAAAGATGAGAAGTTCTGGAGGTGCATATGGTGATGTTTGCACAACAGTGTGAATGTACTTAAGGTCACAAACTGTATGCTTACAAATGGTTACAGTGGTAAATTTTCTGTATATTATACTACAGTAAAAAACTATAGATTGGGTGGGCACAGTAACAGAAAACGGCATTGCTGTGCTCTCTTTTGAAGAATGTTGGAAAATGAGGAAGGCTCTGTGGAGATTTTCCAAGTGCCAGTGTTTTCGTATCCACTGCTTTCTGGGTAGGACTCAGGCCGGTGTTGGAGAAAAGCATAAGCAGCCTACCTTTGACATTCCTTAACATTTCACTTCTGTATCGGGTACGCCTGGAGCCAGGCTTTTACTGAAGGGAAAGTTTGGTTTTGTTTTCATTTTGTTATCTTTCTTTGATAAAGATAAGATCCTCAAGTTATTTATCTTTACAGAGACCTCTTTTCAGAAGACTGTTTGAAGAGAGAGTAAGCATAGTTTTCTTTTTATCTGCCCCCTTTCCTTTCTCTCCTTTCTCATTCTGTCAGACATGTTTATTTACGTGTCTCTCTTGAAGTGATCATCTGTCTGGCTGTTGTAGTGGAAGAGTGCAGGAGGTCTTGAGAAGTCTGACTACAAGGAGTGTTGATGTAGCCCTGAACTCTTGAGGACCTTTGGGACCCAGGGCCTGGCTCTCCGTGTGTGCAGGCAGGAGGTCTAGGCTGTTGTGGCTCTAGTATGGGGCGCCCTGATGATGGACGTGTGACAGACCAGTACTCTGACCACTCAGGAACCAGAGTTGTACATACACAAACATTTTAAGAAATTGGTTGATTTACGTTTCCATGCTTTTTATTTTATTTATATCTACGTAATTTAGATATCCATTTTAGTAGGTACTTTTATCCCTAAGATGGACTTGGAGTGGGAATTATTCAGAAAAATTATTGAAAGTTTTAGGTAAATTACTACCATATTGGTCAGTAAAAACCCAGGATCATCATCATTGCAGTGGTATATATAGTTCTTTGGAAAGACTTGGATACCTTGACACTGACTGCTGAAAGAAAAATCGGTCTACTGTGGGGAAGTAAAGTGGGAGAAAAAAGTGTGCATTTTCTCCTCAGAATTACAGAGCCAGTGGGGTGGGGGGGAGGGCATGGATGCTGTTAAATGTGGTATATATGTTATGAGAAAACATGTATGTAACAGTTGACATAAAAATATAGGGTTTAGGTGCGCCTGGGTGGCTCAGATGGTTAAGCATCTGCCTTCAGCTCAGGTCATGATCCCAGCGTCCTGGGATCGAGCCCCACATCGGGCTCCCTGCTCCGTGGGGGGCCTGCTTCTCCCTCTCCCTCTGCTTCTCCCCCTGCTCATGTTCTCTCTCTCTGTATCTCTGTGTCTCGAATGAATAAATAAATCTTTAAAAATATATATATATAGGGTTTATTTAAGCTATTTAACTGATTATTCTTTATGGTACAAGTAAATACAAAATCCTAATTTACTAATGTTTTCTGTTCTTGGACACTAGCTTGGCTCTTAAGTTGTAATCTATTATTTGAAGTAGATTAAATATTTCATATTTAATTCTGAGAGAAATCTGTGTATCTTATTCTAGGCATAAATAAACTATAGATTATTAATGCGGGAAAGACAGACTGCACTGAGATTAATAGATTACTCTGTTTTTATATGAAGTTCTAAAGAATGCCTTCCTTTTATTTAAAGAGATGTTGCAAGTGTAAGTTTGTATACTGATTGACAAGTCAGCATCAAAATCAGAAGGATTATAACCTAAAATGTACTTTTAGGGGGGTCAGAGTTTCACTTAACTATCCTAGATATAAGTGCTAGATGTTATGATTTTGATTTAGACAGAAATAGGTCATTTTAAGTGATAAACTAATACAAACTCTTCCTAGCCTCTGGCTATATAGCTGGTCCATCCCTGTTCTTATCTATAGGTGAGTAGAAAACAAAACAACTGGAAAATTCCATCACACTAGATTCATGGAACCTCTGAGCAGTGCTCATCATGAAGAAGTTGATTTATGATTCTGCCATTTTGCAGAGACCCATGCTTGTGTTCTGTATTTTCTGTCACAGGGAGAGGAAGAGTTTGATATGCCTCAGCCCCCACATGGCCATGTCTTGCATCGCCACATGAGAACAATCCGTGAGGTTCGCACACTTGTCACCCGTGTCATCACAGATGTGTATTATGTGGATGGGACAGAAGTAGAAAGAAAAGTAACTGAGGTAATACATACTTTGGGTCTGTTTGGCAGATTTCTTTCAGTAGAAAAATTTCCCTGGCACTCCACTTCCACCCCTGCTCACTTTTCTTGTGCAACTAACTAGCCTCTTTGTTTTCCTTTATCTTGTTAGAAAGCGGTGAGAACATGGGTTAAGAGGAGAGTCTTGAATTCTCTGTTTTTGCCAACCATGGGTTTACTGTTTGACCTTTGGCCATTTATTTTGAATCCTTGGAAACTCTTAATGAGGTTTAGAACTCCCTGTTTTACTCCATGTGTTTTCTCATTGTTTCTCACTGTTTTCTCACTCATGTTTATGTTTATTCATTGTGTCCTTTCTTGGTCTCCATCCATGTGTGGTTATAGGTAGGAGATGCACCTTTATTTCGTAGTAGGATTCATTATGGACTCATTCCCAATGTTGGCAAGATATTGGCATTTATTCATTGTTATATTGGACAATGTTATATGCTGACTTTGTTTAGATCTCATACTGGCTGAAATTAAACAGATTTTCTATAATTAAAGATGTGGCACCATTCTTGGTACATATGTTAATTTCTGGGAACCATTTTATTAATTGATAAGAGGCACAGCTACTTACTTTCCTTCCTTTACTCAGGCACTTTTTAAAAAATCTGCCAGGTAGCCATATAGGAAGTTGAGCTCAGGGAGAATTAAACTCTGGTATATAGTTTATTAAATGGAACATACTATTGCTGTTGTTCATTAATGGGCCATTGTGGCCCTCGTGTCAGAAAGCATTTGACATTAGTTTGAGAAATTGTCTTGTATTCTTTATTTATTGGATACCAAAATCCCAGATGTTAATTCATCTTCAATTTTATGTTTGTGGAATTTTTTTCCAATGTTACTACTATTTTGGAAAGATTGGGAACTTAGAGCAGCTTTAGAAAAGCAGTTTGCTTTCATGAACAGTTTTTGTAAATGTTGTAATCTAAAATGTTATACTCTAACATACTACTTGGTGTGGTGCTTTTTTTTAAGATTTTATTTGAGAGAGAGCACAAGCAGGGGGAGTGGCAGGCAGAGGGAGAGGGAGAAGCAGGCTCCCCGCTGAACAGGGAGCCCGACGTGGGGCTTGATCCCAGGACCCCAGGCTCATGACCCGAGCTGAAGGCAGACCCTTAACTGCCTGAGCCACTCAGGCGCCCGATGTGGTGTTTTCTAAAGTACATTTCTGGAAGCAGCAGGTCTTTTAGATACTCTGAGGAAAAAAAAAAAAAAGTTCCATGGTCAAAGTTTGAGAAACACCAAATGGCTGTAAAACCTCCCGTCCCCCATGAAGATTCACAGTGCATATTACATTAAAGGCTCTAAGAAGTCCTTTATTAAAGATGTCTATTTTATTGTTTAATACAGAAGTTACCAAACTTACTTGACAATTGAACATTTTTTAAGATAGTACTTATTATATCCCTATGGAACATAGTTTGGGAAATGCTGCCATAATTAAATAAATAGCAACTAACATTTTTGGAGTACTGACTATATGCCAGGCACTATTGTAAGGACTTTAAGTGATTTAACTTATTTAGTCCTCACAACTAAGCTATGAGGTAGATGCTGTTATCCCATTTTCTAGATGAAGAAACAGAGGCATAGCACATTAAAATAACTTACTTAAAAAAAAATAAAAATAAAAAAATAACTTCCTTTAGGTTACATAGCTAATAGAGGGACTAGAACTCATCCCACGCAGTCTAGATCCAGGGCCTGCATTCTTTTTTTTTTTTTAAGATTTTATTTATTTATTTGAAAGAGAGCGAGGAAGAGAGGGAACACAAGCAGGGGGAGTGGGAGAGGGAGAAGCGGGCTGTGGGGCTCCATCCCAGGACGCTGGGATCATGACCTGAGCTGAAGGCAGACGCTTAACGACTGAGCCATGCAGGCACCCCCAGAGCCTGCATTCTTAACCACTACATTATGCTCACTTTCAAGAGTGAAAATGAAGTATGCAAGATAAAGTCTTTCTAAATGAGGTCTAGAAAGCATTTGAGTTGGACATGGAAGATTTTAGATGTAGGGAGATAAGGGGGAAAGGCATTCCACATAGAAAGCTTGGTGAGTTAAGGCACAGAGTAAAGAGCACACAGGCATGAAGGGTCTAGTTGGTAGGCAGCAAAAAAGATGCATGAAGGAGTGTGAAGGTTGAGGTCAGAGGATTCTGGGAGCTTAACTTCCCTCATATCTTGTATCGTTTGCTTATTATCTTTGAGAAATTTTATTCGTTTATTTACCAGCAGCTTCTTTTTTACTGTGTTTCCTAGTACTGTGGCAGGCCCTGGGGACTGTGAAGATAAAAAAAAAAAAAGACTCCTATTCTCTAGGAGCTTATACTTGACATGCAGCAAATCCAGAACTTCTTGGTTGCTGCTATAGAGGGTGGAAAGATGTGTTAGGAAGAGGGGACAGCACCTACCAGCTTACCTGAAGGTGGCTAAAATACTACTCAGAAGATGTAGCACTCAAAAGTGTGGCAGATGACGTTGAGGGGTGGGGGAGAAGGACATTACAGGCAGAATGAAAAGTTATGTAAATATGTAGAAAGCGTGATATGCTTAATGAATATTTAGAAGCTCCATATAACACCAACGGTAGGGTAGGGAATGGTAGAAGATGCCATCAGGGTTGGTAAAGGCCCACAGCGTAAGGGCTTTTGAATACCATAGAGAAGAGTTTAGATTTTTATCTTTGGTGTGATGGAGAGCCTTGAAAAGAATTTTGGAGAAAAGAGTGGTGTGCTCAGATTTGTATGTGGGAAAGGTCAGATTAGCAGCAGTTTAACCATGGATTGGAATGGGTTGAGGCATAGTTCAGATGAGAGGTAATGAGTGTCAGGTTAGGACAGTGGCAGTAGGGGCTGAGAGGAGAGACAAAGATATAAGAAATACATAGAGGTGAAATTTTGATACACTATGGTAAATTCCTGAATGTGAGGATTGAGGGAGAGGGAGGAATCTAACATGGTGCCTGGGCTTTTTGCCTGTGCAGCTAGATAGATGGTGGTACCACACACTGTGACAAAGAATGTAAATAGGACACTGGTTTGAGAGAGAAGATCATTCAGGAAATAATTACCAAGGGTCTCTTTTGTGGCATGCACTGTGCTCGATTTGGGGAATATACCCAGGAAAGAAGATGGTGTTACTATCTCTGTCTTAACAGGGCATCTGTAGTTTGGTAGAAGAGACACATAGGAAAGCAAGTAAGCAAATACATTAAAAAGTTCTTAACAGGCCAGCTTGGCGCCTGGGTCTAAGTCATTACGAGAGCAATGGCTTTGACTGCAGCACGGTTGCAAAGGCAGGTAGAGCTGGCCACTGTTCCTGGGGCTTAATCTCCAACAGAGATATAGCCTGGCATCCCAGCCTTTTAGGCTGGCCATGCCTCTACTCATTTGCCATATCCAAGTGAAGAGATTGACTTCAGTTCTGGGCTCATAACACCTGCTTAGTCAGATGACCTTGGCAGATAATGAGACTTGAATCCAGCTAGAGCAGACAAGTTGGTGATAGGAGACAGCGATTCGAGAAAGTCATGTTTATCACTGACACTTTTTAGAGGTGGTGCAGTTTCTGGTAAAGACCCTGAGGACAGATGGCTGAGGTAGAGGAAAAGGTTGATGGTGGTAATTAGATCAGGAACTTGGGAGTTGCTACAGAAGGGTCATATGATGGATGTAAGCCACAGAGAATAGTGCCAGAAGTAGGGATGGACCGGGAAGGGAGGCTGTGAACCAGGAATTATGCTGTTCATCCATGAGAGTGAGTGGGTGGGAGGATGTTGGTGAGTAAGGGGGAGAGGAAAGTTTAACAGAATGGCAAATAGTAGCTTAGTAGGAGCGAGAGGTGGGGAGATAGAAATGGTCTGTTAATGGCAATGGGGAGCAAGGTTGCCTCTTATCTCCAAACTCTTGAATTGGGGTTTGGTTGAGAAAAACCAGCCTCTGCAGAGAGCCGTAGGGGATGTGAGATGTACCGGGCATATCCAGGATTCATTCATCGAAGGCAAGGAAATGGAGAGAGGACGACATTGTGTTTTGGATGGGTTAAATTTCAGGTGTCCTTAGTACATCCAAAGGGATGTAAAGTTTATTAGGTATTTGTATTTATGAGTTTGGAGCTGAGTCATCGTGTTGTTGGTAGGCAGGGATGAGTCTGGTAAGACTGGCTAGGGAAAGCACGGTAGAGTAAGAAAAGGGAATGAGAACAGTCCTGGGAAATACTGTTTCTAAAGGATCAGACCAAGAAAGAGGAACCCCCAAAACAAGCACATATAGAAGTATCCAAAGAGGTGGAATGAAAGTAAAAGTGACTTTGTAGATTCCAAGGGAGAGATTTTCAAGAAGGGAGTGGTCAAAAATAATCATTTAATTATCTTGTAGCATTATTTAAATGTGTATGCATTGCATACTGTATGCCCAGAGACGGGGGAGAGTCTGTCTTACAAGTCTCCATTTCTTCTCTGACGATCTGCACAATAATGCATGAACAGTCTAGACCAGGAAGGCAAATGTACAGCACCTGGGCTGTAATTCTCAGTCCTGTGCCCAGAGAGGACGTTACTGATTGGTCTGGGAACCTTTTCGCATAAGCTTGGAAATTAGCCTCCAAGGGCTGCTTAAAACAGCTCCAGTTACCAGTCCGTCAAAGTCAGCAAGTGAGATAAAGTCAGTTTGACATTTCTGTCTTCTATGATACTGCAATCTTGTATGTTTTATTACCTTTTTGGTTTTCATTTTTCTAAACAGTAACACCATTTTTAACCTATTTTTGCCTGTAATTTTCTATTTCCTTTATCATTTATGGAAAAGTAATATAACTAATTTCAAAAAACATGTAATTTTATCCACTGCTGATCAAATACCCAGAAGGGCTCCTAACCACTCGTTTTCCTCATCTAACCTTCCTTCTTCCTTACTTCTCTTCTCCCAGACAGAAAATTGCCTCTGTTGTCTGGATTAGAATCCTTACTGTTTTCTCAGTAAAGGTTGTGAATTTGTCGAGTAAAAAGATAATTTAACTTACTAGCTTATAATAGAGGTCTCTTTCTTTCCAATCTAGTATCACCTTTATTTATTTTTTATTGAGCTATAATATATTCCCTGTAGAATGCTCAGATCTCAAATGTTCAGTTCAGTGGCTTTTGACAATTAATTGTATGTAACCACTACTCAGAACGAGATACAGAACATTTCCATTATTCCAGAAAGTCTCCTGATTCCTGCCTTTCTGAATTGAAATTTCCATCCATCTCTAGGATTTTTCAGCCTCCACGATAGCATGATGTCATTGTGGCTTCTTTTAGCTTTTGTATCCATTTCTTTCTTGCAGGAGACCGAAGAGCCAATTGTAGAGTGTCAGGAATGTGAAACCGAAGTTTCCCCTTCACAGACTGGGGGCTCCTCAGGGGACCTGGGGGATATCAGCTCCTTCTCCTCCAAGGCATCCAGCTTACACCACACGTCAAGTGGGACAAGCCTCTCAGCCATGCACAGCAGTGGCAGCTCAGGGAGAGGAGCCGGACCACTCAAAGGGAAAACCAGCGGGACAGAACCCGCAGATTTTGCCTTGCCCAGCTCCCGAGGAGGCCCAGGAAAACTGAGGTGCAGACAGGGTCTCCAGAGAGAGAGAGCTACAGCAGGGGCAGGGTTGCTGACATTTTAATATCACAGGAAAAAGGGAGTCATGGGAAATCCCCCCGTCCTCCAACTAGGATAACTCAAATCCTCTTCCTCCCCTTTTGTTCCTCTCCTATTTGGTTTTGCATGGGAGGTGGGGTGGAACTCTGTGGGAGCTAGACTTCGAAGAAAATGTAGGAAAACAGGTGAGGGGACTTTGGGAATGCTGGCCTATGCTGCTGCTGTCCCCATTTTATGTAGCCTACAAGTGTTTTGGTTGGGAGTACAAAAAGTTTAGGCCAGTGACCCCAACTTGACACATCCCTAGCTTTTTGTTACCCTCTGCAGGTGTCTAGAGCCTGAAGTAGAAGAGAAGGCAGGGCAGAAATGGGTGTGCTGTTCTTGAGGGCAGCGGTAGGAGGCTTTGTCAGGAGGGAACAGACTTGCACAGAGGAGGATGTCCTTTACATGTTATCGTACACTCCCACTCCCTGGCTGATAGTTTTGGTGGTGGGTGTGCAGACCAGCTTCCTGCTGCCCTGGAGGGCTAGCACATGTTGGTCTGGCATGTAGTTTAAGGGCCGTGGGGAGACTTTGTGAAGAAAGGACCCAATAGCAGGTGCTGTCAGACTAACCTGTCTTCATTCTCTAGTCCTAGAAAAGGGGTCAGTCAGACAGGGGCGCCAGTGTGTGAGGAGGATGGTGATGCAGGCCTTGGCATCAGACAGGGAGGGAAGGCTCCAGTCACGCCTCGTGGGCGCGGGCGAAGGGGCCGCCCGCCTTCTCGGACCACTGGAACCAGGTACCCGGGTAGTGTGAGATACACTTAGTCTATGACTTGTTCAGAAAAAAAAGGGAGTAGAGAGAAGAGAGGGGAGTAGAGAGTGTGTGGGTGTCAGGAGGGGCATGAGGGGTCTGCACTGACCGGGGAGCGGGCAGGGATCAGAGAGGCTACCAAGAAACCAGGCTTATGCCTGTGATGGGGTCCTCCAAGAACGGGCTGAGGAAGACCCATGGACAAAGTGGGAAACTTGGTAGATAAGTACTTTTCTTAATTCTAACTGCTGCCTCCTATCTCTTATCTCTCTTTAGAGAAACAGCTGTTCCTGGCCCCTTGGGCATAGAGGACATTTCACCCAGCATGTCACCAGACGATAAATCCTTCACCCGTATTGTGCCCCGAGTGCCGGACTCCACCAGGCGAGCAGACGTGGGTGCTGGTGCTTTGCGTCGAAGTGACTCTCCAGAGATTCCTTTCCAGGCTGCTGCTGGCCCTTCTGATGGCTTAGATGCCTCCTCTCCAGGGAATAGCTTTGTAGGGCTCCGTGTTGTAGCCAAGTGGTCGTCCAATGGCTATTTTTACTCTGGGAAAATCACTCGTGATGTCGGAGCTGGGAAGTATAAATTGCTCTTTGATGATGGGTACGAGTGTGATGTTTTGGGCAAGGACATTCTGCTGTGTGACCCCATTCCTCTGGATACGGAAGTGACAGCCCTCTCCGAGGATGAGTATTTCAGTGCAGGTAATAAAGGGGAATGGAGTCTGCTGGGGCAGGCTTCTCTCCAGTCAGTTATTACCCCGAGCACTCGCTCCAGCCTAACTGCTCTGCAGGGGTCTCCAAAGCCGGAAATGCCATTCCTGCTACACTGGTTACTTTCACACTGGCTTTTTGGTTTTCCTTGGTTACTTATTTTTGAATGAGCTCACTTTGGTATAATACTCTAAGTATACAGAGTACTGTGCGAAGTGCAGAATACTGGGATAGCATAGGGAGCCCCTGTCCACCCCTCACCCAGCTTCCCAGCTTTCCCTGTTGTCAACATCTTCCATTAGCGTGGTAGAATTGTCACAACTAAGAAACTAACCTTGACTCCTTACTAACTAACTGAATTCCAGACTTTATTTGGATTTCACCAACTTGCATATGTCCTTTTTCTGTTCCAGGATCCAGTCCATTAGCCCTCATGTGTCCTTCGATCTCCTTTGATCTGTGACAGTTTCTGAATCTTTTTTTGTTTTTCGTGATCTTGACAGTTTTGAGGGGTATACTGGTTAAGTATTTTGTAGAATGTCGCTCAGTTTGGGTTTGTCTCATGTTTTGTTTGATTAGATCAGAGTTGAGGGTTTTGAAAAGACTGCTGTGGAGGTGAAGTGCCCTTCTTGTTATATCATACGGGGGAGAGAGGCCAGTGACATCCACAGGACATCACTGGTCTTGTTAACCTTTATCCCTTGGTTAAAGTGTTTGCCACGTTTGTCCACTGTAAAGTTAGTGTTTTTCCTTTTTTCTTTAAAGATTTTATTTATTTGAGAGAGAGAGAGAGCGAGAGAGGGAACACAGGGGGAGTGGGAGAGGGAGAAGCAGGCTGCCCGCTGAGCAGGGAGCCTGATGCGAGGCTCGATCGCAGGACCCTGGGATCATGACCTGAGCCGAAGGCAGATGCTTAACGACTGAGCCATCCAGGCGCCCCAAGTTAGTGTTTTTCCTTTTCACCACTGAGACTTACATATAGTACCTGCCTTGCTGGGAATCTAGTAGGTGAGTGTGGCAGATATATTGAGATACTTTTCTTAGGAAGAAGTTGTTAGTACTGTGTTTTTGTGCCTGTCTGAGTTGAAAAATGCTACCTTTTTTTTTTTTTAAGTAGCCAGTTCCCTATAATGGTGATGGTGAGAGATTTATATTTGTTATGACTGTTTCATGTGCCAGTTCTTTGAATATATTGCCTCTTTTCTATGAGCTAATTTGGATATAACATCATTTCTGGAGATTGTTTGGAACACTGATTGGGATATAATGGACAACAGCGCCTCTGATGAAGTGTCTTCCGACTTTCTTGTGATGTAGACTCTGGAGTAGTTGTTGTTTGCCCCTTTATTTCACTGTTAAACTTCACCTTCTAGCTCTGGATAACACTTAGCTTTGTGTGGCATCTGTTAGTAGCACATGGATTTAGGTCTTTTATGACCTGTGGCTTACGTAGTTTGTATCAAATGTATTCATTCTTCTTTTTCTGGTGTAAAGCTTATCTTGGAGGTTCTCTTTAAGACAAAGAGACAGTCTCTATCCAGGATGAATTACCACGTCAAGGGGTGGGGAGTCTGTGTCTCATTTATTGAGGCTGTCTACTAATGTCAGTGTTAGACTGCTTCTAGTTCTAGTAACTCTTCATCAGTGTGAAGTATATTTTTGCTTTGTGTTTCTTTGTCCTTTTGAAGGGGGTCTTTGTGATTTAGTGTCCTGATAGAGATTTAAGCCAGGAGATGAAGAAGCAAGGGGAAAGGGAGTGGTTGTGTGGTATAGAGAAAGAGAGAACCAAGGCCTACTTTCCTGTCTGTATTTCTTTCCTTGGTGGCATATGCTCTGGGTTTCTTTTAGCCCTTCATTCAAGCACAGGCTAATGGGGGAAAACAAATGGACCCTTATAAAAGGTGTTCATGATAATGCCTTGTTTTTATCTTATATATGTGTTGTGTGTGTCTGTATACACATATATATATTGCACACGTGTGTGTAAATTGTTTATTGATAGGCAGAGGGAAGGAATATGATCTTTTTCATAATGTTGAGAATGGGTCTTACCCAAGATCACACTGCTTGGTGGTGGCAGAATGAGACGTAGGCTCAGATTTCCTGAATTCCAGCCCTGGTCCCTTTTATACTCCACACTGTGTTCCTTCTAACCTAGAGGCCTTATCTTTAGGTTCTGAATCAGAGCAAGAAGTAGATAATAGGGAAAATTAGGCAGGAGAGGCAGAATTTATTTATTTTTTCCTTTCTTTGCTCTATTTCTCTATTTGGATTTAGCCACACAGATACATGCTCTCTCAGAGTGATGTTATCTTTCACCTACAACTTAACTTAAGAATTATCAATCAGCCTCCAAAGAAACCAAGAACGAAAGGTTTAGTAAATTATAATGGGATTGTTAAGAAACCACATGTCGTTTCACTTCGAAAAAGAATTAAACTACTGACAACTCATAAAGGCTGGCTTTAGGAAGTTATTTTATAACTAAAGGGTTCCTTCTGTTGAGAAACTTTCCATGTCCCAATCCCAGGGTAGTAGCTACATACATTCCTAAGTGGTGGTGTTGTCTCGGATTGATAGTTGGAATTTCTTTACTAACTTCAGCCCACTGTGGGACCTCCTAATGCCCTGACCCAATCCCGCTGTGCAGAGCCATTGTGAATGGATGCCGAGCAACCTAAAACAACAGCAGGCTGCTCTTATGTTGTTCCCACCCAGGAGTGGTGAAAGGGCATAGGAAGGAGTCTGGAGAGCTGTACTACAGCATTGAAAAAGAAGGCCAAAGGAAGTGGTACAAGCGAATGGCTGTCATCTTGTCCTTGGAGCAAGGAAACAGACTAAGGGAGCAGTATGGCCTTGGCCCATATGAAGCAGTAACACCCCTCACCAAGGCAGCAGACATCAGCTTGGGTAAGACCTTTGCTTCCTGAGAAACTGCCTCCGGGCCCCTGCTTTGTGGTGGGAGGAGTGAATTCTAGAGCAGTAAGCATGCTTCCCTAAATCTTACTGTTCCTGTGGTGTTTGAGATGCTGATGAGCTGCCGTTTTCTGGAGCCACTGCCTACCTCTGTTTCCTTCCTGGGACCAGATAGTAAGTTCTCAGATTCTTCTGGCCTCCCCAGTTCTGCAGGGAGCCAGACATATTTCGGTCATGACTGAGACCGAAATGAAATGATGGTGGCTTGGAAAGAGGTTTCTGCCCCCGTGGGAGGTGGAGGAAAGGGTGTGGTGATCTCTAACTCAGGCTCTGCCCAGCTTCTTGAAGACCAGGGCCTCGGACCATGGGAGTTGACCAACCTTTGGCTTATCCTATCCTAGATAATTTGGTGGAAGGGAAGCGGAAACGGCGCAGCAACATCAGCTCCCCGGCCACCCCCACTGCCTCCAGCAGCAGCAGCACAACCCCTACCCGCAAGACCACAGAAAGCCCTCGTGCCTCCTCGGGAGTTCTCTCAGGCAAAAGAAAACTGATCACTTCTGAAGAGGAACGGTCCCCTGCCAAGCGAGGCCGGAAGTCTGCCACTGTGAAACCTGGTAAGTGCTCCCTTTTGCCTCATTCTCCCTCAGACCACTGTGGACTGCAGGGCCACCTGCTGGGGAGCTGCAGCCTGATAAGTGGCGATGGCCCCTCTGTCCTGGCTACAAAGATGGGGTCCCTCACAAGCCCTAGGTGGTACTCCGCTGACTGCATCCACCTTTATGCATCTCCCAGCAGAGTCCAGTAGAGGTAGACAGGACACGAGATCTTGATTGGAAACATCCGTTGACTTCTGAGTAGGTTCTAAGAGGGAAAGAAGTATTGAATTTTAAGCAGATTCAAAATTGGTGCAATTGGTCTTACATCTCTTCCTTTACCTGGCACCATCTTCTACCTCAGGAGGCTCTGCTTCCCCCTCTCTTGCCCTCAGGGTCCTCTGGCTCTCCCAGATTTCCTCTTGAAAGCTAGTACCTCCCTCTGCATCTCCCCTCCTCATACTGTTCGCCAAACAACTGTTTTCCAGTCCCTCATGCTTCATATTAACAGGAATTTATCCATCTCTGTTTACAGAGTCTCTGCTATGATCCATTCACAGCCACTGGGGTTCTAGAGACACAGGCGTAAAGGCCTCAGTGTTTGCCCTGAGGGAGCCCTCTCAGTGCAGCAAACTGAAGGACTTCATTGATTGTTACATTGTCCTGGCACCAGAACTTCTTTTGTTTGCTGTGTATTTGGGTTGTGTCCTCTTCATATCTGTCTCACACTTCTGTTGTGTTCAGGTTATGTGAGGCATGGAACTAAGTGCTTCACACATATTACCTCAAATGATCCCTGTGAGGTACAGGTGCTAGAATGCATTTTCCCGGTGAAGAATCTGAGGCACAGCAAAGTGGGCTAACTTCCCCAAGGTGACCTAGTAATCCAGAATTCACACTCAGGCAGTTTGACTTTCAAGTCCAGGCTTATACATACTACAGCAGACTGTTCTCCTCCTGCTGGTTTTGTTTTAGGGAGGCATGACCTGTCATCTTAGCCTCCTAATGAGGCTATGATTCCGCTTCTCCAAATCAGGTATTTGTTTTCTTTTTGAGGACTTATTGGGGCACTCGTAGCATGGGTGTTCTGGGAGTCCTGGGTTGGCTGGTTCGCTCACTCACCCCCAAGGGTTGGAAACTCGGACAGTTGAAGTGGGCTGGTTTGATGGAGCTCCATGAACGTGTAAGAACACTATTACCAAGTATTGTGTGCACCATTCTGGTGAGGGTCAGGGATAGGGTGGGAGTATCTGCCAGGGACATTTCTTGGGCTTTTTGTTGTTGTCTGTTTTTAAGGGCTGTTTCAAAATAACACATATCCTGGGGAATTGCGAGCACTGGGCAGAGAAAGTGGGCTGAAGATTTCCAAATATTTTTTCATTCTTACCTAAGCTTTGTTTGTTTTAGAACCACCACTTTCTTCAAATGATCTCGGAAGTATTTGGTTTCACTGTATAAAAACAATACTAGTTGATTTTCATTTATGAAAATCATGTATATATCATCATGACTGTAAAATTTAAATACATCACATTTCTCTACACTGTAAATTGGGTCCTGGGTTATTGAGTCCTAGGTTAATGGTCTTTGGTCAGTAGCTCAAAAGAGTTGATCAGGACACTGCCTACCCGTCCCGTTGTGCCCAGTTGGTGGTCTGTAGCCTTCTAGTAACTGTGTTCTGTCCTTTCCAGGGGCGGTGGGGGCAGGAGAGTTTGTGAGCCCCTGTGAGAGTGGAGACAACATGGGTGAACCCTCTGCCCTGGAAGAGCAGAGAGGGCCTTTGCCCCTCAACAAGACCTTGTTTTTGGGCTATGCTTTTCTTCTCACCATGGCCACAACCAGTGACAAGTTGGCCAGTCGCTCCAAACTGCCAGATGGTCCTACAGGAAGCAGTGAGGAAGAGGAGGGTAAGTCCCTAGGAAGCCCTGGGGGCTCTGACAC
The DNA here is from genome assembly GCF_054177405.1 of Leptonychotes weddellii. Lineage (NCBI taxonomy): Eukaryota > Metazoa > Chordata > Mammalia > Carnivora > Phocidae > Leptonychotes > Leptonychotes weddellii. The sequence goes on along the minus strand of NC_138377.1, from coordinate 75,919,999 downwards.
TTGGGCATTTTCTTCCTTTCCATTCACTCTGTGAGCCTGTAAAGGAAGCAGTGCCGGTGGCATCTGGGATCTTGGTCGGGGAAAATGAACGAGGCCTGCTTCTTGATTTACAGACTGTTCCCACAAAACTCCTCTTGGTGGCTCCTCAAAACAACACTGTGAGGCAGGTGGGAGAGATCTTACCATCCGCTTTACAGATGAGGAAACAAGCTTGGAGAGGTTAAATAATTGCTTTTTTCTGCAATAGTGGTAGACTTGGGACTAGAACCTCTGTTCATTTTATCCTACTGCAGTCATCCAGATCTGTCAAGTTTCTGAATGCCCTGCTGCTTTCCCATCTGTGTTCTAGGGCCAACTGCTAGAGCAAACCCACGTTGGGGCTGAAGTTCAGTCTCTTGAGGTCTGAGCATAAGACTGAGAATGTAGGGTGCCCAGAGCCCTAGGGTCATTACAGACAAACAGCTTCTAAGCCTTTTCAACTCTTGTATCTCTCTTCAACCTTAAACTACATCTATATATTGCATTTCTACGTTGTCTGTTAACATAGGGTTTGAGTGAAGGCTGCAGTGGGAAGAGGTAAAAATTGTTTCAACTGTCTAAAGAGTGTGTGCTCTAGGAGAGAAAATGGTCACATACAAATGTATGCACTATTAAGTGACTCAACAGCAGCATCCAGATGTTTCTGCGAAAGCTAAAGGTCCAGATGGGATGATGTTCTGCAGGTTAGAGTTGAATCTTGCAAGAGGGAATTGAATTAGGGAACATGGTTATCATAAAATAGCAGTACTGCAGATCTGTGATGGTTGGCATTTCAGGTGTGTGGATGACTCTTCGCTAACTAACCAAAACTCTATCTCACCAACCGCAGCCATGTGGAGGTCTGTAGAGACGTAGGAAGGGTGGTTGGGGAGTTCCAGGTAGGGTTTATGCTGTTTGGAAGGTGCATAAACAGAGTGATTGGTAAGATCGGCTCTGGCATGCGGGAGCAGGTGTGGTATGTGTGGGGTTTCAAGGTTAAGTGTGCACCCAGCCTTTTTTGTCAGACAGAATTGAGATAGGTATCACTGGAGATAAGGTTTATGAAGAGTTTCCTAGCCAAGAGTGTAGTTTCACTTTGATCATAATGAGTCCCTTGAGGATTGTGCGAAATGTGCTGTGGCATCAAAACAGTGTTTGTGGTCTTGTTTTCTTTTGCTTTTACAGTATTGCTAGACTCTGGACCTTCCTTATTCTCCAGCACACTCCTAGCCCTTCACTAGACCAGGACTTCATAAGGCAGTTCTGTAGATGTTTTATTTGTGGGTTGGTACAGCATGGTCAAGAAAGCCAGCTTTGGTATGAGATGCAGATGGTCCAGTTCCTTAAAAATCTGTGACCCTGGGTGAGATTAATAAACTCAGCTCATAAAAATTCCCTCCATTGCTGATATATCAAATGTTTTTAATCTCAACCTTGTAACCAAAAAGTGAGGGGAGGTAGGCCTTGTCTAAATGAGGAGGAAATTGGGCATTTTTTAGGGAGATTTCCAGGTTTTTTAAAGATTTTATTTGACAGAGAGTGCACAAGCAGGGGGAGCAGCAGACAGAGGGAGAGGCAGGGCTAAGCAGGGAGCCTGATGCAGGGCTGGATCCCAGGACCCTGGTTTCGTGACCCGAGCCAAAGGCAGATGCTTAACCGAATGAGCCACCCAGGTGCCCCGATTTCCAGGTTTCTTGTGGAAAATGTGGTTATAGTGAACATGTCTGTTTTATGTTGCTCCTTTATCATTGGACATTGCAACAGTACCAAAGTCCTTGATATTTTTGGCACATTGAATGTCCCTCAATCTCAAGAAGCCTGAAGACATTTTTACTAAAACAATCTTCTAACAGAGTATTAACAGTTTTAAAGAAAAATGGGAATTTCTTAGATGTTACTTTAGATCAGGAGCTCATAAAATATTTGAATCCATTTAGTGAGACCTATTTATTAATGAATTAAGAATATGGCACCTGGTATTGTTGGGAGGCATACCATCAGGGACCTATCAGCCATGGGGATTTGACTCTACAGTTGGGTTCATTTAGTACCTTTGTCCTTGATTTAGATGATGGAATTAAAAACCTGTTCATTTTAGCCTCTGGTGGGGCAGGGCCACTCATAAGCTGCAAAAAAGAAAAATCCAAAATGAGAAAAAGTAGAGGAGCGGACTACTGCCTAGGTGGGGTAATACTTTGATTACACAGATGCGAAGAAATATAACTGGGGATTAAAATCTAAATAGGTCAGGACTAGAAACAGACCTGGATTAAGCAGACATAACATTGAAGTTTTGGGAAAAAGGACCATGCGAGGCCTTGGCAGTAACTCAGCAGTAGAGTGTTGGTACTGAAAATTGTGACGAGGTATATTGAGATGGATCAACAGGATGTGGTGACAAGGCTGAGAAATAGTCCTGCTATATTCTGAGTTTTTTACAACCATTTAGAGTTTCCAGTGTGAGTCTCATTTTAAGAGGAACATGGAGGATGCTTGGTCAAGAGAAGAGCGATGAAGGTGAATGGGCTTGCCAGTCAGACCTACCCGGAGGTGTAGAGGCCTGAGTGTGGGGCACCCTGCACTTCCAGGCAGCTCCAGCAGGCAGGGAGGGCACCACAGGGCTGGCCTCTCTGCCAGGGGTCTGCTCTGCCGGCGTTTACCATTGGGCATGAGGGGGATGGGGAGTGGTCCTGGCACTGAACTCTGAACTGAAATTGGTTGGGTTTTTTATTTGTGATAAGTTCATTAGAACTTAATTTCTCAGAAGTCCTAATTAACTAAAATCTCTAATGTCTTGCTTTTTTCTTTTCTTTTTTTAATGTGTTATTTATATATGAGAGGAGCAGATATTTGGTCAAAAGAAGCAATTTCTAATTGCCTAGGGTCATTACAGCTTCAGCCTCATCTCTCATAACTTCTACTTCACCCTCAAGACTGTAATGCAGTCATTGATGTTCAGTGTCCTGAGGTACTTCAAGATCATCAAAGGTAGATAGTTTTCAATAAAAAGGTTGAAATAGGATTTTTCTGGCTAACCTTCACTTAATCAGTTACATTTTAGAAACCCTACTTACTTTGAGCATTCTGGTTCTTCAAAGTTTTAGTGTATAGGGGGTAAAAATGCTGATTAAGGGGGAGTTTGAAGGCTTTGTTAGAAAAAGTGCTTAATCAGCTATTCTTCGTCTCCACAAGCCAGCAGAATTAGAGGAAATGGGCGTAGTTTGCAGGAGAGATTGAGGGTAGACCTAAGGGACAGCGTCCTGATGGTAAGGGTTACTCAAATTGGAATACCTCACCATGGGAACTGGTTGTGTGTCCATCCCTGTTAACAGTCCCATGACTCCGTACAGAAACCTTTGACGTTTTTAGGTCTAGGACCCACCCCATTTCTCATCTTCCCCACCCCTTCTGCTCTTGTCCCTTCTTTTGGCAGCATTTTGTAATCCTCATGACAGAGCTCTTTCTGACCCATGGGAAAACCTTTGATCTGTCTGTCTTTGGGATATAGTGCTATAGAGATAGCGGGGGGAGTGTAAAAGGAGGCAGTAAGAAGCAGGCTTAAAGTAGCGAATAAGAAACCAACTAGTAATTATGATCTTGGTTGTCTGTTTTTTTAAATAGAATTTTTAGAAATTCCTCCTTTCAACAAGCAGTATACAGAATCCCAGCTTCGAGCAGGAGCTGGCTATATTCTTGAAGACTTCAATGAAGCCCAGGTGAGGAGTTTCTTTGTGTCGCTTCCTGGAGGGGCAGGGGTGAGAAGAGCCTGACAGGGAGGGGATGGGGAGGTTGGGTACACCAGGTGGACAGTTCAGGCACTGGGAAACTGCTACAAGGTTTTGCATGAGATAGAATTTTTACTTGTGTGTAAGGAAGAGAAATTAGAACCCTTGTTTGTTAAAGGCTGTGGTTCTGTTTCTGGGACAAAAGCAGATTCAAATTTGTGTTTAATAGAAATCCCTATTACAGTGTTGCTGATTCTCAGCCTGGAAGGTTGAATACCTGCGATTGGGTTGTCCCTTGAGGGTTCAGGCCCCCAGAAAAACCTGCAGTTGAGGCAGGGAGAGTATCTAGGGAAGTCACTTGGGCCTTTCATTGAGAAAGGAAGCGTTGGGCAGAAGGATAGGCTCAACCGCATTTTGGGTAGTATTTGGAAGTGTTTAGATCTGTCCCCTGCGACTCAGGGCTGCTCTTCAGGGGCTTTCTACAGAAGTCACCAAACCCATTGGTTTTGTTCCTTTTCTTCCAGTGTAATACAGCCTACCAGTGTCTCCTAATTGCGGATCAGCACTGTCGAACCCGGAAGTATTTCCTGTGCCTTGCCAGTGGGATTCCTTGTGTGTCTCATGTCTGGGTCCATGATAGTTGCCATGCCAACCAACTCCAGAATTACCGCAATTATTTGCTGCCTGCTGGGTACAGCCTTGAGGAGCAAAGAATTCTGGATTGGTGAGTATTTGAGAGCCCATCTAGGATGGTAGGCAGGAAGACAGCAAGCTTTTGGAGGGGGAGAATCTAGGTGAGAGTATTTCTAGAAACTAGAATCGTCATAGGATAAATTAGAGAATTTGAGTTCATTTCAGCAGTTCATCTAGTTTATGTCCCTGAGGTATCCTGGTTAAGGACCTTTTTGAAAATGTGTGGGGATTTCCATGTAGGTGTTTAGTAGTCTTGACCTCTAAGGTTAAGGGACTAAGTTTTAAGCAAGGCATTTTATTCTCAGTCCCAGGACGGACCTGGACAGCAGAACGGCTGTATTAGAAGGCTAGGATCCCAGAGAATAGACATGATTCACAGGAGAGAAGGGGAGTGGTGCCCTAATGCAAGGCTTTGGAAAACATTCACACGTGCCCAAGTCCCTTTGCAGAGGGGCTCTTGTTGGATGTAATCTGTCATGCTGAGGTCTTTTCCAATTCCAAGGTGCTGTGTCTCTGACTCCTTCATAGGCAACCCCGTGAAAACCCTTTCCACAATCTGAAGGTACTCTTGGTGTCAGACCAACAGCAGAACTTCCTGGAGCTCTGGTCTGAGATCCTCATGACTGGGGGGGCAGCCTCCGTGAAGCAGCACCATTCAAGTGCCCATAACAAAGGTACCTGGAAAGTGTGTGTGGTGTTATTGCTCCAAGGATGTCCTTAGACCCGTAGGTGTTAGGCCTTGCAGTCTGATTGGTTGACATTATCCATGTTTCTAAAAGAAAGGTACCACCTTCAAGAGGTGAGCCACTAGGAGTGAGGCAGTGGGCTGTTGATGCTTCTACTGGTGTCCAGTGGTGTATTTATAAACATATCTATAAGGTTAGCATATAGTGATTATAACTTTTCATTTTTGGTTGTGATCAGTAACACTGTTTGACATAAAAGGCTTCAGTTTGGGCACAATGCGACATACTGGCTAGGAAGCACATCTTTTTTAATGGAAGGCTAAATTGAGTCTCCTCTCCTCCCTCACCTTCCCCTGCTTCCTGCAGATATTGCGTTAGGGGTATTTGACGTGGTGGTGACGGATCCCTCATGCCCAGCCTCGGTGCTGAAGTGTGCTGAAGCTTTGCAGCTGCCTGTGGTGTCACAAGAGTGGGTGATCCAGTGCCTCATTGTTGGGGAGAGAATTGGATTCAAGCAGCATCCAAAATATAAACATGATTATGTTTCTCACTAAGGATACTTGATCTGAATGATTTTATTCCCTGCTGTTGTGGAGATTGTGTTTTAACCAGGTTTTAAATGTGTCTTGTGTGTAACTGGACTCCTTGCATGGATCTTGTATATAGTTTTATTTGATGGACTTTTATGATAAAATAAATGTTGAATCTCTTTGGTTGTAATAACTGGGATTTCTTCATCCATTTCTTTGAACTTAGTTGCAGAACAAATAGCAAGACAAACATAGTACCTTCTCTGCGGTTTCCAATAGGCTTGTAGGAGGACAGCTAGCCAAGGAAAATAACTAAGTGAATTTTAAAATTTTCTGTGGCATCTTTGTCAAAAGGTTATCCTGGGCTGTCTAAAATTTGATACTTCCAAAAACCCGATTTTACAGTAGGCCCAGATCAATAGATGTAGCAAAAGTTCAATGGAATGGGGCACTTCCTGGCAATTAAAAAATCTTTTTAGAGTTGAGCTGACCTGTGGGTACTGTACTCTGAGAACTAAAAAGGAAAAAGCCCCAATTGCTGTGAAAGGGCAGCGACTGTAAGCCTGATGGGATGACTTTCTGCAAGGATAAACACGAGAAACACAGGGACAACACTTGGAAATGTTAGCAGCTCTGGCCAGAGGTCCAATTTTATAACTATTATTGCTGTCACGGTTACTAGAAGCTATTCCTTCTCTACCCCTAGCAGCATCCCTGTTGATGTCCTCTCATTCTCTGAAGCAGGAGTTAAAAGGTTTTTCTTGCCAATCAGTAAATATTTTAGGCTTTCTGGACCATTTGATGTGTCACAAATACCTTTGCCATGATAGCATGAAAGCAACCATAGACAATAGATAAATGAGTGTGGCTGGGTTCCAATAAAACTTTATTTACAAAAACGGGTGGCGGGCCATAGTTTGCTAACTTCTCCATAGACAGCAGTGGAAGGGGTCACCTTCACACAATTGTAGGAAACAGGACGCAGTGTGTGGTAGAGGATATTCTGTCACAGAGATAAGGACCAGAGTCACTGGCTACAGACTGAAGCCGGAATGCTGCATTCTTTTTTCGTATAGAGGGAGTTGTTCAATAAACATTTATTTTGGTTCACACCAAGATGAACATTAATAATTACAGTAACGGTTGGGCCAGATCAAGGGAACCTTAATTCCTGTGGTTCTTCCAAAAGGGGATAATTAGACTCGTAGTTTTCAATATTTGAAATCTAAGAATTTGACCTCAGCTTTTTCTTAAGGACCCCTTTTCTTTGTTGTTAAAATAGTAGTAACACTTTAAATACATTGTCCATAGCTAGAATTGCCCTATTTTCCAGTCTGAAATAATTGGAAGTTACTACTTACTGCCGTCTCTCGCAGCTTGAACAGTACCTAGGCACCTCGTAGGTGCTCAGCAAATGGTTGTGTCCAATAGATGTCCTCCGTGTAGTGGGTCTTGCAGGGTCACCACGTGCCCTCCGTGGTGGGTGAGGCAAGAGCTCCCCTACGGTGGGGCAGACCGTTCCACATGGGGAAGGATTTGTACCCACGAATGTTCAGTAGTAGTAGCTTCTAGGAGGAAAAGGTAGGGCCCTCAGTAGGCTGCAGGCATTTGTTGAGTGGCTGGAGAGTGGGCTGTTTTGAATCTTCTGTCAGATTTGGGAACATGGTGAGAGACTATTGATTTGTGAACCAGGTATTTTCACATCCCGAAACTATAAAAGAAAAAAAAGAGCCTCATCAAATATGCTTTCCCAAGATTTTCTTCAAAGAAAGAGGAATCAGGGCAGCCTGTGATCTACATAATGTCATCTTCTAAAACTCAATTTTCTTTGACTCTTGCTGAAATCACTTAGGAAATATCTGCTTGAGGACATCTGACAGAGAGAAAGGAGAACAATAAAGTGCTTTTTAAAAATATAAGAGACCTCTGAGAAAAGCCAACCACCACTGAATCTACTGGATTAAAAAGCTAAGAATTAGAAGGGGCGATCACCTTTCCCTGGCGTGGCTGGGGGCCAGGGAGGCAGGGTGCCTGAGGCTGCAGAGCTGGTTAATGTCAGACCTGGGAACTAACCACAGCCACTCCGCTTCCCAGTTCTTTCTTCCAGCCCAGCTGAGAACTAAAACTCCATCTCAGCATCAGTTTTAGTATTTTACTATGACAATGGCTTTTATTAGAAAATAAGCTTCATTAAAATTAATAAAGATCAAACACACCCCTTTATCTCTCTGAGCTTTAATTAGTTTCCTTGTTTATAAAATGAGGCCATTTGGATGAGACAGTGGCTAACGTCTCCCAGCTCTGGAATTATAACTTGTTAAAAAAGACAGACACACACACACACACACACTCTCTCTCTCTCTCTCTCCACAGACTTCCCCAAGGCTGGTTCCTACCTGCCCAGAGTTCCGCCAGCCTGGGTGTAATATTTGTTATAATCTAGTCGTAAGAGTAGTTGAGCCAAATCTGAGTTGATCTGATGGTTCCGAACACTGGAGAGAATCTTGAATAGCAGTGAAGACTGGCGGCTAAAGCCCTGCAGAGAGGAGTCGGGCTGTCATTCCTCTCAGACTCACCAACTGTCCGTGTGGAGTGAGGCGGGAGGGGGGAGCTCGTTGAAAAACTCTTGCTCAAAATTCTACAGCACCAGCTGGCCTTCCCACAGCCTCGCTTCTCTTAGCTCCTAAAAGGTCTTCTTAGTACCGAGTCCACAGATAGCATGACTTTCTGTGGAAGTACACTCCCATTCTCAGTAGGAAGTTAGCATCCGCTTTCAAATTAATATATTGTTTTATACTGGGGCCGGGGAGAGCCTGCGTGTTTTTGTTCGAGTCAGATAATTACAATCCCAGTGAAACAGAGTTCGCTCAAGAAAGGAAGGAGGTTGGATAGGAGAATGTGAGAAAAAAGCCAATGCATGTCTGTGGGCTGAAGAAACTATTCACGGCTGAACTATTTTTGAATGCTGAGATGGCACATAACTATCTGCTTCAAAATGAACTGATACCAACATTTTAATCTTTGTATCTTGTTATTTCTGTGTGTACATTATGTATTGGGGAAATGCTTTATTGACGCAGAGGGAAAGCTCATGATTCCCCATTGGCAAAACCACCTCTACCCTTTGGACAGGGCTGCATACTGCCAACAGCCAGGCAGACTCACCTTCACCAGGATGCTCAGCTGGGCAGCCCCACGTTCATCCAGTGGGCCCAGGTTCTGACTGACCAGCGAGCAAAAGCTGTGACAGAGATCTAGAATTTCGTTCAGGCAGTGAAACACCTACCCAGGAAACAGTTGGTATTAGGAAAAGAAGGAAGATACATGTATGAAATTAAAGATTTGGGAAAACAGAGCTACCTTATTCCCATTCTTTGACCTCAGGAGAGACAATGTCACGTGTCAGTCCTGCGGCCCCTCAAAATGCAACAAGTGTAAACCAAACTCTTCCCTTCCTGGCAAAGATGCTATCATTCTCTGAGTTACCCCTGCACAAAACTTCCACTGTAGCCACATCACACCAGTCATCATTTCTTGGACCTACCAAGTGTGCTCCTGCCCTGAGCTTTGCTTCCACTGTCGTTCCCTATACCCGGGATCCTCTCCTTAATGCCAGTTCACGTTCCACCTTCTCAGTGGAGCACTCCCTTCCCCGTGTAGCCGTTAGTGATCCCCCTGCTTCTCTCTCTCTATTATCTGTACTGTTCTCTTGGCCTCTGTTCAGGCCACCTGTGTTGTTACTGATCTGTGTTTGTATGTATGTATGTATGTTGTTTCTCCAACTAGATTGTGAGCTCCTTAAGGGCAGAGCCATGACTTATACCTCTTTGTATCCCCAGTGCCTTGCATACAGTAAGCACTCAATAAATATTTAATGGTGACCACCTGCGCTGATCTTCTGCTTTTCCCAAGGAGTGCTCGTGCCATACGAGGATAGTCTGCCTGTCACGATGGCTTTTGGCGTTGTCAGTTCACAGAAAGAGCCCTTGGGAGTGGCATCTGTGTAACCAGCTCTCCCTTAGTGCAGCACACATAGCTCCGAATAGGAACAAAAGAGAAGGCCGTAGAGTTGGTGGTGTGGCAGAACTGAGGGAGAACAGCTGGCTGACATCTGAGATGAAGTGTCATCTATGTAACCTGTATAATCAGAGAAACTATGAGGGGTCATTTCAACCTTCCCGCTTTCTGTTCTGGAATTGGCAAGCACTTGTGAGCTTTAAAAAACACTAGTGCCTGGGTTTCACTCCAGAGATTCTAATTTAAGTGCTCGGGATCCCAGATTTTTTAAAGCTTCCAGGTGATTCCCACGTGTAGCCAAGGTTGAGAAGAATTCCCCTGAAGGAGATGTACACACACACATACACAGAGAGGGAGACACTACTCCACTTCTCTGTGAAAACAACTCTCAACTGGTCGATCCCGATCCAAAAGATTGCTAAGAAAGTAAGTACGATATATGCTTTTCGTTAGTCTTTCTGTGGTGTCAGAAAGGTTTTTAAAATTAAATCCTTCCCTTTGAGGGTTCAGCACATATTCTTTCTTCTATAGCTGCTCACCACATCCCTAGGATACAATATTTCAGAAATTCAAAGACATTTAAGATCCCTTTTAACATTCCCTTTCAGTTTTGCTTTAAGTTGTGAAAAAGGTCTGAAAATGGAGATCGAGCAATTGTTTAATGATATTTCCATATCCTGGCAACTCGGGATCTAAGGGAACAGTCAGGGGAGAAGCAGTCTGAGGAAACCAACAGCCCTACTTACAGGTTTCAACAAGATAAAGGACTGAGCCAGCAAATTGCTAAGGAAGTGGTCGTGAGCCAATCGGATGCTTTCAAAGTCGCGGGTAGAATTGATCTGATGCAGCAGCTGTGAGAACTGAGACTCCAGCACATCTACCTGATGGGCAGTGACACACAAATACTTTCAGGACCTAGCACATTCTAAGCACTCGAGGACATTAAGATGCCTGACAGTAAGAAAGAGAAATTCTCCTTCCTATTCAAGCCACTTTAAAGCTGACCAAAGGCTTCCTTATGTTGCTTAGCCTTGTAGAAAGTTATCTGCCTAATGCCTAATAACCTCCAAAGTTCTGGCAGATCCCCCCGCCTCATGCCACATCCCCTCCACTGACTGACTTGGTTAAGTCCTAAAAGGTCTTCTTCCAGACATTCTAGCCAACTCTAAAAATGAGGGTCAAATCAACAAGAATTAAATACTGCATTGCTGACAAGAACCCCAAACTCCTCATTCTCCTTCCATTTTATTCCCACTTTCCTCTAAAATGCCACCAAGAAACCCCGCCCGGTGATAAAATCTGTAAATTTTCTCAACCCCCAACATTTCATCCAATGCAGGATTGCAGCCCCTCTTCAGTAAACCCTGCCAACCTCCCAGACTTTTCTTCATACTCCTTCCTCCTATTCATCCCTCGGCCCAGACCTGGAGATAGTACTGAAGATTATCCACCAAGAATGCCATGTGATTTCTTAGGCGCCACTTGACTGCGTCGGTCTGGTTGGACTTGAGGTGCTTGCGCTGCATCTGGAGGGCCCAGCAGTGCTGCAGCTCGGCCTGCACCCGGCGCACGCTCAGTAAGTACTTGAAAACAACATTGTACCTGGGACAGAAACGTCAGGCTCTTCAAGAATACAACTTCACTCCCCACCTCACCTGCATGACACACCCTAGGACTCTGTGCCTGCCACCCGTCCCCCAAAAGGCAGGAAGGAAAGGAGAATGGCTAGAGCCATGGATGAATTTACTGTGGCTTATTTATATGGTGGAATACTACATAGCTGTCAAAATGAATGCGCTTCAGCTGCACAACCCAAGATGACTCCTAGCAATAGGATTCTGAATAAAAAAGGTAAATCTCAGATTACATATAGCCTTATATACTTTTTAAATAAGGCTTAATAATAATAAAATAATGTTTAATAAAACAACCGAGTAGAAAAAAAACATACTTTGAGCTCTAGCCGGAGCACAACAGCTGCCGTCCTCCAACCACGGCAGGGGCCAGCACAGGATTTGAGAGATTCATAAATGGTGTGGGGACGGACTCCACAGGCGACCACTAGCCAAGCATGCTTCTCCAGCCTCCCTTCCCCTAGAGCTCTGCTTCCTTGGCTTGGGGACATGAGGTCCTGACGGAGCCGAGCAACAGCACCTGGCAGGCT
>NC_138377.1:75853678-75907666 GCF_054177405.1 Leptonychotes weddellii | reverse complement strand
GTGGTGATGGTTGCACAACACTGAATATACTAAAAACCACTGAATTGTACACTATTTTTTTTTAAGATTTTATTTATTTGACAGAGAGAGAGAGCACAAGCAGGGGGAGCAGCAGAGGGAGAGGGAGAAGCAGATTCCCCGCTGAGCTGGGAGCCCGACGTGGGGCTTGATCCCAGGACCCTGGGATCATGACCTGAGCTGAAGGCAGACGCTTAACCGACTGAGCCACCCAGGCGTCCCATAAATAAAATCTTTAAAAAAAAGGGGTGGGGGGGGTGCCTGGGTGGCTCAATCGGTTAAGCATCTGCCTTCGGCTCAGGTCATGATCCCAGGGTCCTGGGATCGAGCCCTGATTCAGGCTCCCTGCTCAGTGGGCAGTCTGCTTCTCCCTCTGCCTCTGCCCCTCCCGCTCATGCTCCCTCTATTTATCAAACAAATAAAATCTTAAAAAAATAAAAAAGCTTCTGCACAGAAGAAATAACAAATTTAAAAGACAACCTCCAGAATGGGAGAAAATATGTGCAAACCACATATTTGATAAGGAATATCTGAAATATATAAAGAAGTCCCACAACTCAATAACAACAACAACAAAACACAAACAATCCAATTAAAAAATGGGCAGAGGAACTAAACATGTATTTTTCCGAAGAAGACATACAGATGGCCAACAGGTACATGAAAAGATGCCCAATATCATTAGCCATCAGGGAAATGCGAATCAAGACAACAATGAGCTATCATTTCACACCTATTAGAATGGTTATCATCAAGAAGAGGTAACAAGGGACGCCTGGGTGGCTCAGTTGGTTAAGCCACTGCCTTCGGCTCAGGTCATGATCCTGGAGTCCCGGGATCGAGTCCCGGGATGGAGTCCCGCATCGGGCTCCCTGCTCGGCGGGGAGTCTGCTTCGCCCTCTGACCCTCCTCCCTCTCATGCTCTCTGTCTCTCATTCTCTCTGTCTCAAATAAATAAAATCTTTAAAAAAAAAAAAGAAGAGGTAACAAGTTGTTGGTGAGGATGTGGAACAAAGTAACCCTTGTGCTCTGTTGGTTGGAATGTAAATTGGTTCAGCCACTATGGAAAACAGTATGGAGGTTCCTGAAAAATTAAAAATTGAACTACCATATGATCCAGAATTCTACTTCTGGGTATATACACAAAGGAAACAAAACAGGATTATCAAAGAGATACGTACACTCCCACGTTTACTGCAGCATTATTCACAATAGCCAAGATATGGAAACAACTAAGTGTCCATGATGAATGAACAGATAAGATGTGATATATAATGAAATATATTTCAGTCATGAAAAAGAAGGAAATTCTGCCACTTGTGACAACATGGATGGACCTTGAGCATAGTATACTGAGATACATCAGAGAAAGAAATACTGCATGATAGCATTTATATGTGGAGTCCAAAAAAGCCAAACTCATAAAAACAGAGTAAAATGGTGGTTACCAGGGGCTGCAGGGTAGGGGGATAGGGAGATGCTTTTTAAGGGTACAAACTTGCAACTAGTATGTCAGTCAGTCCTGGAGATCTAAGTCATGGTATAGTGAATATGGACAACAAAGTTGTACTATAATCAAATTTGCTAAGAGACTAGATCTTAATTATTCCCACCACAAAAAAGAAATGATAGTTATGTGCTATAACAGATGTGCTAACTATCCCTACAATGAAAATCTTATTAGAATACATAAATGTGTCAAATCAACATGCTGTATGTAATACCTTAAATTTATACAATGTTATATATCAAATACATTTTGATTAAAAAAATAAAAGCACATGTATTAACGGTGAAAAATAAAAAATGAAAACATGTAATAAAGATCCTCAATAAAACAAAGTTTAAAAAAAATTATATGTTCAGGATACTTTGAGAAGAGTTATTTCAGGGAATGGGTGTGCTAGCTCTTCTATGATGCATTTAGAGAAGTGTTTATAAACACTTGTAATAATGGTATTTATAAAAGTAGTACCTAATTGCTATGAAATGAGTGCTCAAGTGCAGGGATATGTTTGCCATTCAGCAATGCATTTAGAGAAATGTTTAAAATAGTGATATTAATGATGGTTATAGGAACATTTTGTGCAAGCTTAAAAAAAGGAATAAACTATTGATACATGCAACATGGATTAACCTCAAAATAACCATGAGGAAAAGCAGCCTGACCCATCTCCTCCCCCAAAAGAGTACATACTGTTTGAGTCCATTTATATAAATTCTAGAAAATGCAAACTAATCTCTAGTGACAGAAAGCAGATCAGTGGTTGCTTGGGGGCACAGAGGTAAAAAGCGTTGAAAATAAAGGATGGAAGAAGATATGAGGTAAATAATGACCTGGAAGAAAGGTGGGTAATGACATTAACTAAGAAAATAGATTTTAAGTAAAAAAAAAAAAAATATATATATATATATAATATAGAAATGAATATATATCATAAGTGATAAAGAGGACATTATATATACATAAAAGGAAAACAATAAATATATATTCATTACAAATATGCACATGCCTAACATACAGCTTGGAAATGAGATATTAGAACATGCATAGAACTCTAGACTCACAGAATATATACTCTCTGAGCACAGGCAGAACTAAAAAACAAGAAACAGGCCCTACATTAATCCATAATGGAAGCCTCAATCAACTCCAAAGGACCTATCTACAGACTGTGTTTTCCAACTATACTGCAATCAAAATTAAAAATAAATCCCTGGGGTTAAAAAGAAAATCAGAAAGAAAATAAAAAATTATTTAAGAACAGGATGATAATATATATACTCCATGCTAAAAACTTGTAGGGCAAGGTCAAAGCAATATGGAAAGTTTTATATATATTTCCTAGGAAGCAAAGGTTACAAATAGAAAAGTCAAGTTTTCAACCTAGGAAACTGGCAAAGAGTAACAGAAAACTCAAAGAAACAAGAAGGAAGAAAAATAATAAAGGCAGATATCAATGAGATAAAGAAAAAATAGGGTAATAAAAACACAAGCCGGTTCTTCAAAAAGATTAGTAAGATTCAACAGTAAAAGATTAAAATAAAATACAAAGTAAAACAAATAGCTACAGATTTTCTAAAAAATTAAATCTAGATGAAATGGGCCTTCCTGGAAAAGTAGAAAATATCAAAATTGGTACAAGAAATAAAGGTCTTGAACAGACTAACATAGGTTTAAACACACTGAATTGGTAAAGATTTTCCTCCCCCCCCCCTCCTTTTTTAAAAGATTTATTTATTTGAGAGAGAGAGAGAGAGGACACATGTGGGCGGAGGGGCAGAGGGAAAAGGAATAGAAATCCTCAAGCAGACTCCCTGATGAGCGTGGAGCCCCATGTGGGGCTCTATCCCCAGACCCGGAGATCATGATCTGAAACAAAATCAAGAGTCAGATGCTTAATCCACTGAGCCACCCAGGCTCTCCCAAGATTTCCCCGTCTTAAACAACCTAGCTTAGATAATTTTTCAGGTAAATTCAATAAGACTTCCAGTAACAACTCCTATCTTAATTATTCTAGAAAAAACAAAAGTGATAGATACCTAGCTCATTTTATGAGGCTTATACAGTCTTTGTTCTGCAACCACATGGGAATAAAACCAGAATCATCTAATTTCACTAGTAAATGTAGATGCAAAAATTCCAAGTATTATACTGGCTAACCAAATCCAACAGTGTATTAAAAAATACAATCTCATGTTTTCAAGTACAGTTTATCTCAGGAAGATTCAACATCTGAAAATCTAACCGGGAATTTACCCTATGAGTAGATTGAAGGAGAAAAAGAACCCAGAGCAAGAAACTGCACCATCATCGATATAGAAAAAGCAGTTGATAAAATTCAACATCTATTTATGATAAAAACACATAGCAAACTAGAAAGAAGATAACTTTTTTAACCTGATAAACTTATGTTGCCAAAAGCCTACAGCAAACATTAGAGTAATAGAGAAACTGTCAATGCATGATCTTTAAGAGCCAACAAAGCAAAAATGCCCACTATCGCCTCCAGTGGTTAACATGGTTTATATCAACTATCACTCCAGCTGTTTAATGTAGTATTAGAGATCCAAGACTGTAAGAAAAAAAAAAAAAGAAGTCTAAAATTGGAAGTTGTAAAACTCATTATTTCCAAATGATATGATCATTACTTAGAAAAATCAACAGAATCAACAAACTATTAGAACTAAAAAAAAGGGGGGCGCCTGGGTGGCTCAGTCGTTAAGCGTCTGCCTTCGGCTCAGGTCATGATCCCAGGGTCCTGGGATTGAGCCCCTCATCGGGCTCCCTGCTCAGCAGGAAGTCTGCTCCTTCCTTTCTCACTCCCCCTGCTGTGTTCCCTCTCTCGCTGTCTCTCTCTGTCAAATAAATAAATAAAATCTTAAAAAAAATTAACCCACAAAAATTAATACTGCCATTTCTCTACATAAAAACAGTAACCAACAACAAAAAAATCAAAATAACAAATATCTAGGAATTAATTTTCAAAATCTTTTAAGTACTAAAAAATATACAGAAAAGTACACAAATAATAAGTTTACAGCTTGGAGAATTTTCACAAATTGAATACACTTGTATAACCAGCACCTTGAAAGCCCTCTTCCTGTCCTTCCCATTGACCAAGGTCAAATACTATCCTGACATAACACCAGATTAGTTCTGCATTTGAACTTTTTTTTTTTTTTTTGGAGAGAGAGAGAGTCAGGTGGGGAAGGGGCTAAGGGAGAGGGAGAGAAAGAATCTTAAGCAGGCTCCATGCCCAGCTCAGAGCCCAATGTAGGGCTCAATCTCACGACACTGAGATCACGACCTGAGCTGAAATCAAGAGGTAGATGCTTAACTGACTGTGCCCCACCCAGGTGCCCCTGCATTTGAACTTTTATATTAAACTTTATATTAACTGTTTTTGAACTTTATATAAATTCATATAGTATGTATACTTAAAAAAATAGAGAAAGAGAAAACCAAAAGGGGAGGAGTATGATATATTTCCAAGACACTCCCCCCTTTTTCCTTCTGAAAAGTAAACTCTATTTTCATTACTAGAAATTGTTATTTTAAGAGAATACCTTTAAAAAAGGCCTATTAGCTACAATTGTAAAAAACTTCAGTGAGTCTGAACTTCCATTCTTTATCTATCATTTTTACAAACTGGAAATGTAATTTCTACCAATATCCACATTTCAGAATTTCACAAGAAAAAAAAATTTGAAATCTTGTATAAATTCAATAAGATTTTTACTTTCCTCCATGAATTAACTCCAGAGTTATCACAAGAATAATAAAAGAACAGAAACAGATTTAATAAAATAAGATGAAAGGACCTCAAGACACCAGCCCCCTAGACAAGGGCTGCCTTGGCTATAGGCGGAGGGGCAGGATCTTGAAATTATGACAGGACAAAAGCATGTATTCTAGAGAGTTTAAATATTTACTTGCCCATAAAAAATCAAATGAATGTCACCTTATGATCTAATATTCTGTCTCCATTACAGCTATCTGCCATGCCTACAATTTTTGAGACAGTGACTGGAAAAGGAAATCATATTCACAACAGATTACTATGCTTCCATTGTGAGGGTATCTGATACTAAGCTTCCTAGCAGTTCTAGATCCTGCAGTGCACTGGGTATGCTTCAAAATCACTTGCAGTGGTTTGTTTGCTGGTTGTCTAGTTGGATGGTGTAAATACAAGTACCTACTCCCTCTCTCCTGATGTAGATCTACCAGTCAGCAGCTCTGGAGGTGAGGACTTATACAAGTGCATGGTTTTTTTTGTTTTGTTTTTAAAGATTTATTTATTTGACAGAGAGAGATGAAGCGAGAGAAGGAACACAAGCAGGGGGAGGGTCAGAGGGAGAAGCAGGCTTCCTGCTGAGCAGGGAGCCCGATGCAGGGCTCGATCCCAGAACCCTGGGATCATGACCTGAGCCGAAGGCAGACGCTTAATGACTGAGCCGCCCAGGCACCCCTACAAGTGCATGTTTTAAGATTTTCCGAAGCAATGCTATGCACAGCCAAAGTTGAAAACCACTAATACAGTAAACAAAACAACTGACTAAACTAAAAATCTCATTTCACATTATCAGACACCTGTGAGCCAAATTTTATTTTAAGCCACAGCACAGATACACATCTGAAAAATCACTGGTCACAATCTAAGTTGGTGGATGAAGCACAATTCACTTAAGAACACTGAACTAGGGGGCGCCTGGGTCAGTTAAGCCTCTGATTCTTGATTTTGGCTCAGGTCATGATCTCAAAGGTCCTGGGACTGAGCCCTGCATCAGGTTCCCTGCTCAGTGGGGACTGTGCTTGTCTTCCTCTCCCTCTGTCCCCCTGCTCGTGCTCGCTCTAAGTAAATAAATCTCTTAAAAAAAAAGAACACTGAACTAGGAGTTATAAGACCTGTTCTGACGTCACCTTTGTTACTTACTGTGCAACAGCAGCCAAATTAGCTTTCTATTTTATTCATTTGTAAAAATGGAAAAATAATACTTGTTCTGTGTTCCTCATAGGGTTATTATACCCATAAATGAAAAAGGAATAAAGCCATCTAAAATATAAGGCGCTAAATTTATAGTCAAAATCTGTTGATTCCTTGCAATTATTGCCAACTACATTGACAGATTCAAAATGATGACTGTCTGAATTTGAAAGTGAGACCTCCCTTTATTCAAGTAGCTAGCTAGCAAACTCCTGTCAGGTGTGAAGACTAAAGCAGTTCCGCCTCTATTATGAAAAACTTCTTGCCCTTTGACTCTCACAATTCCCTCCAAGCTAAGTTCTAACCACATAAAGAAGCAACGGAAGTCAAGTACTCAATTTCTGGGGAACTAGTCTGTTTTCTTGCTAAGAAAGCCGACTGTGACATACAAACCTCGGCCACGGTACTGCGAATACGATCCACCACCTGCTCGAAATCCACGAGGCTGAAGAGCGGCTGCTGTTTGAGCCGATGTAGCTCTGCGGCAAAAGTGTCCTCCTGGTTCTTCAAAATGGATCCTGCAAAACAGGCAGGCACCATCAAAGGAAGAGCAGAGCAGGACAGGCAAGGATTTCTAGTCCCCGTGGTGCAGCTCCTTCCCCTGCTTCTCACATAAGCGTGTCATGGTTGTGCTGCAATCTCAGTGCATCAATCTTATTAGCCACTCCCTCGGACCAGGTGTACACTGGGGCCACGCGATATTAAAAAGGGCTTTTGAAGACAGGGCACACTGGGCAAGGAGGTTCTCACCTTTCCTAGTCAGGTTTACATTTTGATTCTCAAACATCTGGACAGATTCTCCGACAAACAGAATTTTTTCAGCAACCCTCACTGGAATGTAGGATGGCAAAATTTCCACTCGTAAGGAAAACTGCTTTAGAGACGGTGCCAGCATGTTCTCTTCCTCTATCAGGCGCTACTCAAGGAAATAATCCGCATCAGACATGATGTATGAAGGAAGAAGCAGAAAGCAAAAAACATCACTAATTCTCCCAACCCATGATTTATATTTTCTAGAGGTAGGGACTTTACTTTTTTAAAAATTTATTTATTATAGAGAGAGAGCGCGTGCAAGTGGGGGAGAAACAGAGTTCGACAGAGAGCATCTCAAGCAGACTCCATGCTGAGCGCAGAGCTGTACATGGTGCTTGATCTCACCACCCTGAGATCACAACCTCAGCCGAAATCAGGAGTTGGATGCTTAACCAACTGAGCCACCCAGGCGCCCTGAAGCAGGGACTTTAAACCTGAAGTTGCACAATGCCTAAATTACCAGTGTCAGAGAGATGAACATATTTCCATTTTCAGACAGCGGGACAGCATGGTGGAAGTAACAGTGTTGTGAGGTTTTTTTTTTAACAGCTTAACAATAACCCACAACCCTCGGACCAACTGAGGTTTTTTTTTAACATTAGGATTTTAGTCCTCACTCTGCCTTTACTACGTAAGAATTTGTGCAGATCGGGAACCCGGTTTCCTTACCTGCAGCATGGAAGAATTAGTCTTTATTTTTTCCAGGTCTACAGGTCTGTGACTTTATTATCTCATCATATACGCTGGCTCTGCCCAGCTCTTTACTAGTACATAGCCCAAGTCATTTAGCCAAGTGGTTCTCAGTATGGCTCATGGACCAGCAGCATCAGCCTCACTTGGAAGCTTGTTAGAAATGCAAATTTTCAAGCCCCTCCCCAGATATAGGACAACCTGGGAGATGAGGCCCAGACATCCATCCGTGTCTTAACAAGCTCTCCAGCTGATTCTGACACACGTGGAAGTTTGAGAACCACTGATCTGGCCCATGAAGCCCCAGATGCTCACCACCCAATCACTCAGGCCCTCACATTTCTCCAACTTGCTTTGGATTTAACCCTTAACCTCCAGCTCCAACCAGGAACTCTGGGCTCCACAATCCTAACTTTGAGCTCTGCTGTTCACGCTTTCTGTTTTGTGCTCTAATGCAGGCGGTCCTCAGGGCAATACCCAGACCCGCTTTTCTTTTCCCTCTCCTCACTCTTCTTAAACAATCATATCTTCTTCCATCACTGAATATTGTAACAGGTGTTCTAAATCTTTTTATATCACAGGACTCTCTGCCATTATATAAAAGCTATGGACCTTCCAGACAAATATACAAACATACATTTCACAGAACCTCCTGAAGCCACCCATGGGCCCCAGGTTAAAAACTGCTATATGCTGATGACTTCTTAAACTTTATCTTCAAGCTGGGCTGTTCTTGTGAGCTATAAGCTCAACCCACTGGACATTTCTTGCAAGTACCTCAAACTCAACATGTCCAAAATTAATTTTTTTTTTTTTAGGTAGACTCCACACCCAGGGTGGAGCCCAATGCAGGGTTTGAACTTATGACCCTGAGATCAAGACCTCAGCTGATATCAAGAATCAGACGTTTAACCCCTCAACATGTCCAAAATTAGATCCATCTTCTTTCTCCCAATACCTGCCATACACATTCCATATCATTTCTACCCACCTAGCCGCTGAAGGCAGAAACTTGGGTTACATTCTTGATTCTTCCCTCTGGACTCCTATCTAATCACTAAGGCCTACCTAGTCCACGTCCTAAATCTCTCTCAAGCCACTCTATTCTTCTGCATATTTACTGTCACCACCCTTGGTTTAGGCCACCATTATTTTTCACCTAAGTGTCCCCAACATTCTCTTAACTGACCTACCTGCTGCTAGTCTTAGTTTTTTTTAAAAACAATTTACCCACACATTATCCAGAGTCATCTATCGTAAAGTCTGATTGTGTGAACCTCTTGCCTAAAATTTTTCACTGGCTCTCAGCTCTTTTAAGGTTCAAATCCAAGTTCCTTCCCATTGTTTACAAGGGCTTTCATGATCTTACCTCAATAGTTCCATTGGCTGCGACTTCCCAATCCCCTCCACTATCCTTGCAATTTGTATTTCAGCCTTTACTTGACCATTTCAACTGAATTACTACTGGTTCCTCAAGTAAGCCATGTCTTTCATGGTTTCTGTACTTTGTACACATCCTTCCCCCTGCCTGGAACATTTCTTGATCTCTCCTCCTAAACTCTGCACTTTAGACGTACATTCCACTGAAAAGCTTCTCTAGCTACTCTAAAACCAAGTTCTGAGAACACCCATACTTACTAATGTCACTGTTGACTTTTCTACATTTTCCATTAAACAATAAGTTCTTTAAGGACAGGGTCTGCTACATTTTATTCATCTACTTCAGTTAAGCACCCAGTAACTCTCCTAGAACAGTGCCTGGCATATATGTAACAGGCGTTCAAGAAAATGTTGTAGCAGGACAAATGAATGAATAAACCGATCAATGGATGAATAAAGACAATACAGGGCTCTGGGGACTCTAATCGAAACTCCAAGCTACATTTAAAAGTTATAGGATAGCTACATGGCTACCTTAAGAGACAAGACTTATTAATCTCATAAATGCATATACTGGGAAAAGGGGAAACAAAGGACTCTCACAAATATATTTTCTATTTTGTAGTCTCACATTAAGTTAGGTGTTAAGAATGCAGCTAAGATAAAACCAAGTTCAAGTGTTTATATCTGCAGAATTTGTGAAAGATGCTTCAACTATGACGAGCTGGGAACTGGGGTGGAAATCACTGAAAGGTCAACTAGCTATAGACTTTCCTGACTCCTGGCAGGAGTACGCTAGGCTTTCTGCTATGCTCTCACCAAGTCCTGGAGTTCTCTCAACTGTTTTCCTGTCAGTCCCCCGATGCCCAGATCCTCCTCATCCTCTTCTGGCTGGGCACTGACATTACCGGAAGAGGGACCCTGTTTGATAAAGAACTCTTCGTGCTGGTCCAGGAGGAGTCCATGTAGCATCCAGGCTGAGAGCTGCTTATACATGACCCCATGACACACGGCCAGGATCCTGAGTGGAGAGAAAAGTAGGAGCCTTAGAAGTCCACTTAACGAACATTAAACCCCATATGGGCACAGAGGCCGTGCTCTAAACTGTGACAGGATAAACAGAAGCCTGAGAGTCTGATGACTCAGAAGGGAAATGACCAATTAGGCTAAAAATAATTGTGCTGTTTTAATTTAAATGTTTGTGAATGAACTAAGTGATTAAATTTCCAAACTTGTAGGCTACATACTGAAGTCTAAATGCTCAGTAAACGTTCTGCTAGTTTTTTAGAAGAGGCACATTTTCTTTCCTCCTTTTGTGTAGAGTTTCAAAACTGAGGGTTCTTGTTAAAATTAAATGCACTTCTAGGAGTCTTTCTGGCTAACACAGTATTAAATTTGTTTTATTTTTGTTGGAATCACATAGGGAGAGTAGATTCACTCTGTGAGAGACAAGTATACCTGAAGAAGTATAATCCAACAAAATGTAGAAAGGTCGTTGGAGAATGCGATACTCTCATGGTCTCAAAGGATCACTTCCCAGATAACATTAATTACAAAGAGGAAAATGTGCCTTTAAAATGGAGCTATCTGATAGAAAACACCTACGCCAAGTGATCAAGCTATTACACCACCCATAATGGAACACACTTACTTTCTGTGCCTTCCAATGTGATGCAACAAGAAATAATACGGCCTATGGTATGTAGTGTTCTTGCCAAAAATGTTTTACGTAAATCTAATCATCAGGAAATAATAAAAAAAATCCAGGTCGTGTAACAGTTTACAAGACAACTGGTCAAGACTCTTAAAATGTCAGTTGTCATCAAAGATTAAAAAGGCAAGGAAGGGCACTGTTCCAAATTAAGGGGACTCAAAGAGGTGACTGCTAAATGCCACATGAGAACTCGGACTGCATCCGGGAGTTCAAAAAAGAACAATGGAAAAGGACTTCTGGGGGACAACTGGAGAAATTCAGATTTATTTTGGATAATATACTATTGAATTAATGTTAACTTTTTTGGGTGTAATATGGTTTTGAAGTTATATAAGAGAATTGAGGTTATATAAGCCTTTTTTCTTTTTTTTAAATGGGAGTTATGTTTTTTGTTTTATAAAGATTTTATTTATTTATTTGACAGAGAGAGACACAGCAAGAGAGGGAACACAAGCAGGGGGAGTGGGAGAGGGAGAAGCAGGCTTCCCGCGAAGCAGGGAGCCCGATGCAGGGCTTGATCCCAGGACCCTGGGATCATGACCTGAGCCGAAGGCAGACGCTTAACGACTGAGCCACCCAGGCGCCCCTATAAGCCTTTTTTCTAAAGAGATACAAAACTGAAGTCTTTGGTAGTTAAGCTTTTCAAATGATTCAGCAAAAAAAATGTAGTATGCGTGTGTGTATATTTATATATATTTACATGTATGTATTTCATAGTCCATATAGAGGGGAAAAAGAAAAATGTGGTCAAATGTTAAAAAATATCAAATGGGGGGCCATTTACATTTTGCACATTTGAGTATTTGGTCTACAAAGTTTGGTCCCCGCAAATATATAACAAACATGCACTTATCGTATGATCTATGTAAGATTTTATATTCCATGCACAAAATTGTGTATATTTATATAGAAATATACAGCAAAAGTTAAATTGTGTATCTCAAAGATTAGAAAATATTTCTATTTCTTCTCTTTGCAGGTCTGTATTTTCTACAATCAAAATACAGTTCTTTTATTAGGAAAAAAAAAAGCCCAGTAATAGAGAATTAAGTCCCTTAAGCATGTTCTGGAAAGTTTCCTTTTGTGGATTCTAACAGTATTTATATTTATAATATATTTAATTTTAATTTTACATTTATAGACAATCAAGTGAATACACCTGTATTTAGCTTTCTTCCGCTGCTGGTAATTTTCTAATTTCCTGATATAACAGAAAACATTGCAATGAATGTTCCTGCATATGGTTATTTTCTTCTTTCAAATAACTTCTTTCAAATAACTTGATATGAAATACCAGCTACTCAAAATACACATGATTAGATATAGTTACTTTATCCGGCACATGTAATGGAAATCCTCCAAGGATAATGAGATCCCCAAATTAAAAAGCATTGCTTCAAGGTTATCTAGGCGACTAGATCCTAGCTTTGATACTCAACACTTCGTAACACTCTTTTTGCAGTTTCTGAGCTATCATACATGCGGGCTTTTATGGATCTTTTCTATCCTGGTCATAACTTTTCCCAGAGGGAAATCTGAGATGAGCTGAAAATAAAACAAGTGCAAAGTCAAGCCACTTGATCACCCACCCCTTCCCCCAATTCCCAATTAAGCCAGGACTTACTTTTCTAGTGCACTGCGAACAGGAGGCAAACCTCCACAGCTGTGTTTGTATACCGTTTCCAGGATTTGACAACCATGAATCTGCGCAAAATACAGCCTTGTCAAACTTGATTCCATTTTAATAGTTCATGTAGCACAAACTCATATTCTATATTTAATTCAGAGGGCACAATCCAGCGGATGATGGGGATAAAGATCTATGTATAGTTCTGATTCTGACTCCAATTCCAATGTGTTTGGGGGGCGGTTTCCCCCACAACACCAAGCAATTCTCGAACAGCAGCTGGGTGTCCTACAAGTCAACTCAATTGACACTACCTACCCAGAATATCATCAGATTCCACAAGTTAAGGGGTCAGTCCCACAAGACTGTCCTCTGCTTCTGACACCAATCTCAAGCCCAGGACTGACTGGCTGATAAATCAGAAGTTCCCATGACCCTCTCCTTGGATTCCATTAATTTGCTAACACAGCTCACAGAACTCAGAAAACCCGTTTACTCACTAGATTACCTGTTTATTAAAAAGCATACTAAAGATATGAATCAACAGTCAGATGAAGAGATGCATAGTGTGAGGTCCCAAACAAAGGAGCTTCTGTCCCCGTGGAGTGTGGGCCCAGCAGCATAGCACGAAGAAGTATTCTGGTTCATCAACCTACAAGTTCTCTGAAAGCAGTCTTTCTGGGTTTTTATGGAGGTTTCATTACATACGCACAAGTGATTAAATCACTGGCTATTGGCAACTGAACTCAATCTCTAGCCCCTTTCTCCTCCCCAGAGGTCAGGGGTATGAAAGTCTCAACCCTCCAATCAAATGGTCGGTTCTCCTGGCAACCAGCCCATCCTTAGGTGCTTTCCAAAAGCCACTTCATTAACACAGACTCAGGTGTGGTTGATAGGGGTTTGTTATGACTATCAAGACACGTTTATCATTATCACTTATGAAATTCCAAGAGTTTTAGAAGCTCTGTGTCAGAAAGGGGATAAAGACCAAATATATATTTCTTATTATAGATCACGATATCACAATGGTTGTTCTCAACAGTATGGACCCTCAACCCTCCTTACTCCTCTCCACCCCACCGATAGCCCACCAGCAGCAGCAGCAGCAGCACCTGGGAGTGAGTAAGAAATGCAAACTGTTGGGCCCAACCCCAGCCTTACTGAATCAGCATCTCTCGGGTAGGGCCCAGCCACGTGGTTTTAACATTCCGCTCCAAGTGATTCTAATGTACGACGAAGTTTGAGAACTACTGCGCTAGAGAAACCAGAATCATTTAGAGTTGAAATTCCAAGCTAAGAGGTAAAGAAAGCTCTTTATTTCAGATTAAGGCCTAATTCAAACTATTTATAAGGCATACAGTTTTCCAAAAATCTGTTTCCTCCTTCTATGTCCTTCAGGCTCTCTCTCTTTTTAAAACTGCTTTACTGAGGTATAATTTATATACCATAAAATTCATCCATTTTAAGTATACTGTTCAACAATTTTTAGTAAATTTACAGTGCTGTGCAACTATTGCTGTAATCTAGTTCTATAACATTTCCATCACTCTAAAAGGATCCCTCGTATCTGTTGGCTCTCATCCCTGTTCTCCCGCCCCCACCCCATGTTCTTGAGACCTCATTTTTTAACTCTCTAGAGCCAGAGCACACTGGCTTCTCTACCACTACCCGGGCAAGGAGGAAGATTTGCCCACCTGCAACCGCTTTACTCAGTTTCTACTCTTCCTGTGGTCAATGCAAACTGAAAGTCAACTGAGATATGCAGCTTAGCATGGAACGCTTATACTAACTCTACTTACCTAGAAGGTCCCCTCCAACTTGGGGGGACAGTTTAGTAGTGTGGTTAAGAGCATAATCTTTTGAGTCAGACAGACCCGGGTTTAGATCCCAGCTCTACCATCTCCATCTGTGTGACACTAAGCACATTACCTAACCTACTTGACCCCCTAGAGGACTGAAAGGGATCAAGTATGTGAAGCACTTAGCACAGTGCCTGGTATACAGTAAGTACATAATAAAAGCTGAGTGTTATCTGATGAGGGTAATCAGCTTTCAAGAGCCAAACAGCACCTCCCCTACTGGCTTTGCTGGCTCAGAATAAACTCAGCACAGCAGAAATTTCTATACTTACACAGCACAAAAAATGAAGCAGCAACCTGGCAAAACTGGTTAACTAGTTATTATTTATCAAGGTAAACACTCCTAATAAGCTAAGGCACAAATATAACAGCTTAAAAACATAAATGAGCTAAACATATTTAATCCATTTGTCCTTTTTCATCCAGTTATGGACTAGCAGATTCTTCTAATGTGAAATCTCAAAGCATTTTTTCCTTGGTTATTACCTCTGCCCAGAAAAGGCATTCTCCTGGTTTTGGGGACCCTCATTTTTCAATGCACATGATAAAAACTTGTGATAAGAACAGGCATATTTAATAAAATAAGCATCTGTGTTTCAACCCGTGATCTAATTCTTAGAAAACTGCCAGCATCCTAATCATAAATCTATTATTCTTTCTAAAGATGAACTTTCCACTTCTCCTCAAGATCCATATCCAACATTTTTTTTTTTTTTAAGATTTTATTTATTCGAGAGAGAGAGAGCATGAGCCAGAGGGAGGGGCAAAAGGAGAGGGAGAAGGAGACTCCCCGCTGAGTGGGGAGCATGACATGGGGCTTGATCTCAGGACCCTGAGATCCTGACCTGAGCTGAAGGCAGACGCTTAACTGACTAAGCCAGCCAGGTGCCCCCATATCCAAAAATTCTAAATCCTTAGTGTAAAATGCTCTCACCTCCAGATACCATCCATAGCATTTTGCTCTTACCCAGCAGCATTCTGGGGTACATCTATTAACATTACCCCCACCTCTGGATCAGGAGGTTCTTAAGGGCAGTCTTGTAACTGATTTTTGCATTTCTGACATTTAGCATGATACCCAAGCAAATATTTTTAAAAGAATGAATAAATAAATGACAACTACTAAAAACTAGGGTCTTCAAAAAAGAATGTAAGGCAAAATTAATTATGAATACATCCTTGGTGCTTACCACAGCAAAGGAAAAAAGGAAAGTTCTCACCTTTTGACTTTTAATTTGTTCTACCACAACCATTACAGAGGGAAAAAGGAGCTGGAACTGCAAAAATCAGAGAATGATTAGGAGGGTACAAAATCAAACACAAGGAAAAGAAAATTGATTCAGGAAATGCTTTTGTTTCTAAATAATCCCACTTAACCCAAAGATGGCAATACCACAGAACAGCCAAGATCCAGTATCCTAAGGCAATTTGATATGGGTTTGGCTGCAGAGAGAGAATGACAGATATAAGCAGTTTCTATTTCTGAGACTAGCATAATTGTTAATATTGAAGTCAACATAAGAGCATTAATATCAGACATTAGATTTTCACTAAATTTGGAGCTTTCTAAACAGTTCTGATCTTGGAAAGCATACACAATATAAAATGCTGGGCTCTGAATCCAGAAGGAAAAATGTTCTCAAAAATAATGTCTTAAGTTAGATTGTTCTTTTTTTTTAATAGATTTAATTTTAATTTTTAAATTTTTTTCGGGGGGTTGGGCAGAGGGAGAAAGAAAGAGAGAATCCTAAGCAGGCTGCATGCCCAGCGCAGAGCCTGATGCAGGGCTTGATCTCACAGACCCTGAGATCATGACCTGAGTCAAAATCAAGAGTCAGATGCTTAACCAACTGAACCACCCAGGTGCCCCTCTTTTTTTTTTTTAATTTCTCATTTTTTTTAAAAGATTTTTTATTTTTAAGTAATCTCTCTACCCAACGTGGGGCTCAAACTCACAACCCTGGTATCAACAGTCACATGCTCTGACTGAGCCAGCCGGGCACCCCTTAAGTTAGATTATTCTAACAATATCAACAGATTCCAAGGCATTTTATTATTTGGGCAGCATACCTGATCCAAGGAGTAATTGACATGTGATATGGAAAGATGGGGGTCAGCCAGGAACTGCAACAAAAAACACTGTGATTAGGGCTCCATATAAAATATCTTGAATCTATTTGATCTCTGAAAACTAGATGGGAATCTGAGAAGGGGCTCCATGTTAGTTTTAGACTATTGAGAATTGATAGTTCATAGAGTATTCTGATTTTTCAGGTGACCAAAAAACCCAAAGCTAGGGCTCTAATAAACTCACTCAAGAACCTTTGCCATGATCTGCATGCCACTTTGACCATGATTTGGGCAATCACAGAATATACTGTACCCTTTAGCCTTGCAGAAAATAGCTCTCTCTTAACTACCTGACCACATCAAAGGGTATTTCAAATTCAAGAACATGCCCTAATCGGCTGTCCCAGAGACGTCTTTCCCGTATCTCCTCTCTCACCTCTTGTTCCAAATCAAGCAGTGCTTGGCGATAAGGTTGCAAAACCGAATCCAGCCCTGTGCAGAAGGCCCTTAGGTAGATTCCATGTAACCCACCTTGGCCCTGCTGAGATGGATGGTGATCCTGAAATCAAACAAAGAGAACTCAACCTCACAGCTCAGATTCTAAAACCTGAGGAAAACATTCTCCTCTATTAGTGTTATTGTTTTTGCTTAAATGATTCCATATCAAAGCAGTGCTTCAATGAGAGGAAAACCCAATTAGAGAGACAGATTTTGAATTCTGACCTTTTAAAATGTGGTATTTTAATTTCCCATGCAGCCTAGATGTTACAATCAGGTAGGGGGCACCTGGGTGGCTCAGTCGGTTATGCATCTGACTCTTGATTTCAGCTCCGGTCATGATCTCAGAGTCATGAGATGGAGCCCCACACTGGGCTCTGCACTGAGTATGGAGCCTCCTTAAGATTCTCTCTCTCTCTCTGTCCTTCTCTCTCTCTCTAAAATATACAATGAGGTAGTACCTCATATTGTCAGTGGAGATTTTTCTACAACTAACCTTACAACTTTCAGCTTAAATCCCTTTGGTGGCTTCTCATTGCCCCAGAATAATATCTCAACTCCTCTGCATGGCATACAATGACTTCTACATTCGGGCCCTTAACTATCTCTCTAAAATTATCTTTTACTGCTTCCAACTTCACATTCTCATTTCCAAACTACCCACAGTTCGCCAAATGTGCCTTGCTTCTATTTCTCACCCCCATGAATCTGGATGTGTTCCACTTATAACTGTGTACTCATCTTTATGACAAATACCTACTCTTCCTACAGGACCCAATTTAAGCGTCTCTTTTCTCAGAGCCCTTCCTAACTCTCCCTAGGAAATGAACTGCTCCCCCTTTGTTGCTTTCACAGCATCTCTATGTAGTGCTTGAACTGTACTTTTGTTTATACACCCCCCTCTCTAGACCAAGAGCTTTGTGAAGGCAGGACACACATTTATTCATCTTTGTATTTCAGCTTCTAACACAGTTCTCTGAACACAGGGTAAATATTTACTGAATAAATAAAATGACCTCAATCCTCCTTCTAACATCCCTTTCTCTTGTCTGGCCTGGTAATTCATCAGAAGCATGAATCTGATAGTCAACATGAGGAGTGATAAGACTCTCACCAAGAGCTTATTTACAAATTTCAGGAGACCTGCAATTTTTTCTAAGAGCCTCTTCTGTATTTTACACAGGGAATTGCAGAGGAAGCTGACTAGAGGCCACGATGACCAGCCTCTCTGGCTATGTCTTGACTTGGGTGATCAGGCTCTGGTGGCAGTAGATACAATCGCAGAATACCACAACAAATGGGGTAGGAAGCTTGGACTCAGTGGTTACGAGGCATGGTTAGTCAGATGCTGCAAAGGATACTAGCAGTTCCTGAAGATAAAGGTTCACAGCTATGATAATAAGACCAGCATGGGTGTAGGGTGAAATAGACCAGATGGGCTTACAACCAGCCAATTTTGTTTTGATCTTGTGTCATTTCAGAGAACTGAATGTCTTCATTACCACTAAATGAAAGAGAAATTAAGTATGCTTTTACTGTTCTCAAAAAAGAGGCACTATAGATATCTTTAGAATTTGGGAAAGTAGGAATTCACATATTATATAAGATAAAATCCATATAGTCACAGGAATACAGGACAGCTTTTTTTAAGTGTTACTTACAAAAATTAAAACTATATATCATCTTTATAAATATATATATGGTTCCAACTCTGATAATTCATGTGCCCTCATTAATATGATTTTATAGCAAAATGGCATTGATTAGATTTTAAACTCACATTTAGCTTACACATTTGCAATAAAATCCTTTTGAGAGAATCAGAATCCCTGTCCCAGAGAGGAAAATATAAGGCATTATTCTCCAACTCCTCTGCCCCAGAGATGACCACCAAAGGCCTGACAACCAATTTATATAACAGAGGGTACTGACTGCATTATTTCAGGAATCCTTCCTTTTCCTTTCTAGAAGTTCCTGCCTTTCTCCCCAACCAGAATCATTGTTTCAACTGGGCAACAGTCATCACTGAATCAGAATCACACAATTCAGCAATCTTTTTACTTACCTCGGACAGAATTACAGACTGTTAAAAATAAAAGGGAACTTTAAAATTTTCTCTTTTAAAAAATATGAGTGCTTACTATGTGCCAGGCACTTTGCATGAATTACCTTGTTTAATCCTCACAACCCTATGAGATAGGTACTACCTATTAACCCTGTTTTATAGGTAAATGAACTGAGCCGAAGTTACTGAACATTAGGTTACTGCCAAGCAGTCTATGGCCAGTAAGTGATAGAGCAGGACACAAATCCTTGACCTCTCCACCATTAATTACAATTAATAGTGTATAATTCCAATTAATTCATATTAATGGATAATATTTATTAAGTGCTTGCTATATGCCAAGCACCTTCTCTGATTTAACTCTTTTATTTTCAAATAAGAAAAATGAAGCCCAAAGATTTTAGTTGATTGCCTCCATGTGACTAAGGAAGTTAGAAGCAAAATGGCAAAAATATCTGAAATGATGCTTTATGCTTTTACCACTGGAATTGGAACTCTGGTCCAGCTCCAAATGATTTAACTCAGGTCTCCTAAAACTCAGGCAAAGCATATTTTCTCTTCTACCAATCTGCCTAGATTGGTCCCTGTGTATATTTTCTCCCTTGTTTGAGCTAGTTACCTGGCCCTCACTCGAATAATTCCAATGATAAGAAATTCATAACATCTTGAGACTTATTTCATATCAATTACCAATGGATTCACTTAAAACCTGCCATAACTTCTGACCTCTGGAGGTGTCCATTCCCTGGGAACAGCAGCCTACCTGTTGCTGCACATGGCCCGTGTACTGTTCAATGAACTCGGTGAAGCGAATATAGTCTGTGCCCAGCCGGCAGAGTCGATTCAGGACGCTGGTTTCACTGGGATGGAGAAATGGGAAGTCCTGTGACACCTGCAGGAAGAGGAACAGGCTAAAAACACTGATGCCTGCATATATTTGAGGTGCTTCAAATGCTTTATACTATGAATCACTTCCCTTCTCAAGATACCCATTTAAGCTTGGTAATTCCAAACTGCTACAAAGGTGTTGCTCCCCATCCCTGACCTAATTAGTTGTTTGTTGAAATAGGTGGTAACACATGGTAAAGAATTCAAACACTACCAAATGTTGTACATTAAAAACAAGTCAACCTCCCCACAGGTGGCTACTATTACTTGTTTCTTAGGCCATCTTCCAGGGATGGCCTGTAAGGATATGAAGTTTTTGACCTGATTTCAACAAAGTCTCTTTAGCAATACTGCCCAAACCGGGATCTGCAGACTCCAGGGGTTTCTCATATTCTTAAGATTTACAAATTCTCTATAAAATTTTAAATTTTATTTTCATTCAATAAAAATGTAAAATTAATGTAACATACTATAATCTATAAAAGCACCTTATAACTGACATATAAATGTAGTGTCCATATTTTCATTTGTATTTGGTATTTCATTTCATTGGGTATTATTTTAATTGAAATGAAGGCCAAATAATAACCTACTATGCTATATAAAGGTTTCACAGCAGTTCAAGTAGAACACAGTAGTAGGAGAATGTACTCATTCAACCACATTTTTTTTTTATATTGTGGTAAAATATACATAACATAAAAGTTACCATTTTGGCCAACTTTAAAAGTACAGTTCTGTGGCATTAAGTGCACTCACACTGTTGGGCATCCATCACCAACATCCATCTCCAGAATTTTTTTATCTTCCCAAACTGAAACCCTGTATTCATTAAACATTAACTTCCCATTCCTCCCTGCCCCCAGCCCCTGGCGACCACCCTTCTCTTTCTTGTCTCTATAATTTTGACCATTCTAAGTACTTCAAATAAGTGTAAATACAATATTTGTCTTTTGATGACTGGCTTTTTCACTTAGTATAGTGTCTCCAAGGTTATTCCATGTTGTAGCACGTATCACTTGAATTTTCTTCCTTTTTAAGACTGAAAAATATTCCATTGTATGTTTGTGCAGCATTTTGTTTATTCAATTCATTTGCCAAGGGACGCTTGAATTACTTTTACCTTTTGACTATAGCAAATAATACTGCTATGAACATGGGTATACAAATATCTGTTCATGTCTCTTCTTTAACTTTTTTTGGGTGTATACCTAGAAGTGAAATTGTGGATCATTTGGTAGTTCTATGTTTAATTTTTTTGAGGAGTCACCATATTATTTTCTACAGGGGCTGCACCATTTTCCGTTCCCACCAGTAATGCACAAGGGTTCTAATGTCTCCACGACCTCACCTACACTTGTCATTTTGTTTTTTTGATTTAATGGGTATAAAATGGTATCTCATTGTGCTTTTGATCTGCATTTCCTTAATAATCAGCCATATTGATAATCTTTTCATTTACTTATTGGCCACTGTATATCTTCTTTGGAGGATCAACCGTCTTCTAATGAACACCTACTTATGCCAGGCACTGTGTTAATATCCCGAGATTAAATAGTGAACAAAATCAGATGTAGTTACTATCCCCAAGGAACTTAGCATATTACATATTTATATCATGAGTACTGTATTTTGTGGATGCCAACTTTACGTGACAGTAAATGCAGTAATAAATAGGAAAAGAAGAATTTTTCTGTTACTGAATCCACAATGTTTAGGACTTTAATTCCATTTAATGCAGATTTTAATGACACAATGCTAACCATATCTTCAAGTATAATAATTTAAGAGGTAACACGACACAGTGCTTAAGAATGTGTCTTTGGGAGGCCAGCCTAATTACTCTGTTAGTGCAGTGTCTCCCTTCAGCTGGAGCTGTAGCCCCAGGAAAGCCTTGCCTGTGCCTTTGGAAAAAAAAAAAGAAAGAACTCATATTTGGAGTCAGATTGCCAGGTCTGAATCCCTGAGTTGCCTCTTACTTGCATGAAATCTTAGACAAATTATAATACCTCTCTGTGCCTCAGTTTTCATACCTAGAAAGTGGAGATGGTAATTGTGGGGATTAAATATTAACACATGTAAAGCCATGCACACTGCAAGTGCTCAATACATGAAAGCAATTTTTTATTATTAGGACAGCTCTACCCAGTTATCAAGTGATAGTCCCACTAAAATTGGAATTTTGAGCAGTGCTTTGTTGGCAGTTTTATAAAAGTTCAAGGTCTAGTTATTCTGAAACAGCAAACAATACCTTGAAGTTATTGATACCATTTGGTACAACCTACTTATATGAACAGGCATTCTTTACCACAGACTTACTGAAGTCAAAATCGAGATCTGTAGCAGCCATACTATTATTAAACTCAGCAATATTAATATTAATTACTAATATTAATATTATATATTAATATATTATATTAATATTAATAATATTAATAAATTCAGTATTGTTTCAGCAAAACAATAGTATATGTCACATTAAATCACCGGTTCTCAATCAGAGGCGATTTTGCCCCATTTGGTAAATGGAGATATTTTTGATTGCCACAATTCAGAGGGTACTACTGACATCTAGTGGGTAGAGGCCATGGATGCTGCTAAACATCCTACAAGGCACAAGCAGGACACACCCCTACCCCCCAGAATTATCCATCCAGTCTACAATGTCAATAGTGCCAAGGTTGACCAATGTCAAACCATATATTAATGTTATTTTGAATTTATCCATTTGGTAGTTTTGTTCACTTTGTAACAAATACTTGGTTTTATAGTTTTTTAAGAGCAATATGCTTGAGTTTATACTTAGGTTAATGTGTACATATATTCTATATTATAATAAAATGATTTTTATCAGTATTAGGCATTCATTACAATTTTCCCTTTATTTGATTGTGAAAAACACTGCTCTGCAGAAAGTATGCAATATTTTCTGTTTTTAGTAGTCTTTTTTCCTTCCATAAATATCTGAACACCTACTATATGGCAGAAACTGTGCTGGCTACAATGATGAAGAAAACCACTATAGTCTTTGCCCCTATGGGCAAACTATGATGGAGAAAGACTATTAACAGTTAGCAAAAATAAATAATATGAACTGTGCTAAGTCCTATAAGGGAGATAAACAAGCTGCTGTGATAGAGAATAATGGCATACGGTGAGGATCCTTACACAGATGGTCAGAGAAAATTTTTTCTGAGGTGACTTTAAAGCTGAGACCTTAAGAAGTCAAGCTTCCACAAATACTTCCTTCGCATTTTCTTCTATATACCTGCCATTGTGCTAGTTTTATAGGGGAAAATAACGAGAGGAATCTGATGTATAGGTTTTATATAATAAGAATGTCATTTTTCTGCTCTTCCACAGCCTATACCACCAATCCTTATAGAATAGGCATGACTTTTTTTTTAAGTTTTCACTTAAATTCCAGTTAGTTAACATAGTGTAACACTAGTTTCACAGGTGTATAATACAATGATTCAACACTTCCATACAACACCCAGTGCTCATCACAATAAGTGCACTCCTTAACCTCCATCACCTATTTCACCCATTCCCCCACACCCCTTTCCTCTGGTAACCATCAGTTTGTTCTCTATAATTAAGAATCTGTTGCTTGGTTTGGAATTGGCATGACTTTGTGATCAGACAGAGCTAGATTCAAATCTTACCATTACCAGGACTAGTCACCATAAATTTCTCTGAGCTTCAGTTTACTCTTTTGTAAACTGGGGCTAACAATACCTAGGTTACTAAGTTATTGAGAGGACTGGATAATATTACTGAAAGCAGAAGTAGAAAAGAATGGTTCAAATACTGGAGCCAAGCGGACCTGGGGTTCAAGACGAAGCTCACTAATTACTAGCTACCAGATACAGGGAGTTAATCTGTGAAACGGAGATAGGTAATTGTGAAGATTAAAAGAGATAATGCATACAGTACCTAGCCCTTCCTCCTCATACATTCCTGGTTATATGAAAATCGCCTTCCAAATTCTCCTAGTGCAGAAATTTCCTGGGAAAGGAGTAATGAGGGAAACACTCCTTCATTTTTCAGTCAACAAAACTGGCCGACCCCATATAGTGCGTTAAGCGCTACGTATTGGGACTAGCTTTCAAAGCTCACCTTAAAGCAGTGCAAGCGTGAAAATGGGTGAAAGCGCCTTTTTCACTTTTACATCCAGTTCCCCAGCAACTCTCGCTTAGACACCTCAACCTTAGGCCGCGGCGCGTGCTCCCTCCTCCGGGGTCCGCCTCCTGTTTGCCGGCCCGGGCCCAGCCCTCTCGAGGTGAGGTATAGCGCGCCGACGCCCCTCAGGCACTTCCCGGGTTACCAGCCCAGGGACTCGCCCCGCGAACACCTCAGCCCCTGCAAGCCCCGCCCTTCGACCCCGCAGACTCCTCCCCCGGACACTGGCGCAGGCCCGCCCATTCAGCGCTCCCGGGTTCCCGCGCCCTGAGCTGGACCGTACCTGGAGGCCACTCCGCTTGTTCCATGTGAAAATGGACCCTGGGTACCCGCTCAGAGCCAAGAGCAGTTCGTGGATCATTCCCACAGCGGACCGCGAGTCCCTATATCCGTCGCCCCCTCCTCCAACGCCCCTCCAGGGGACCGCGGAGGCGAATGCTGCCTCCTCGAGAAGCGCACAAGCCCCTGGGACAGGCGGTTCGTCCTGAATCCCAAGTGGCAAGACAAATGCTGTTGGAAGAGCTGAGGGGAAATATTACGGGATAGGCGCCCCACGTCCCGGAAGTGTGGCAGGCTCCGCTGGGCCCACTCAGTCGCTCCTGCCGAGGCTCTGCTGGAGGAGTCTCCGTAGTTGCCCTTGCGCATGCGCTCTCAGTGCCCGAGTTGCCCGGTAGGACTTCCGGTTTGAGAGCTGGAATGGGAGGCTGGAGAGCCGGGGCCGGGGCCCGACCCTAACAGGGTGAGGCTGGCCCGGGGGCAGAGATGCGAGTGGGTTGAGGGGCAGCCTCGAGAAGGAGACGCTCCCAGGGGTGGCCGGAGGGTGCTCTCAGGGCACCTTAGCCCAGTCGGAGGCCTCTGGAGGAACCGCACGACGGCCCCGAGAGTGACCTGGCCAGAGGGACGGAAGACAAAGAGGCCGGAATCCCGCACCCGCCGCTCCTTGAGCCGAGTCCCGCTCCCGCGAACCCCACAGCACCCGGAGCCCCTGGCCAGCAACCGAACTCGTCCTCAGGAGACCCATTACTACTGCCCCCCTCGGACTCCCTCTCTCCACCAACTCAGTGTGACTCCCCACGCCCACCGGCCCTCGCTTCAGGAACCAAAACCAATCCTCCCAATGCGCGAGGTTTCCCGTCAGTAGTTCCCGAATAGTTGCTGAGCGGTTACTAACGCTGTGAGGGAAAACAAAGATCCAGTATTCAGTACTTGATTTTTGTCCCGGGTGGGAATTGGTAGTTGTGTAGTCTGAGGGGGCGGGGAGGATGTAAAGGGCCTCCGGAACGACTGCGGAGGTACTGGGGGAGGTGGGCTGCGACCCGCTGGACAGAGGCTTTTTGTTGCCTTCAGCAGGATGGTGACTTGCCTTTAGAGCCTCTCAAGCTCCAGGTCTCCCATATGGTTCGAACTTACTATGCAACATTGGTCAGGGGAGCTAAATGGGGTCAGGTTTGGGGGGAGGTGGAAGAAGGGCAGACCATACTTTATTCTTTGCTGCTTCCCCGGGCTCCTTGGAAGTCACCCAGAAATGGTAGCTTTTGAAAGGTCTCTCCATGCTGTTTTGGCTTGCTGTCCTAAAGCTGGTGCTACCTCAGATGGCCACGTGGAGTATATGGGAAGTCAGGCCAGCTCTTGGCAAGACTTTAGACATGAGTGTATTTCTTCTCATAGTGCCATCTCTCTCTACCCTAGGAGGAAACTCTTCTTACAGTTGAGAGACTCATCTGCAGGTGACTCTCCAAGGACATGGGAAAATAGGTGTAAGCCCTCGAACCCTTAAGTGGCGGGGAGCTGCTTTCTGCTGTGAATGATGGCCAAACCCACTCTGAGAGGGAATGGCACTAACTCTGAGACGTTCCGACAGCGCTTCAGGAGATTTCACTACCAGGAGGTAGCTGGGCCCCGGGAGGCTTTCAGCCAACTCTGGGAACTTTGCTGTCGTTGGCTAAGGCCGGAGGTTCGCACCAAGGAGCAGATTGTAGAATTGTTGGTGCTAGAGCAGTTCCTGACCATCTTACCTGGGGAGATCCAGAATTGGGTACAGGAGCAATGTCCAGAAAGTGGAGAGGAGGCAGTGGCTCTGGTGGAAGATTTAGAAAGAGAGCCTGGAAGACCTGGACGTTCGGTGAGAAGGGAGGGGGAATTCAGAAGTGTGTGACTGGGAAGGGGCAAGGATAAAGGGCCAAGGTATATACAGGTTTAAAGACGGGCACAATCTCCTTTGGTGATGCTTATACTTCTGGTCCCAGAACAGGTAACTTTTTCAGATAGAGCTTATCTGGAGATGCTACCTGGGTGTACCTTTGCTACCCTGTCATAATGAGTTATTCATAGTTTTATAGTTTTTTACTTAAGAGGGAAGAAAGGGGAATTATTTTTTAGCTTGTAGGTGGGTTTACTTTCTTGAGCTTTTCTTTCTGGAGTTCCAGCTGCTCTAAGCTAACGGAATAAGAAAGACCCTTGTTCACTGTTAAACCTCCTCCCCTGCCAAACCTAGCCAAGTCCCAAAAGGATGAACTCTTTTGGGGTATTAAATAATCTCCTCTGGGAATGCCCCTCATTATAACCTTGCAGTGACAATTAATGGGGGTTGTTTCTAGGTCACAGTCTCTGTGAAGGGGCAGGAAGTGCGCTTGGAGAAGATGACACCCCTGAAATCATCACGAGAGTTATTAAGTGTTCGGCAGGAGTCAGTGGAACCCCAGCCCAGGGGTGTAACCAAGAAAGAGAGGGCAAGGAGCCCAGACCTGGGACCACAGGAGCAGATGAACCCAAAGGAGAAGCTCAGACCTTTTCAAAGGAGCGGTGAGGAGTAGATTCATATGGGAAGATAGGATGCCATTCTAAATTGGGAAGTAGGGTTGGGAATAGTGAGTGGGAAAGGGATTTCAGGAAATGAGCTGAAATTGTAGAGTATGCAGTTGTTGGAGACCTCCTGAAGGTATGTAGTTTAGCCCTCTGGTGTAGTATTCTTGTATTTTTTCTTTTGACAAGTCTGCCAGAGGATGGCTTCCTCCTTTTTATCAGAATTGGAACTATTTTATTTCCTCTTGGTAATGATGATACTAGGTATTTTCTAGATAAAAATTCTTTTGTATACATGAAGGCACAGCCACCTTTCAGTCATTTTCCTTCTTCAAATTAAACTGCATTGTTTCTTTAAGCTCTTCCCCAGAAGCTCCATTCTTTAGACCTACTAAGTTTTTGTTCTTCTCCTTTGGAAATGAAGTCTTCCAAATATTAATCGTGGAGAACTAAATTATATTATCCCAGGGTCTGGTAGGTAGAGGCAGAGTAGGAATTTTATTTCAGAATTTCATTACATTTTCTTTCAGTAGAGCTCAACTAATTATTTGGTGCTTATTGTTTACTTGGTAACTCCCAGGACTCTTACCGCTTTCCCCATTGTTTTTGTGCCAGTGCATATTGTTGTACTTGATTTTGTAGAACTTGTTTTTCTTCTTTGTACTCCATTGAACTCCATATTATGCTTGTTTGGGGTTTTTTGATCATTTCTTTAACTTGTTGAGGTTGTTTTGAATTTTGATCTTATCATCCAAGAAGCTAGCCTTCTCAGCCATTTGTAATGGTCTCTGTTTAGTAATCCAGATGCAATTCCTCAACCCCAAACAGAGACTTGCAGAATTAATCAGTTTTTGAACACCTACCATGTATTCCAACACCTTGCAAGATACTCTGCAATAAGTAAAGGTGCCTGTTCTCAAAGAGCTTAGGGTGTGATTGGAAGCAAATATGTACCGAACTAAACTGTACTGAAACCGTGCCAAACAATGACTGTTACTCAATTTGTGTGAGTACAGTAGGGGTTTGGCAGAGTGAGAGATGAGGGAGGGCAGTAGGGAAGACTTCGTAGGGAGGCTTTGGCAAATACAACTTCTCATAGAATGGGTTAAATTTGAATAGGAGGGACTTAAAGGAAAGGGACAGAGTGATGAATAATAGTATGCTGTGTTCTAGAGAGGAGTCTGATATAAATGAACAGTGCATGGTAGGCACTTGGGTTAAGGTTCAGTAGTATAGTGTTTAAGCTGAGGAAGCAAGAGCCTGGAGTTAGGTAGGACAGTTACTGCTACATTTATCTGGCTGTGAGAGGATAAGGGGTCTAGACTTGGATGGTGGCACAAGGAACAGAGCAGGACATACTATGGAAAAAACTTGTAGAACTTGGTGACAGTGTGAAGGAAATGGATGAGCTGAAGTTTCCCCCCCTACTCTCTTACCCCTTGAAATCACTCTGAGTTTAATTCTCTAGCTCCTAGTGGAGAACTTATAGGAGATAGGAGGTGACTGTTCCCAGCAATATCAAGACCTCCTATAAGACTATTCCTAGCAGTGCCAAGACCTATTAAATGGTGAGGAGGGCTAGGGAGCAACATGGAACAGAAGTATTTGCTCTGAATACACAAACAGAACCTTTTCCTCTCTTGTCACCCTACTCTGGAAAATACTCTTTTTTTTTTGAGGTTTTATGTATTTTCCCCACTTTCTCCAACCCATTGAACTTTCTGAAAACACTTCCTTAGACACTTTGTTTATAAGCCTCTTGGATTCAAAAAAAGGCAGGTCTGAACTGAGAGGTATTTTTATGATCAATCCAAATTATGATATCCTTTGTTTGCTTCCCTGCAAGCAGGATTTCCATTTCCTAAATCCGGTGTGGTCTCCAGGTTGGAGCAAGGAGAGCCATGGATCCCTGATCTGGGCTCCAAGGAGAAGGAACTCCCAAGAGGCAGTAATACAGGAGACAGACAAATGCATGCTGATCTGTTATCACCCAAGAGAGAGAGAAGAAGCTGGGTGGACCAGGATCACTGGGGCTTTGAGGATGAGAAGGTAGCAGGTGTGCACTGGGGCTACGAAGAGACCAGAACTCTCCTTGCAATTCTCAGTCAGACTGAGTTTTATGAGGCTCTCCGAAACTGTCATCGAAACAGCCAAGTGTATGGGGCTGTGGCTGAGCGGCTCCGGGAGTATGGCTTCCTTCGGACCCTGGAACAGTGTCGGACCAAGTTCAAAGGTCTCCAGAAGAGCTATAGGAAAGTCAAGAGTGGTCACCCACCTGAGACCTGCCCCTTCTTTGAAGAGATGGAGGCCCTGATGAGTGCCCAGGTCATTGCATTGCCCAGTAATGGCTTGGAAGAGGCAGCCTCTCACTCTGGCCTGGTAGGCAGCGATGCCGAGACTGAGGAGCCAGGGCAAGGGGGCTGGCAGCATGAGGAAGCAGAAGAAGCTATGGCTGAAGAGTCTGACAGTGATGAAATGGGCCAGGAGGCCAGCCCCCAAGACCCTGACAACTCAACTGCACCTGTTCTTTTTCGAAGCCCAAGTGGTAAGAAGCATTTCTTTTTGGGGTTCAGGGATTAGATTTGAGTAGTTATGAGACTGCATGTGCAGTCAGGAAGTTTAATGTTGCCTGTCAGCTTTGTTACTTAAATAGAGAACAAAGAGGCACTTCTCAGTTCTATGTGTATTTCATTCTCTTTTGTGGGAAAATTAGATAATAGTAAGGAGGGAGTCATTTTAGATACTTTAAAGAAGTACAGTCAGAAAAATCTGGAGAGCTCTTTAAAAGAATACCATTCCTTCCATTTCTTTAAAATATTTTTTTCCTGATTATAAAATCACTGACTGCTGAGAAAAACCTGGCACTATACTATGTTTAAGGAAAGTATTTATTGAGCACCTTATACAAACTGGTGCTTCATCTTTTATCTCAATGTCCGTTTGTGTTCCTTTTCACTTAGCATAGCATAGTGAAGGACTGCCCAAAGTTGGGGAAACATATTCTAAGACTCCTCTAGATTTGCAACACACCTAATAAGAAATCTTGTTTAGCACTTTGTTGAGATACTATTTGCCCATGGAACTGTTTTTAAGTATTATTACTGTTGATATAATTTGTATAATCATGTTGTTACGGAAAGAACACCAAAATATTGAGTCGGGGCTTTGTTTCTAATCTTGACCACTAATCACCTGGGTGACCGTGGATAGTCATCTGACCATTTCAAAGCTGTCTCCTCACCTGTAAAATGGGACATGGCAGCAGGACTACATCTCTAAAGATGCAGTTTCACTGTGAACAGTGATCTCTTCCTTTTTTTTTATTATGTGTGTGTTGTTACTTCCAATTCTGTTCTAGGCTTCTTGTCTTCCTATCTTCTACTTTTTCCTTTCTCAATACCTGTTTTTTCTTTCATTCTGTTGGTTTTTTTTTAATATATTTTTTTAAGATTTTATTTATTTATTTGAGAGAGAGAGAGAGAGAGCGAGCACATGAGAGGGGGGAGGGTCAGAGGGAGAAGCAGACTCCCCGCTGAGCAGGGAGCCCGATGCGGGACTCGATCCTGGGACTCCAGGATCATGACCTGAGCTGAGCCACCCAGGCGCCCTTTCATTCTGTTTTTTTGTCACTGGAATAAATGCAGGTAAACCACAGACATGGCACATATGCTAGCTGCTGTTATTTTCATTATCTGTCCATCTTTTTCTACTGCTTTTTCTCTGTCTTCCGATTCTTTCCCCAACTCCTTTACCTGCAGTGAGTGGAGGATGATGGAAGCAGCATCATCTCCAGCTGGCTGGCAAGTGGGAGGAAGACTCTGAATCTCCTTTCCCTCGACCTTGGGGACTTGCAAGGAGCAGAGTCTGTGATCATATTGGGAGACCTGCAGCGCTAGTACAGGCTCAGGCCAGGAGATACTGTTCTGCTTCCTTCCTCTTTCTGGCTTCCACCAGTCCTTCACTCCTAAGGATAAGGTGCATGACTATCGGGTCCTTATCTTGTACCCTTCAGGTCTTTGCTATTACTGGGTTTGCTTTTTTGAGATTGTGGCAAATGAAGAAGGGCCATAATAGGGATTGGGCAACAGTGTGATTCTGGAAGAGACTGTTCCTTGCAGGCCTGAGTCGTTCTTTAGAAAACTTAATTCGTAAGGAAGTAGAGCTGGTGGAAGAAGAGTGATCAGAGAAGTTAGGGATGACTCACGACAGTGATTGATTGGGTCTTATTCCCCTGACCAGTTATCTTCTAGTTAGGATCAGAATTCCAGAGAAACTACTAGAAGAATGGGGAAATGCATCCTGTACTCTTGACTCAGTGTATGTAATGACTGTTTCAGGGATCTGGTGAAAAGCCTTCTTCTTCTTTTTTTTTTTTTAATGGTTAAAGAGAACATAGGAATCAAGGTCCCTGTGAAACTGCTATGGGATATAGAGAAGCAAAACATTCTATAATGAGTTTGTATAGATTTTGGAAACATTATTTTTACTTTTTCACCTAGAAGCCCAAGCTTAGGTGGTTTTTCATCATGCACTTGATAGGACTGAGGAATTGAGGCTGTAAAGCCCTGGATTGAGTGGTGCTGAAATTTCTCTTCTGGCGGCAGGTGTACACTGGGGCTATGAAGAAACAAAGACTTACCTTGCAATTCTTAGTGAGACTCAGTTCTACGAAGCCCTCCGGAACTGTCACCGCAACAGCCAGTTGTATGGAGCAGTGGCTGAGCGGTTATGGGAATATGGATTCTTAAGGACACCAGAGCAGTGTCGGACCAAATTTAAAAGCCTACAAACCAGCTATAGGAAAGTCAAGAATGGCCAAGCGCCAGAGACCTGTCCCTTCTTTGAAGAGATGGATGCTTTGGTGAGTGCCAGGGTTGTTGCCCCGCCCAGTGACAGCCGGGAAGAAGAGACAGCCTCTTGCCCCATCCAGGAGACCAGTGAGACCGAAGCTGAGAAGCAAGCTGAGGCGGCAGAAGAGACCATAGAAGAAGATTCTGAAGATGATGAAGAGGATACTGAGGTACCCCTGGGGGTTGTCATGACCCGTGCTCCAGTCTTATTCCAGAGCCCCAGTGGTAAGATCCTTTTACTTTTTTTTTTTTTTTTAAAGATTTTATTTATTTATTTGAGACAGAGAGAATGAGAGAGACAGAGAGCACATGAGAGGGGGGAGGGTCAGAGGGAGAAGCAGACTCCCTGCTGAGCAGGGAGCCCGACGTGGGACTCGATCCCGGGACTCCAGGATCGTGACCTGAGCCGAAGGCAGTCGCTTAACCAACTGAGCCACCCAGGCGCCCGCTCCTTTTACTTTTTGAGGTTTAAGTAGCAAAGGGGAGGCAGTGGGATTTAGGAGAAAAATCAGCCATCTGAAGACCAGGAGACTGGTCTCTACACCCAGCTCTCATGGATTCTTCTTGTGACCATCTTCTCTCTTCTCCATGTTTCCTTTCTATTAAAGCAGCTCACAGAGGGGATATAAATTATTCACCTGACTTGCCTTCTCATACTACAGCATCAATCTGATGGGTGCAGACTTTATAAATTTGCTCTCATCTACATCTGAGCTGTTAGGCAGTTTACCTAGCAGGGAGTATGAACATTAACATCTCCCAAGTAGTATGTTGTATACCCATAGTGGGATGAAGTTGATTTTAAAAGTTCATTCTTGTTAAACAATTTTTCCTCTACTTCCAACTTGTATACCTGTTGTATGTCTGCTTTATTCACATCTATGAAAACCTGATAACCTCTTTCTTCAGCCACAGCTGGACAAAAGTCTCAGATTTCTTAGGGAGTGGGCCCTTTGAATATTAGCAGTTGTGTAAGAAAAAGAAATACTTCACTATGGCTTCCCTGCTTTTGGGAAGAATAATTCTGATTTTGGAGTCATACATGTATCTGAATCTGAACTCTGTTGTCCATTAGCCAGCTGAGTGACTCAGAGCAAGTTATTTAACCCTGTAAGTTTGCTTACATATTAAGACGTACCTCATTGAGGTTGATTTAATGAGGTA
Organism: Leptonychotes weddellii; assembly: GCF_054177405.1. Classification (NCBI taxonomy): domain Eukaryota; kingdom Metazoa; phylum Chordata; class Mammalia; order Carnivora; family Phocidae; genus Leptonychotes; species Leptonychotes weddellii. The sequence goes on along the minus strand of NC_138377.1, from coordinate 75,874,555 downwards.
CTGTGGTGAAGCATCTAGCACAGTGCTTAGGCACATAGTAAGTATTTAATAAGTAATAGTTTTCTTTTTGAAAAGTTCTTTAGATCCGCATTCTTCAAGGGTGTTCCACGGAGCATCAGTTCCATGGAGGTATTAATATGTTCCACTAAAAAATGGCTTCTAGGTTTAGGAAATGCTAAATTATCCTCCTTGGAGGCTCACAATACATACTCACATATTTAAGGTTCTGAGATTTCATTGAATCTAAGAAATCTCTATTTCATGGGGGCATCTTATAAGACTGGGCTTCTGGATAGAAACACTGTCTTTAGGGGGCCATAAACAGGCTGACGCTCAGTATTCCTTTGTTCTCAGATTTAGTCCAGGGAATTTGGGATCCAGAATTTGTCTGAAACATCTGAAAATTCTGCGAATTCAAAGTCAATTTGCAAACTGATAATTTGCCAAGTATCTGCAAATTCACATAGCCTGGGCCTGGGGAGCCTGGTATTTGGTTCTTAGAAGAAATCGGTTAGCTTGAGCATTGGAGTAGTGCTTTGGGAACATTTAATGATTATTTTTCCATGGAAGAGACAATGTTTTAGGGAGATACTTTCTAAAATTTATCTCTCAGAAGGCCTTCTGTTCTTTGAAAGACACCAAATATTTTCCTACCCTGTTTTTATTCTCAGCATATATTGGAATTTGAGAGGAAGGGGACTCATATAGCTCTTTTTGGATATAGAAGTTTCTCAGAGTTTTCCTGGGCCTACCTTAAATCTGGTAGGTTTTCCTTCTGAGAGGTTTTCTGAAGATCATGGGTATCCAGGAAGAGTTACAAGAATGTACTAATCAGCCCCTATAACAGATGAGAAGCACGTGATAGGCTACTAAGTAGAGGAGTAAAAACATTGGAATTCTAACTGATAGTAGTCATTTGGGATCTAGTGCTCCCTAATTTTTATCTTTAATCATCTAATGTGATACTTCCCTTACCCCCAGCACATAATATTGAGGAAATGGATAACCTTTAAAATTCTATTCTTATATCAGGTTTTGAGGCTGGATTTGATAATGAAGAGAATCTAAAACGAGATATTTCTGAAGAAGTACAACTACATAGAACATTACTTGCAAGGTCTGAAAGGAAAGTTTCCCGGCATCTTACTCAGGGTAAACGTGGTGAGAGTGAATGTAGATCAGGACAACAGTGGGAAAAGACCCCAGGGGAGAGAAGAGGAAAACCAACACCCCCAGAGAGGAGTTTAGGTAAAGTTCTAAATCATCAGAGACCTTACTTGGGAGAGAGACCCTGTAAATATCTCAGATACAGCAAAAGCTTTGGTCCCAACTCCCACCTCATGCATCAGATATCTCATCAAGTGGAAAATCCATATAAATGTGCCGATTGTGGGAAAAGCTTCAGTCGGAGTGCACGCCTCATTAGACACCGGAGAATCCACACTGGAGAGAAACCTTATAAGTGTCTTGACTGTGGGAAAAGTTTCCGTGACAGTTCAAACTTCATCACCCACAGAAGAATCCACACAGGAGAAAAACCGTATCAATGTGGTGAGTGTGGAAAACGCTTCAATCAGAGCTCAAGCCTTATAATTCATCAGAGAACCCACACAGGAGAAAAGCCCTATCAATGTGAAGAGTGTGGAAAAAGCTTCAACAATAGTTCTCATTTCAGTGCACATCGGAGGATACACACAGGAGAGAGACCCCATGTGTGTCCTGACTGTGGAAAGAGTTTCAGTAAGAGTTCTGACTTACGTGCACATCATAGGACCCACACAGGAGAGAAACCCTACGGGTGTCATGACTGTGGCAAGTGCTTCAGTAAAAGCTCCGCTCTTAATAAGCACCGAGAGATCCATACACGAGAAAAACTTCTGTCACAGTCAGCACCTAAGTAAGCCCCTGAGAATTTAAAGAAAAGATAAATGCATTGAAATTCTTTGAAAAAGGCGTCTAATAGTGATGGTCTCCTATTCCCTGCCCAACTAGCTTAGGAAACACTCTTAAGATTTATCCCACTCTGTTCCCATGTTTTTCCTGGATCTATGAATTCCTAAGGTAGTCATCTTAAGAATGAAAGGAAGATTTCAGTCCCTCTCCTTGCCTTCACTGTAAATGACAGATACGACCTTTACCTCCCAGTGCCTATGTTGTTCCCTTAATAGAGAGGACGCAGTAGTAGATCCCATGTATTTATTTATCCTATTATTCAGCTGCATTTCAACTGGAAAAACCTATCACAGCATTTCAGGGAGAAGTTGTGAGACTTTTCTAACTGAGTGGGTCTAGCTCTTTATACAATAATGGAAATGCAAAAAAGTGGCATTTCCTGTTCACATAAGCCTGTGCTCAGAATGACATTTGTCATGCACACTCTTCCTTAAAGGAGAGTTTAATATCCATCTTGGTTCTGACCTATGAATCATCTTGTCAAAAGCCTAGGTGTTCTATATGGGGAAACAGTGTAAACCTTATATAAATATTGAGGTGTAAACCCTGGATTTCTTAATTTTTTCTAAGCCCTAGAAGATCTGGAATAGAATAATATATTTAGAGCATCTAGTTTGGTTTTGTTTTCTTCTGTTCCGTCTCATCTGAATTTCATCTGTCCCTTCTGGTCCAGTAGTGCAAAGAGCAAGCCAGCTGGATATGTTGATATGAGAGAAGGCAGTTAAAGCTGCCAATAGGGGATTGTCTGCATTCCACATGCTCCAAACACCTAGTTTAGTGTTACACAGCACCCCATGGGTGCTCAATACTAACCTGCATTGAGCAGAAACCACTGCCACGTACCCATGGATTAGGAAACAGACCACTCTGTGCCAACTCTTTACTCTAATGGCAAGGAGGACAGATTATCTTTGGTCACTGGAGTTGCCAATACTCACACACGTGCATGTGCACATACTCATAGATCTATTTTTAAAAGTTCTTCAAACACAAGTGTAATTCTGATCTGTATAATCAAATAGTATGGAATTAATTGCCCATCTATTCATAGTAGTATGATGAGCCCTATACAGCACAAGGTAAACAGACTCTGTCCTTGTTCTTACAGTCTAAAACAGATGACACTGACATGGACAAATAATAAATGCACATGTAGAGCTGCAGCAGTTTTAGAGAAATCTAGAAATGTAGTAACATTCTGCATAAATGTTAAGGTTTAATGCATTATAGTTTTCTATAAGAAAAATCTGGGAGGTATTCTCTTTATTCAGAAAGGCTTCATGAAACAGCAAGTGTTCAAAGGAAGGAAAGTTACCGGGAAAATTAGGGTGGGATGAACTCTCCAAAACTAATCACAAAACTGAGTGCTGAGTGGGTGAGAAATGGGAAAATTGGAGAGCAAGGTGTTTTATGCAGATGGAGCCGAGGGCAAAAGACAGACTGTAAGGAAAGTTAGATAAAGCTTGGAACAGCACAAAATCTGAGGAATAGTATGATCTAGGCTATGCACAAGGCAGAGAACTGCCTTCATTGGAACATGGAGTGCCAGAGGCAGATCAGGAGGTGGTGGTCCCATCCACCTATAATAAATCAGATACTGTGCTGTACTTATTGATGAAAGAGCCAGCTTGTACTGGGGAAGAAGAATGAGCAGTTTAGGAGACTAGCTCCTATGGGAGACAAAGGTCAGAAATTAATACCTTGAGAAGATACTTCAGTGGGCAGGTCTGAGGAAGGAGGAATGTGAACAGATGGCCAAGGCATGGGATAAGTAGCTGTTTCATACTCACATTTAATCAGTCCTATGGCTGGAATGAGATATCAAAGAGAAGTGGGGAGATAGAATATTTTGTAATTCATAGCTTGCTGTGTTAGATGAGAGGTTGATTAGGGTTCTTGTGTTGAGGGATCCTACTACAAAGAATCTCCTAACATTTATTAGGAGGAGATCGTGTCTCAATTATGTGGCCTAAGCAGACAGGAAGATAGAAGAAACACTAGTCTAAAGCAGTGCCTCAGGATCTGAGATGGTTTAGTAAGTGTGTTTTTAAATGTGTGTTTTTTAATATGAGAGATTACTGTCTTTAGTATATTTATGGAAAGTTGTGTGTAAAAAGCACTGGTTGGGGTATCAGCAGATATGAATTCTGGTTCCAGATGTCTTGTGTGTAAGTCCACCTGTTTCCATCTCCCTTTCTGTAAAGCAGAATAATGTTTACATCTTAATCTGCCTCTCAGGGATACCATGTTAATAAAAATTATGTCTATAAAGTACCCAGTGTTTCTTCACGTGGTTTTTCCCCTCCCCAAATATACATGTGCAAATTATTAAGTTGTTGCTACTAGGAAAAGATAAATTTTTACCTGCTTTTTTGGTTCCCTGTGTGGCCTTACTTGAAGTATGCCTGTTTGAATCTTTATGTTCTAGACTGAGAAACAAATTAGGATGTGGTAAAAGAGAAATTAGAATGAAAATCCTTACATGATATCTGTATCTGTATCCATTAGGACAGTGCATTAGGACCTGTCATAACTGGGCATGGAGAGTAAGTCTTACTTTAAAAGACCCAAGACCAGCCTCCTCTCCCCCCACCATCCTCCAGATGAAGAGAATGTACATAATGAATAGGGCAAAGGCAAACTCTCTTACTTGGGAAAGCCCATTTCTTCTCAAACTAGCTTGTTAAGCCATTTTCTGCTACCCAGTCTGCCATTGTGGAGGATGGAAGAAGCAAGAAATAGTCTTCAAACATTCTAAGAGAAACCAAGGCCACTGTAGGTGGAGCAAGAGGATCTGTGCACCCTACCATTTTAATACTCATAAGACCTCTGTGGGGACAGACTGAGTGACCTGTATAGCAAAGGAAGGATGTATTAGGAGGAGCTGGACAATCATATCCCCATCAGTTGTTTCCTAATGCTGTTACTTCTTTTTCTTCATTTTCCCCACACTATCATTTCTTTTCAAGATTTGTTTTAGAGAAAGTGCACATGTGGGAACAGGGAAGAGGGGCAGAGGGAGAAGGAGAGAATCTCAAGCAGACTCCCTGCTAAGTGCGGAGCCAGATGCAGCCCTCCAAGTGGGGCTCGATCCCAGGACCCTGAGCTCATAACCTGAGCCAAAACCAAGAGTCAAACACTTAACTAAATGAACCATTCAGGTGCCCCACCTTTTTTTTTTTTTTTAAAGTAAACTCTACCCCCAGTGTGGGGCTCAAACTCACGACCCTGAGATCAAGAGTTGCACGTTCCACTGACTGAGCCAGCCAGGTGCCCCACATTCTTCCTTTTATTGCTTGGCTATGGCCAGTGCTACAGAACTTAATAACATATATTTTCTGTGTTGCTGCCATTTCTCTTTTACTATAATCAGAATATGGAGGCTGAGTCTTATCAACTCTGTAGAGAACTATTTTTATGGTGACCAGGTAGGAAAGGGAAGCTGAGATAGGAGCAATCAATTCTTCCATCATTCAATTCAAAATCTAAAATGAAAACTTTACTCCTATGTACTCAACTATCCAGTGAGATGCATATCACAGTTTAGACATATAAAATGGTATCTATTCTCTGATACCATGGTGCTTAAAGTAACATGTTATATGGATATATTTTAGTTAGGAGCTTAAATTACTCCTACATCCACCATAGTGCTCTTTCAGAAACAAAACTTTGGAACAACTGGAAGTCAGATTAAAGGCAGGAAATAGAAGCCTAAAGTACCTTAGACCTCAAGAAGTGTCTGGTTGGTATAGCTCCATTATGATCAAAATAACAGAAGGGTAAGGTAGGAACATTTAAAAAAAACCCACCACCTTGATTCCAGGGGGATTAATCATGAGAGGGGCAAAGCCAGATCTCAGAAGCTAGTTTTGTCTGTCACTAGGGTCTTCCAAAGTAGATTAACCCTGACTACTGGGTATTCACAAAAATCCATGGTATGCAGTATAGCCTGGAGTCAAGTTTTGGGGAATACTTAAGGGAGTTTGAGTAAAACAAGCAAAACAAAATACAGAGCGCTGCTGTCACAAGTTACAAGGCTTAAAGGTTTGGTGGCAATTTGTTTTCCCTCTTCTCATCTTTAGGCTAGTTATTCCAAAACTTTTCCCGATTAGAAACTCCTTTGATTTTCCTGAAGTTTTATGATCACTAATGGAGAGGGACTGTTAAGTCAAATCTCTGGTGGAATGGGGAGTTTAGTTAGCAGCCACTTTCAAGTCCCTTCCAGTAAGCAGCATGGAGGTAAACTCTGTAAGACCTCAGAGCCTGCCAGTCAGTTTAAAACATTTACTGAGCACCGGCCCTGAATAAGGTGCTGGTGATGGAGCCCCTGGTACCTGGCTGCAGTGCTTCAGAGGGAGGGATGGACAGTTTACTAAGTGTGATATGGCAGGAAGATCTTGGTTGCAACACATACTCAAAAGCAGTTCACCTCAGTGCAGCTTAAAAATGTAACACTTTGGGTTTCAGATGATTCCACTTCCTCCTCAGTTCAGACCTGGTTCTGTCAGAAGCAAAGATGTAGTCGATGGATTCATAAGACAGATCCCACACCTGAGACTGGTTCAAATTAAATGTTTCAGCTGCCAGTTGGTACTCTTGAGAAAGGTGTGTTGCAAAAACACCCTTATCATCAGTCTGCCAAAAAAAAAAAAAAAAAAACACACAACCAAAAAAACCAAAGTTTTAAAATGAACAAGGAAATGATTTTTTAAAAAAACAGTAACTTACGTTTAGTCTATTTTCCTGTTTACCATGCTTCTTTTAAGAGTCTAAACAGGTCTATAAACACATCCATACATAGCTATAACTAAATAGGTCTGTTTATCCTTTTTAAAAGAAAAACACCAGGGCAATGGCTCTCAACCATGGCTGCATATAAAAATCACTAGGAAGCTTTTAAAACGTATCTGTGTACAGGACTCACCCCAGATCAAATAAAACAGAATCTCAAGGGATGGGTACTTGGGCATCAGTATTTTTTTATGTTCCTCTGGGCACTGCCTAGGACTTTTACCCATAGGGCCAAACCTGAGTCACCCTGGCCCTCTGTAGCCTCTCATGCCCTGATCCTCTCTCACTCCTCTACCTGGGCAGCACCCCGAGGCATGAAAGGCAGTCAGCTAGTAGTGAATGTCTGACCTAATCCAACAATGGAATGAAAAAGGAGCAAAATACTTCATACAAAACACCTTACACAGATCACAGATGGATGGGCGATGCTGTACCAGAATCCGAAATGATGCTGGTCATAAGATGGAACTGTCTGACTTTTGATGTTTGAGGTCAAACAGAGTTCTAGATGAAAGGAGGAAAAAGTCTCTTATTAAAAGCAGATTAGTAGACTCATTCATCAGTGTTCACCAAGTAGATACATGAGGAATTTTTGTGCTGCAATTTTGGCAGCAACTGTACCAGGCAGAGAATTAATATCCCCTTCACAGCTATGTGCTTCCCCCTTTCTTTTATCCAAAATGGAGAGGAAAGGGGAATGTTATAAGCCAGTCACCATGGTGAAAGCAGGGAAGAATCATGAAGGAATTTTTGAAGGGTTGCTGCACTTCTTCCTGGTCTTATAGTGGAGGCTAAAACAAAATAGCAGCACTGGGCGCCTGGGTGGCTCAGTTGGTTAAGCGACTGCCTTCGGCTCAGGTCATGATCCTGGAGTCCCAGGATTGAGTCCCGCATCGGGCTCCCTGCTTGGCAGGGAGTCTGCTTCTCCCTCTGACCCTCCTCCCTCTCATGCTCTGTCTCTCATTCTCTCTGTCTCAAATAAATAAATAAAATCTTTAAAAAAAAAAAAATAGCAGCACTGCTTGAGGGCTACAGTATTATAAAAAAGCCAAGAGAAGAAATGGACTTAAAGAAAACCCCTAAACTCCTTTACTCAGACAACCATCTATTCCCTGTCTGCTGCAAGTAAGTCCATCTTAAGAATGACTTCTATTATTAACAAATTCCTGCCTTGACACACTATACTGAGCTCCCCAGCCAGAGCAGAAATACTTCACTGACTTGGTGGATGGTGTCAGCTCAGTATGATAAGGCAGCCTCAACATAGGGCCACTCAGTCCAAGGGATGGCAGCCTGCCCCCTCACACTGCTGGGCACAGAGCTGAGCCACCACACTAAGATAACTATGCAGGTGGTTTCCATTTTCTCAACTTCTGGGGATGTTTAAAAATGTCCTTAGTAAAAAGAAAAAAAAATCTCATGAATTGCTGAAAACTCTGTAAGTAATTAAAAAAACACACCCACACACATGTTAAAAATTGATAAAATTGTAAATTTAGCAAATTGATCATTCAGTAAAATGGTTTTCAGCCAACTGCTTTTTTCCCTCCAGAGAAGGCCTTCCCCGACCATCCAATTGAAAGCAGTTATCTCATCACTAATATATCAAACTGTTTAATTTTCTTCAAAGAACTTAACACTGACATTTTCTTGTGTAACCGTTTACTGTCTCTTACCTATGCTAGAATATAAGTTCCTTGAGAAAGAAACCTTTGCCTGTTTTGTTTACTGCTCTCTTCCCAGCAATTTGAACAGTGACTGAAAGAGAATAGGCACTTCATAAATATTTGTTGTTAAATAAAAGCAGCTCCAGGGATACACATGTAGACAAACAAGTGTGTAACAGTCAACACACGTAAAAATATGTCTTGGAATCTTCCATAATTCTTAATTTTTAAATAAATGTCACACATTTTCATAACACATTAATTTGGTTAAAGTCATTTTGAAATACTAGATGACTCTTATTCCTTCAATATAATAATTATTGAGTTCCAAGAACTGGGGAATGTCGCAGTGAACAAGACAGACAAGGGCTCTGCTTTCATGGAGCTTATATTCTAATGGAAGCTAAAACTTTGTTACTTAAATAAGGCTCAAGAGGCACATGTACCAAGCAACTTTTAATTTCTAAATGACACTTACATATTTAGAACAGTACTTCTCCACATATGGGTTGCAACCTGGTGGCTGGGGACAAATGTATAGAGTCTTGTCTGGAGGACGTGAAGCCCTAAACCTTACCCAGTGGTATCCGGTGTTGCCTCACAAAGTCTACCAGATCCAGGGATCCTCCCTCAGAGGAGTTGAGAAATGTCCCATGCCCAATTCTGTCAGGAAGCAGATCCAGAAGTACTTGTGTTTCTTTTTTTTGGTTTGCAATCTCAAAAAAAAAAGGGTGGGGGGAGAGGGCATCAATAACCTCTTTCAGTGGTTCTTAAAGGTACCTTTTTCTGTAGCCAGCTACTTTGTCCCTCAGAGAAGATAATGCAGACATTCTGGAAAGCTGAACCACCTATACCTTCCCAGCTCTCTTCTTTGCCTTTATTTTCCCATTCATTTCCCAATATTCTTCTAGATTCGTTCCAATGATAATACTAATTATAGTTAACAAGAGTAATAATAATAAACACTTTTAGACCTGCTTTGTGCCTATTCACATAAATTCTCCTTTAAACCTCACAAGAATCTTACAAAGTACTAAGATGAAGAAATTAAAGTTCAGAAAAAGTAACAGGATCAACTCGGGAGCAGAACTGAAACGAGAAAGGGACCTTTCATTTCTTATTTTTTTCCTTCTACATTACACTTCTCTACACTTGGAATTTCTTCACTATACCTAACTTTTGTAGTTAAAATACAAAGTATTTTTTTTTTTAAAGTTGTCTAAGGTCATAGAGCTCTATCTGACTTCAGGGCCCAGATTCTCTGTGCAGTGTGCTCCTGTTTTATTATTTTTTAAAGGATTTTATTTATTTATTTGAGAGAGAGGGAGAGAGAGAATGAGTGCAAGTGGGAGGGAGGGACAGAGGGAGAAGGCGAGAAAGTCAAGCAGACTCCATGCAGAACCCACACGGGGCTCGATCTCACAACCCTGAGATCATGACCTGAGTGGAAATCAAGAGTTGGACATTTAACTGACTGAGCCACCCAGGTGCCCCATTCATGTTTTGACACAGCCAGCTACATACATACCACAACTACCATGAAAAGGTCTAGCTGTACTCTTTATCTACTAGATAGCCTACAAGACAAATGACCATAACATGCTGAAATGAAATGTTTTATGTCCAATGCATCAAACAAAAAAAGCAACAGAATAAAGAAAATTAAAAAAAAATTTTAAAGAAACAAATAGACAAAAGAAAAGAAAAAAAGAAAAAGAAAAGCAACAGAGACTAAGGTAAAGAGACGGTTCTAATGCTGTGCACAAAGACCACAGATAACTGGTCACAGTAACACATGCTGGCTGTTCCATTTAATTGACCAATAGCTTTAATCAGACATCAGTTAGGTTAGCAAGAGGATGTCCTACGAGTGAAAGATCTTTTTGATCAGAGTGTGGAAACACAGATCCTAGATTTTAAGTTCTGCCACCAGATTACTGACTCTTTGCTTATAGACATGAAAAACATCAGCACTGACAAGAAGCTCCAATTTTTTCCTTAATCTTTAAATCATGATGCTATTCAACCTTTATACATTACTGCATCTAATATTCATAAATAACCATGTGAGGTAAGTAGCCTAAGTATTATTTCCTGCACTTGAGACAATAAACTCCAGACTTCTCGAGCTGTGTACATTAATCACGTGCAGCTTTTTGTATGTCAAAAAAAAGAAAACAAATAAAAGTACTGACATAGAAAGTAAATCCATCTGTAAAATGGGGGAAAGTGTAGTTGACTCCCTTGTTTGCCTCACAGGGATGTGCTTAAGAAAGTGACTATTCTCCAGCCATTATCTGTACATTATCTGTCATTGTGCTCATGTTGCCAAGGAGCTGGGGCCCAACGAGGGGTACCCGATCTTCTGATGAGCCTCATAAAATAATGATGAGCTACTTCCTTTCTCGCCAGTGCATGTGATATTCAGGTCCCTTACCCTATGAGGACAAGTGAGATGAACCGGTGCTTTTCTCAGTGTCAGCTTCCAATGACAAGACTGATGATGAAAACTTAGGCATTTTCTCTAGTAAGATGTCAATAGCTGTTTTAACAACACAGCGGTAGTGTGAGTCAACAGCCACCCTCAGGAATGACAAAAACATAAAACCAGTAACAAGGGACTAAAGCAAATCATACCTTTATCATTATAATTTACATTTAAAAACATTTCTACATTCCTCCTCTTCTACTTTTTTTTTACCTCCAGGTTTACTTTTAGCCATTTACAAATGATTATTATTTTCACTGTAATTTATCTTCTCCACCCTAATTTTACATTATTATTTACCTCTGAAAGATGCAATGCCAACTTCAGGCCTGCTTTTTTAGCTTCTAAAAGAGGTTCCAGGAAGTCTTTTGCCTGTCCTACCTTGATAAAAGTTAAAACGAAGATGAATTAGATTTCTAGGCAAACTGAAGAATTAGGTACTTTGTGTCAATAAACAAAGGAATAAAATAATGGCAAGGAAAAAAATGGCAGATTGACTCATTTGAAAATTTCATTTATAAAGCACCTACAATGTGCTAGACACTTGAGGGAATATAAAGCTGGCAAAGACCCAATCCCTGCCCTCAAGAATGTTAAGTCACATATGAGTGAACCTGATGTCAATCAGCCATGCTAGATATAGAGGTCACCAAATTTTAGTTCTGTAAGGAAATCTAGGTATCTAGTGCTAAGGAGAAGTCACCTGATTCAGGAACCTGTATGATTACAGTAAAGAAAGCTTCTACCAAATGGATGAATGAAATAAGAACACAATAGTCCAGGTTTAAACAAAGCCATAAGAACCAGTTTCCTGGGACTCTCCAAATCCAGTGGTTTTCAACCAGGGCCAATTCTGCACTACCATGCCCCCCCCCCACCTCCTCCCACGCTGGGGACACTTGCCAGTATCTGGAAACATTTTTGGTTGTCACAACTAGGAGGGTGCTACTGGTATCTAGTGGGTAGAGATGACAGGGATGCTACTAAACATCCTGCAATACACAGGGCATCCTCCCAGGACAAAGAATTCTTTGGCCCAAATGTCAATAGTGACACGAGTGAGACACTGTGCTTGAATCTGACATTCAAGAAGTTCTAGGCCAGTCTTTCTCATTGGGGGTTCTATGAGATAATTAAGGCCTACCCATACTTAAGAATTAATTATTAGACATGCATTGTATGTAATGAATTAATTTCTCTCCTCTCATTCAAATCTTATTCTTTTTTCTTTTTTAGAGGGCTTAATTCTTTCTCAGAACCCTGGTTGAGAATAGCTGCTATAGACATTCTGGTCATCCAGGGCAGAATAGGTCTTTTTTTTTTTTTAAAGATTTTATTTGAGAGAATGAGCAGGGGGGAGAGGGAGAAGCAGACTCCCCGCTGAGCAGGGAGCCCCATGTTGGGCTGGGATCATGACCTGAGCTGAAGGCAGATGCTTAACTGACTGAGCCACCCAGGTGCCACTTCCTTCCCTTTTTTTTTTAAAGATTTTATTTAAGAATAGGTTTTCATCCACACAGAGTGTCTGGTAGACCTCTGGAGAATGCAGGATGCCCCAAGCTAATCCTTACCCTACAAATTGATTCTACTTTTCTTTTTTTTTTTTTTTAAGATTTTATTTATTTATTTGCGAGAGAGACAATGAGAGACAGAGAGCATGAGAGGGAGGAGGGTCAGAGGGAGAAGCAGACTCCCTGCCGAGCAGGGAGCCCGATGCGGGACTCGATCCAGGGACTCCAGGATCATGACCTGAGCCGAAGGCAGTCGCTTAACCAACTGAGCCACCCAGGTGCCCCGATTCTACTTTTCAGAAATAAAATGTATTTAGGAAAAACAGCTTACAGTAGGGTCTCCACTGAGGTCAAGGCCGATAACTGTATTGTCAGTAGAGAGGAAGAACTCTTCAGCAAGTTTAACGGTCTCCTTGGCTACTGAAGGGCCACCTCTTCTGTCGATTGCTATCAAATACCTTTAATATAAAAAAAACACAGTTGAAAACAAATACAGTGCAGATGAAAAAGACAACTCTGAGTATGGTCAGAGAGGTATAGCAGGCTACATGTAAAATTTACTTAGTAGAAGTACAGCCTGACTGACAGGACAGCTTACTTTGCCAGAGGGCATGAGACCATAAATTCCTAAACAGCACCAAACATCTAGTGTTCAAATTCTTAAACGTTTCATGTTTTTTTTATTCTTGCACTTGTTTTTTAGTTTGTTTGATTCAGAATTCAACTAAAGTCCACGCACTGTGTTGGTCAATGCATCCCAAGTCTCTTTTAATCCAGAGGCGCTCCCTCCATGCCCCACCTTCCCCCTTCTCCATAAACCCCCACCACTTTTCTTGAATTTATTTCTTGAACTTAAAGAAACCACGTCCTTTGTTCTATAAAATTTCCTATAATGTGCATTTTGCTGAGTGCATTCCTGTGTCCTTAACCTGTTTCTCCTGTCTCTTATATCTCCAATAAATTGAAAATTGGAACTAGTCTGGAGGCTTGATCAAATTCAATTTTTTAGCAAGAGTATTTCATAAGTGATGGTGTGTTCTTTCATCAGGAGGCTTAGATCCATTATTTCATTAAGTGTTAAAAAACTGGTAATATTCTAATTCTAACACATATCCAATAGCTGATACAAATTCATTCTTCATGTTAGCTGGAATTCTACAAGGCATCTAATACCCAGAGAACCCCTGTTAATATTGCATAATTTTCCTCCAGCATTTTTTAATTTATCTATTTTTTTACATTCCTCCAGCACTTATTTATTTACAAAATTTGGATCAACTATATATAAATGCACTTTTTTTTTTTAACTTAATGATTTCTCCTGTCATTAAATAATGTTAGAAAACAATGTAAATCATATGAACATAACATAATGTAACTGTCCTCTGCTAAATGTTTTAGGATGTTTTCCACTTTTTGTTATAAATAACACTATAGGTACGCCTGGGTGGCTCAGTCAGTTAAGCATATGCCTTGGGTCGGGTCATGATCCGGGGTCCTGGGATTGGCCCAGAGTTGAGCTCCCTGCTCAGTCCTTCCTCTTTACTGATGCTCTCTCTCTCAATTCTCACTCTTTCTCAAATAAATAAAATCTTTAAAATAAACATAAATAAATAACACTACAATAAAGAATCTTACACAAAAATCAATTTATTTCCTTAGGATACGTTTCTAGAAGTGGAGTACTGCGTCAGAAGGAAACATTTTTGTACATCTTAATACATACTGCTTTTTAAAGAAGTTTTATTTATTACATATGCTTACTAGCAGTGTGTAAGTTCACAAACTGGTTATTACCTTGTTTTGAGGGGAGCTATTGAAATGGCATTGTAATATTTTAAATTTATCTGATTGGGGTGCCTGGGTGGCTCAGTCGGTTGAGCGTCCAACTCTTGATTTCAGCTCAGGTCATGATCTCAAGGTTGTGAGACTGAGCCCCATGTCAGGCTCCACGCTCAGTGGGGAGTCTGCTTGAGATTCTCTCTCTCCCTCTGATCCTCCCCCACCCTCTGCACACTTTCTCTCTCTCAAATAATTTTAAAAAATTATCTGATTAGTGAGATTAAATAGTTCCCTATACACTTATTGGTCATTTGTAGGTCTTCATTTCTTAATTCTCTTCTTGTCTTTTGCCTGCTTCTTTTTGGGAGGGGTGTGTGTATTAGTCTAGCTAAGCTTAATTTGGAGAGATTTTATAGCCAGAAACTATATAGGTAGCTTTCTTCCTTCAAGGACTTATTGAGCCCTGATTATGTGTCGCCTCTGTTCTAAGTACTGGAAGGGTAGTGGCAAAAGACAAGGTTCCTGGCCTCATGAATTTACACTCTAGTGGGTATGTATGTACAAATAAAACAAGATAATTTTTTTTTAAGATTTTATTTATTTGATAGAGAGAGACACAGTGAGAGAGGGAACACAAGCAGGGGGAATGGGAGAGGGAGCAGGCTTCATGCCGAGCAGGGAGCCTGATGTGGGACTCTATCCCAGGACCCCGGGACCATGACCTGAGCCAAAGGCAGATGCTAAACGACTGAGCTACCCAGGCACCCAAACAAGATAATTTCTGATCTTGTTAAGAAGAGTGCAATAAAGGAAATAAAAAGGATTACTAGAGGATTTGGGGGGGCACTTTAGATAAGGTGGTCAAGGAAGGCCCTCTGAGGAAGTGACAGCCAAAATGAGAACTCAATAATGAAAAGCCAACCATGCAAGGATATGGCGGGAAGCGTGTTCTAGGCAAAAGCAACAGGAAGTACATAGATACTGAGGTGGGACAGTCTTGGCCTATTTGAAGAACAGAGAGCAAACCAGTGTGTAACAATGACAAGTGTTGAAGAGAGGCAACCAGATCACATGGGACCCTGCAGGCCACAATAAGAAGTCTGGATTTTGGCTGAAGAGCAATGGGAAGCCATACTTCTCTAGAGCAACAGTACTCAGAATTTTATTGCCACATGAACAAATTCAGAACTGCATTCTCAACTTTTAAGCAATAGATTTCTTGACTCCATTTTTCTAAGATAAAAATCAGTTATTGTTTGATTTATAAAAATCTATTACACTCATGATCAAAATAATAACATATTCACATTCTAGTTTTTTTTTTAAATGGTGACCACTAAGGTACAATGCTTCTTACCTAACATCAATGTCTATGTTTTCTTGTTTGGACTGTTTTATGCCCTCAAGTACAGATTCCACATAAGCCTTTTTAGTCATTCCTGGAAAGGACATAAAGAAAATATTTGTCAAGACATCATCAACTATTTCATCCTTTAACATTAGCATCCCTCTATGAACAATTACATTTTTACTTTATGCTGTGACAAGGGCATGATTAAAGAGGAGTTAAAACATAGCCCTATGGGTACATTTTCATAAATGCTAACTGTACTTTAATAAATTTTTAAAAATAAAGTACGAGAAAGCAGAAATGGAAAAAAAGACATACAAAATATAAGCCCATTTAAAAAGTATTCTTAGATCCAACAGACATAAAACTACTCTCACAGGGCGCCTGGCTGGCTCAGCTGGTAGAGCATGCAACTCTTGATCTCAGGGTCATGATTTCAAGCCCTGTGTTCAGTGGGGAGCCTAGTTAAAAACAAAACAAAACAAAACAAAAAAAACAACTATTCTCACAAATTGCTATAAAAATCTAAAATGCCTGTTCTAACAAAACAAGAACAGCCTTTTCTAAGGCCTATCCTTAAAAAAAAAAAACCAGAAACAAAAACAAACCATTTTTCTCTATTAGCAGAATGTTTTCCTGCTGGTCCAGAAAAAAAAAATCCCCTCTTGGGTTCCTGCCTCTTCAATCCTGGCCAGGCTCAGTGTTTCCTGTCCAGGGTACTAGAGCAGTTCTTCCAATTTTGGGTGTACAAGTCGTCTTCTGGGGGCTCTGAGAGCACTCTCCAGAACAACCCCCTCTAAAATACTGCTTTCATAAAATGAAAGCAGTACCCAATCATAAAATGCTTTCTTTTGGCAGAAAATCTCAAGTAACACAGAAAATTATAAAGGAAAAAATGAGTAACCTATAATCCCACCACTCAGAGATAACCACTCTTTGTTTTTCTAAGTATAAATGTTTTTTGAATAGATGAGAGGCTACTATGTATATATGTATCCTGTTCAGTTGTTTAATACAGTCCTGTATTCTGAGTGTTATCCCCAAGTCTTTATAGTATCTTCGCAAATATTTTTAATGGTTGCCTCACATTCCAGTAACCCTTATTTAACCATTCCCCTCTTGTTGCATATCAGGTTAGCATCCTTCTTGGAATCTCCATTCAAAGAGCGAACTAGTTCTAGTAAGTGGCAGGTTTCTTCTCTCCTTCCCTTTCACTATCCTCACCAGCATAATCTGGAACTGATCCTACAATTTAAAAATGCGAGATAAGAATCTTCTGCTTGTCCAACACTTACTTTATGTAGTTTTAAAAAATTTATCCCCTGAATAACTGGACTGCACATGTCAGGGTGCAAGATGAACTGGCAGGGCCTTTTCAGGTCACAGACAAGGGACTAAGAGGGACCCAAGGACACTGCATAACATCTTTCCACACTGCCCTTATGAAAAGAGGGTTCCAGGAAATTTCTCCAGACCACATCCAGATCCACTCATCTCCATCCAGAGAGGTTTTACCACCTCACCCCTTGCTCCTGGCTTAAGACACTATCAGTCTCTGAGAAGGGACTGAAAAACCTTCATCTCTGTGATTGTCATAAAACATGATTCAGCATCTACTCAGTGGCACTGTCTCACAAGTGCCCTCAATGCAAGGAGCAAGAAGTAGCCTCTGTTTAAGACAATGTAACTATAAGGAGCAAACATTCTTTCCTCAGAGTGAGAAAAAAACAAGAACAAGCAAAATTTTTGTAGGCCTTTTAATTTCCCTTAAACAGATAATCCTTGACCTGATTTTTTAACTTAACAACTCACTCATTAATAATGTACATCACTGGGGTGCCTGGGTGGCTCAGTCATTAAGCGTCTGCCTTCGGCTCAGGTCATGATCCCAGGGTCCTGGGATCGAGCCCCGCACTGGGCTCCCTGCTCTGCGGGAGGCCTGCTTCTCCCTCTCCCACTCCCCCTGCTTGTGTTCCCTCTCTCGCTGTGTCTCTCTCTGTCAAATGAATAAATAAAATCTTAAAAAAAAAATAATGTACATCATTAATGTACATCAGAAGATTTGGACTGTTGACTCTACAACAGTGTTAAAGCAAGTGCTTCATATTCTCAACTTATAAACACATGAATCATCAAAGCACAGAGGAAAAAAGTATATTTGCTGAGAAGTAATTAAACTCTACCTGTAGCATTTTCTCTTCTAGGTGTGCTCCTTAGTTCCAGGTACTTGACACCATCATCTGCAAATTCTTTAATGACATCTTTTGTGACCTGATAGTTAAGGCAATGGACACAATATTGATAATGTTAGTGTAAGGGTCCCAATGAAAATGCCCAATGCTACAGCTTTATTTCACAAATTAAATTTGATTTGCAAAAAATGTTCCAAGTCTCTCATGTGGTTAAGATGACCTGCTTTGTCATACCCCTGCTGGAGACTGTGATGAGACTGTAACACTTCCAAGAGTTCCCATTACAACCCTCATTCTCACATTAAATCCAAATCTGCACATCAAACACACTTTTTGTTTCTCTTCTCTCCCTTTAGCCATTTCTCCATTTCCTAGTGTTCATAACAGTAGCTGATAAAACAGAAAATGAGGCAGAACTAAAACTACTTATGAGTGTGTAGTACTAGGAAGGTACATATGGAAATAAGTGGCTAAAACAATTAGGCATTACTGATGTACCGTTCAAAGTCATGGCTTACGGTTCTTATTCAAGTTATTTACGAATAAGTTGTATTTTGCAAAAGTTTCTTCAGGCAGGGTGAAATTTTCTCCAGGAGTACTAAGAAAAATCTCTCTTTGACAAAGAAAATGGATGATAAATACGAGTAAAATGGTATCCAATTTAGCACAGATTTCAACAACCCAAAAATGACTAAATGACCAGGGTAAATGATATCAAAAGGATGAAGGCATTATTTTCCTTCTCTGCGATCAATCCTAAAAAAATACTAAATCTAGAAGAAAAAAGGACCAGGTTGGAAATGCTGTGACAACCAGCCCTAGCTAGTCTTTGTAGTTGGTATCCTAAACTTAACCAGTTTTGACTATATGCACATGATCAGGCTAGTGCAGTGTCCTGGCAAAGGAACAAGGGCTGGCGGATTGTGTAGACAGTGCCTAACAAGGCGGCACTACTTTAGTGGACTCACTGTAATCCAAGGTCTGGGCTTCATCTGGTTGTGTGTGTGTGTGTGTGTGTGCGCGTGTGTGTGCCTGCCTATGCCACGCTCGCTTAACTAAAGCCACAAAGGAATTTATTAGAATCTTAGAATATAAATATACTAAGCTCAGATGCACCAGGAGATCTGCAGAATCAGCCTCAGACACTACACAGCTCAGGACAACACAAAAGCGTTCAGAATCATGGGACACTCTTGGACCCAGCAAGACAGCACTGCTTCCTACACCACTGAGCATGACCCTGCAGCTTCTGTACCATCACCATAGGCACTGGACCCCATGGCACTGGTGCCCCCCAAACTCCCATTTTGCTGCCCATGCTACCACCAGAGTGTGGGCCTCATCTGTGCAGGCTGAGGAACTGCATCTTGTCATCGGCTCCAGACCAGACACATAGAAGCCAACTCCCTCCACCCCAGCTCACATGTGGCCAATGCAGAAGCCTATCTGTTATGCAGCATTGACAGGGAGGGTGAAGTTCGGGCATGAACTGGCAGTCCTCCGTGACTGAGGAGACCAGAGCTCCTATCCAAGGCACCCTCTTTCTTGGTTTCTTGAGCTGCCAGTGAAACCAAATAGAACAACAGAAGGCTGTTGGCAAGTATGGAATGAGAGCAATGGGACGATTTATCTAGGCCATGGTGAGGCCTGTGGAATCATCCCTACCCATGTCCAATAATACTTCCTTGGGGTCCACATCTGTGTCTGCCAGATTCAGCCCTTTCTGCTCCATGCAGCAACTGGTACTGAGGCAAACTCTTACTTGAGTTCCTTCTTCAGATAGAGTATATCACAATTAGTTAAGTTTCTGCTTACTCAAAGGACGATAAGACTACATCTCCTGAATGAGAAAGAACATGGGCTCTGGAACCAGACAAAGATAGTCAATTCTGCCACTTACTCTCTCTGTGAGTGACCTTGAACAAGTTACATGTAATCAATTTAAGGCTCAGGGGTTTTTTTGATCTGCAAAAAGGGAACAATAAAGATACCCACCTCAGAGAGTAGTCTTGAATGTAGTGTCTGGGACATGTAATAGTTAGTATTACTTCAAGCATATTCCAATCCTTTCTCTTTGAGATTACATCCAGATCATCTTGACCAGACTGTTAAATGATCCATAAACTCTTGGTCCCACATTTATGAACAAAGAATTTCTTGGCTTACTCCCACACAGGGTTCATTTATTATATGTAAATGTTACTAACTTTACTCTCAGTGTCATCCTTCTGAACCACCTAAAGTTGCTCATTCTAGTACCACTAAGTCAAATCACAAAATCTTATTCCTTACCTCATTTTATATTTTTTAAAGATTTATTTATATGAGAGAGCGCATGCAAGCAAGAGTTGGGGGAGGGGCGGAGGAAGTGAATCCCCAAGCGGACTCCCCCACTGAGCCTAAGGCAGGGCTCCATCTCATGACCCTGAAATATTGACCTGAGCCAAGCACCCAAGCAGGGGCCCTTCCTTACCTCATTTTATTTTATTTTATTTTTAAAATTTTATTTATTTGAGAGAGAGCAAGAGAGAGAGAGAAAGCACAAGCAGGCGGAGGGGCAGAAGGAGAGGGAGAAGCAGGGAGCCTGATGCAGAACTTGATCACAGGACCCTGGGATCATGACCTGAGCCAACGGCAGATGCTTAACTGACTGAGCCACCCAGGTGCCCCCTTACTTCATTTTAATAAAGCTTTTTACCAACTTTGAAAGGAATAAAATAATGAGCATGGCATTATTGTAGCCCTAGATAAGCTGTCAGAATCCAAGATTTCATCAGTTTTGCTCGGTGACAATCAACAACAGAAAGTGAGACATTCCTAGCAGCATTCAATGGTATCTGTTGAGTAGCTAATTAGACAAGCCTCCTTTAGGTTCCTATAAGTCCCTGTACGTATCTCTAACACACAGCTTACCTCATTATGTTGGATTTTTTTTTCCTATTTATTTTTTTTTTTGATGTAGTGTTCCATGATTCATTGTTTGTGTATAACACCCAGTGCTCCATTCAATACGTGCCCTCTTTAATACCCATCACCAGGCTGATCCATCCCCCCACCCCCTCCCCTCTAAAAGGGGGTGTTTCTCAGAGTCCATAGTCTCTCATGGTTCTTCTCCCCCTCCGATTTCCCCCCTTCATTT
>NC_138377.1:75804866-75853578 GCF_054177405.1 Leptonychotes weddellii | reverse complement strand
CCAAGTCATTGCAAATGGCAAGATTTCGTTTTGTTTTTTTTTTTGATGGCTGCATAATATTCCATTGTATATATATACCACATCTTCTTTATCCATTCATCTGTTGATGGACATCTTGTCTCTTTCCATAGTTTGGCTATTGTGGACATTGCAGTGCATGTACCCCTTCGGATCACTACATTTGTATCTTTGGGGTAAATACCCAGTAGTGCAATTGCTGGGTCGTACGATAGCTCTATTTTCAACTTTTTGAGGAACCTCCATATGTTGGATTTATCTGCTTATGGGTCTGTCTCTCTAACCTAACTATAAATTCCTCAGGGGGCAGAGACCATGTCCATCTATCTTATTTCCCAGTCTTTAGCAGAGTGCTAGAACATTGTGGGCACTTGGGCAACTTTTGTTGAACTAGACTTTTAAAGTTAACTCTCTCACCAAAAGGTGATTAATTTTCATGAGGATCAGTTTCAGCCAAGAAGGAAAATTCTTTCTTGACCAGTCAGAAGTTATTTTTCCAGAAACACAGGTTATACCTCTTACTCTGCATTTTTTTCTAATCGTTAAGAACATTGATAAGGATTCTGTTTTTCTCCATTTACAAAGAGTACATTTTAAAATGCCACCCTAGTCAATGATACAGAAGCCAGTCTTCCATATCAGAGTCTAGTATCACAGAGCTACAGATAAGAGAACACAGTGATGTCCTCTAGTCCTTCATTCCCAGAGGGAAGGACTAGGGATTAATCATTCAATCTCTAAGTACTTCTTGAACTTCATTCTCTATACTGTCCACCCAGGCAGTTAAAAGTATCTCAAGCAATACAGATAAAGCCTTATCAAAGAAATGCTTATCTATGGTGAAATATTTCATATAATATGTTATATATGGAAAACAGGACAAGATTTTATCCTCTATGTAACAGAATATGTTGATCTTGCTTCTCTTCTCAGATCTTTTACAATGAATGTAGTCTTTTTTTTTTTTAATTTTATTTATTCATTTGAGACACAGAGATACAGAAAGAAAGAGAGAGCATGAGCAGAGGCAGACAGAGAGGGAGAAGCAGGCTCCCCGATGAGCCAGGAGCCCGATGTGGGGCTCGATCCCAGGACCCAGGGATCATGACCTGAGCTGAAGGCAGACGCTTAACCATCTGAGCCACCCAGGCGCCCCGAATGTAGTCTTTGATATTAGCCCTTGGCAAATGTCTTACATTGGTTTTGAAAAGAGTTGCCATAAAAAAGCAGAAAATATTTTTCATTTGACTCTTGATGAAAGCAAAAATTCATGTTCAATACCAGAAGGGCATAAATTACTTAATAATTTTTAAACCACTCTAAAAATTTTTCATTTCTCACCATTAGAATATCTTCAGGGCTAGTAGTAAGTTGATGAATAATTTGAAACATCTGGAAACATCTGCAACAGGAAAAGTTTTAACATACTCTAGTCATCAAAAACTTGTCACTCGAGACAAACCCACTAAATCAAATGAATATATTTTAGGCTAATACTAATTATATATTACAAAGAACTACAGAATACGTTTTTCAAAAATTACACTGATCTGGAAGGATAAATGACTGAAAACAGAATGTTACTCTTAAGTGGGAAATACTAGTTTCCCTTTACCATACCCCCTACCCCCTGTTGATAGCAGCAAACAGGGAGAAAAATCAATAAGCCTACATTTTCACGTCTAAAGAATATTCTAATACAGTGTAACTTTACAAACAACATAAGTCACTAAAAATACTGTCAGTGGTCTAAACAGCTGGAAAAAAATGCTATATGTCAAGTTATACTCTCTATACCAGATGGCTACCCAATTCCTTTAACTACTAAAATCTGGATTCTTATAGACTATTTATAATCTCGAAACAGTAATAGAGATAAAAAGAAGTATGTCCATAACCTCCCCAAACTCACTCTTCTAAAGTTCTTTTCTTTCCCTTGTCAATCATAGTCATCTGATGGTGGATTTTAAGACCTGGCTTCTTGGCTATCAATTTCTTCATGGTATTAGAACTAATGGATCCATTCAGGTGGGCATGAAGTTCCTAAAACAAGAGAATACCATCAGTAAAAACTTCTCAAGTATCCACCAGATTCACAGCATCCTACCAGGTACCGCATGTTTGTAATCTGCACTAGGCAAACTGTCTACTAGATGTAGCTATATAACTTTTAAAGTTTATAAAATTTACAAATTCTACCTATAAAATTTACTTTTCTTTGTGGAAAAAACAAACACAGGCATCCTTATAATAAGCAACCACTCCAGAATTCTGTGGTTGAATTCTCACCACTTTAGGTAATTCTGAGTAAAAGGCTGTCTTCCGTGGCTGTTGGTGTTCCTCTGCTTCCATCACGATTTCGCAGAATAAAAAGGTCTTTCTCCAAATACTCTTATTCTTGTTATGAACAGTATAATGTGCTTCAGTCAGTAAATTCTGTGGTCTTGAATTTCCTTCAGATTGCTTTATGTCCATACATTTTGATAAGATAACCTGTATATGTAGCTCTGGGCTCAGCTTCCCCTATTTAAACAAATGTGAACATTTTCAGTGGTTGACATAAAAACAAAGAAACAGAATTCTGCCACTTTATCCCTCAAAAGACAAAAGCCCCTTCAATGCTATTTAAGCAAGTTAGCAATCTAACCTAGAAATAAGAAAAGGCCTCAAACTGGTAAGAAGTGAATGAAAATCTGAAATTTAGTAAGGTGTATTCCTTACCTGTTAGACCTTTCTATAAAACTTTTTTTTTTTTTTAGATTTTATTTGGTTGAGAGAGAGCGCGCACACACACAGGGGCTAGGGGAGGGGCAGAGGGAGAGAGAGCAGCAGACTTCCTGCTGAGCATGAGCCCCATGCAGGGCTTAATGCGGGGTTCGATCCCAGGACCCTGGAATCATGACCCAAGCTGAAGGCAGATGCTTAACCAACTGAGCCACCTAGGCGCCCCTATAAAACTACTTCTGAAAGAAGAAATTTATAAAGCCTATTTTGGGTAAAAGTTGACATTTTTGAGCTGTTTAAAAAATGTAAAGGAAGGGCAGAGGTAGTAGAGTCAGATGGACCCACATTAATCGTTATACCAGTTCTGTCATTTAGTAGCTGTATGGCCTAGTTACTAAACTAATGGTTTCAGTTTCCTTATTTGTAAAAATGGGATACAAATGCACAGTAGCTCTGATGATTAATAAAGTAATTTAAATTCCCCTCTGCTATGCTCCCATATAAGTTAGTGACTACCTTTAAATTAGCACTTTGTCACACTGTTTCTCAATCACGGACTGGTTTTTTGTTGTTGTTGTTGTTGTTTTTTAAGTACGTTCCATGCTCAGCATGGAGCTCAACATGGGGCTTAAATCAAGACCCTGAGATCAAGACCTGAGTTGAGATCAAGAGCCTGATGCTCAACCAACTGAGCCACCTAGGCGCCCCATCTCAATCACTGATTTACTTGTCTTTCTTCCTCACCAGCCATAAACTTCAGAAGAACAAGGACTATGGCTAATTCTACCTCCCTAACACCTAGGACAGTGCCTAGCACATTGTAGGTGATAAATAAATCCTAATTTCCCTTCACATCTGAAGGTGGCTTATAAATAAGATAAAATTCCAAATGAAGTTTAGTGATTTTTCAGAATAGCCACCCTGAACCTCTGGGTTCTCACATATTAATGATGATGATGTTGACAAGAAGAGCAATTTTTTTTTAAGATTTTATTTATTTATTTGAGAGAGAGAATGAGAGAGAGAGAGAGCATAAGACGGGGGAGGGTCAGAGAGAGAAGCAGACTCCCTGCTGAGCAGGGAGCCCAATGCAGGACTCGATCCCGGGACTCCAGGATCATGACCCGAGCCGAAGGAAGTCGCTTAACCAACTGAGCCACCCAGGCGCCCAAGAAGAGCAGTTTTCATTCAGAGCAGACCAGATAAGTAGCAAGTGCTTTTACTATTATTGTAATTCTTGCAATAACTGCAAAATAAATATTTTGCCACATTACAAATCAATAAATTGATAGAGAGGGGGTAAATAAGTTTTCACAATATTAAAATGGGGAAAAAAGAAAACAGTTTGGGGGCGCCTGAGTGGCTCAGTCGGTTAAGAGTGCAACTCTTGGTTTCAGCTCTGGTCATGATCTCAGGGTTGTGGCATCAAGCCCTACATAGGGCTGTGGGCTCAGCGTGGAGTCTGCTGGAGATTCTCTCTCCCTTTCCCCCTCTGCCCCTCTCCCCTGCTTGTGCATTTGTGTGAGCTTTCTCTCTCTCAATAAATAAATAAAATCTTTAAAAAAAAAACAAGTTTGTACAGGACCACAGAGCCACAGAAATCCACAGAAAGGCCAACACAGTATGAAATAAAAGTGGCATTTCAATAGAATGCTATAGTAAGTGCTTCATAAATAGTAACAAATGAAAAAGATAGGCTGTTTAACTAATATGCTTACACTCCTACCAAAATATACAGAAGACAGCATTAAGATGGAAAAACACACCTTATCTCCCATAGGTAAAATCAATTTGCCATAAATTGATTTTTAAAGTATGTGTTAATCAAAATATTCCCAAAGTTATTTTTTAGAAATTGATTTTTAAAGTTCATGTGGAAGACATAAAATTATCCAGAAAAAATTGTGGATCTCAAAAGAAAAATATCCAATATTAGTGAAGGTGTGAGTAAAAGTTCTGGTGGAAACAGAACTTGGGATGGTCTTTTTGGAAAGCAATTTGGCAATATCTAACACACACACACACACAACACAAAACACCATTTATTTTCTGACCAAATAATTCTACTTCTAAGAATTTATCCTAATCTTATAGGATATGCACAAATACATTTCTTTTTTTTTTTTTAAAGATTTTATTTATTTATTTGCGAGAGAGAGAATGAGACAGAGAGCACGAGAGGGAGGAGGGTCAGAGGGAGAAGCAGACCCCCCGCTGAGCAGGGAGCCCAATGCGGGACTCGATCCCGGGACTCCAGGATCATGACCTGAGCCGAAGGCAGTCGCTTAACCGACTGAGCCACCCAGGCGCCCCAAATACATTTCTTATAACATATAATAGCAAAAAATTGGAAACAACCTAAATGTCCATCAGTAGGCTACTGGCTAAATTAATTATATCTCAATCCAACTGAATATCTATGACTATAGGGAAAGACTTCTATGATATAGTGTTACTTCCAAAAAGTAACAAAATATATTGCTTAGAAAGACGGCATTTATGAACAAAGCATATTTTATTTATTTATAATTACGGGTTGGAAGTGGCAAAGGTCAGGGGAGAGAATTTTACTTTTACTTACCTTACATAGTTTTCTGCAATTTGAAGATTTTACAACAAGCATGTAATACTTGATTGCTTTCTGAAATAAGTTTAATAAATTAAAATGTTAAATAATCAATAAATTTGGGCGCCTGGGTGGCTCAGTTGGTTAAGCGACTGCCTTCGGCTCAGGTCATGATCCTGGAGTCCCTGGATCGAGTCCCGCATCGGGCTCCCTGCTCGGCAGGGAGCCTGCTTCTCCCTCTGACCTTCCCCCCTCTCATGTGCTCTCTGTCTCTCTCATTCTCTCTGTCTCAGATATATAAATAAAATCTTTTTTAAAAAATCAATAAATTTATATAATTTACTTAATAATTTAATATAAATAATAAATTATTTATAAAATAATTAAATAATTTTAAAAACTTGCAAAACAGGGGTGCCCAAGTGGCTCAGTCAGTTAAGTGTCTGCCTTAAGCTCTGGTCAGGATCCCAGGGTCCTGGGATAGAGCCCTGTGTCGGGCTCCCTGCTCAGTGGGGAGTCTGCTTCTACCTCTCCCTCTCCCTGCCACCCCTGCTTGTGCTCCCTCTCTCTCAAATAATTAAATAAAATCTTAAAAAAAAACTGCAAAACAATTTTATTATTATGAATTGTGAGAGGAAGAACTTTTATGTTTAGACAATAGAATGACAGCCTAAAAGGACATTTTTCATAGCAGGCTGATAATAAATCTGACAAGTGGCTAGCTTTTTAAATATATTTTCAATCCCACTCTAGGGTCCTGATCTTATTTTGTGCTACATTCAAACCTCCCTCCAGACTGACCTTTAACTAGCTGTGAGTAAATTTACTGACCCATTGGCTACAATATTAACCTCTGGAAATTTGAGATCCACCGAAAAGCACTATTTTTACACATTTAAAAAACTGTTGTTTCACTGATCCATGCCTAAGATACTACCATCAACAAAACCATGCCGTGCCAAATTCTACCTTCCTGGGCTAAGTTTGGTGTGGGTGGGAAGAAGCTATGGTGGGAGTGAGGAGCGGAAAGGCAACACATTGAGATAAGATCTTTCTACATTTGTACTGTATTTCATCAAGTTAGAGCAGGGCCAGAACCAAGTCTCCTGTCTCCCAGAGAATTTTTTTCATGCCCCCAAAAGAAAAGGGAACTCAGAATAATAAAGACATGTGTTACTCTTTTTTTTATTAAGCACTTATCATGATCCAGGCACTGTGCTAAGTTTCTTAGATGGTTATTCTACTTAATCCTCACAACAACCCATGAGATATTATTATCCTCATTTTACCTAAGAATAAACAGATTAAAAAATAATAATCAGAAAACAATCCTATGGTACCCAAATCACAAATTTTGCTCCATTCTCTTTCTTCCTGAATCAGTTTTCTTAATCTGTTCTTTATCAAAAAAAGTAGTATTTCTAACAACATATCACCTAAATTTTACTTGTCATTAAATATTCACTTCTACAGCACTATATATATTTTTAAAAGTCCTACAATTCTTTTTGTTTTTCTTCTTCCTTGGCCCTCAATCAGCTCTGAGACATCTCAGAAAGCAGCACTTACTCCTCTCATTTTAGACGTGAAGATCCCAGGCCATTCCCATCAGAGGCAATTCCAAACACCTCAACACGCCACTAGACCCAATCACCTCACACTGAACTGACAACCCAGCTGCCAGTGTTACAGAGATAAGAGAAGCCATCGGGCAAGAATTTTATTTCTCTCTGCCCTCACTTACACCTAAACTTACCTTTATCTGTATACTTTCTTCTCTCATAAGTCAGAGAAAAAGGATTCATTCTTCTGTCCTCAACACTAATATGTGCCCTAGATCCCATTCCCTCCTAGCTATTTCAAGTCTTTACTCCACCAGTTAATCATCTCAATTTTCTGTTCCTTCAACCTCTCTCTCCATTGGCTAATTTCCCTCAGGGAACCAATATGCATGTACATTATTTGCTTCCACCTAAAAGCAAACAAACAAAAACCTTTCTTGTATCCCATATTCCTCTTTACTGCCCTGTCTCTCCTTTCATTCTAAGCTAAGCTCCTTGAAGGCATAATTTAGACTGGCTGCCTCCATTTACTTTCTCCCATTCACTGAAACATGAATTCTGCCCTTACTGCTCCACAGAAATTGCTCTCCATGAAGTCATTAAGAGCTCTTCAACACCAAATCTAAAGACACTTTTCAGTTATCAAACCTTTATCCTGACTCAAACCTCTGAGTTCCAGTATCCAAATCCAAATGGGCTAGACTCCTAAACTCCTGCTCTTAATCATTCTGCTAGACTGCTTCAAAGTAATCATACTTACAGTTACTGATTTCCTTCTCCACCTCAGCCCCTGCAGTTAGTAACCAAATTCCAATCCATAAATGATAAATCTCCTAAATATCTCTGGAAGCAGTTTCCTACGGGTGATGACTTCCAAACACCCAACTCAGAAACTTAATGGTTATTTTAAACCCCCGACAAGACTCAGACCGTATCAGAGGGAATAATCACCTCTCTTCTGTGATTTCCCTCTTCCGTGGATATATTCAACACTACCCTAGAATCACAGACTTTTCGAAGTGGAGGGGAATGTCATTTTATAACCGAGAAACAGAGGCTGAGTGTTTTACTTATTGTCAGCTTTGCACAGAGCCCGGAATACAAGGGAACTGATAGTATGTACCTGTGGGGAAACATTTATCGGGCGAATCACAACCTCTGTAAAAGTTTCATTTTGCACCTGGCCTCAATGACTTGTTTTCAGATTTAAATGGGATCTCTTTTTAAACTATGAAAGCATTAAATAAATGAGTAAGTACTAGTAGTTAGCATCTGAGAAACGACCCCTTCTTCTCCTTGCCCACAAACCAACGTCAGTGGTTCTAACCCTACTTTGCCCCACCGGATTACTCAATGCTGACCCTGCAGTCCAAGGAGGTCTGGTTGTCAGTCCCCACACACTCACCCCTTAAAGATTTCTGTTAACAGCTGAGTCAACTATGAGGACTTAGCGAAATTCTCCCTTCAGACGGAAAGGCTTCTAGAAAAGGGACAACCGGAGCTTCCCTGACACAGTCCACGTGCCCACAATAAGCCGTAGGGGGTCAGTCTTCCGCGAAAACGCAGTCCCAGAAAATCCAAAAAAAGTCAATCACAGTCGAACTTTAGCACAAGCTACACCCTCCTCAATTCTGATTGGTGAGGTGCCCTCTTTGCGGAAGTGGTGCTCACACACCCGGAAGGGGAGTCACGGAAGAGGGGTGCTTTTTCCGTACAGAAATCCCCGAGGTGGGTACTGCAGAACGAAAGAGGGCTCACCCCGGTGACGGACCGCCGCTCCTCTCCCTCACCTCGGCCATGGGCCCGCGGAGCCGCGAGCGTCGGGCGGGGGCAGTACAGAGCACCAACGACAGCAGCGCCCTCAGCAAGAGTTCCCTGGCCGCGCACGGGTACGTGCACGACCCCTTTACCGCGTTGCTCGTTCCGGGGACCGCGCGGCGCGCGCCGCTCATCCACCGCGGCTACTACGTCCGCGCACGCGCCGTGGGGCATTGCGTGCGTGCCTTTCTGGAACGGACGTGCGCGGCCCCCGGCGCTCCTCGCGCCCAGATCGTGTCGTTGGGAGCGGGTTCAGATTCGCTGTATTTTCGCTTGAAAACTGCGGGCTGGCTGGCCGGTGCTGCAGTCTGGGAAGTCGATTTTCTGGACGTCGTCCGGCGCAAAGCGGAGAGGATTCAAGATACGCCGGAGCTGAGCGCGTTAACCGGGCCTTTCCAGAGTAGGGACCCTGCGTCAGCGTTGTGCTTTGAGAGTGTGGACTACCGCCTCCTAGGCCTGGACCTGCGGCAGCTCCCGCGATTGGACCAGGCCCTGGCCGCCACCGGCCTTAACGCGGCCGCGCCCACTCTGCTCCTAGCTGAGGCCGTGCTGACCTACCTTGAGCCGAGTGATGCCGCGGCCCTCATCGCCTGGGCAGCCCAGCGTTTTCCTGATGCCCTTTTCGTGATCTACGAGCAGATGAGGCCGCATGACGCCTTTGGCCAGGTCATGCAGCAGCATTTTCGGCAGATCAATTCTCCCCTGCACGGCCTAGACTGCTTTTCCGACGTGGAGGCCCAGCAGCACCGCTTCCTTCAGGCTGGCTGGACTGCCTGCTGTGCTGTGGACATGAATGAATTCTATCGCTGCTTTCTCCCCTCAGAAGAATGCCAGCGCATGGAGAATCTTGAACCTTTTGATGAGTTTGAGGAGTGGCATTTGAAGTGCGCCCACTATTTCATTCTGGCCGCTTCTAGAGGAGACACTCTCTCCCAAACTCTGGTGTTTCCACCCTCAGAGGCATTTCCTCGAATAGATCCTGCTTCTCCATCAGGCGTCTTCCCTGCCAGTGTAGTCACTAATGACAGCAAGGGCCCAAACCTTAAGAGATATGGGCATGCCTCTGTCCTTTTGAGCCCAAGCATTATTCTTAGTGCAGGAGGATTTGGAGAGCAAGAGGGACGGCATTGCCGAGTGAGTAAGTTTCACTTGCTCTCAAGATATTGTGACTTTGAATGGAAAGGCAACCAAATACACAGTTGTGGGACTGGAACCCAGTGGGATGGACGCCTTTATCACACCATGACAAGACTTTCAGATACCGAGGTTTTGGTTCTGGGAGGGAGACTGTCTCCAGTAACTCCAGCCTTGGGGATTCTCCAACTTCGTGTCTCTAAGAGTAAGGATAATAGCACTGAGGACCTAAATGTGACAATAACAAAGGCCGGCCCAGAAGATTCCACGTTGTCATGTTGGCGGCATTCAACAACAGAAGTGTCCTTTGAGAATCAGAAATACTTGTTTGTGTATGGGGGTCGAAGTGTGGCAGAACCTGTACTAAGTGACTGGCATTTCCTACATGTGGGGACAATGGCTTGGGTCAGTATCCCAGTGGAGGGGGAAGTACCTGAAGGTCGGCATTCACACAGTGCCTGCAGCTGGCAAGGGGGAGTCCTTATTGCTGGAGGTCTGGGTGCTTCTGAGGAGCCACTGAGCTCTGTACTCTTTCTAAAATCAATCTCTTGTGGATTCCTCTGGGAATCAGTAGTCATCCAGCCTCCCATTACTCCAAGGTACTCACACACAGCTCATGTGCTCAATGGGAAGCTTCTGCTTGTTGGAGGGGTCTGGATTCATTCTTCCTCAGTTCCTGGAGTGACTGTAATTGATTTGACTACAGGATTGAGCTCTGAGTATCAGATTGACACAACATATGTGCCATGGCCATTAATGTTACACAATCATACCAGCATCCTCCTTCCTGAAGAGCAGCAGCTCCTGCTCCTTGGAGGTGGTGGGAACTGCTTTTCCTTTGGCACCTACTTCAATCCCTATACAGTGACGTTAGACCTTTCTTCCTTAAGTGCTGGACAGTAGGACTGAACTTTTGATATATTGAGGACCCACTAACGTAAACAATAAAGGTTTCCACAATAGGATTTGACTGTGGTTATAGACATTACTACTCCTTCCTTCTCCTGCTTTTTCTTCTCATTAGCACTACTATCCAGTGCAGAAAGTGAAGGAGGTTGTTAAAACATACCAACATTCAGAGAGATGATACAAAAATAAAACATGATTATCTGAAGAGAATGGTTATACAGTCCTAGAGTAGGAATTGGGGAGCCTTTGGATTCCTGTGTGTCTAGTTTTTTGGTTTTCCTCATCTAAGTTTATCCATTTATTGAGTTACCAGATCTTTAGCCTAAGTCAATTGAAAAATTTCCCATTCTCGGGCTTTGAAAAAATTTAACACAGATCCTTGGTAAGAATACAAGGTTGATAACTCTGATTTCTCTTCAGAGTACATAAATCTTTTGCTTTTTACCAAAGATTTCCATGGAAAGATATTGAGTTTTTAGCCAATTTTTGAGGCCTTATTTCTATGAGGCTTCTTTTAAAAAAGAATATAAGGTTGAATATGGCTGAGGAAACATGGTTTGACCTCATGCTTCATGTATGAAATCTGAAATGAACCCAGTTACCTTATCAGATATGGACATGAATAAACCCTGGGAAACAAAGGGCTTAACACCTAGGCATCTGGCAAGGCTATGGGTGGGCTGGATACTAAATAACTGGGAGGAATATGATCCGAAGGTGGAAAGGCTGCTCTGTATTTCTTGTTTCTAAATTCACCACAGACTACCTCCAACTTGCAGGAAGGATCAAAGCTGGATGTTGATGAAATGAGTGTTCTCAGCTATGTAGTAGTTAGTTCTAGAATTCTAACCTAGAAATGACTTAAAAGCCCAGGTTATACCTTCCATTATGCTACCTCTCAGATGGTGCCATCAACCATTATTATCTCATTAGCTTTGGTGGGGGGAGAGAAAAGGCGGGGGTGGGGGCGGGGATTGTCAAGAGAACGTGGATGTGTGCCAGACCTAAA
The DNA here is from genome assembly GCF_054177405.1 of Leptonychotes weddellii. Taxonomy (NCBI): domain Eukaryota; kingdom Metazoa; phylum Chordata; class Mammalia; order Carnivora; family Phocidae; genus Leptonychotes; species Leptonychotes weddellii. Next base: position 75,841,838 of record NC_138377.1, on the reverse strand, counting down.
CTGGTAGTGCAGTGGTGCCTCTTCTCTTGAGTACTGCCTAGTGTGGTGCATTATGAGTAATTGGGCTTGTTCTCTCCAGAGAAATTACCCACATTTTCTGTAAGTGATTACCAGATTAAGCATGCCCTCCACCTTTAACCCTATACATGCATCATACTCAGTTAAGGAATTATTCGCTTCTCAAGCTCTACTCATTAGAACACTTAAAAGTTTTGTCAGCAGCATTTACTCTGTGCCTCTGGAGCAGCACTCAGTATGGACTAGTGCTGGATTCCAGTTTCATAATTAGAGATGTGGACCAGATTGAGAACTGAAGTTGGACAATGATTTTTGCTTCTCCAACTCACCGGAATATTTTTGTTCTAAAATTCTGGTATGGAGCCTGGTGCAGTTATGAGAGTTAATGAAAGACTTTTACCTCATTTAGTGATTGTACTTCTTTTTAGACCAGAAAAACTAGTTAAGGAAGGAAGACAATTTCTTATTTTGAATCTCTACTCTGTCAGGGTCTCAAAAACAGTGTATCATACCACTGAGGATATGAAAACAAAGTTAAGAACAACTCTTCTAGGATATGTTCTTCAAAGGCCAGTGCTGTCACTCCTTTGTGTGCTTTCTGGATTTTACCACCAACTGTCCATTTTTTATCTTTCTGCAAATTTAACCCTCCTTAGTGATGTTAGGAAGTTGACATGGAACAATAATGTTCCAGTAGTGCCCAGGCATTATTTGGTCTTCTCTTTCTGTGCTCTCAGACCTTGAAGTCCTGGTTTATTCTCTATGCATTTGTAATCCCAAACCCAATCTTAACAACTCATGCCTACTCTGGGCCCATCTCACATGACATCTTTTGGAAAACACTCTCATATGACAGCCCCAAATGTAGCCAACTACTCTTTTCCTGTGGGAGAGACGCCTGTGCTCTTTGGAGAATCTGGTGAATAAGAGAACTAGTCACTAAGGTGAGTTCTTAATCATAGGGGCCATCCAGGGGCGCCTGGGTGGCTCAGTTGGTTAAGCAACTGCCTTCGGCTCAGGTCATGATCCCAGGGTCCTGGGATCGAGCCCCACATCGGGCTCCCTGCTCGGTGGGAAGCCTGCTTCTCCCTCTCCCACTCCCCCTGCTTGTGTTCCCTCTCTCGCTGTCTCTGTCAAATAAATAAAAAAACCTTAAAAAAAAAAAAATCATAGGGACCATCCAATAATGTCTAGTGTGACATTAAAACTAAACTCAGCTTTTTGACTGGAGTAATGAAGGGGATATAAAATAGCGTTAGGCTGGCAAGGAAGGTCATCAGTCCTCGCTGATCATGTTTGGACTTGATGTTTAAAGAGAGAAGAAAAATATGTAGAGCAGAAATTATGAAATTTATAATCAGCCTCAGAGGAGATTGAGATTTCCTTGGATGTCAATAATTATGTAAACAAAAGATTTCTGTCATTCCACAGTTTATTTTTTTTATTTTTATTTTTTAAAGATTTTATTTATTCATGAGAGACAGAGAGGGAGAGAGAGAGAGAGAGAAGCAGGCTCCCAAGGAGCAGGGAGCCCGATGTGGGACTCGATCCCAGGACCCTGGGATCATGACCTGAGCCGAAGGCAGACGCTTAACCATCTGAGCCACCCAGGCGCCCCGTCATTCCACAGTTTAAAGACTGTTCACTTATCTTTCTTGGTCAATGACATAAAGCACTTGGTTGGGAAGGGGCAGTTCCTTGACTAGGGGAAGGAACTGGGTCTATCTAGTTCACTTCGCTATCCCCAACATAGTAGATGCTTAATAAATACTTGTTGGTTGGAGGTCCAATTTGATACTCAAATAAATTATATTTGCATATTACTATTGTACATACCATGCACAAACGGATGTCAAAATTCATTTAATTAGTGAGTGGGGGGAGTATTAAAGTTTTAAAGACCTCCTATTTAAGAGTTTTTAAAATTCAACTGTTTTAACCTGGGTAAACGTGGTAGGCTCCCTGGTGTTACTCCTAGCTTTATAGATTACACTCAAACCTTCTCCCTGATTGCAATTTCCAGCTGATCTTCATGCCCTTTTGTTCAACAATGGACCATGGTTATCCCATATCCTTTGCAAATGAAGTGAGCTAACTTTGCCAAAAGGCTAATCTGAGGATGTAGGAACATGCAATTAAATGTGCTCATAAGCAGATACACACAGGATCTTACTAGGATGTGGTGATGCTTCACTGGGCATGACTTGGTGTGTAACAAAGTTTAATACAGGGAGAGGAAAAACCTTGCCCTAATATTTATGCAAAAAGTCATTTGCCACCTAAATGGCAGTCTAAAGCTAGAAAATAAGTTGTAAATTTAGGATATTATACTACATTATGCTTTTCTCATTCCCTAGCCTTTGTCCACATTTTTAGGCTTTTCATTAGAGCCTCTCAACATCTGATTCCTATGTAGACTTTTACTATTTCAGAAAAAGTTAGTAAAGCAGATCTTCCTTATGTATGGATATACCAGCAACTTAAGCAATACTTAAGAGGAAAAAACCAACTTTGCCATCACCTTTCCTTCTCCCAAAGAACTCAACTGAAAAGGCAGTTTAGACCTCAATCCACTGAATTTAAATTTGGACAATTGAGTTCAGCCAACAATTTTTTGGGGGGAGGGCAGGAGAGGCAGAAGGAGAGGGAGAGAGAGAATTTTAAGCAAGCTCCACACTCAGCATGGAGCCCAACGTGGGACTTGATTTCACAACCCTGAGACCATGACCTGAGCCGAAATCAGGAATCGGATGCTTAACTGAGCCACCCAGGGGCCGCCAGACAACAATTTTTATTTCCAGGGCACTACACATGGTAAATGTTCAATTACGTAACATGAAGGATGGATATATGTTTGATTCAGGCTAAAATTAGTAATAAATAGTGAGTTGTAATGTTAAGATCAGAGATTATCCCCAGAAAATCAAAATATATTGCAAAGTCATAGTAATTACTTTGATATTGGTGCCAGAATAGACAAATAGATAGAAGGAACAAAGAATCCCTGTATAGGGATGCCTGGGTGGCTCAGTTGGTTAAGTGTCTGCCTTCAACTCAGTTCATGATTCCAGGGTCCTGGGATTGAGCCCCATATTGGGCTCTCTGCTAAGTGGGGAGCCTGCTTCTCCTCTCTCTCTGCCTGCCACTCTGCCTGCTTGTGCTCTTTCTCTCTCTCTGTCAAGTTAATAAATAAAATCTTAAAAAAAAAAAAAAAGAATAGACTGTATAGTAAGGTCACATTCAGACCCGTGATGAATGGCTGGACTCTTAAGTATATGTATGATTTGGGACTACTTGGCTAATCATTTGTGAAAAGTGATGTCAGCTCCCGACTTCTCACAAATCACAATCATAAATTCCAGATGGATTAAAGACCAAACTTAAACTTAAAAAACAAAGCCAAACTAAATTATATGAGCATGATAACAAGTATAAAAGAATATGTTTATAATGTTTATAATCTCAGGCGTAGGAAAGGCCTGAAAGGACACATACATGTAAACAAAATTTTTTTAAAAATCTGATAATTCATTTAAAACTTCAGGGCAATAAGAAAATAAATTCTTCCCTCTCCTTAGGATCAAGTCATAGAAATACTTTTGTTTTCCTTTTTTCATTCAGTCCCTAGAATTAAGATGCATGTGACTCACTCCTCTGTTTCTCAGTAATAGCTTCTGAAATAGGTTAACAATGAGAAATTTGCATAATGTAAAGTGGAGCTTTCAATTGACCATAACAACTCATTCATTCATTCATCCATTCAATATTTAGTGTTCTAAGCAGGATAGATCAGTGAACCAAATAATCCCTTATGGAATTTGCAGCCTAGCAGGGGGAGACAAGAAACTAAACAACAAATATATTAAATACATTACATATTATATTAGAAGTGATAAGGACTGTGGAAAAAAGAAAAAGGATAAGGAGTATCAGGAGTGCATGGGGTTAGGGGTAACAGGTTAAAATAACCAAAAAGGGTGGAACAGGGTCACTCTCACGGAGCCATGAAATTTGAGAAGGTAATAGAGTTAGCTAAGAAGATTATTAAGGAAAAAGTATTTTAGGCAGAGGGACTAGCCAGAGCAAAACTGCTAAAGAAATTCATTGTAAGAACTTAGCTTTGATCTGGGTGAAAAAGAGAGTTGTGTAGGGTTTTGGGTGATACTATTTGACTCACATTTTTTTTTTTAAGATAGAGCATATGAATGGGGGAGGGGCAGAGGGGAAGGGAGGTGCAGAGGGAGAGAATCTCAGGCAGACTCCCTGCCAAGCACAGAGCCCAACATGGGGCTTGATTTCAGGACCCTGAGATCATGACCTGGGCCGAAATCAAGAGTCATGTACCCAACCAACTGAGCCACCCAGGGGCCCCTATTTGACTCACATTTTTAAAGGGTCTATTTGGACACTGTAAGAGGAATAGCTTGTAGGAGGTCAAGAGTAAGAGCGGGGAGACTTGGAAAGCTGTTGGAGTAATAAAGATAAAAGATGATGTGAATTCAACTGGAATGGTGAAAAATGGTGGGACTGGGTGTATATTCTGAAGGAAGAGCTAACAAAATTACCTAAGGACTGGGTATGGAATATGATGAAAAGGGAGGAATGAAGGATGGGCTCTAAGACTTCAGTCCTAAGGAACTGGAAAGTTGGAGTTGCCATCACCAAGAGGCAGTGCAAATTTGTGGGGGCGGTCGGCGGGGGTAAATCAGGAGTTCAGGTTGGATATGTTAACTTTGCGATGTCAGTTAGACATCCAAATGGAGAGTCACTTCCTCAAATATTTATTTTATAACCTTTCTCCTCATCCTCTACATTAATTCACTTTTCCCTTTGCCTTCTGTAAATAACCATACCAAACATAGGAATGGGACTGGCAAATAAAAATGGCTGAACTGGAAACACAAGAAGCTTGAAGAATAAGAGGGGCAAATCCTCTGTGAGATGGCCCATGCCTGGCTGCTCCTGGCTCCCAGAGCCCTTCTCAGAGCCACTTTCATTTAGATCCACTGTCTTGTTTTTTTTCTGTTTTTAACTTCTTTCTCTATTAATATTTACTATGCATACTGTGTAATTCTCCATTAGTAAATTTTTCATAAAGCCAGACTCTGATATTCCCTATGTCACAAGCCTCATCCCCTGCTATACCTTCTCCTCTTACTTGAGATCCCAGTTATATGGAACTATACCTAGGTCCCCAAGTACCTCCATTCCTTTACTTACAGTTTTCTCCCTGTGGGACTCTTGATGCTGCTCTTACCTTACTCTTAACCTTGTGTATACAACTCCTACTTGACTTTCAAAGCTTATCTTTTTTTTTTTTTAAAGATTTATTTGTTTATTTGAGAGAGAGAGAGAGCACGAGTGGAAGGCAGGGGCAGAGGGAGAGGGAAAAAGTCTCAAACAGATTCCACACTGAGCACGGGGCCGGATGTGGGGCTTGATCCCATGACCCTGAAATCATGACCTGAGCTGAAACCCAGAGTGGAATGTTTAACTGACTGTACCACCCAAGCGCTGCTCAAAGCTTATCTTTGAAAAGCATTCCATGATTCTAATACCCCTACCCTTTCAGGCTGGGTTGGGTTACCCTTCTGTATTGCAATTCACCTTGTAAATATCCTCCATATTGCACTTACCATATTATCTTGTAATCTGTTTTCTAGTCTGTCTTCTCACTGCAGATTTAACTCCTTGAGGACAGGGATAGTATCTTATTCATCACTGTATTCTCAGCACCTGAAACTATAAACACTGAAACTGAACAAGGATCTCTCATTGTGGGTGTTTAACTTCTTAGAGCCAGTAATTTCTCATACCCTTTCAATATAATAAATCTTACGCCACTGGCTTCCTGGGGAAGAATAGAGAAACATCAGTGAAGAATAATACAATGACACAAAAAAAACCCCACAAACTCCTGTCATGCAAGCCCGTGCCCTTGGTCATAAACTCAGAACGAATCATCCAGAGCCTTTAGAACACAGCTGTGATTATACACAGCTGCTTTCAGGAACCCCATTCTTAGTCCTACTACTTCCTCCATCTCCCACTCAGACATCTGGTGGGTAGTAAAAAAGACAAGTAATCACAGAGATAGTGAATTTTTTATATTATTTTGTAGAAGATCAGTATATTAACCACATTTTAACTATTAAGAAGATCCACTCGGTAGTGACTTGTACCTGCAACTTACCCTCTAGCCCAATATACTTTGAATTTTTCAGTTTGGGGTAAGACTCACCTATGGCCACTTTTGGTTTGAGCTAAACACCTGGACTCATACTAGTGTCGATTCAGCTAGAACACAGTATAGCCTGTGGCCTCTCTATCCTGCTATGTGTTAGCCAACAGTTCATTTTAAAACACTTATTGTCATTTATTGTATAAGACATATATGCTCATTATAGAAATATTTTAAAAAGCAAAATCTGTTATATTTAAACATTTTCTAAGACTTGCCAACCATGCTATGGTTGCAGTTTGCCTTTTTACAAGTTCTGAATAAAAATTCCTTTCACCACCACAAAGAAAGTTAATCTCAGGGGGATAGAATCAAGTTGTTCATAGTTCTTGTGCATGTCTTGTTCAGCTGGTGTCTACATGACAATTTCTCAGCTGATGAATTCTTCTTTTTTTTTTATTTTAAAGATTTTTATTTATTTATTAGAGAGAGAAAGTACAAGTAGGCAGAGAGGCAGGCAGAGGGAGAGGGAGAAGCAGGCTCCCTACCGAGCAGGGAGCCTGATGCGGGACTCGATCCCAGGACCCCGGGATCATGACCTGAGCTGAAGGCAGCTGCTTAACCGACTGAGCCACCCAGGCACCCCTGAATTCCTCTTTGATAAGTGATTGTCTTCTCTTGCCTACATCTGATAAGAATAACGTCAAGTCCCTAAGGTTACTAAGATGATGAAATTAAGAGATATAATAATATTTTCCTTTTTTTAAAAAAGTAAGCTCTATGCCCAGTTACTACTCTACACCTGGACAGACGCTGAGCAGGGTGAATTCTTGAGGGCCTTGGAATCCCAGAGTCCTGAGATCAAGAGTTGCATGTTCTACCAACTGAGCCAGCCAGGTGTCCCATATTGTATTATTCATACCATTTTTTTTTACAAGAGAAGAAATATGGTCTGCAAAATCAGATCTGGGAAGACCTGAGGAAAAAAGAGCACACAAGTGAGGAACAAAATTCTGCTACTCAAGATAGAAGGGAAGTAAAATATAAACCTGAGGAGGACAGCAAACGTGTAGTCATTGGCAACATGAATTAATGTTCACTCATCCTGAAGAAGTAACTAGACAGAACTGTGACAAAAGTTCATGCTGGACAACTAACCAATGGCAGTTGTATAGTTTAAGTTTGTGGGATTGGAATCAGACAGACTTGGGTTTGAATTCTGATTTTGCTCCTTACTATCATGTGACCTTAGGTAATTGCTTAACTTTTTTAAACCTCAGTTCCCATATCTATAAAATGGGTATAATTGGTATAATAATGGTACTCACATCATAAGTTGATGAAAGAATTTTATAAGACAATGTAAATAGAGCATATTAGCACTGTGTGAGGTGTACACTAAGGACTCAATAAATGTTAGCCCAGGACATGACAAAAGTGGAGAGGGGTAGTCTTGATGACCTCCCCTGAGTAGTTTGTCACTAGTGTTTAACCAGTCAGTCCAATATTTAATGACTATTTATTTAATACTGTGCTAGGTCTTATGGGGTGACACATGGTCTCTTCTCCCCCAAGAAGCTTACAATTAAAAAAAAATTAATTCCCATGAAACAATTGGAGAACAATTAGTATGGACAATGTAATGCTCAGAAACAGAATATCTTAGAGAAATCAGATAAAGAGTTTGAGAGATCTACATAGATATTCTTGAAAAAATGGGTTTTGACTGGAGTGGGAAGGAGTAGAGAAAGAATGCCTCAAGGATAATGTGAAATAAATGCCTTGCATGGAAAGGATGGATAGAGTATGGTTGAACAGAGGCAAGAAGCAAGTCTTTTCAGGTACAGTTGAGATACACAGTTGAGACAGCATGACTTTGGAATACCTTCCAACATATTATCCCTGCTTGTTGATTCATATTTGGTTCCCTTAGGTCATTTAGCCCTTAACACTAGGCCATGAGGCTGGAGTACAAAATAAGAAAATATGACATAAGAGAAGGACCTTCTAGATGGAAAGGGAGCTGAAAAACTTTTGGTCCTGGAAGGGAGAGAAAAGAAGGAGAGAGTATGGCAAGACTTGAGGTATGAGTTATCTTCCCACTCTCCCAACTCTACCTTGGGGTCAAAACAGAGGAGAGGAGGAACCAAGGATGGTAGAATCATCTAGATGGACTTAGGCAACTCCCAATGCAGGGAGTTTCTTCTCAGTTCTCAAGGCAAGGCCTGGGAAAAATCATAAACCTCTCAGGGAAACTCCATATTCAACATGGCACCAGAGCAATATGGGGCCATAGGTAGTTTAGAAATTGCTAAGGAGTATGAAGGTCTGAAATAGCACCATCATTTCCCATAGCTGGTGTGTGGTATTTAATGAAAGCAGAAGCTCCTTTAAACCAGCACAACACAAACGTACTGAAATATCCAGCAGACTGGCAGAGGCCTGGGGTCAGGCTATGTGAAGCTGCAGGGGAAGGACCATGGATTTCAGTGGAGGAAAGGAGGGGTCCAGCATGAGATTTGGAGAGCAAGGTGGGACCATCTGAACCTCAGAAAACCAACATAGGACACAGCAGGACCAGACACAGGATATCCAAAATCAGAGGGGAGCCAAAGTTCTGTGCCCTGCTCCTATGAGGATATGTAAGCTCCCCCTACACTCAGAAGCCATCTTGGAAAGAAATCAGGGAGAGAGAGGTCTTGAGAGTGAAGAAATAGCCTGAACAGGGAGTTTACACTTTGAAATGACTAAAATGACACAGTTACCTTAGGTTACACAGTCAGGCAATGGTGGAGCCCCAGAGTTTATGCCTTCAGTTACTACTATACACCTGGACAGACGCTGAGCAGGGTGAATTCTTGAGGGCCTTGGAAGCTTCCCAGAGAAGTTGGATTGGAAGCCATAGGTATTGGTATTAGGAAGTGGATTCTGAGCTGGAGAGCTATGTGGTATTTAAGGAAGACAACTCTGGCAGAGCCCTACAGGACAGAGAGGAGAGGGAAATCTGGAAGCAGAGTAAAATAAGACATCAATATCTGAAACCCAGGCCAAAGTGATAAGAGCTTAAAATAGAGCAGTTACAATAAAAATAGAGAGGAAGGAACACATCCTGGACTATTTGCAATAATAATAAAACTAGGGGCGCCTGGGTGGCTCAGTCGTTAAGCGTCTGCCTTCGGCTCAGGTCATGATCCCAGGATTCTGGGATCGAGCCCCGCATCGGACTCCCTGCCCGGCGGGAAGCCTGCTTCTCCCTCTCCCACTCCCCCTGCTTGTGTTCCCTCTCTCGCTGTCTCTCTCTCTGTCAAATAAATAAAATCTTTAAAAAAATAATAAAACTAGTAGCAGAACAAGTACTTACTATATGCTGGCACTGTGCTGAACATTATCTCATTTAATTATCACAGCAACTCTATGAAGAATTAACTATTACTTTTCCTATTTTATTTTTTCTTTTTTTTAAAGATCTTATTCATTCATTTGAGAGAGAGACTGAGAGAGAGAGAGCATGAGAGGGGGGAGGGTCAGGAGGGTCAGAGGGAGAAGCAGACTCCCCGCCGAGCAGGGAGCCCGATGCGGGACTCGATCCAGGGACTCTGGGACCATGACCTGAGCCGAAGGCAGCCGCCCAACCAACTGAGCCACCTAGGCGCCCTACTTTTCCTATTTTAAAGATGAGAAAATGGAAGTAAAGTAAGATTAACAGGCCTCATGCCACACAGCTGAATGTGGTAAAGCCAGGCATCACACCAGGATGGGTCTAATGATGGAGCCCAGATTCTTAGCCAGTCTACTTGACCATGATGCAGCAACATGACCAAGTGGCTCCTGACAACAGGAAAAGGTGGTGGAAGAATCAGAGATCCCACTGAGAACTCTAGGTTTGGAGATTAAAATGGTAACTCTATTGAAAGAAATGTGTAGTTGGGAAAGAGAGGAAGTTTAAAGGGGGGAATGAATTTTGTTTCAAATGTGTTGAGTATGTCAATATGGTATACATAGATCAATTTCCCCAGGGCTAAGATGGGATTTAATGGGACACAAGTGAGTTTTTAGGCCCAATCTATAAATTAAAGGTGTTAGTTTTAATGGGGAGGAGATAGTAAAGCCAATTTTCAAATTTAAAGACACACATTATTTTTGTTAACTTGATCCTCTGTGTTGCATTTACATGATGATAAGTAATTTTTTAAAAGATTTTATTTATTTCTTTGACAGAGAGAGAGACAGCGAGAGAGGGAACACAAGCAGGGGGAGTGGGAGAGGGAGAAGCAGGCTTTCTGCCAAGCAGGGAGCCTGATGCAGGACTCGATCCCAGGACCCTGAGATCATGACCCGAGCTGAAGGCAGACACTTAACTGACTGAGCCACTCAGGTGCCCCATACATGACAATAAATAATTTTTTTAACAAGTAACATATTTCCACTCCCTGACGTCAGGGACATTCACTCAGTCAAGTGACAGGTGAATTTGAAAAATCTAGAGAACATAAGTTATCATCGTTGTTCTGCATTCTGCAGAAAACCTTGGTGGTAACTTGAGTCCCTTGCAAGGCTCAGCTATTTCCAGATGCTGGACCCCGCCTGTGGTTACTCAACAAACACCTTCACCCTTATTTATTATATCAAATAAGTTGTCAACAACCCATAGTCCTGCCTTCTTCATTACCAAAAAGCCTGAGTCAATTGCTGAGGTAATCACCATAGGTAACTACACTAGGACGGTGGCCAAACTACCCAGAAATGGAATGAAATGGACTATTGGGCAGTGAAGTACATTACCGACTGGTCAATCTCTGTAGACAGGGGCTCTTTCAGCAAAAATAAGGAAGGCAAGAAAAGAGAAGGGCCCTACTTGAGCAGACATAGGCTTTTTAAATAGTCATAATTGCTTCTGTTTATTGAGCGCTGACTGTGCCCAGAAGTGAGCCAAGCGCTTTCAAGAATTATCTCCTGTAATCCTCACAACCCTGTAAAGAGGTACTATTATCATGTCCCCTTTGAAGATGAGGAAACTGAGGCTTAGGGAAGGGATGTAATGTATTCATGGACACAGGCTAATCATAGGGACAGGATTCAAACTCAGGTTTGAGAATCCCATAGTAATCCAGTCTCAAGATAGCTCCAAGGCTTGGACTGAATCCCACACCACTGCACTAATCTGCCTTGTAAGAACAACCACCATGACAAAATGCCTTTGACATTTTACAGACCCAAACTGGAATAGTCAAGTTGGCATCAAGGGAAGTACCTCTGAGAATGCACTGCTGGTCGGACTGGCCATACAGTCAGCATCAGCCCTGCCCCTGGAATGCCAAAACTCCCTCCATGCATTGTCAGCCCAGCAACCTGAAACCCATTTCTGTTGACTTTGAGACCTAAACCTTACATAACCCTTCACTGTCTCTACTTCTTTTACAGGCCCATGATTTCATGCCACGATAAAGTCAAATAACCCAGGCATTGGTTTCTGTTGCAGCAGCTGAACACACGCCATCAAGGGAAATCATTGTCCTTTTGTCCAGATCAAACAACCAAGCATGAAACTATGATGGAAATGTATGGCATTTCCCTGGGGCTGATGTAATAAAGTTAGCTGCCCCAGGTGCCCAGTCCCTGTATTGTAACTTGGATGGCCAAGTTTTGGGACTAGTGCTAGAGGGTGAGTTAACCTGGAAGTCATTCTCTCATCCAGAAATGTTGCTACTGTTCTATCAAGTTCCTTAGAAACCAGATTGCTTTTAGCTCCTGGTTTCATATCTATAGACTTATTTGCTATAGGTCAAAAGTTGAGAGTAGGCACTGACTTCCAGATCCTGGGATAACTACCCCCAAGGAAGAAACGATGTCTATCCTGATATTAGACCTATTAGACCCTCTGGGAGGCATCTTCCTTACCCCTTCTTGAGAGAATAAGTGTCATTTTCAAGGGACTGTGAGTAATTCTCTGGGCTAGGGCTGACGGAAACAGCCACTGTTTTGAATTTTGGAACTTAGATTAATGGTTACACTCAGCACTTCATCTGCCCCAGTCCTGAGGTTTTGTTCAAATCATGGGACACATTGGCTCATTCTTAAAAACTGTCCAAATGTTCTCTTTTTGAGAACATATTGATGCTATATTTACAAGGAAATGGGGCCTCCCATTTTCCTCCCTCTAATGTAAATCTTGAGTTTCTGCCTTCACAGAAACTCCATTTTATTGATTCATTTGTAGTTATTTATGGGGTCATAAATAATGGGCTGTGAAAAAAGATGGAGGCACAAGAGAAGGAGACCAATATCTCTGTAAAGCAGCAAAACTCTTACCTGACCCAAATCAACACTTCTCAAGAGATGAAGCCATCTCTCATTCAGGGCTTCTGGTGAAAGTAGAATAGCTAAGCCACGTAGTCGTCCTTAAATTCCGGCCTGGCCCATTGCCTTGGTACAGGATTTTGTCAGCCAAAGTTAGAGAACAGCCATAGCTTGCCTTAATGATTTTTGCCCAAAGTCTGTCCCAGCCAATGACAATCCAAACTAGAATAATCATTTACACCACCACAAACTGATGCAGAATGATCTTAACCTGATTTCCTGTCAGGTTCTGAATAAACCTTCTATCATCTATCACCTAGAGATGACTCTTCCTCTGGTTTAAACTGTTTTTCAGGAAGTTGCTTGAGCTCATTCCACATGTGAGTTGAACCTTCCCAGAACAGGCAGGGAATTTTCAGGCACAGGTGGAGTCCTAGGTCCTGCAACAGGGTTTTAGGTGCTATGGAATTATTGAATGCAAACCAAGGAAGGGTTCTCCTTATCTCTTTGTTCAAAAGACCAGAGGGGGCTTCAGGCCATGGCTAAAACCCAGTCACAGAAACTCAGTGTGGAATGTACTCAGTCAACTAGAGAATATTCAGCAAGTAAAGAAAAGATCAGAATGACATACTCTTTGTAGAGAAATAGTACATGCCCTTTTAGTAGAAGTGGAAAAGGCAAGACCCTTCTGGGCAGGCACAGGGTGTATAGGAAGGGAACACAGTTTAGAACCTGGATTCACCACTGGATGATGTGAGGGAAATCACATAATCTCTTTGGGACACAGTTTTCTCATCTGTAAAATGGGTTTGATAGTACCTACCTTACAAGGTGTATAAAGATCAAATGAAGCAGGTGTTTTGTATGGTACTTGGCAAGTAGGACACACTCAAAACAAATGTTGGTTTCCATCTCCTATTCTGTTTCCTAAAGTTCACATTAATCCCAGATCATTCTGGGTTCTACCACCCTCAGACCTGGGCAAGTGAGAGGGCCCTGCACTTTGGAGAGCTTTCCTCAAAGTTTTCTAAATCCCTCTCTGGTGATTGATGGCAGTGTTGTCCAGCTTGGACCTGGTCCCATATGGGCCCCAAACTCTGTTTTTGACTCTTTCAGGCACTCTAACTCTCCACACCTTTCCCTCTCCAACATGGGGTTAACCAAATGCCCTGAGGAGTTCTAGGACTCACATCTATGGGGTTGTCCCTGGGCACTGTGGCCAGGATCAGGTTTCTGGAAGATGGCCTGGTGAACAGATTACTCCAATTGGCCAATGTGATATTTCCTTGAGGGATCCTGCAAGACTGAGCTGCCAGAATGGTGTTGACATGCTGACTTTGGGTGATTCCAATTTTTATTTAGATAAGGACCCTGCAAAAAATATTTGCTCAGGGGCTCTGCAAACTATAAGGGTGGCCCTGCTTTTAGGAACCCAGAAATACTTGTCCCCACAGGTGGTTGGACTTATGTGGGATTTAGTAACATAGTAATTATTTATATGCTAACTTTCAAAATTATCAAATGTTTGGGCTCTAAAAAGGGCAGCAATTTAAAACGTTGCTTTTAAGTTAAAATTCTAGTATCATTCTCATTTCCCTCCCCTTTCTACCAAGGTCCTGTCTCTCTCACAGTCACCAAATCCAGTCGGTTCTAATTCTGCATGTCTCTAACAGGTAGCCCCTTCTTTCTGTCCCTGTTGCCTTAGTCCAGATCTCCAAGGTGCCCCTTTCCCCCTGGACTATTGCAATGGCCTCACAGCTTCCAGATTCTTCCCACATCATTCAGTCTCCCACACTGACTGGGAAGGAGGAAAAGCCAGTATAAAAATGGGTTACCGGGCACCTGGGTGGCTCAGTTGGTTAAGCAACTGCCTTCGGCTCAGGTCATGATCCTGGAGTCCTGGGATTGAGTCCCGCATCGGGCTCCCTGCTCAGCAGGGAGTCTGCTTTTCCCTCGCCCGCTCCCCCCTCTTGTGCTCTCTCTCTCTCAAATAAAATAAAATCTTAAAAAAAAAAAAAAAGGGTTACTATCCATAGCAGCACTATTCACAATAGCCAAAAGGCAGAAACAACCTAAATGTACATCAACTGATGAACAGATAAACAAAATGTGGTATATCCATATCCAATATTATTCAGCCATAAAAAAGAAGTATTGATTCATGCTTCAACATGGATGAATCTCAAAAACATATGCTAAATAAAATAATCCAGCTAGGAAAGGGTACATATTATGTGATTCCATTTACATGAAATATCCAAAATAGGCAGCTTCATAGAGACAGAAAACAGATCAGTGGTTGGCAGGAGTTGGGGTAGGGAGGAGTGGAGAGTGATGGCTTACTAGGTATGGAGTTTCTTTTTGGGGTGATGAGAGTGTTCTGGAGCTAGATAGTGGTGATTGTTGCATAATGGAATGTACTAGATGCTCCTGAATTTTACACTGTACAATTGTTAAAATGGTAAATTTTATATGTTAACACAATAAAAAAATACGTGTTATCAAGCTGGTTACTGTTATGAGCATCCCGGGCTCAGCCCTGCTAGGACCCTTTGGAAAGCCAAAAAGAATGTACCTCAGAATTTTCCACTCTGAAGGAGAGCAGAGGGAGCATTTATCTACCAGATCCTTTCTCCATGGTCAGGATTACCCCTCAGGGTATTAACTTTCTTTCCCTTTTAGGTTTGCATACGTGTGAGCACACAGCAGGTCAGAGAAGTGCTGGGGCAGAGGGTGAGAGATTCCTGTTGGAGTTGAGACACAGTGCTATTGGGTCACACCAGACTGTTGCAGAAATAGCTGGAGTTAGAGACGGGCCAAGTGGATGTGAGGTGGGGCACGGGATGTGTCCAGTACACCCTCAGTTTGAATGCATGCTCATTGAAGTAGAAAATAGATGCGGAGGAGGGAGAAACAGGAAAGAGGTCTGGTGGATTCTTGTCACTCCTGATCTTTACTTGGGCTTCAGAGTGTTGTCATCCCATCTCTCTACAGCCTCACTTCTCCCTCTCTACCACAATCACCTATTGTTCAAGCTTGCCTGCTCAATTTCTTCAGCAGGAATCTTTCTTCCATGGCAAAGGAAGATCTCTACTTTCTCTCCAGGCTTCAGTCTCCTTCTGCCCTCATCATTCTCCCCAAACTAGTTTAGAATCCATGGTTCATACTTTTAGTCACTTTCTCAAGCAGTTCTAGACTCTTGCTCCTTAGCACTTTCATACCATTTGTCTGATCAAGTCCCAACCACCCAGTGAAATCAAATCCCAGGGTTCTCCATGGTTACATCCTGGGATAAGCCCCACTGGAGAATGACAGGGCAGATCACTGTGGTAGAAATTAGCTGCTCAATACTCTAAGGTATATTCTTTAATAATAGGATCCTGATGTTTACTTGGACACATTGCTGCCAGGGATAAAAGACTACATTTCCCAGCTGCTCTTATATATGGTCTTCTGACTGCATTTCAGTAAATGAGGAAGGATATAGGGTGGTTGCTGCAAGAAAGCTTAAGAGAGTTGATTCAGCAGGAAGAGCCACCCCCTCCCCCTTCTGCCTTCTAGTGCAACTCCTGCGGCCGTCTTGAACCATGAGGGGACCTTTGGGATGGAAGCCACAAGCCAAGATGGTGAAGCAAAAAGTAGTTTTTTTAACTATAGAGTACAAACTAAGGGTTAGCAGAGGAGAGGTATGTGGGGGGGATGGGGGAAATAGGCGATGGGGATTAAGGAGTGCACTAGTGATGAGCACCAGGTGATGGATGGAAGTGTTAAATTACCATACTGCATACCTGAAACTAATTTTACACTGTATATTAACTGGAATTTAAATAAAAACTTTTTAAAAAGTCGTAGTTTTGATCGCTGATGAAATCATATACCAGCCCTAGACTTACCTCCATAATTCCTTTATATGAAAGAGAAATAAAAAAATTTAAAAAAAAGAGAGAGAAATAAACTGATTTTTGAAGCCATTATTATTTTGGTTGGTTTTGTTTCCTGTTATATGCAGCTGAACTTAATCCTAATTAATATAATCACCAACCTCAGAAGGGCCTGAAATACTACCTAACAACCCTGTCATCTTTTTCATGCTCGAATTCTCCTCTGTGGCTCTATCAAACCATCACCACTCTCCTCAAGTATCTGACTTTCCACCTCCTACCTCATAGTCAGCAGATGACTGGGCCTCCTGCTTCACTAGCAAAACAGACTTCTAGGGGGTGCCTGGGTGGCTCAGTTGGTTAAGCGACTGCCTTCGGCTCAGGTCATGATCCTGAAGTCCCGGGATCGAGTCCCACATCGGGCTCCCCGCTCAGTGGGGGGGTCTGCTTCTCCCTCTGACCCTCTTCCCTGCTCATGCTCTCTATCATTCTCTCTCTCTCTCTCAATAAATAAATAAAAATCTTAAAAAAAAAACAACAAAAACAGACTTCTATTTTCCGATCAGAAATCCCTCAAATTCCTGCCATAAACTTGTTTTCCTGCTTTCACTCCCTCACTACATTTCCTCCTGCTACCATAGAGACGGTTTCGCTCCTGCTGGTGAGGCAAGTCTCTCCATCTGGGGTCTGGGTCCCGTTCCTCACATCTTTTCAAAAGTTTTATTCTCTCAGTTATTCTAGAGACCATAAAATGATGTTTGTGGCCCACAGACGTATCCTGTGTTGGGCTTATGTAGGTTTTTTTCCCTTTTATTTTTATTTTACTTACAATAAAGAAATATGAAAGGTAAAATCCATCCTTTTTAGTGTATAATTCCACGAGTTTTGACCAACACATACATTTGTATGCATACTAGCATCACAATCAAGAACAGCGCCCTCACCTCCCAGAATCCCCTGTGCCTCAGGCAAATACTCAGAATGAGCCTGTACTCTCCAGTCTCTGCAGTTCCTGCACTCTATTTTCTACATCCCACTGCCTCATGCATTTAGGTTATCTAGCTAGACCCTTGGACGTTTGAGTTTGAAATCCCTGAATTATTGCTTCTCTTTCCTGATCCCTTCCTACTCAATCTTTCCTATCAATATCTGATCATGCTCAGTTCTTCTCCATTAAGGAAAAGCTCTCCTTTGACCTCTCCAGATGCTAACCTTCCCTCACCACCAAACGTCTTAAAAGAGTTGTTATTTGGGGACCCTGTGGTCAAATTCCCCCTTATAGGCCCAAAGTTCTCCTGGTACTCACCATTTGAGTACGAAGTTTTTTCTATTTCTTTGGAAAAAACAAAAAAATAGAAGCAAGTTTTGCTACATCTTTCTCAAATGGCAAATTTCTGATGTTGCTCCAAATGCAACATGTAACACTGCTTCAGAATTTTGGTAAGAAACTTTTACCCAAATCATTCTGACTGGCTCTTTCATGTTAAAATTACAAATAGTGCAAGACCTACCCATTGCTGTGGGCTCAAGTGAGGGAATATGTTTAGATACAATGTTATATCTACAAATAAATCTGCTTTCACTGTGTCTTTGAAGAAAGCACCCATTATGAGAAACCCTGTGTGTCTTTTCTCCCATAAAGTAAGGGACCCAGATTGACTTAGATATTCGGAAAAGAAGAGAAAAAGAAAAAAAATACCCAACCTTGCCATCTCATCCACAGAGGGTTGAAACAAAGTAGGTAATATCTATATCTATATCTATAGCTATAGCTATATCTATCTATCTAGAGAGAATATGTCAGAGGTGGGGGAGGGGCAGAGGGAGGGAAGAGAATCCCAAGCAGACTCACACTGAGCATAGAGCCCAATGCAGGGCTCAATCTCACAATCCTGAGGTCATGATCTGAGCCGAAATCAAGAGTCAGATGTTCAACCAACTGAGCCACCCAGTTGCCCCAAAGTCAGTAATATTTAAATGTTATATTTATATATAGAATATATTGAATATTGTTTTGAGTAGAAAATAAAGGGGCAGTGAAAGAATTCTCTTCAATTGGCCTCTTCCTCTTAGTGTCCTAAATTTTTCCCTCCACTGGTTATTTTTAAAAGAATGAAAATGAAGAATGAAAAAGAAAAAAAAATGAAAATGAAAATGACTGGCAAAAAGAAAGGAAGTCCATCCCAACTCTGTCCACATCACTGGATCCATTCCCTCCCCTGCCATGCAGTCCTCTATTCTCTCCAATATCTTTTCCTCTCCCACCATCTCACAATCAAAATTTTTCTCCCCCGCGTCCAATTGTTTTCATGCCACAAGCTGATGGACACTTTTCAGACTTCATGTTACTTGGTGGCTTGTCAGCACTTCCTACCGATAAGCACTTTCTTTTTCTTGAGATACCCTTTCTTTGGCTTCTTGGGATAGCCACCTCCTGATTTTCCTACTACCTCTCTGGCTGCTGTTCAGCCTCTGGCCATCGTCCTACTCTACCCACCCTTTAAATGCTGGTGTTCCTCAAAGATCCGTCCTAGGTGCCCTTCTCACTCTACAACCTTTCCCAGGTGCACATATCCATACCCTTGGCTCCGATGACTGTCTTCTTATGTCTCGAATCCACACTCATTCCCTAAGCTCCAAATTCATCTGTTCAACAGCCTAATCAGACTTTTTGTTGTATGTCTAAAGGGCATCTCAAACTCAACCACAAATCCTGAACCTGACCCCTATTCTGACCCCACAAAATTGGTCCTCATCCAGTGTTTCCTATTTGAAGAACAGCATCACTACCCATCCAGAAGCATGAAGCCAGAAACCTTAGGACTCATGACTCTCCTTCTCCTTCACTCCACATACCCAGTCAATCACCATAGCCTGTCAGTTTTACCTTCTAATGTCTCTAGTGTTCTCCACTGAGAGCATCTCTAATGCCACTACCCTGATCCAGGTCTCCATCATTTCTCTCCTGTTTCACTTCAGGGGTCTCCCCATAGGCTTTCTTCCATCCACCTCTGCCCTCCTCCCCACATTGCTCCTCCAACCTAAAGTCAGAATGATCTCTTTAAATACAAACATGACATTTTACTACTCTGCTTAAAACCCTTAATGGCTTCCCATTGCCATAACCCCAAAACGAAATCTCTGGCCTTCATCTCATCCAATGCTCCCCTTTGCTCTAGGTACTTGAGTCACACTGACCTTCTCTCAGAAATGTTAGGGGACTCACATCTGCTTCTTTGTACCTCAGGGTGTTTGTACAGCTCTTTGCCATTCAGCATTATCTTCTCATACTTAGAATTTCCAGTTATCTTATAAAACAAAATCAAAGATCTTTCCCCATGGGGGCCTTCCTGTCCCACCTTCCACTCTTCCCCAGACTGACCAGGCCCTCTTGAAATATGGTTTCAGAACTGTCTTTACTTGCTCACTTGGAGCTAAGTAATTAGTTTTGAGATGTCTATCTCCCTTGGTAGAGTATAAACTCTATGAGTATAGGAACCATGTCTGTTATTTACTGCTGCACCTTCAGAATCTAGTTGAGGGCCACACTCATGGAAGCTCTCAATTAAAATGTTTGTTGAATGAATCCATAAAAGACTTTGTTTGTTGAGGCACCTGGGTGGCTCAGTCAGTTAGGTGTCCGCCTTCAGCTCAGGTCATGATCCCAGGGTCCTAAAATTGAGCCCCACATTGGGCTCCCTGCTCGGTGGGGAGTCCGCTTCTCCCTCTCCCTCTGCCCCCCTCCCCCTGGCTTGTGCTCTCTCTCTCTGTCTCAAATAAATAAATAAAATCTTAAAAAAAAAAAAAAGACCGTCTAAACTTGTA
The DNA here is from genome assembly GCF_054177405.1 of Leptonychotes weddellii. NCBI lineage: Eukaryota > Metazoa > Chordata > Mammalia > Carnivora > Phocidae > Leptonychotes > Leptonychotes weddellii. Next base: position 75,821,636 of record NC_138377.1, on the reverse strand, counting down.
GAGGCTCATTCTGAAAGGAGTCACTCCAGACACCACTTGGGGTTGCCGAATTCCACGTGGGAAATAGTGGCAGCCCCTAGCAACTTGCTGCTTGAATCTCCAGTGGAGCTTGGATACAGACACTCTTCACTAATAATCATATGTCTCCTCTGGGGACTAACAACCATACATCTCTTCACTAATAACCATGTCTACTCCGCTAATAGCCATAGGTCCTCCCTGGGGTTGGTTAGGGAAATCACTACTGTTTCTAAGTGAATAAACTTTGGAATTCATAGTGCTATCCATTTGAGAAGCAGCTAGGTCCCAAGTCAGTGCCTGTAATTAATTTGGAATTGCTACTTCCTCAGGCCTACTACATCTTCATTAGATGTATCTCTTTCAGCCCAAAGCCTAGAGATGCTCACTGTACCTTTTTTGCTCTGAAGGATGGCCGTCTCTTTGACGTATACCATGTAAACCACATTTCCTGTCATATCATTCTAAACATACCTTTCTAATTTGATGAAAATCTGTTTAATTGTATCCACAGAGCCTAGAACAGTGTCTGGCACATGACAGGCACTCAATACATTTTCGTGGATGAACGAATGAAATGCATGAAAACTATGAGCACATTTATCAAGGAAGTCATCCAGAAGAAAGGAATGTTTAAGCTAGAGTTCTAAAGAAAGAGGAATAGTTAACTATGAGAATAGAAGAAGGGAGAATATTCCAGGAAAATGCATGTAAGGTGTTGGACAGGGAGAAAACAGATGTTCCTAAGGAACCAGGAAAGCTCAGGGGAAATCCCAAACTCCTAACCATAATTTACATGACCAGTGGGGTTCAGCCTCTTCTTCTCTGACCCCTCCCTCCAGTCATTCCCCCCACCAGCCTCACCACTTTTCCTCCGACAAATGCTTGGCAAATATTTGTCAAATGAATGAATGGCTGCAGCAGAGAGAGAATGAATCTGAAAGATCACTCTGGGTGTTGTGTGGTGTAGGGATCATGTGTGTTCAAAATGTGGCCATGGGAGGCCAGTTGGAAGGTAGAATGGTCCAGGAGGGGTGATAGTGAACTGGGCTGGTGGTAGGTGGGGTTGGAATAAAAAGAAATGGAGGAAACTAGATTATGTTCAGCCTGAAGAAGTAACAAAGTCTGGTTGTAGCATAATTGATGGGATTAACACATACAAAAAAATAATAAAAATATTTTTGGCCATTTTGGGGTTGTTGTTGGCAAAATTAGGCATTACCTCCACCCTAGGTTTTGGATGCTTAGGCAAAACTCCTCCATTACTTTTCCTCCATCATTTTCAAGCGGCAAAGGAACCTCCTGGAAAATGGGTATTAGGAGACCAACATGACTAACTTCCTTTGGATGTTTACACATTAAAACAAGTTTGATGGCCTGGGTGGTCCAGACTGAGGTCAGACAGACAGGCAGGGACTCACAACCAGGAAGGGGCTGTTTGGAAGAAAACCCGAGTCCACAGCAGGGGTTCAGGAGCTCCCAGGCAGTGGGTGTGGCTGATCTTATTAATCCCTCCTGCCACACCCTCCCAGCTATATAGCTAAATGCCTCTGCAATCCTCCCCAGCTTGTGGGGTTGGTCAAGAACCTCTAGCCTGGCAGAGCCAGTCAACCCATCCTTGAAAGACTGCAGCTGAGTTCCCATTCTCCAAGCAGGCACACCAGCTGTCAAGAGAGTAGAGCTGATTTGTGCACAAAAGTAAGCAACCCTGGGCACTTCTAGGGGAGGGGATCTAGGACTTCTGGGGAGGGGAGGGGATCCCAGGAGTTACTTGACTTCCAGCTAATTTCAGAGGGAAAGGATTGGTGTTGTTGTAGTTCAGATATCATAGAAAATGGGCTTTATTTTGCAAATGGCTCAGCCTGTTCAGGTGGAATCATGCAAATGACACATAGCAAGCAGGGAGTCTAGAGAAGACAAAGTATACATATGATTATTTCAAGTGTGATCAGTACTGTGAAAGAGAAGCTAAGCGTTCCAAGAGAGTAAATATGGGGTCTCAGCTAGTTACAAAAAGCTTCTGTGATGAAGTGACATTTCAGTGGAGGACTGGAGAGGAGGTAGAGAGTGTGACCAGGGAAGGGAATGGCTTGGGGAGAGGCTTTAATTTAGGAATTGAGGAATTGGGCAGGCAAGAAAAGATCAGCAAGCAAGTGAGAGGAAGAACGGTGGGCAATACCTCTGGAGATGTGGTCAGGGTAGAACATGGTGGCAGAACGTGTGAACCATGTGAAGATTTTGGACTGTGAAGCAATGCAAGCCATTGGTGAGTCTGAAGCAGGGGTATGACCTCATCAGTTCAGGTCATATATGTTTTCCATTCCCTTGAGAATAATCAAGCTAGGAGTAAAGCCAAGGCTGAGTGAGATTGGGCTGGACTAGGCTATGGCAAATTCTCCATGGTTATGAATGTCTCTTTGGGCAGCTTAGCACATCTTGACACGTTCTTGTATGAATCTCACATTCTGAAGGATCATAAATATTACCGTTATTACCAAATAAAACTGGCTAATGTTTGTGTAGCACTTGAAGGCTTTTACAGACACTATCTATTTGATTCTCAAAGCAACTCTGTGAAGTAGGCCCTGCTACCAGCCCCATTTTATATAGGAGTGGGGTGCTCAGCAAGGCTTACTTGCTTATAGTCAGATAAGTGCTAAATCTCAGAAAGGCCAAAGCAGGATCCTGAACTAATTCTCTAACTCAGAAACCTGTGCCCTATTCATTTGGTCATATAACCGTCAAACAGAAGGCTCCAAAAAACTAATGAAGATTTAGAATATTTACAAGGATGAGTAAGAATATGAATTTGGGGGCTGGGTGGGACTAACAGATTCAATTTTGAACATGTTGAATTTGAAGTGACTACAAGATCTTCAAGTGGAGAAGCCAGTAGACACATACAAGGATGTGGAGCAAGGAGAGGATTATAGTGGGTCTGTTCTGTATTTATTTTAGAGTTAAGGGTCTTCAGAGCTTGCTACCTTGTTATGGGACAAATCTAGTGGATTAACCCTACCAGAGGTTAGTCTACTATCAACAGAGAGATGATTCTATGGTAGAAAAGCTTTTCTGTTCTGGAAACCAAATTTAAAACTTGACTATATTAAGCATTTGTCTTTTAGGGAGAAATCTATAAACAGAATATAATATAATCAGTCGACGAACATGATTTGTAATACCATGATGGATATTGATAACTTAATCATGGGATTCTAACTTAATTAAAAAAACTAGTTGCCGAATATAACTGCTTAGCTAAATTCCAGGTGGGCATGACAATCGTGTATAATGAGCTGGTGTAGGTGGTGGTATGAAAAAATGTTAGGGGTAATCAAAAGCTCAATTTGATCAGTGATGTTTAGGTTTTAAAACTAATCACTTGCTGCTATAAAAGTATACTTTCTAAAGAAGACCACCACTGTTTTGAGCCTACAAAGGGCAGTCTCCTTTGTAGAGGATACTGTATGTGTTTTCTCTCCACCGATAGATTCTAAGCTCCTTTGGGTTAAAGACCACCTTTGTGTGCCTCAAAACTTCTAATATGGTGCCATCCAGGCATTCAATACTTGTAAAACAAAGGAAGGAAGGCATCAAAGTAGTAGTGAAAATTGGGACACTCAGTCTTTTTTTTTTTTTTAAGATTTTATTTATTTATTTGAGAGTGAGAGAGAGAGCACAAGCAGGGGGTGGGGGGCGAAGAGGCAGAGGGAGAAGCAGACTCCTCTCTGAGCAAGGAGCCAGGACCCCGGGATCATGACCTGAGCTCAAGACAGATGCTTAACCCACTGAGCCATCCAGGAGCCCCGGGACACTGAGTCTTAATGAGGCTCTTAGGTTGACCAAATGAAATTTCTTTGGTTAACCTGGATAGTAATATGTGGTTATTTTTGGAGTAACCTCTTTTCTCATCTAAGTCCCCACTCAAATAAGTAAGTAAATAAATAAATAAATAAAATTTGAGATGTGAAAGTTTATTTTTACAAGGCAAAAGCCATTATATTGTTAAAGCTGTATTTTCAAATAAGATGGCAAATTGTTTTATATGGAAATTCGTACTTTAAGCAGGTCCTGTCCTCAATATACAGTATGATTACTACTAAGGAAAAAAATCCCACCTCCACATAGACAAAATAACAGCAAGGAAATTTACCAAAATGTATACTACCCTCTACCATTTAAAAAAATCTATTTTCGTGGCGCCTAGATGGTTCAGTCTGTTATTGTCTGCCTTCACGGCTCAGATCATGATCTCAGAGTCCTGAGGTCGAGCCCCGTGTTGGGCTCCCTACTCAGCACACCCTCTCTCTCTGGCCTTCTCCCCTGCTCATGCTCTCTCTCTCTCAAATAAATAAATACAATCTTTTAAAAAATCTATTTTCAAAATATCTTCAATATGAATTAGAACTTCTGTTACAAAGAGGTGTTTTTTTTTAATTCCGTTTTCCTCAAAAGAGCATATAGTTCTAATACAAGAGATTTTTGCACCAGTAACCAAAGTATATTTTTCTGAGTCAAAGTATTTTTTTTTAAATAAAATAAAGTCCCTGGGGTGTTCAGTAAACACTCGGTAATGAGTAAGTTTAATGTATCTATTGAGGACCATTTCCTAAATACACTCAAAACATTAAAAAAAGGCACAGGATGTGACAGAAAGCTTTGGTTACAATAGGTGTGGGAATTTTCGATGAATCACACAGATTAACCCAGAGAATTAGGCATCTCTTACATACCTTTGACAATGACCAGTGAACGTATAAATAGCTTTATGTTTTCTCTGCAGCACTATTCTTCACCAAACCAAATTCTTCCTTCAGGTGTGTTGACCAAATACTTCTGCTTCTCTCTTTATACTGTGAATCAGGTAAAATACACATGTCCAGATTTCCAGTCATGATCTTCCTACCCCTTTGCTCACTTTCTCTGAAAAACGTTTTTTTTCCTCCCTGATTAAAAACATCTTAACCTCCCACCATGAAATTTTTTTTAATTCAGAAAAGTATAAATAAGGAAATCACAATCATTCACAATCTCACTGCTTTTAAACAATCACAGTTTATATTTTCTTCCATTTTTTAAAAATGAGTCTATGTATATAAATAATATTCTTTACACCATTGAGATAAGCTGCACTGTTTTTCTACCCTGCTTTCCCCCCTCTCCTAGTTAACACTATTTATAGGCATTTCCCCTTGTCATTGGAAACTTTATCAACTTCATTTTTTAAAAAGACTTATTTATTTATTTTAGAGAGAGAGAAAGAGCACGCACAAGCCGGGGGGGTGGGGCGAGGGAAGAGGCAGAGGGAAAGGGAGGGAATCTCAAGCAGACACCCTGCTGAGCACAGACCCTGAGATCATGACCTGAGCCAAAACCAAGAGTCGGATGTTCAACTGACTGAACCACCCAGGCGCCCCTATCAACTTCACATTTAATCAGTGGCATAATAATTCACCATGTCAATATACTCTGTTTTTCAAGATGCAAAGGTCTCCGGGTCCTAACGGGCTGTTCAAACCCATTTTCATGACCACTGGTGAATGACCTTCCTGAGGGCAGCTCTGCTCCTTACTCATCCCCATCTGGACACTGACTATTTGGAAGTGCCTGATACCAGACAGAGCTGGCTGAGAGGGAATTGGGTCCCAAGCGTTAAAGAGAGAGAGGCGCAAAGGGACAGATCAAACCATGCTTTGCCTTCCACATCACTTGAGTCTTCTCAGCTTAAAAAGAAGGCCACAGAAACAAATCCCTCAGCAATTTTTTAAAAGGCTTAGGATAGAAGCTTTTTTCCTTATGCAAAGATGCACCCGGAACAACGGGGAAATTAAGAGCAGGAGGAGTCCTAGGAGGAGAAGGAAATGGCAGCCCCACCCAACTGGCTCAGGATGGGAGAAAAGGTGCTCGGAGGACGACTGTAAATGCTCAGAGACACAATTAGTTTCTGGAATCTTAATACTGATTAGTTGAAGGGCCCAGGCTGACAGAAGGAGGGTGATGGACCAGAGCGAGTACTGGGAATCTGATTTTTCTGAGGTGCTGAATTAAGAGATGGGAGGTGTTTGGGGAGGGTGGGGGGTGAACAGAAGAAACAGGAGAACTTAAATGGTTGGTGATAGTTCACTTTGTAATCTGGCTCCTTCCTCCCATTTCCCCACCTTCATTCAGAAGACACAAATCATTGGGGCACAAATCATACAGCCATTCATTTTCATGTGAGTGGATTCAGCTTAACCCTAAAGCTGTGAACAATCTTTTCTTTAACATCTTGTGACTGAAATGGCCTTGGGAAGTTTGAGGAAGTCCATGAGGATCTTGACCTTTACCACCAGGCGCCCTAGGTACTTGGGAAGCCATTTCTGTGGCTAACCCTGCAGCTGTGGAAAGACCACCTCTTAGATCCTAGACCTTTCTCCTGGCCCAACCTCTCCTCTGACTCTCAGCTCCCCTTAGAGGGTGCTGCTCCTGCCCTCTGAACTCAGGCTCTTTTTTGGGTCCCCTCAGAAACTTTGCTGCTGGGAATGTAAAGAACACTCCAGTCTGGCAGGCACACAGGGCCTGCTAGGAGAGGACACTGAACATGGATTCTGTATTTCTTAAAATTGTGTCCAAAATTGTGTATCCCAGAAACTACTAGAGATTAGGGATGTACATGGTATTCTAACACAAGTCAGAGTTTAATAGAGAAGTCTCAAGACACCTGTTTTATGCTAGATTCTAGGGTGTTTTTGTGCCAAAGTCTAGGGTAATTTTTCCCCTTGGCTATCCCCAACCAAAGCCTAAATGTTATATTATTTTTTTTAAACTATACTTTAGTTAAGCAAGTAATACACAAAAAACATATGCTTGTTATAAAAAGTAAAAAGTTCACATTTTAGGATAAAAAAGGCCAGGTCCCCCTTCACATACTTATGTACTCCCAATCCTGCTCCTTCCTCATGGGAGAGACCTGTTAACAGTGTGGTTAACTGTTTCCAGATAATAATAGATTATATAGAATTTTTTGTTTTATACAATGGAGTTATATAATACATATTATCTGCTGACTTGCTTTTTTAAAAACTTAATCATATATCTTGGAAATCTTTGCATATCAGTGTATACTGGTCTATCAAAAATTTTAAATGAATTATATATAATTTTCCATTCTTGGTATATAAACAATTTATTTAATAAATTCATTAATTTATTTAATTTGTTACTATGCCTTATTCATGGGCATTTAGATTGTTTCCAGTATTTTGCTTTTATGAACAATGTTGCAGTGAACATCCCTACTGATAAAACTTTGCATATGTGTGCAAGTATTTTTTATATGAAAAATTTCTAAAAGAAGAACTGTTAGATCAAAGACAATATCCACTAAGTTTTTTCTTTTTTTTTTTTTAAATGTTTTATTTATTTATTCATGAGAGTCAGAGAGAGAGAGAGAGAGGCAGAGGCAGAGAGAGAAGCAGGCTCCCCGCCTAGCAGGGAGCCCGATGCGGGACTTGATCCCAGGACCCCGGGATCATGACCTGAGCCGAAGGCAGACGCTTAACCATCTGAGCCACCCAGGCGCCCTCCACTAAGTTTTTGATGGGCATTGTAGGAGAGGGAAAACTTCACTATTTTTCCTGCTAGCAATCAAGTTCATTGGCTGGGGACCGATAATTAGACTGATAAAAGAAACAGGAAACACACAGAAGTGTATTAACATGTACATTGCACACACATGGGAGCACTCAGTGATGAATAACTCAAAGCAATGGTTAGAATTTGGGCTTTTATAGCACCTCAACAAGAGAACAAGACATTTTTAGAGAAGTGACAAGACAAAGGAAAAGGACTTGGAGTCTCTAGGGCAGAAAATTGTAGGAAGGTAAATATAGGGGGATACTAGTGGAAGAAAAGGGCCAGTTAATAGTTTGCTATGTAGATTCCTCTGGTGCCATCTCTGGGTTGATGAGGGTCTAGAGCTGTCTCTGGTGATGGGCTTCTGCCCTTCCTGGTAAAGAAGGGAGGAAGGACACCTTTGTAAGTGTATGTCCCGCTTTTAGGCAAATAGGGGGAGTGCCAAGAGCTTTTCTTATATCTGCTTCTCAAGCGCCTTCAGCTCAAAATAATCTTTATGCCATAGGGGCATATTTTGGGATGGCATATGCTGCTCCTCTTCAATATCAAACGATTTCATCTAAAAAATCTGTACAAATTTACACTGCCACCATCAATGTATGAAACAGTCCACTTCCATATATAGCATACTCACAGAATATGCTATTGTTATTCTTTTAAATAATTTAAATGGATCAAAGATAGGATCTCATTATTGTTTTAGTTTGCGTTTCTCTGATTACAGCAAGACTTCTTAATATTTATGGCAACTTTTATATATTATGGATATATATCCTTTGTTACATTTGCTGCAAAGGACCTAAAGATTTAAACTGTATAACCATCCTGGGGACACTTTTCTCCTGCCAGTAGCTATTTGAATTGCTGAGTACTAGGTGTAAACAACCACATACTATAGTTAATCATGGAGATATCATTAAAGGGAAATAGTGTTTCAAAGAAATAGCTTACTAGTACATGATTAACTGACAAGTAAATGGTTCAGAGTCTGAGAAATTCCAGAGAAGAAGAGAGGGACACAGGTGGGCCCAGGAACTGGTTCTGAACTGACCTGCTGGCATTTTCGGATGAGGAGGTTGGGAAGAATCTGTGATTTCCATTGTGTTCTTTAGACCCCTAGGGCTCTACAGAGAAGCCGGGGGACCCTTCCCCACTTCTTCCACCAGAGCAGCTCCTCTTAGGTCTGTTGATTACACTTTCATTTGAATAAAGCACAATATTCCCTTACTTGGGGAAAAAAAAAGTGAAAACCTCCAGATTAGCACCACAAGCCAGAGGTGAAAAGCTAGGCTCTGAAGTCAAACTGTCTAGGTTTGAATGACAATTTTGCCACTTACTAGGTATTTGACACTTGGCAAGTTACTTAATATCACTGATGGTCTGTCTGCTCATCTGTAATATGGAGTTAATAATATCTTGTTGGGTAGTTGTAGGGATAGAAGGAGATAATGCATATAAAGCCTGGGCTTAAAAACACTCAATAAAGGGTGCCTGGGTGGCTCAGTTGGTTAAGCGACTGCCTTTGGTTCAGGTCATGATCCTGGAGTCCCAGGATCGAGTCCCGCATCGGGCTCCCTGCTTGGCAGGGAGTCTGCTTCCCTCTCTGAACCTCCCTCCTCTCATGCTCTCTATCTCATTCTCTCTCTCAAATAAATAAATAAAACAAAACAAAACAAAAAACAAAAAAACCCCACTCAATAAGTATTACCCAGATATAAAACTATTGTTACAGGTGTTAAGATATCTCCATGTTCCGAAATGCTTGGGGAGGATTTCGTGTAAAAGGTGGATGCTGAGTTTTGCTGGAAGAATGGAGACGGTGGGGATGTAGAGATTGGGGAAGGGACCATCCAGAGGAAGAGCCAGCCGGGCATGATCTATTAGGAAGACACAACATGAATGAAGCAGTTTATTTATGGGCTACTGGGAGATAAGAATGGATAGATATGTTGGTAGAACGTTATGGAGGGCTTTGAATGCTTGACAAAGAAATTTGGACTTGAACTTTTAGATAATGTGACATTTTTCTTCTTGCACACTTTAAGAGACACAGAAACGCTGCAATAGTCTCATCACTTAGGAATCTTCAAGTGCTCTCACAAAGACATACCCTTTCACATTTTTTTAAAGGGAAGAAATGAAAAAGAATGACGTATTTATGAAAGCACTAAACTGACAATAATAATGAGAAGTGGGAAGAGACAAGACACTGACAGAGGAGCTAGACTAAATGCAGGGACAAAGGCTGGAGAAGGGAAGGAGCCGAGTGCACCTGATGTTTGGTGGCAGGTACCAAGTCTCACGGCTAGCTGTGCCTCAATAATTTACCCTTTGTTATCTCTGTCTGGAGCTTTCCGGTCTTTCACCGGTAGCCTAATTGCCTAGGACATTGCTGGCTGTAGATGCTTTTAACCTGCCCAGTCTTCATCCAAACTAGCTTTAGGAAGCCCTGGAAGTCAAGTGTTTACTAGCCTGTCACATGCCCATGGATGCACAGGGAGGTCCCTCTTTTCTTCTTGCGAACACCTTTGTTTGGGTCCTCTTAGCCTTTTATCTAGGTTATTACGACAGTCTCACTGCCTTTCCCACCCTAGACTTTTGCCCTCTGTTTGGGCTACATACCATAGCCAGATTAATCCTGACCTACAGCTTTGATGGTGCCACTTCTGTTCAAAAACCTGCCTCTAGTCAAAGTAACATTTTCCCCTAAATACAAAAGGAATACATGTTCAAAGCAAAAGCTTGGACAATACCAAAAAACTCCAAGGAAAGAAAAATTTTCCATAGTGTCACCACCTAAAGATAATCCGTACCATACCAAGTTTGAGGCTTTTTATGCTGCTTTTTAATACCTCATGAATTATTTCCCCATATTCTTTGTTCTTTTTGTTGGTTACATTGAAATGAGAGGAATAAAGTTTACGTATCCAACTCTTACTGTAGGATATTTGGGTTGGACTGAAGATCCTGTTGTTTACGTTTTTGTACACAAATTATGATTTTTCTTAGGAAAAATTCCCAGAAGAGGAATTTATGGCTCAAATGTATTTACGTTTTAAGGCTTTCTTTTCTTTTGTAATAAATACTGATAAATTGCCCTCAGAATGGTGTACCATTTTATCCTTCCACTGTAGATAGGTGTACCCATTACTACTGAATCAAAGAGCAGCATCTTGGGCTGGAGTCAAGCACCCCCTCAGGTTGGCCCTGCTGCCCTCATGGGCTTCTCTCTTCCCCTACAGCCCTCTTGCCAAGTTATTCTCCTCTTACTTTATCCATGCTGCATATGTTACTTCAGCAAATATCTCAGAGCACTACCAGGGAAGGCAGGAGACTGTGAAAGTTAAGAGGGAAGGCTCTGGAGCCAGGCTGCATGGGTTTGAATCCCAGCTCTGCCCTATAACTTCCTGCATGTGGGGAACAATATTAACACCTCCACCACAGGGTGGTTGAAAGAACAAGAATGATTTCAGACACATAAAATGCTTCTGATGGTGCCTGGCATGTAGTAGGTATTCAGTGAGCATTAGCTATCATCAATAGCAATTATGAACCATGCTCCATCCTAGGCATGGGGGATCCAGGTGTGAGAAAACGGCCAAGGTCTCTGCTTCCGCAGAACTAATTCTAGATACTATTTAGTGCCCAGCAGAGAATAAAGAGGGTGTTATGATGGCAAGCAATAGGGTGAGAGGTGGGGCATCATACTCAGTGGCTGAAGAAAGCCCCTGTGCAGTGGTTCCTCTGAGCTAAGACCCAAGGGCCGAGATGGAGCCATCCTTGAGAGCAGGGCCACCTCAGTCTTTGGTCTCAGGGGGCAGGAGCTTCAGGACTCATCTCAGAACTCATCACAAGCAGATGGCTGTTTAAATGTCCTCCCTGTCTCCCCCCAACACTTTTTAAGGCTAATAATACATAGGGGTATATTTTGATCCTTTAGCACCAGGAGTCATGTAGCTAGGGCTTACTCTCTTCTCACTCAAGTCATTAACCCTGGTGGGCCCGTGGCTGAGTCAAGAAGGCCTCATGGGTGCTGACGTGTTTTTACTAATTGCTTCTGCTTGATTTCCTGCTTTGTTGAACCTCTTCTTGATCCTCTTGCTTTTCTGTTCCTGCTCCCTTGAAGGACCTCCCTTTTGTTCTCTGAAGTCACTGTCTCCCTGACAGGAAATGCACTTTAGTGAGCCAAATGCGTGATGGCGTTAAGTGGAATAAAAAAGAAAACCTGAGTCTCCAAAGGAAAACGAGTTTTCTCCATAAGCTACAACCTCAGGCACAGAGAGGAAGGCATCCTCCTTCTTGCTCCTCCCCTTTCCTTCCCAAACCAAGAACCTGCCTGGGTAAAGGGAGAATTGAGTTGGCCGCCCTCAGGAGCTATGCTTCTAGCTGTGAACAGCAACCAGCAAAGGGCTGCCCCCAGTCCTGTTCCCTCCCATGGAAGTGATGTAAGCACGCCTGGGTGCTCTTCACTGCCTCCTTTGGAAACCTGAGCTTTCAGGGTGGAATGGCCACTGGGCACTATACATGGGGTGGAGGCCTCCTTCAGAGGCCCCGTGGCTCCTGGCATGAAAATGTGAGACCCCTCAGGGACAGAGAAGATGCAATCAGTTTCCACCAGTATCTAGGCCAGTTGCTTTCACACTTTTTGATTATGACCCACAGTTTACATCATGACCCGGTTACACATAAAATTACACTTGCTCTCCTTATGGTGATACACTGAAAATATGGGTCACATTTCTCTAAATTGATTTTCAAACTACTAATGGAGTGGGCCTGATTTTTTTAAAAAATGTTGTTAAGTAACTCAAAGGCATCTGTCTCGGGTCTTGCCCTGACTTTTCTTGTTCCAATAATATAATTATTTAAGTGCCTAAGTTACATTGAGAGGTTTAAAAACTTTGTACTATTTGATCCAGTAATTCATCTTTGAATCTACCTCAAGGAAAGAAGGTTACAAGAAGGGGGATCAAGGGGTCACCAAGAACATTCTGTTTTTAGCCAAATATTTAACAAACTTGTAGGAAAGATGCAAATATGAAAGTTGGATTTGATTTTAGACTGTGAAAGATATTTTTTTTAAAGATTTTATTTATTTATTCATGAGAGACAGAGAGAAACAGAGGGAGAAGCAGGCTCCCAAGGAGCGGGAAGCCCGATGCGGGACTCGATCCCAGGACCCTGGGATCATGACCTGAGCCGAAGGCAGACGCTTAACCATCTGAGCCACCCAGGCGCCCTGTGAAAGATATTTTTTAAAGATCTTTTATTTATTTGGCAGAGAGAGTGAGCAAGAAAGCATGAGCAGGGAATGGGGCAAACCCATATAGGCTGGCTCCAGAGCCTTCCCTCTTAACCTTCATAGTCTCCTACCTTCCCTGGTGGTGCTCTGAGCTATTTGCTGAAGTAACATGTGCAGCATGGATAAAGTACGAAGAGAATAACTTGGCAGGGAGAGGGAGAAGGAGGCTCCCCACTGAGCAGGGAGCCCAATGAGGGGTGGGCTTGATCCCGGAATCAGGGATCATGACCTGAGCCGAAGGCAGATGCTTAACTGACTGAGCCACCCAGGCGCCCTTGTGAAAGACATTTTTAAACACCTAATCCACTTTCCTCATGTAAAGTATTAGATGTAGTCACAGGTAGTTGAACAACTATACTTAAAGAGTATTTCCTAATAGCTCAGCATTAACCTGGAAGAAAGCTCTAACATGATACTCCATTGGCTTCTGACTTAAGCTCTAATGCTCAGAACCATCTTATCACCAGTGACTTGGATGAAGAGCTGGAAAACACTTTAGGCAATCCCCAGATAGCAAGGTAAAGCATTGAGTGAAAGAATTAGGATTTAAGAAGTCCAGCCAGGTAGGAAAGATGGGCTGAAACTAGCAAACTGAACTCTTTTAGCAAAAACATAAAGAATGTATGTGGAAGTTCAGGGGTGCCTGGGTGGCTCAGTTGGTTAAGTGTGTGCCTTTGGCTCAGGTCATGATCCCTCCTTCTACCCCTCACCCGGCTCGTGGTCACTCTCTCTTAAATAAATAAATAAATAAATAAATAAATAAATAAATAAATAAAATCTTTAAAAAAATGTGGAAGTTCAAAATGTGAATGGCACAAAAACCAGGTGGGTGCTAACATTTGTTTTTCCTCTAGGATGCTGTTTGGCAGCATCCTCAGCCTCTATGCCCAGTTGTGACAACCAAAAATGTCTCCAGACATTGCTGAATTTCCTCTAGGGAACAGAATTTCTCCAGTGGAGAGAACCACTGAGATAAACTGATACGCTACTCGGGAAAAAGACCTAACAGATTTTTGTTCACAGTAAGTGCAATAAATACCACCAGCAAAAATAACTAAGCAAATGAAATCTGAGGCTGCATTATTCTAGCACTATGAGCGATTGGATTCCTGAGGGCTTACTCTCTACCTGCCACTATAGTAAGGTCTTTACATGTGAATCCTCACTCAACGTTCACATGAACCCTATGGGGTAGGAATACCACTGTCTCCATTTTTCAGTGGAGGACACGATGTCTAGGACATAAGTGACTCACTCAAAATCTCACAGCTGAGGTGGTGAGAGCCTGCGCTCTGGCCCATTGAGCTATGAGAGACTTTAATCCGTATATTAGGTGTACACCTACAGGAGCATCCTGGGAAGAGTCAGTGCCCTCATACACCTGGAATGTGGCTGACAGGTGAGAAATAAGCCACCCACCCAGGATCTTAAAGCCTGTAGCTGAGGTCCCAGCCTCCAGTCAGCTCACTGACTTAACTTGTACAAAATTCTAATATGCTCTTTCTTCTATCAGCAGGACAGTAGAGTAAGTTTTGGAAAGACTGTCAACAAAGGTGGTTAATAGTATGCGGGTGGCCTTTCAAGGGTTAAGTTTCAGCTCTGTGGAGACATTTCTCTTCCTAGGACCCTAATTCTTAAGCCCTGTAGCTCTGGGTCCAGGGGCAGAGGTCATGAGGATCACAATCTTCCCACTCCAGGGTCAGGGCCTGCTACATTGCCCTCTGAGGCCAGACTGTGAAACTAGGAGGCAGGGCTAAGGTCTGGACGGAATCCTACCAAAGTCAGAGCCAGGGTGCTGCGGCTGGGTAATGACCTATCTCCTCCCCCACCCCCCTCCAGCGGAAGCCTTGGAGCTCAGGTCTGTGGACCTGCAGAGCCCGAGGAACAACAAGGAGCATCACACACAGGAGATGGGCCTGAAGCGGCTCATTGTGCGGCGGGGCCAGCCCTTTGGGCTCCAACTACATTTCAACAGACCCTTCCACTTTGGGACAGACTACCTCACCTTTGTGGCTGAGACTGGTGAGTTCACCCAGCCCCAAGGCAAAATTCACCTGTAGGGCTCCCACCTCTCCTTTCTGAGTGCTCCCTCCCCTAACTTGTCCTGGGATCCCCAGGACCCTATAAGTGATGTTAAGGAAAGATTTGGCCAACTCAGAAAACTCAGATCAGAAAATCTATCCAATTGTGATAGAAACAGCTGATTTTTCAATATGCAACAGACACTGTGCTAACTTTATACATATTATTTCATTTAATCCCCATGATCAGAGTTTCAGGTAGGTACAGTTATTATCCCATTTTTCAGATAAAAAAACTGAGGCCCACAGTTGGCTTTGCCCTTTGGCTTTGCCCTTTGGCTTGCCCAAAGACACCCAGTGGCAATAAAAGCCTTAAGCCAAAAGGATTAGCAAGAAGGTGAGGGTCCTCCCAGTCTCCCTGGAATCATGTCACATAGATTTTAAACCTCACTCTGGGATCATTCTCTCCCACACTGGACCGGCGTCCATGGAGTTGCTGGGAACCCGAGCCACCTTCCCCCTCACCCAGGCTCGAAAAGGCAATGTCTGGAGCGCTTTTGACTTCACCATTGACACCAACTCACTCTTAGTCTCCCTTTTCACACCAGCCAATGCAGTCATTGGTCCCTACACTCTGAAGATAGAGATTTCTCAGGGCCAGGGTCACAGTGTGGTTCACCCACTGGGGACTTTCATCCTGCTTTTTAACCCTTGGAATGCAGGTATGACTTGCTCACAGGCTGTAATGCTAACCTGATCCACTGGGAATGCTTGGTGAGGTTCTTCTGAGAAAGCCCAGAAGATACAAGCCACCTATCTATGCCATGTATTACCATGTGCTCACTAAAAACCACCTTCACCACCCCCCCCAAAAAAATGAATGCCATGATAAAAATGAACATGGTGTCAGGTTAAGTGAAATAGATTAGAAAATGGAACACAATGGGACCCTAATTGTATTACATATATGTGGAGAGAAAGAATGGTTGGAATACACCAAATTGTAACGGTGGGTATCTCTGAGTAGTGGAACTGAATGATTTTCATCATCTTCTTTCTGTCATCTGTATTTTCCAAATCTCTACAACAAGCTTTCTACTTTTACCATCAGCAAATGATAATCATTATGTTCAAAGAACAGAACCTATCACTGGCCTCTAGAAAAGCACAGTAGACTTTTAAGGCATCCAGTCTTGATTTCTATTGCCATCAACATGTTCCTTCCCCTATTATCCTGCAGGACACTGTCATCAGTCTTTTAACTTTATTACTCTGTTTTTTGCCCCCTCCACTATTTAACCACTCAGAGGATGATGTCTACCTGCCAAGTGAAATACTGCTGCAGGAGTATATCATGATGGACTATGGCTTTGTTTACAAGGGTCATGAAAGATTCATCACTGTCTGGCCCTGGAACTACGGGCAGGTAACTGTCACTGAAAGTGGGCCTGGGGCGGGTGTCCTTAAGTTGGTTCTTAATCAACTCTAGTAGCCCATGAAGGGCCACTAACGTAAGTAAGGGTGCATGGCGCTAGGGCAATTTCCCATCCAGTAAGAGAGGCAAGGAAGGAAGGGGAGATGTCTTGCAAGGTTTTTGTTTTTGTTTCAAGATTTTTAAGTAATCCCTACACCCAACATGGGGCTCGAACTTACAACCCAGAGATCAAAAGTGGCATGCTCTACCGACTGAGCTCCAGCCAGGCGCCCCTCAAGTTTTTAATATTTTATATAAAAAACTTCAAACATAATCCAAGTAGACAGGCTACTAAAATGAACCTATCTCTCAGCTCCAACAGTGAGCAATTTATGGTGAAT
>NC_138377.1:75702949-75804366 GCF_054177405.1 Leptonychotes weddellii | reverse complement strand
CCATCTCAAACAGATCTCTGCTCCATCTCAGGACAGGCAGGGAAACTCTGACACGCTTCTCTCTGGTTTTGAGGCAATATCACCCTGCCCTTTGTGGCTGGTGCCCAGAGAGTAATTCCCCAACCTAGGAGACTGTTGCGGATAATTAGATCATCATATCACACTCATTTCAGAGATAGATGACTATGGGGTAACATTCTGAAGCCCACAACCGAATGAATAGATTGTGTGGGTCTGTAAATACTGATCTCAAAATCTGTATGCCTCTTACTCTTCCTTCTTTGAGTCATTCTGTTTGTGCCATTCTCTGCTTGCCCTGTTGGGCCTGGACTTGCTGCCTCTGCCTACTTCCTCAGTCTCTCCTGCTTCTTCCTCTACCTACCTCACTTCCTCGCTGCGTGCATGCGTGTGTGTGTGTGTGTGTGTGTGTGTGTGTATCTCTGTGTGTCCCTTCATTTCTGTATCTCTAACCTCTTCCCCTGGCTCCTTTTTCCTCTGCTCTACTTCAGATCTGATTTCCTGTTTTTCATTTCCAGCCAGTTTCCAGGTAAGATCTTTGAGTTGTGTGAGAACTAGTGACTGTCCTAGGAACCCCTCCCTCTCTGAGCTCCTAGAGGGCGAAGCATCCTCCATTCAATCAGCAGTGGTATACCTGGGAAGGCGGTATCACTTATGTAGAATTCTGTGTATGAATGCATAATCTGAATCTAATCATGAGGAAACATCAGACAAGCTCAAAATTTGGATCACTCTGGCAAATAAATAAATACCGTATTCAAAATGTCAATGTAATACAATAAAGGCTGAGGAACCACTCCAGATCCAAGCAGACAAAGGACACTGCACAACTAGATGCAATGTGTGATCCTGGACTGGGCAGAAAAGAATGCCGTAAAGGACATTACTAGGTCAATTGACAAAAGTGAAATATAGACAGTAAATTAGATAAAAGTATTATATCAATAGTAAACATATGAGGTTGATAACTGTACACGATTATGTAGGGGAAGATCTCTTTTCTTAGAAAATACACACTGAAGTAAAAAACAAAAGGAAAAAATGTATTTATAATCTTCACATCCATACTGAAAGAAAGCCAATGCTAAAGCAAATGGGGCAAAATGTTAATGATAAATGAATTGGGTAGATGGGTATTTTTTGTATTATTCTTGCAACTTTACTGTAAGCTTGAAATTACTTCTAAATAAGTAAAAAAGGGGGGTGAATATAATTAATACATAATAACTTTATGCAGTGCTAGACGGTAGCTAGATTTTTCATGGTGATCACTTCATAATTTATATATATGTTAAATCACTATGGTGTACACCTGAAACTAATACAATATTGTATGTCAATTACACTTTAATTTTTAAAAACTGATATAAATTACAGCATTCAGTATAGTGTCCAGTACCTGGCAAATCTTCTGAAAACATAAATCCTCATCTTCTTACTCTTTTCTGTAGGAATTTCCATGTCTGGAACGAGTGCTGGATGATCCGGAAAGATCTCCCACCGGGATACAATGGTTGGCATGTTCTGGACCCCACTCCCCAGCAAACCAGCAGTGGTGAGTGAGGCCCTTGTGGAAGGAAGGGTCTGGGCTCTGTGGGGAGGCTGGTCAGGGGGACTGACCACATGAGCAGGAGGCCCGAAAGGAGCAGTGTTTTTCTCACTTCGTTGCCTTCAGCTGGGTAACCCAGATGAGTCACAGGACCTCTCAGTTGCTTCCTCACCTGTAAAGTGGGGAAGATGATGATAACTACCCCTTCACAGGGTGGCTGTGAGGATCAGGTGAATTTGTGGGAAGCTGAGAGTACTCGGTGGATGTGGGTCTTCTCCATCCCATCTCCCTACCTGCCCCTGTCCCCTCCCCCTGCCACCAGCCACCCCAGTCCACAGGCTGGCAGCTGGCCACCATCCTCAACTTCTGTTCCCTCCACAGGGCTGTTCTGCTGCGGCCCTGCCTCTGTGAAGGCCATCAGGGAAGGGGAGGTCCACCTGCCCTATGACACCCCATTTGCGTATGCCAAGGTGAATGCTGATGAAGTCATTTGGCTCTTTGGGGATGGTCAGGCCCAGGAAATCCTCGTCCATAACACCAGTTCCATTGGGAAGGAAATCAGCACCAAGATGGTAGGGTCAGATCAGCGCCAGAACATTACCAGCTCCTACAAGTATCCAGAAGGTGCTTGGGGCCCCGGGGATTCGGGGGGGGTGGGTATAACCTCCTTTGTGTGCCTCCCAGTGAGGATGGTTCGTTCTTGTTAAAACCATCACCGCCTGATCACTTCCTCCTCATGGAAAACTCCTGGGGGCTTTCCTGGACCCTGGCCATGGGGCCCTAGAGTTGCTGGATTGAGCAAATAAAAAAAGAGGGTGCCCATTAAATCTGAATTCCAGATAAATTCAGACAAGCAAATACTTTATAAGTGTGTCCCAAATATAGTATGCAATATATCTAAACTAAAAATTATTCACTGTGTATCTGAAATTCAAACCGAATGTCCTTTATTTTTCCTGGCAACTCTGTCCTAGGGTCATATCACGATCTCGTTATGTCATGGCAGTGGGGGTGGGAGCAAGGGGGGAGGTGGATGCTTATGGAGGGAAAGGATGCCTGGCCTGTGGAAGAGAGTAGACGTCCCTGCGGAGAAGGCCAGGGGGAGTCAGGCTGCCTGAGTGCCAACCAAGGCCCTGCTAGGTTCTAGCCGTGTAAGCCTGGCTGTGTTCTTACCATCCCTGTGCCTCCACTTCCTCATCTGTAAAATGGGGTAACGTCACCTCAGAGGGCTGTTGCGAGGGCAGGTGAGTGGAATCACAGAAAGCACTTGGAGCAGTACCTCTGGTGCACAGTAGCAGCTCTAGAGAAGTCCACAGTTTGGGGTGAATTGGGGTGCAGCCTGAATGTTGAATAGCCCCCAGGAGCAAGAGCTGAGGATCCGTTTAGAAGACATGAACATGTATTTTACAAGTGAGGATGCTGGTGGGGGAAGAAGTCTCTGGCTTTGATGATGACGACAGCATTGATGGTGACAATACTCACGACAAAGAACAATGCTGGGTGCTTGTATTCAGCAGCTCACGTAACTCACAATTCTGGCAACTCTAGGAGGCAGGGAGATACACCTGGGTTATAGATGAAAGAACTGAGCACCCAGAGATTCAGGGACTGTGCCTGAGCCAGGATTTGAATGCAGCACCCAGCAACAGCAATCCCCATGTTCTCAGCCATGATGCTGTCCTGCCTCCTGATGCAGCTATTCATTCATGTGGTTGGGGCTTTGGGAGGGGAGCTGGGAGTTTTTGGGGTGCTTGGTTTCCCAAAGGAGGCCCCTGGTCCTCTCAGTCTCTCCTCACTGAGGTCTTTCCTGGCTCTCCTTTCGGCCAGGATCCCCTGAGGAGCGATCTGTGTTCATGAAGGCTTCCCGGAAAATGCTGGACCCAAGAAGGGCCTCTTCTCCCTTCCTGGATCTGCTGGGCTCCAGGGGCTCTGAGGCCCAGCCCGCGCAGCTGCAGCTTCACCTGGCTAGGACCCCCGAGTGGGGCCAGGACCTGATGCTGAGGCTGCGTGCCCGGAGGGTGCCAGACAGAGTCCACCCCCAGGGTCCCATCAGACTGGTGGTGCACTTCAGCGCACAGGCCCTGTTGCACCAGGGTGACACCAGGGAGCCCCTCTGGAGGCAAAGAGTGCACTTGAACCTGGACTTTGGGAAGGGTGAGTATGAGGTAGGCCTGGAAAGGCACCAAGAAGGATGGGAACTTTGGGGTCATAAACAAGGCTGGGGATGGTTCAGCCAGGTTACACGGCAAGCCCTGCAATCCAGCACACACACACGCCAGGCAGTGAAGCTGCTGGTGGCAGGAGGTTGCACGTCATGTGCTGTACTCTGACACCATCCCACCAGGGGAAACATAGTAGTGACCTCTGGGGGCGGTGGGTATAGGGTAAGTACGCTGGATCTCTCTCTCATACACAAACACAAACATACTTGCACACACATATAGACTCACACACATATTCTCTCCCACACATACGCATATTCTCTCTCTCTCCCTCTCTCTCTCTCTTTCCAGACTCAAGGTGTCTTTTGTCTGTGCTTAGAGATACAGTGGCCGCTCTTGCTACCCTACGATAATTATAGAAACAAGCTGACAGATGAGAAGCTGATCCGGGTGTCTGGCATTGCCAAGGTGGAGAATACGGGGAGGTCCATGCTGGTCCTAAAAGATATCTCTCTGGAGCCTCCCCACTTATCTATTGAGGTAAGGTGTCTGGACAGAGATGGGGCCCAGGAGCCCTCTGACTCCCCCAACCCAGGGGCTTGGGCTACAGCAGTGATCAGAACAGAGTCCCTGCCTCAGACACCCAATAGATGATTAAAGCCCAGTATGATGTTATCTCATGCTCTGTGCAAAGTGCAGGGCAGAGCGGAAGCCTTCTGAGAGGAGGTGACATTTTGTGGGGCATGCATAGGAAGACACTGTCCAGAGACATGAGATGGAAATGAAGGCATTTTAAGTAAGGAAAACGCTTTGCAGAGGCAGAGACACGAGAGGTGTGGCTGGGAGATGGAGTAGAGGAGTCGGGTTTGAGAAAAAACACAAGTCAAATTCCAAAGGTGACTGACTGCAGATAATAATGTAGGTGTGACAGGGAAGAGGAAAGACAAATGAGAGGTAAGCCTCAGACTTTGAGTTCCAAGATGGTGTGGCTGGCAAGGTCATTATATGAGGAAGGAACCCAGGTGGAAGAAGGGTAAATGGAGGGCAGAAATGTTCCCCATCTCCTGTTACCAGGGTTTTTCTTCCCTTGAAGCCTCCTTTCCCCACCCCCACCACCCATTCTGAAGGACTTGTCCTATGCTTAGTCCCAACCTGGCTTTGCACCTGCTGGATTTGGTAGCAGCATACTCACCCCCACCCAGAACAAGAATTGAGTGGCTCCACATCATCAACCGCCTGGCCCCCTGACGGTTTTCACCGGGCCATGCTGTCAGGTGGTCAGGCCACAGTGTGGCAGACAGTGGGCAGAATCACGGGTGCAGACACAGCCTGGTGCTGAGGTGAGGATGCTGCCTGTTACCCAGAGTCCTGGGGACCAACAGGATCTGATGCAAGCACATCAGATGCTGAGGAGACTATTAATTGGACCACATTGGTAAGGGACCTGAGGATGATTTGTGTGACTATGAGGGATTCCAAAGACCTTTTTACCTGTTCTACTTTGACACCCTCACTAGAATACAAGAGGTTTGTTTCTTTCATTTGAATTTTAGAGAAGTCACGGTGTGTTCTTGCTTTTCTTTGATTCTTTTTTTTTTTTTTTAATTCTCTTTTTGAGCCAGAACATGTCCCAAGTATGATCTGGGTGGTCAGAACTCATTTTAGTTCAACATTCGTTTATCAAATATCCACCACTTGGCAGGCACTGAGCTAGGCACGAGCTCTAGAAGTGAGTAGGATAGAATCCCTGCCTCCCACCCACAGGCCAAGGCCATGCTGCCCCATGACACAGACTCACATGGGATGCACAGAACACACCTGGAAAAACTCACACTGTTTCTGTCAGAGCAACATGGGGGGGAAGATCCTGCCTGGGGCCTGGGACATCTGGGTCAGATCCTGGCTCTGCCATATTGTATGACCTTGGCCTTGGAATGATGTCCCTGATAGCATATACGTGGCACAGAGGACACCACTTCCTTACCCCATGCCTGTGTCAGACATTACTAATTGATCACAACTCTCTCTGACTCTGGATTTGTCCTCGGGAATCTTTCCAACACACCATTCCTATTAGCCATGATTAACAGACTGGAGCTGGCACTTAAGTTGAAATCAAATTGCCAGCTGAACTAGATGGTGGGGAGGGAAATCAGTTTCAACGTGGTGGCAATTCCCAGCTGGTAGCGGCTTCCTGAAGCATTGTGACCTTCTAAGGCAGGTCAGGACACGTGTTAACCTTGAGTACTCTCGGCTCATATTCTTCTCTCCCTGCAGGGGTTGAGCCCTCAGGAAGCAGTCCCTCCCTGGAGGTCAACAGAGGGATGGTGACTGAACTGGAGTACAGAAATAAGGCCAGCTGCCCACAATATCTCCACCTTCTCTCCACACAGGTGTCTAAAAGGGCTGAGGTGGGCAAGGCACTGAGGGTCCACATCACCCTCACCAATACCCTAATGGTGGCTCTGAGTAACTGCACGATGGTGCTGGAGGGAAGTGGCCTCATCGATGGGCAGATACCAAAGAAGTAAGTACCATCTGTCTTATGCTGATCTCTGGCAAGGGGCACCTTGTGGGGTCATAGGATGGTCCTTCATCTCCTGGATGGTGCCTACTTGCCCCCACTTGTGCACCCTCCTTGGGGAAGGTTGAGCTGGGTGGTATTGGGGGGTGGGAGGTGCTTACCCACCAAGAGGGAAAACCAGATCACCCACCCTGGCAGTTACCTAAGGCTCTAACAGGCTCTTTTTGACTTTCAGCTTTGGGACTCTGGCACCTGGACATACCATCCAAATTCAAGTGGACCTCTACCCCAACAAAACTGGCCCCCACCAGCTCCAAGTCCTCATCAGCAGCAATGAGATCAAGGAGATCAAGGGCTACAAAGACATCTTTGTTGCTGCCTCCAGGGCTTCTTGAGCCCCCACCCCACCCCCTTGGCCTCCCAATCCCCCAGCCCCTCCCCTCCCCCTACTCCTGATGCCCTTCGAGCCCCCTTGCAGCCCCACCTTGGTCTTTCCTACTCCTGAAGGTGTAATGTTATCTTTGTTCCTTCTCTGTCCTCTTCCTGCCTGCCTGGGGGTGAATGGAGCTCTGTTAGAACAGCTGTGCATCTTGGGAAGAGACAATAAAGACGTCTTTATTTATTATCTGTGTTCTCTCTTCTCCGCTAACAAGGTCCTTGTTATTATTGCTACTGGCTGGTCCTCTGGCCTGGCTGCCAGCTGTGTTGGCTGGGCCCTCCCTGCTCTTCCTGTCTTCTCTCTCCTGCTTTAAGGTCCCCAACCACAAAATAAGCCCAGTAGGATCCCCTCTAAATCAGCTTCTCTGGAATCAAGGATCCCAGGTGTCTCCATTTAAATGATCTTAGCGAGCCTGCAGGCAGAGGCGGGAGGGAGGTCAGTGGCCTGGGACGACAGTGATTGTGCTGCCAGGGGGACCGGCCAGAGCTACCTAGCAGGACTTCTCTGCTGCCGCCTGAGAGCATGGGAATGGCTGGGCAGGGCTCACTCAAAACCATTTGTACTCAGTCTAGATAAGTTGGAAAGAAGAAAAAAGTGAAAAGGAGCAAAAGAAAAAAATCACCAATAGCTCCCCGTCCCAGAAGAAATCTGCTAACGGTTTGCCATGTATCTTTCTCTTCACCCCCCTCCCTGCCATTCATTGTGCTTTTTTAAAATTATCATTACATGGCTATCATCAAAAGATAAGAGATAATAAGTGTTGGTGAGGATGTGGAGAACAAGGAGCCCTCGTGCACCCTTGGTGGCAATGCAAGCTGGTGCAGCCACTGTGGAAAACAGTACGGAGGTTCCTCAAAAGTTAAATATAGAACTACCCTCCGATCCAGGAATCCCATGTTTGGTTATTTATCTAAAGGAAATAAAATCACTATCTTGGGGAGATATCTTCACCCCCATGTTTATTTCAGCATTATTGACAATAGCCAAGATATGGAAACAACCCAAGTGTCTGTCAATGGATGGATGGACAAACATGTCATACACACACACACACACACACACGAATATTATTCAGTCACGAAAAAGAAAGGAAAGGCTTCCATTTGCTGCAACATGGATGGACTTTGAGGGTGTTATGCTAAGTAAGAGATAAGTCAGACAGGGCATGACAAATACTATGTCACTTATACGTGGAGTCGAAAAAAGCTGAACTCCTAGAAACAGAGAGTAGATTGATTGGTGGTTACCAGGGGCTGGGGGTGAGGGAACTGGGGAGATGTTAGTCAGAGAACTTCCAGTTGGTAGATGAATAAGTTCTGGAGATCTAATGGCATTGTGATTATAGTTAACAATAGTGTCTTACGTACTTCAAAGTTACCAAGAGACTAGATCTTAAATGTTCTTACCACAAAAAAGAAATAACTATGTGATGTGATGGACTTGTTAGTAACACAACTGTAATAATCATATTACTATACATAATTGTATCAGATCAACATGTTGTATACCTTAAACTTACACAATATTATATGCCAATCATCTCTCAGTAAAAAAATTAAAAACACAGTTATTATAAATTGGCATATTTCCATCATGGAAAACTTGGAAACTCCAGAAACGCAGAAAATGAGAGCATCCTCCTGCAGGTTTTCAGGCATGGGCCCTTCATCCTTGCCACTCCTCACCTGCTCAGGGGCTCTGCAACTTGGCACCTCTCCCCACCCTCTCCCCTCCTCCTCCTCCTCTGTTTTTTTTTTTTTTTAATTTTGCTTTCACAAGCTCCACCCTGTGTGCCCACTGTGCCCATCCCCACTGAGTGCTGTGGGCATTTCTGCGGGGCTCTGTCACTGCTTTGTCACTGCTGTGTTCCAGCTGGCTCCCGCCCACTGAGGGAGACTAGAACCCGGGCTGGCCCCTGTGGAAATCTAAAACCTTGCTTCACCTGCCAAGTGCCTCGTCCTCTTTTGTTTAGTCATTGCCCCTTCTGTCAGGTTGGTCTGGGGGTACAAAGCTCCCTAGCTGTGTCACTTGTGTCCCTGGAGGGGGGACAGTGGACAGGCTTCCTGCTGGGCCTTCAGGGACCTTCGTTCGGGGGGGATTAGCCACTTCTACCTTCCCAGTCAGCCTTTCAAATAATTTCCAGTCTCCTCGTCCAAAAATTGGCTAAAAAAAACTGTACTCTGTAGTGTTTTCTTGTTTTCATGTAGGCAAGCCTGTCTGGCTTTATTTCCCCACTTCAGTTGGACAAGCTAGACAATCTCAAAGTCCCTTCCAGGGCCCAGGACTCTGGGGTTCATGCCCCCTGCTGCAGAGCACCTTTAGATTACGTCCTGACTGACCCTGCTTCACCGTCCTCACCTTCCCCTTCTCTCACAAAACCCAGTGTGCTGGTCTCCCAGGCAGTGGTGTCCACAAATAAACTCTGGAAGAAATGTCCGGGGTGCGGAGCAGGGGCCACAAAGCAGGCCGGCCCTCAGCCCCCAAGTCTTCCCCAGCAATCCCCCATGGTGTTCATGGAGACCATGGTGCTCATGTCCTTTTGGCTGGTAGTTTTGGGGTCCATGCTGTTCGGCATCATTGTGTGATATAAAGCAAAGAGCTCCAGGGCTGAGTCCTGGGTCCCTCGAGTGCAAGACAATACCAATAACAGTAGCAGAGCCAGCCCTCAGAGGGTTGCTGTGAGGATCAAACGAGAGTGTGTTCTAAAGAGCTTTGTCATTCAGGAAGTCCATTCACACATAGAGGTCCTCCCCCATCAGTTTAATCACCTCTCCTGGGTGACTGTCTCCATTTCTGGTCATAGCAAAAAGGAGGAGGCAGAGGAACACAACTGGACCTGTCACTTTGGGCTTCCCTTTGCTATTGTCTGTGGGGAACCCCCTCCTTCCCCTCAGACCTGGGCACCCATGGAGCCATGGACCCTGAGTCTACAGATAAGGAAACTGGAACGTGGCTAAGGGCATACTGGGAATTCATGGTAGGGCCAGAATTAGCATCCTAGTCTCTCTGAGTCTTAGAAAGGTCTGGAGGTACCCCAACCCTATCTTGGTAGAGCCAGCCTAGGGGGATGGTAGGTGAGCCCACACCTCCCTTCTTGAGTGTTCCAGGATCTGCTCTGTGCCCCTCCCTTGCAGGTCACAGCCCTACTTCCTTTCAGACAGGAAGGTGCTCATCAACTCTGCTCAGCTTCCCTGGCTATCCTTGGCCTCCCTTACCCTTGACCAAGGGACAAGCTGCTACGATCAACGCTGCCTCCCTCCCCCAGCACACACACCTCTGACTAATGGTTTATAGGAATCGAAAAGCTGAACCTGTAAATCAGCTCACTAGCCCAGCGCCAATGAAATAGGCTGTTATTGTCTGATGGCCATCCAGACCCACCCACCCTCGCTGCACTCACCTTCCTGTCTCTCCTCACAATTAAGCTCTCCTGCCTATGCCTCCTCCACCTCCCCCAGACTAACCCATTTCCACTAATGTGGCAATGGGTTCAGGCATTTATCCATTTGTTCATGCATGGGTCATCTTTTAATTCATTCACTGCCCTGGACAGTAAATATGAACTGGAAAACTGTCCATCCTTCAGATAATGCATTAAGCATGTACACAGGACTCTGGAGTCTGACTGCCTGCCTTCGAAATCTGGCTCCACTAGGTCTTAGTGATCTTGGGAAAACTATTTAATGTCTTCAAGCCTCAATTTCCCCACCTGTAATAGAGGAACAATAATAGTACCTAACTCATGGGGAACAGCATGAAGATTAAGTGGGATAAGGCACATAAAGAATGTAAGACAGTGTCTGGAACTGAAAAGATGTCACTAGTCTTACTAGTAGTTTTACTATTAGCCCCCATCATTAGTAAGCACTGGAGATATATTAATAAGACATAGGCCATGCCTTCCAAGGGGGCTGGGGGGGAAAATAGGTTAAGTATTTATAATGTTGTGTATGAGTCGGCTAATATGGAATGAAAAGGGGGTGCCCTTAAATGTCTGGTGTGGTAGAGAGAGGGTGTTAGGAAGACTTCCTGGAGGGGCAGTGCTTGAGCCTGGATCTGAGAAAGTAGACAACTGAGAGAAGGACATTTCAGAAAGAGAGAGACTGACAGGTGCAGGAGAGGAGGTCTGCATCAGGGGTTTGGTCTGAGTGGACTCCAGGCAGGAAGGAAAGATCCTGAAGGGCTTTGGGGGCGATGTTTGGAAGTTTGGACTTGACCCACTGCTGGATTATTTTTTTTTAAGATTTATTTATTTGAGAGAGAGAGAGAGAGAACACGGGATGGGGGCGGGCAGAGAGGCAGAGGGAGAGAGAAAATCCCAAGCAGACTCCTCACTGAGCACAGAACCCCATACAGGGCTTGATGCCATGACCCTGAAATCATGACCTGAGCCGAAATCAAGAGTCAGATGCTTAACCAACCGAGCCACCCAAGCACTCCTAGAGGGAGAGTGGGGAGAGAATCCTAAGCAGGCTCCATGCCCAGTGTGGAGCCCCACACGGAGCTCGATCCCATGACCCCGAAATCACGACCCGAGTGGAAACCAAGAGTCGAATGCTCAACCTACTGAGCCACCCATGCGTCCCAACCCATTGCTGGATTTTAAGCCAAGAGCAACCTGACTGAACTGGCACTTCAGGAAAATCATGTGGATGGCTCGTTTGGAAAAAGGATGGGTGAGAGATTGGTTAGGAGTTGTCCAGGCAAGGGGGTGTTTCAGTGAAGGCAGGGCCAAGGAGCACAGGGAAGACAGACTAATGTTAGGAGATAATCAGGAGCTGGACTGGCAGGGCTCAGCAACTGATGGGCTAAAGGAGGTCAGGAAGATGGAGAAATACAAGGTGGAACCCAGGTTTCTCCCAAAGTGACTGGGCAGGCACCATCCTCATTCATCAAGACCAGAAATGCAGGAGGAAGGGGAGAAGGTTAGGCATTCCATTCTGGATTAAAGGCCCATGGGTGTGTGAGGTAGTGAATTGTGCATGGATACACACATGGTAAGAGCAGACTGGGGACAGGGAGAGTCGAAAATACGGGAGGGAGAGCGGATGGTGGTGAGTTGAGGTTCCTGAGGAGGGAGGTTAAGGGACCCAGAAAGCAGGAGAATGCAGGGAGAAGGGTCCCACAGGAGGGAAAGGCAGTGTGGGGGTTGGGTGGGGGAGGGCGGCCTTAGAGTGTCCCGCCCACTCCTTGTGAAGAGCCCTTTCCCCTCCTTCCACCTGTCCTCTCCCATCTGTGCTTTTCTCCCTGCACACTCACTCCCAGGACATGTGCTGTTCTTAATAGAATCAATGTCCCTCACTGGCATTCCCACCCTCTTACCTACTTCCAAAACTCCTCTATGAATCTTCCCAAGTTTGCTCCCTCCACTGCTTTTATTTGAGTTTCGCCTTCCCCTGGCAGGTTTCACCCAACACAATAGCTCTGCCAAAAAAGGAGTATCAAAAAAAATCATACCAAGGGTGATTCAGAGTGGGTTCTATTTGCTTTTGATGTCTAGAAAGTGACTTTTCAGGAAAAAAAGCCAAGCAGAGTTCTAGGCTTGAGAACTCTCCCAGGCTCTTGCAGTTGTGAGCTATAGTCTTGGGACCCTGGTATTCTTTCTCGCAGGGGGCACAGGCCCCTCCATCCCAAGAGGCCCCATCAGCCAACCTCTCCCACCTGGCTCCCCGACTACAGCACAGCACCTGCCATGGAAGGCCCCATTGCCCAAGAGCTAGCAAAAGCTCACATGGCACAAGGCCCTGAGAGTTCATTGGCCTCCACACTTCCTCTCAGCCAAGCAACAATGCCAAGAAAAACCTGAGGGCAAGTGAGAAAACCAGTTGTGATCTGCCCAGTAAGCAGGTGGCAATGCAGCAGTCAACCTGCCTTCGGTGTCTCCTGGAGTCTTGAGGATGGAAGGGAAAAAAACACTCCAGGACCACTTTCCTGAAGCTCCACACCACCCAGCTGTTATGTGGGGAGCAGCCCAGGAACCAGAGGCAGCCACCATGGAGCAAGGTAGGGGAGGCCCATAGGGCTGCTGGAGCTGAGGGAGAAGGAAGACAGAGAGATCGTAGGAAGTCAAGGGGAGAAAGGATTCAGGGGAAGAAAGGAGTAAATCAAGAACTGAGGCAGAAAGAGTAGAAACCCAGGAACCTCAGAATTTGTTGGTAGCCTGAGACCCAGGAGACAAGGTGGAGGTTGGCTGGTAAACATAGCCAAACAGCTGTGTACCAGCATGCCTGCTTCCACAACCCAGAGGCGCGGGGCAGGGCCAGGGATGAGTGGGTCAGGGATCCTGTCCTCTGCCACTTGCTGACTCCTTGACATTTAGCAAGTCACTTCTCTAATTTCCAGATCCCAGCCTGAAACATGGGGTGGGGGCAGGGAGGGGGCGGTCGACAAGACAATCTTGAAGTTGTCTTTCAGCTCCAACATTCTCTGCATCTTCATATCTTCTCTTTTTCCCCCACTTCAGAAGGTCTGTTCCTCATTTTAGCTAATCTTCCCACCACCACTCTCCTCTCTATATCAGCTCCCTCTCTAGAAAGCTTCTATGAAGAGTAAATGGTTAGTTGAAACCATTTATAAGAATGAACTCGAAGCTCTACAAATTTAACAGCCTCACCTTCATTTACTATTTTTTGTGTTTAAATTTTTATAATTTTTAAATAATATTTGATGCATTTTTTTTAAGATTTATTTATTTGAGAGAGAGAGAGCACAGAGGGAGAATGAGGGGGAGAAGCAGCCTCCCCACTGAGCAGAGAGCCCAATGTGGGACTTGATCCCAGGACCCTGGGATCATGACCTGAGTCGAAGGCAGACGCTTAACGACTGAGCCACCCAGGCACCCCTAAATTTTTATAATTTTTAACTACACAAGAAATACATGAATACATAGTTGGGGTAAAATAAAACAATAATTACAGATAAAGCTACAGTCCCCTGACTGTCACCTCCAGCCCCAGCCTCATCTCGAAAAACCACTGTGGTCATATCTAAGAGAAACCACTGCTACTAGTCTTTTGTCTATATGTGTATATATATATAATCAATACAAGACTAGCTTGTTTTTGGTATGTCATGGTATCATCACATTGTACATATTTTTCTACAACTTGATTTTTTTCCACTCAACAGTATGTGTTGGAGCTCTACCCATGTCAATTAGTACCTATAAATCTCCCTCAAAATTTTCTACTTTGCAAAGTATTCCATAGTATGAGTGTAAGTAATTTATTTACCAGTCCAAATTTTTAAAAGATTTATTTATTTATGAGAGAGAGATAGCAGGGGGTAGGGGCAGAGGGAGAGGGGAAGCAGACTCTGAGCTGAGTGTGGAGCCAGCTACAGGGCTCAATTGCATGAGCTTGAGATCAGACCTGAGCCAAAACGAAGAGCAGGATGCTCAACCGACTGAGCCACCCAGGTGCCCCTATACAGTCCTATTTTGATGGGCATTTAGGTTGTTTCCCATTTTCCAGTTAAATAAGCAATGTTGCAGGACACATCCTTATGTATGCCTCTGTACTCATGTGGTAGCATCTCTCTAGGATAGATACTGAGATGAATTATTGTAATTAAATTACTATAATTTCCTTTCTATTTCCCTGATCATTTCACCCTCATCTCCCCTCACATCAAGGAGGACAAATATGCCCAATAGTAAATGTACCTTCTATTTGAACATCTGGTATCTAGGGTGAAGAATAATCCCAGCATTATAGGCAGAGATTAACTTGCCCCATGATGTATCCGGAAGATGAGATTTGGTCCCAGTGCTTGCTGTCAGGCAAATGTTGCCATAGCTGTTGAGTGTTCTGGGTCACATGCCCAAACTGAATTGGAGCCAGTTAGTGATGTCTGTCTAGTCATCTAGTCTCCAAAAGGGGAGAACTTCTTTTTCCACTAATAGGGGAAAACCAAGAGCTTTCCCAGCTGACAGTGGGCTAGATGCCCTTTCTGAACATGAGTGAAGACCAGCAATGGGCAGCAAGTGTTGGGTAATGGAAAGAGCACAGGACTTGGGCCAGTAACCATAGGTTCAAGCTTAGACGAGACATGTAATCTGCCTGAGCCTTGTTTCCTCATCTCCAAGTGTGAATGACATGGCATTTCATCCCTCCAACATTGTGGTGAGGATTCAATGAGATAGTGTCTAGGATGGTGCCCAGCACATAGTAGACAGGCCTCCAATGAGGTGTTGGTTGAATTTGAAATAAGTGCAGAATGATTATGTAAAAGGTAGAGAACTCTATTCAAACTAACAAATATCTTTTTTTTAAAGATTTTATTTATTTATTTAGAGAGAGCAGGGGCAGCGGCAGAGGGGGAAGGAGAGGGAGAAAGAATCTCAAGCAAACTCCATGCTGAGTGTGGAACCCAATGCAGGACTCCATCTCATGACTCTGAGATCATGACCTGAGCCAAAACTGAGTCAGACACTTAACTGACTGAGCCACCCAGGTGCCCTAACAATCTTTTATTACCTACAATGTGCTGATCATTATGCTTGTATTTCTTTTATAAGAAACCCCATACCCATTAGCAGTCACATCTCATTCCCACCTCTTCCCAGGCCCTGTCAAACCCTAATCTACCATCTGTCTCTATGAGTTTACCTATTCTGCATATTTCATACAAACTGAATCATATAATATGTGACCTTTCATGTCTGACTCCTTTCACTTAGCACAATGTTTTCAAGTTTCATCTATATGGGTATACCACATTCATTCATCCAGTAATCAGTTGATGGTCATTGGGTTGTCTCCATCTTTTGGCTACTATGAATAATGCTGCTATCAACATTCATGTACAGATTTTGTGTGAACATATGTTTTCAATTTCTTGGGTACATACCTAGGAGTGGAATTGCTGGGTCATACGGTAACTCTATTTTTTGACATTTTGAGGAACTGCCATACTGTTTTCCAAAGTGACTGCACCATTTTACAGTCTCACCAGCAATGTTATAAGGGTTTCAATTTCTCCACATCCTCACCAACACTTGTTATTTTCTGTCTTTCTTATTAGAGCCATTTCCCTAATGATTAATGATGTTTAGCATTTTTTCATTTGCTTATTGGTCTTCTGCATATGTTTTTGGAGAAATGTCTATTCAGATCAATTGCCCATTTTTTATTTTTTATTTTTTTTATCATTAGGTCGTACAAATTCTTTATATATTCTTTTTTAAGATTTTATTTATTTAAAAGAGAGAAAGAGAGCATGTGCAAGAGAGAGCATGAGCAGGGGAGAGGGGCAGAGGGAGAGGGAGAAGCAGGATCCCTGCTGAGCAGGGAGCCTGATGTAGGCCTCCATCCCAGGGCCCCGGGATCATGACCTGAGCCAAAGGCAGACGCTTAGCCAACTAAGCCACCCAGGCGCCCCTCTTTATATATTCTTGATACAAGTCCCTTATCAGATTTATGATTTACAAATATTTTCTCTCATTCTGTGGGTTGTCTTTTCACTTTATTGATGATGTACTTGAAACAAGAAGTTATTAATTTTGATGAAGTCCAATTTATAGTTTTTTCTTTTATTGCTTGTGCTTCTATTGTCATATCTAAAAAAACATTTCCTAGTTCAAGATCATGAAGATTTACCCCTATGTCTTCTTCTAAATATTTTATAGTTTAGCTCTTACATTCAAGTCTTTGATTGATTTTGAGTTCATATTGTATATGGTGTGAGGTAGGGGTGCAACTTCATTCATTACAAGTGTATAGAAATATAATTAATTTTTGATGAATGTGAATGAATGTGTCTACTAATTCCAAATTTGTGTGTGGATTTGTCAGGTTTTGCTATATTCAAGATCATGTCATAGGTTAATAAAGATAATTGTACTTCTTTCCAATGTATATTGGCTAGAAAATCCAGCACAATGTTGAATAGATGGGGAGAGAGGAGACATCCTTGTTTTGTTCTTAATCTTAGGGGAAGTATCTAGTCTTCCACTGTTAAGTATGGTTTAGGCTGTGGATTTTTCATAGATACTCTTTATCAGGTTGGACAAGTTTACTTATTTTCCTAGAGGTAATTTACTTGTATTTTTATTACAAGAGGGTGTTGGATATTGTCAAATATATTCATATTTGGTTTATATTTCTTATAATCTACATACGGGCTGAGACAAAACAGCTAGGCCTCTATCCTCATTGGCTTACATCTCGTGGTGGAAGACAGACAAATAAAAAAGTAACTACAAAAATATCTGAACATCTCATGCTGATCCTGAAATTAGTAGGCTCTCAGTAAAAGTTTGTTGATAAAAATGAACAAATGAGCATGATATTAACTAAACAAAGCAATTAAGTTTCTTGGTAAGTGATGAAGTTAAGTACTGTAGGTCAGTGGGAGATAGGGAGAAGGGTGGGTCAACTGGGGCAGGCTTCATGAAAGAGGTGGGTCTTCAACAGACTTTGGAGGATAGGTGGAATTTGGTCAGATATTTGGTTGGGACAGATGGAATGAGAGGGCATTCTAAGTTGGGGTTATAGCAGGATCAAAATACATGGACAGGCAAGGCTACCATTTGCTTGAGGACAGATTAGCTAGAGGAGAGGGCCCACACTGGGAATGGTGAGAAGTGAGAATGCAAGTGTAGGTAAAGCCCAGGTGTGGAGGGTCATAAATGTCAGGTTAAGGAGTGTGCCTTTTGTATGGTGGGCTGTGAGGTATCTCAGAACTTTTAAAGCAAAACGATGTCATGATCAATTTGTCTTGAGGAAAGATAATCTGGTGATGTGTTAGGAGGGGGTGGTGTAGGAAGCAGGAGACCTGGTGGAGGCTGTTATGGTCACTAGGTATGAAGTGAGGAGGGCAGAAATGTGTAAATGTGGAAAGGGACAGGTGGACACCAGAGATATTTTAATGGGGTAGAGGGACTTGTCCACACATAAATGGATAAAGACTAAGAAGGAGGTAGGTGAGCCAATTGTGCTTTAAAGCTTGTGAGCCCAGGTGTCTGGGGACCACTGTAAGACCATGGTCAAACATGGAGAAGTCAGAAATGGAGCCCTTTTGGGGAAGACACCTTGGAGAACAGTGAGATCAATCTGTATTTTATTAGAAGCTCCAGAAGGTGGAGAGTGGGCCTTTTTCTTTTCTTCTTTTTTTTTTTAAGATTTATTTTTATTTGAGGAGGGGGAGGGGCAGAGGGAGGAGGAAAGAAGAGGAAACCCAAGCAGACTGCCCGCTGAGTGTGGAGCCCTACTCGGGGCTCAATCTCACAACACTGAGATCATGATCTAAGCTGAAATCAAGAGTTGGACACTTAACCGACTGAGCAACCCAGGTGCCCCCGCGAGTGGGCCTTTCTTTGACTGTCCTCAGCATCCGAGATCCCAGAGCATTAGGCACATGGCATTAGTGGTGGTCAGAGAGTCAGCAAATTGCTGGGAGCATAGTACTAACTACCATATCTAGATGTGGAGGCTGGTACGGGGGCAAGTGAAACTGTTAACTTGAGTCCAAAAACTGGATGCTAGGGTGAATCTGGAGACATGCTAGGCTGAAGGGAGTGATCACACTTAGCCAGGACTACAAAAGGGGTTGGACAGAGGCAGAAAACCATGCATCTCCAGGAGGAGGGTGTAAGCAAGATGGGGACAGAGGGTCCTGGAAGCGAGGAAGGGAGGGAAGAAGGAAGTAAAAAAGAGGCACTGGCATGCATGGATCTTCATTTAATCCTCATACCAACTGTGTAAGTCTGGTATCATGGATTCTGTTTTACTGACTTGGAAACTAAGGCTCCGAGAGGTTAAGTTTCTTTCTCAAGTTTGTACAGCTAATAAATGGTGGGCAAGATTGGGCCAGGCTCCACAACCCTGCTCTTTCATATGCCCCTGGCTCCCTGTTGCAGGGCTGGAGGTGGCCCTCACAGACTTCCAGAGCGCCTGGAACAACATGCAGCACCACACAGACGAGATCAGCTCTGACCGCCTCCTGGTCCGCAGGGGCCAGGCCTTCAACATCACTCTGTACTTCAGGAACCGGGGCTTCCAGCCAGGCCTGGACAATATCATCTTCGTGGCTGAGACTGGTGAGGACCCTTGGGGTGTGTGTGTGTGTGTGTGCGTGTGGTGTATTTAGGGAGATTCTGGAGGGTTGAGAAGTTACTGCAGAGAGCCTCTGTTCTGCTTCCCTCCCAGGACCCCTACCAGACCTGTCCAACGGGACTCGAGCCCTGTTCAGCCTGACAGGTCGTCATGGCCCCAGCCCGTGGATTGCCTCACTGGAGACCAACGGGGCCAGCTCCCTGGAGGTGATCCTGTGCGCCCCTCCTGTGGCAGCTGTGGGTCGGTATCTCTTGAAAGTTCATATTGACTCTTTCCAGAGATCTGTCACAGCCTACCAGCTTGGGGAGTTCATCCTGCTCTTCAATCCCTGGTGCCCAGGTAAGGCAGAGTGCCTGTGGGGGTCTCTTGTCTCTGTCCCTTTGTCAATGCCACAGAGAGCCAGGCTCAAGGATTTCTAGATCCCTGTTCCCTGGCTACCAGAAACCTCCTAACTGCATGCACTCAGCATCTACTCCCAAGCACCAACAAACAGGGCAGGGAGAAGTTGCTATTTATTTGCTTATTTAGAATTTTAAAAACATGAGCCAAGTCATCTTTACTTAAAAAGAAAACTATTATAATTAAATTTGACCACTATTAACATCTACCTTTACCACACATTTTTTAAAAAGATTTTATTTGTTTATTTGGAGAGAGAGAGAGCAAGCAAGAGAGAAAGGATGAGGAGGGTGCGTAGAGGGAGAAGCAGACTCCCCACTGAGCAGGGAGCCCCAGGCGGGGCTTGATCCCAGGACTCTGGGATCATGATCCAAGTCGAGAGCCAACACTTAACCAACTGAGCCACCCAGGTGCCCCACCATACATTTTTAAGTTAACTTAGTTTTTTTTCATTATAAGAGTAATAAGCGCATTGCATTGAATGTGGAATGAAGTAAAGGGAAAGAAAGAAGAAAGAAGGAAAGAAGAAAAGAAGGAAGGGAGGGAAGGAAGGGAGGGAGGCAGGGAGGAAAGTATAAGGT
The DNA here is from genome assembly GCF_054177405.1 of Leptonychotes weddellii. NCBI lineage: Eukaryota > Metazoa > Chordata > Mammalia > Carnivora > Phocidae > Leptonychotes > Leptonychotes weddellii. Next base: position 75,784,638 of record NC_138377.1, on the reverse strand, counting down.
GACAAGTAAAACCTTATCACAATCTCCAAGTTCCAACTTCCAGAGGAAAATCCTGTTCACATTTTCTTGTGCAGCCTTACAAAAATGTTCTATGCTTAAATAATCATGTATTTATACACATATGCGTATATGTGTGATTATATATTCATACCACAGATGGGATTATATAGTACATAGCATGCCTTAACTTGCTTTTTTCATTCAATAATTCAATTTTGAATGTATTTTCCTATTAATATGTTCTTTTTAATGGCTACAATTACTCCACTGTTTGGATGCACCAAATGTTTTTAACTAGTCTCCTATTTGTGGGTATTTTGGCTGTTTCCAGTTTTTGTCTTAGACAAACAAAGCTACAGGGAATAGCCCAGCACTACCTATCCCACAATCCCTGTCATCTAAATCTACCTGGGGGCAGAATAGTTATACAGACATACAGACATGTTGTGGGCAGAATGAAGGACAAGCCAAGAGGAAAGACTGGGAAGAAAGACAGGAAGAGTTGAGAGTAGAGAATGTGGCTGGTGGGCTTTTGCGCAGAGGCCAGACTTAACAGTCTTACTTCTAGTTCGAGGATGTCCCTTCCCCTTCCTCCCTCTTGTCTACCTGCTCCCCCAACCTTATCCTGAGGGGGCCAGGTGAGTCGTACCAGAACCTGAATGGGATCTAGCATCTCCAACCACCTCCCACCACCCACAGCAAGTGTCAATGAGTGGCCCAGAGTTCTCACCCATTAGCCATGTGAAAAGGCCCTGCCCCTGGTCCAGGAGGACAGTTGTCTGTCTCTCTCTATCTCTCCCTCTCTTACACACCCCTCTCCTGGCCTCCAAGACTGTGAGTTTCAGACTGTACTGAGGCCTCCCCTGAACTGTGAGGAGGAAAGTGATATCTGTGGGGACTTCTTTTTTGTAGCTGTACCCCATCCAGGTCCCAGGGAGACTCAGTATGAGAGTAGGGAGCAGTAGGGGCTGAAGTCAGGATCAGTGGCTACCCCATCAGCATGGCCAAGATATTGGCTGGGGAGCCCCACCCTGGAGCTCTGGCCACTGCTAGCCCCCGCTGCGAGGAGGGATGTGTGTGGTCTCAACCGTGAACCCTCAGGTCTCACCACACTGGTGCAAGACCTCAGTGAAACACATCTCTCCCAGGGGTCCTCCTCCACCGATGTCCATGCAGGCTAAGTCTGAGGAAGCAAGGAGAGTACTTTTACCTAAGTGTTTGGCAGGACTTTCAGACTGTTCCAGGACCTGCAAAGGGGACACCTGCTCCCATGGCCTTTGTTTATTCTCAATTTTAAAAAGATAATTTTTTATATCATGAAAGTAATACATGTTCATTCCAGAAAATCTAGAGAATACCAATAGGCAAAAAGGGAAAAAAATTACTATTAACACCTTTTAGAATAGCCTTCAAAATCCTCTGCATAAATATGTTTTTAACAAACATCAATTTATGCTGTAACATTATTACGTAACCCATTTAAACTTAATATGTCATGTGTAGATTTCAATGCCTATATATACAATTTTGTGATCTTATATTAATAGTGTACAGAATTATGGCTATTTAACCAGCTCCCAAGAACCAGGCATTTAGGTTGTTTCCAGCTTTTCAGTGTTATAAACAGCACTCAGATATAACAGCTTAGCATCCAAATCTCTGTGCACTTCCTAAATACTGTCCTTAGATTAAATTCCTACAAAAGGAATGAGGAGGTTAATGTCGACCCAGAAATTCTGGTGTGCTCTTTTCCAATCGGGATTAGTTGAGTGTAGCAGAAAGATCATGGAATATGGTATCATATGGACTTTGTGTTCAAATTTCACTCTGTACTTACATGTGATTTGGACAAGTTATCGCTTTGAGCCTGTTCCCTCAGTCTTGAAAGGGGTCAGGATGTAAATGTGCTTTGCAAACCAAGAAATTCCACCAAAGGTAAATTTTTGCTGTTCAACCTCATGTTTGTATTGAACCCGTGGCTAGTGTTGGGGGATTATAGAAGGTTGGTCTCTCCAAGAACCAGCCGCCTTCTGCCTCTGTTTGTGTCATCCAATGCCCTCCCCAGAGCTCTTTTTTTTTTTTTAAAGATTTTATTTACTTATTTGAGAGACAAAGAGAGCACGAGTGTGGGTATGGGCAGAGGGAGAGGGATAAACAGATTCCCCACTGAAGCCAGAGCCTGGAGCCCAGAGCCCAGAGCAGGGCTCGATCCCAGGACCCTGAGATCATGACCTGACCTAAAGGCAGACGCTTAGCCAGTTGAGAAACCCAGGTGCCCCCAGAGCTTAGTTTCCATGGGACTTTGCCTTCTGGGGATGGGAATGGGGTGGGAAGGGCAAACTGACTTCTCTGCTTTGTGTCCTCCCACTTTGATTCCTAGAGGATTCTGTCTACTTGGACAGTGAGCCCCAGAGGCAGGAATATGTCGTGAATGATTACGGCTTCATTTACCAAGGGAACAAGAACTGGATCCGCCCATGCCCCTGGAACTATGGACAGGTGAGTGTCAGCCCTACTCTTGGCTCATGGGAAGAGGGGAGCAGGAGCAGGGTGGGAGGATGCTCCTCATGCAGGGTCCACCCAGAACTGACAGATGGGAACAGTAAGATGTGAGATGACATCTGGGAGCTAGAGGAGCAGTCACAGATGGTTGGAAGGTGTTCTTTGCTGATCATGTCTTGTTTGGAATCAGGATCTAAGGGAAAAGAGCAGCTAAAGACACCCACCCTGGAATTCCATTGAGCACGATGATGAGGATGAAAGGACAAGAGTGATGATGGCCATGATGGTGCCTGGTTTTTGTTTGTTGAACTGTTTCCAGTAGGGCCCCCTTTGCCTCTCTCACTTCATCCTCATCGCCCAGGCCACGGACCCTAGGATCAGTTCTGTCACACTGAGGAAACTTGTCCCTGAACATCTCAGCCAGAAGCAGGGTTGGCGAGCAGCAGTGCATTTCCCTCCCGGTTACCATTGCCTCTTTGTTGGTTTTGATCAGATATCTGTTTCATTATAAAACTAATACATGGCTGTTTTAAAACTTTACAAGGAAACATGGCAAAAATAGGTACTTAGAGTATGAAGGCCATGCTAAGCACTGTCACCAGCATGGTGTATATTTCTCTACATTTTCTTTACTGTGCATATTCTAAAACTTTATTTTATTTGTAAAAATAGCATCGTGTTCATCGCAATGCTTTGCAACTCCTGCCCCCACATAAAGCTCAGCCTCCAGCGGGTGCTCCAGGAAGTCCAGCACCACGCCAGGGAAGAGGGGTCTCTCTCAACACTGTTGCCAGGAGAAGACCAGCCCTGGCTGCCAGATGGCTACTGGCTGGGAAATCCTGGGGGCCCTTGTGGAGTCTTGTGTCCATTTGATATGGGTTCCTTTCCTGGATTTGCCCAAATAGAACTCTAACACATGTGGCTTCAGTCACACAGCCTAGGCCCACCAGGTGGCTATAGGCAAGATGAGACCTGGCAACCTCAATGGGCCCCAACTGACCTCCCCAGCTCCTTACTTAGCATGGACAAATGAGGATCTGGAGAGTCCCTGGAGACAGGAGCTTACCGTCATCTGTGAGCAACAGAAGTGAGCAACTGCTTCTTTCTGAGCCATGGATCCCTCCCTTTCTCCTTCCCTCTCATTCAGTGGACTTACATTGAATGCCTGCTAAGTGCCAGGCAGGGTGCTAGGTGCTAGGGATGTGAAAGTGAATTAAATACGGTCCCTGAGCTCACAGTGTAGTGGAGACTCAGTCGCATAAGCAGGTCGCTTACCATGCAGTAGGAATTGGCAAAGACTGAGATGAGCACAGGATGTTCTGGGAGCCTGGAGGAGGAGCACGTGGTTGGGCATGGAGCTGTCAGGGAAGCTTCCTAGGAAGGGAGGTGCTTGAACTGAGTTAGCCAAGTGGGGAAAATACCACAGGGGGAAGCATGAACCAAAACACAAAGGTGAGAAACAGTTTGGCCTGCTGAAAGGGTTACAAGGAATCTGGTGTTGCTGGAGCAAAATCATGAAGCAGAAGGTATTGAGACATGAGGCTGGAGAAGTAGAAGGGGGCCAGATCAGGGAAGGTATTATGTGACTTATAGAGGAGGTTAGAGCTTTGATTCTGAAGGCTTAGGGGCCTTTGAACATTTCAAAGCAGAAAAGTGAACTGATGAAACTGTCCCCTGGGGAAGATGGGTCAGAAAAGCCTCCTAATCTTGCTTATTGTCCAGGATATTACAATATGGGAATATTACATGGGAATAACTGCATTCATTTACTCTCATTCAACCTTGGAGTTGAATGTATGGAGTCCCTACTATGTGCTGGGCACTGTGCCAGGTCTGGGGCATAGAGTTACAAGAACAGCTGGAGAGAAACAGAGCATGTGCTCAGGCAGGGAAGACAGAACTTGGCTCTACCATACCTGAAGCTAAACCAGACTCGGGTTCAGGGAAAGCCTCAGATAAAATGGCATGCATGCCAAGCCCGAAGGACAAGTCAGCCTGCCTTGGGTGGGAAGTTTCCATACCTCACATGCTATTAGTCATTCTAGAGCCCGAGTCACAGATGCCAAGGCAAGTTGGCGCCAGCATCTGAGCAGTAGTTGCCAGTGATGAGCTGGGTCAGCAGCTGGAGGTAGAAGATGAGGCAACACAGTTTTAGCAAGAACATCCCATGGGCTCCGGGAGTGTGAGCATTGAAAGGTGAAGAGGGAGAAAGAGACTTTTTAACCAGTCAGACTATTGGAAAAAAAACTCCAGGGATTTGATTTGTAGGATATACAAACCAGGTGGGTTGTGACCACAGAGCGCTGAGACCCTGCACCTGCTCAGGAGGCAGTTTGGGTCTGGGCTACTGGACACAGTTACCTTCCAAACGGGTTTACATTCCACAAACACACTCTATTGGAGAGCCGCGTGGGGTAGGTCATGAATTTCTTTCCATATCTACATGTGCCAATCATGGGTGTTCTGCCTCTCTGCATCTCCCTCCTTGTAGTTTGAAGAGACTATCATAGACATCTGCCTGGAGCTGCTAGACAAGAGCCTGAACTTCCAGATCGACCCAGCCACAGACTGTGCCCTGCGGGGAAGCCCCATCTACATCAGCAGAGTGGTGTGTGCCATGGTGAGCTGGGCTCTGGCTCTGCCCACCCAAGGTGTGTCCAGGGAGGGAGGAAGGAAGCCATGTGTGGGGTGGGGGTGCCGACTCCCTGCAATGGGAGGGATGAAGAGTCAAGAGCAGGGGCCCTCTGGCAAGGCCAATTTGGCTGTGACTAGGGAAAAAATCTGGGTAACAGGTTTTCTCAGCCGAGCTCTGAATTCGCTGGGTGGGGGCCGTCGCCTCAATTAATTCCAAATTGCATGTTTTAGGGAAGGCTGAGCGTAGCTCTGGTTTGGGAAATGGTCTTATCTTTTCGAAATTTCCTTTGCTCTGAAGTATTTTTAAGAGCTCGCAGAGCCGAGCTCTAGCTTTGCAGGAGGTAGGTAGAAATAGAATAACAAATTAATTAAGGAGACAAGTCAGAACGGCCGGCTTCCCACCCCGACCCCTTCCCTAGCAGGTCTGGAAATTTCCACGTGAAATGAGATCAAAGAGTCCGTTGTGTCTCAGGCCCACAGACCTTGGGAGGCAGCCCACACATCACATCTTGCTGAGGAAAAGGACACTTCTAATGTGCCTACGTATGGTTTCTCTTCAGATCAACAGCAACGATGACAATGGGGTGCTCAATGGAAACTGGAGTGAGAATTACTTAGACGGCATCAACCCTGCGGAGTGGACGGGCAGCGTGGCCATCCTGAAAGAGTGGCATGCCACAGGCTGCCAGCCAGTGCGCTACGGGCAGTGCTGGGTCTTTGCTGCCATCATGTGCACAGGTAGGGAGCGGAAAGGGCCCCATGGAGAGAACCAAAGTGTACTGGCTCATGTCGTAGCCCTCTGAACCTCTCTCGTCCCAGGCTTGCACAGGTCCCACCAGGGAACATTTCGAGGGAAGCCCTTTCTGTAAAACGGCCTCATCATTGGCTCCAGGCTTCATGGGTCTGGGCTTATCTTAGAGGATGGTTCTGAGGTAGAAATCGTACCCTTCCCTGTTCTTCCTTTGATTTTGGACAACCTAAGAGCCTGGCTAGAAACTGTCTGGTCCAAGATGGGAATGAGATGAAAGGCCAAGTAATTAGAAAACTTACAAACTGATTAGTGCCCTTTCTGAGCCTGTAGAGTGGTCTTGACATGGAAGGGAAATGTGCTTCACAGTGGTGGTGTGGGCCATGGGGTCAGAGCAAGATGGCGGTTGAAGTAAAATGACTTTGAATATGGAGTTGCCTCATGTTCAGCAGGCCTAGAGGCCTGACTCAGGATAGGGAGGTAGGTGATGGAGGAAAATGGGAGATCAGTTTTTCAGATAGGGAGTAGATGCTACACTAGTAGAAGAAAAGCTAAAAAAAATGTATGGGGGGTGGGGGCGCCTGGGTGGCTCAGTCAATCAAGCATCCGACTCTTGATTTCAGCTCAGGTCATGATCCTGGGGTCGTGAGACGTCTCTCAGGGCTCAGCAGGGAGTCTGTGTGAGATTCTCTCCCTCTCCTTCTGCCACCAACCTCCACGTGGCCCCACCCCCGCTCAGGCTCCTGTGCTCGTTCTCTCTCTCTCAAATAAATAAATCAATCTTTTCAAAAATTAAAAAATAAAATAAATTAAAAAATATGTATGGGAGAAAGAAAGCAGATGGAAGTTGATTTGTAGGTGGCAAGAGGGCAAGCAGAAGAAAGGAGGGGAGCGGTGAATCTTGAGACAACTGACACCTGGAAATGAGTCACACATTAGAGATAGCAGGAGGAAGCCTTTTGCCTCACCCAGGGCCCAACTTGCTACTGGTCCTGACCCTCACCCTGCCCCCCATGCCTAGGCCAGCTCTCAGCCTCTAGGCATGCATATGTGTATACTTGACTTGGGTCACAGTCAGGAAATTCTTATTCTTGTTAGCTGGGGAAAGAGGCCAAATAACAACTTTTGCTCACAGGACTCTCTAGTCCACCCCAGGGAGGCCAGCTTAGTGTTTATTGCAGGCTCAGCCTTTCATGTAGAAAGTCCCTATATGACAAGGGCGCCTGGGTGGCGCAGTTGGTTAAGCATCTAACTCTTGGTTTCGGGTCAGGTCGTGATCTCAGGGTCATGGGATTGAGCCCCACGTCAGGCTCTGTGCTCAGCGTGGAGTCTGCTTAAGAGTCTCTCTCTCTCCCTCTCCCCCTCCCCACTGTGTTCTGTCTCTCTCTGAGATAAATAAATAAATCTTGAAAAACAACAACAACAACAACAAAATTCCCTGTATGGCAAAACCTGGTGCAGTCTGTGTGCACATGTGTGCTAAGCCCATCTCTGGGCTCTTGGAGGAAGCCTAGGGACCTCCCCACCTCCAGCTGCTGAGGAGCGAGCGCCAGGCCTCTGGCCAAGGGTACATGGAGTTCTGTCAACACCTACAGAGGATGACTTCACGTGGGTTGATGAGGAAGAAGTCCTGAGCTCTTCCTCCTCTGCCGCTGCAGAGCCTCGCCTTGAGTTGGAGGCTTTGATTGCCCAGGGACAGGAAACCAGGAATTCAACAGCTTTGATGCTCAGAACCACAGAGACATGAGTGAACTGGGATGTCTCAGTCATCCAGGGAGCAGGCACAGGACTGGCAGGCAGAGAATGGATCATTCTTGTGCATGATGGAGAGGGAATTTTCCTCTGCATGGAAAAACCTAGAGACTAATGGGCTGGATGTGTGTGTGGAGAGGGAGAGGACAAGGGTTTTGGGTGTGGTTGTCTGGAACTGGATGATGAGAGGGGTGCAGCCAGTGAATGGAGATTATGCAAGGAGAGCAGGCCAATTAAAATGTTTTTGAGAATCATGGCCCCTTAGTGACCTGGGAAGCAAAAGGTTGGGCAAAGTGGGTCAAATGTGGCTTGATCCACCTGTAGCTCAGGCAGCAGCAGCCTTCCCCAAAAGGGCCAGCATGGTGTATATTAATAAATATATCTGTTTGAAAAACTCATTTATTCATCCAGCCACACTTATTGAGTCTTTATTCTAGCTAGGCACGGTGCTTTAAGTACTCTTGGATACAAAGACGGGCAAGACCCAGCCTTTTTCCTCCACTAAAAGTTAAGGATTTATCAAATTCCTTAGCTCCATATAGCTGCCAAAGCACATTTATTAGTACTATTATTTCACACTCACAATAGCTGTCATTTACTGGGGACCTCTTTTGTGCCAGGCACTGTGCTAAACTCTTGACAACCTAGAACAATGGTGAGGCATGTGGACTCTGGAGATAGGCTGCTTGGGTTCAAGTGCCAGCACTACCATCAGTTGGCTGAATAGCCTTGGGCAAGTCACTTAGCTTGTGCCCCAGACTTATAATGGAGGAAGTAATAGTACCTACCTCAGAGGGTTATTGGAAGGATTGAGGGAATTCATATATGGAGAGTCCTAAGAATAAATAGTTTCTGGCTACAGTGAATGTTTAGTAAGTACAGCTAGGGTCACTTCGTTTGATCCCCCCAAATGACCTTGTGAGGTAGGGTCTATCATCATCATCTTCACTTTGCAGACAAGGAAATTGAGCAGCAGGGCCAGTCCCAAGTGTGGCAGGCTGTGACCACTAGGCTGTACTGACCCATAAACCTCACCAGCAGCTGCCATTTACCCAGCATCCTCTGGGCTTCAGGCACATGCTGGGCACTTTCACTCATGACCACCTGCAAAGTAGATATCATTACCATCATCTTACAGATGAGAAAACTGAGGCTTGAAGTGATCAAGTGACCCTTGTCTGACTCAGAAATGCATTCTTCCCTCTGCAGCACTGCCTCTGTTCAGAACGGCCTTTTTAAAATCAACATATTAATTTCAACTTCCTCAAGAAAAATCACCAAAAGGAAAATTTGCATGCATCAAAGATACACTTATAATTTTCAAACGGGCTTTTTCTTTGACATCCATTTAGTTGGCTGTTATTTTGGGAATTTCAGACAAATCTCTGGCCTACCTTTTCTGTACTCCGGGCTGGCCACCCACAGCTCTTAGTCATCAGGCTTTTCCTGTTCTGGCCATCCACTCCCTGTTACCGGGAACCTGGAGAGAGTTCCAGCAGGTACCCCCCTCCACTGGCCATTTGTCAGGGTTCTAAGGCTGGTTCCTTTACACCCTCCTTGCCCTTTTATTTATTATTATTTTTTTTATTATGTTCTCTTTGCCCTTTTAAACTGCACTTTTTTTTCTGTGTCCCAGGGCAGACTAACTCACAGTACCCCAGTACTAACCCTCCTCACTGCAGTTCCCAGAGCTGGGGTGGGTGTTAACTTCATCACCATGTCTCCCTCTCTCTTGCCACTCTCCATGTGGTCTATCTTTTGTTGTGCAGAAGCTGTTCAGTCAGCCCTCAGTTCTTCTTCAGAGGAATTGCTCTATAAATAGGTGTAGATTTGGCGTGTCTGGAGGAGGTGAGTTCAGGGTCTTCCTACGTCACCATATTGGACTGGAACTCCTGAATTGTACACTTTACAAGGGTGAATTTTATGGTATGTGAATTATATCTCAATAAAGTTGGGGTTTTGTTTTTGTTTTAAAGTCAGGCATCCTAGGAAGGTGCCTGGTCTGTTCCTGCCCACAGCTGCATGGGGTGGGGGCGGGGGCAGCAATGACTTGAAAGACATGAACGTTTACTGTGAGCAGGTCTATGGGGCATGATCCCCTCCTCTGTAGACACCTGGGCCCCGGAGCCATGGTGGGAAGGGTGGTGGGAAATGAGGAGGCTGTGTTGCTCGGGCCTGGGCCCTCCTCCCTTCACCCAAAACTACCCCATGTGTATATCTCTTGTATATTGGATCCCCTCTTATGCCTTGCCTTGCAATGATCCTCTGCTTAAAACTTTTTTGAACACACCTGGGCTAGATGCCCATCTAAGATTGCCTCTCACTCAGTTGTGTAGTGGCCTCTATAAAGTACCTCATTATCTTCATTTGAATACAACTCTTATTCTCATTGTTTTTACTGAGCCTTTAGCTCTCACAAAAGGTACCTCAGCCAATGTCCTGGTGCATTATTTTGCCTCAACCTTTGGCTCAAACACAAATCTATTATTCTCCATTGATTTATGAGACATCTTGGATTGTGTGGAATGGATTGTGTGGGTTAATACATGTCTGGCACCTAGAAAAATACCTGGCACATGATTAGCTTTACATAAATGTTAGCTATTACATTTAGTCGTACTGATACTGTTTTAATCTCAGCCTTTTGGACTCCAGAGGTCTTGCTGGGTCTCACTCACAAAGTGTTTCTAGTCATCCCCTAAAATTCAGTTCCCCATCATCTCCATCACCTTTTTTACATTATTTCCTTTCTTTGTTCCATGGAGTGTTCAGGGTTAAATTAATCATATTCCTCATTTCATAATATTTATCATAACAGGTCTGCTTCAGGCCCCTTTTTAAAAAATTAATTAACTAATTGGTGTTTCCTCCCTTTTGTCTTATAACCTGTTCCTATTCACCTCCCCCCATGATAGGGAAACATTTTGATGTATTTAATATGTAACATTGTCTCTGAAAGTGCTCTTACAGAAGAAAGAGTGTATTGTTATAGTGCAATATTTTGTCCAAAATTTTTTTGTTTTATATATTGTATTTTTCATCTTTATAAGTTCCATGAGATCATCTTTCTATCTTCCATTTCACTTCTTATGTTCATGTTTTCCTTTACCTCCTCTTGAGCATATTTATAATATTTAAAATAGCTGTTTTAAGGTCCTTGTCAGTTAATTCTATCATCTCTGTCATTTCTAGATCTAGTTCTATTGATTGACATTTTTCCTGGTTATGAGTCATATTTTTCTGCTTCTTTACATGCCTGGTAATTTAAGTAGACAATTTTTTTTTTTGAGAGAGAGAGAGAATGTGTGAGTAGGGAAAGGGACAGAGGGAGAGAGAGAGAGAGAGAATCTTAAGCAGGCTCTGCGCTCAGTGTGGTGCCTGATGTGGGGCTCGATCTCTGATATCATGACCTACATTGAAATCAAGAGTCTGACTCTTACCCGACTGAGGCATCCAGATGCCCCTGTAGTAGACATTATTTTTTAGAGCAGTTTTAAGATTCATTGCCATTGCAGACAGTCAAGAACAGTTCTAACAGGACCTTGTGAAGGTATATCTGAAAAGTCAAGACAATATAACCATCTGGGTTTAAGCAACAATTAAAGGCATAGGAGCAGAAGATACTTTTACCATTTCGAAGCTTAATGTGTCCAGGGAGAAATTAAAAGATGCTAAATATCATCACATTTAAATGCAATCACTTCAACTCTATTAGCTGAAGCTTTGACTGCATTCTTCAGTATAAACCATGGAAGTGTGGCAGCAAAGCTGACCAAACAAATTTCGACAAATGGAACTCTAACTTTCCACTGAATTCTCTTTTAAATGGGAGCCACATTTCCACATGAAGAGGTAGTAGGGGAGCAGTGGAGGGAAAAGAACTGGTGAGAAGCTTTGCGGCCAGTCCTGAGACAGACTCCATGTTTTAATACACCACTGGGATGATGTCCCTCACCAGTCAAAAATGAGCTGTGCTCCTTGAGGACAGGAATGTCTTTCATTTTTGTGTATGCGTCTAACCCATTGCCTGGTTAATCTCAGGGGCTTGATACGTATCCCTGAATGAGTGCTGAATGGCTGAGAGCCATTAATGAGCATCTACTCTGTGCCCAGCACTGTGCTGGAAACAAAGAAATGCAAGAAAAATGTCCTCTATGAGTCCTACTCTAGGCGGATTTGTGATCTGGCTGACAAGATAAGACAAATGCAGGAGATCCCAGAGAGTTCCATCCAGTGATAAAATATGCGGCACAGGTGAGAGCATGGGAAGGGAGGCCAGTGTGGCGTGAAGTAGGCAGTGAAAACTTCACAGAGAACGGTGCACTGAGAATGAGGTGTTGCCGGGAAGCCTAGCGAAGTTGCAGTAGTGGTGTGGCTTGTCGCTAGAAGCATGGGGATGCTTTGAGATCAGAGAAACGTGGGCTTAAATCCTGCCCTGGCTCTCCTCTTTCTGCCATGTGATCTCAACCTCTCTAAGCTTCAGACTTCTCCTCTTTAAAGTGAGGAGAACCCCAGCGTTGTGGAGATGATTTAATGAGATCATGCCTATGCAGTGCTTGGCACCGTGCCCGGCATGATGTCGTCAGCTGGCAAGGAGGATAAGTGCAACTGGCGATGTGTTTAGAAGCAGCGAGGTCTCCATACAGGCTCAAGATTCAAATTCAGGAGCTGTGGGCACACAGGGAGAGATGAGCCCATGAGACAGGATGAGCTCTTTGTGGGAGGACAGAATAAGCAGGACAGAGGGAGCAAGAGCCCAGGAAAAATAGATGTGTATGACTTCATGCAGATCTGAGCACTGTTAGCTCCCATCGTGTGATGTGGAAGCTAAGGGAGACCTCACTCCCCATGTAAACAACCATTCTAGCCCCACCGTGGCCTCACTGGGACAAGCTGTTGTTCCCCATCCCAGGCCTCTCACAAGCCAGGAAGAGGAATGAGTGGGAATGGATCAGGGCAAATCCATCACCACTCAAAGCTTATGCTCTACTGACAGTCAAGCTTGATACCCAAAGCATAGCCCAGTCATTACGATAGTGCTGTGTGTCAAGTCAGAAATCACCGGAACGGGCAAAGATTCATGAGACACTCAATTCACCCATCTAGCAACGAGGCACCAAATTTCTGCAAAACAGGTCTGGCTCTGTGTTGTTAATGGCTGTATAATGGTAAAGATGAATATCACACAATCCCTGCCCTCAGGAGGGCCAACTAGCAAACAAATCATTACAAGCCATGTGCTATGTCTACTAGAGAACTTCAGAGTGCTGTGAGAATAATGACCTGTGTTCAGGTGGGAAAGGTCCATCAAGCCTTGTTGAGTAGGAGCAGATACCACCACCGACACTCCAAGTGGCTGTTTATGAATTCATCAGTCAGGGTGCATTTCGGAGGCTTGCTTCCTGCTCTCCCTGCCCACCCTCCTTGGCGTGCCTTCTCTTATTATCATAAGCGGTACCCACCCTCCTGACTGTAATCTTAGCATAAATGTGTTCAGCGCAATTCTCCTGAGTCACCTGAATGCTCTTGCCTTACTCCTGTCTCATGTTCCTTTAGTGGCAGCTTTTCCAAACTTCACCCTCCCCTCTGAGGCTGTCCTGTGTTACCTCCACCCACAATTCACTTGTCAGCTCTCCTCACTCCCTGCCCTCATTCCTTGGCCCTGCACAGACCTGCCACTCCAAGAGAGCTCCAGGTTCCCCTCTGGGCTTCTCTCCTCTCCATTCCAAGCTGTATCCAGAGATGTGTCCCCACCCTGACCTGGAGAGGATTTGTGCCAATATTTGATCACATAGGAAAATGCTTGATGTGTTTAATAAGATGAAAACACTAGAGCGCTGAACTGTGTGCATAATACTGGGAGGGGGGCTCAGAATTGAGTACGAGCTCAACACTGAAATCAGGATTTGAGTGATAGGTCTGCAACTTCCCAACTGTGTGACTTTGGTCAAGGTTGCCAACTTTTCTTAGCCTCTGATTCTTAATCTTTTAACATGAGGATAATAATAGCAGCTTCCATGTAGAGTTGTCCTGAGGATAAATTAGCAACATGCCTGGCGGGTATTATTATTATTGAATTATTTTTATTATATTATTATTGAATGGGGTGACCTGCCAATGCTGGACTTGAAGTGGGAGGGTCCCCAGAGCATTGGTGGTAGGACAGGCTGGGGGATATTGCTGTACGTAAAGAGTGCAGAAGGGGGGAAATATGGCAGGGGACAAAGAAAAGAAGTTGGATGGCAAAGGGAAGATACCTCCTCAGGAATAAAAGCAAGGGTGTACCTCCTTTCTAGAATTTCTCTACCAGGTACACTCTCACTTTTCTAAGCTTCTGTTACAGTTTCCATCCTTTTCTGCCTTCCTTTGTGATGCTTTCCTTGATAAGTTTCCAAGACAATACACCCATGGAGAGGGGGGAGTCCAAGCCACAGACCTCTTTGTCTAAGAATTTGATGGTCTGAGCCAAAATTCTGGCCAAGAGAGAAAGTGAGACTAGTCAGGCCACTGAGTCTTGCCAAAGGGGGTGTGCCTGTCCCCTGCTGCTTGCAGGCAGGAGAACTCACAACTTGCTTGGCCTTGGCATTGTTTGTCCGAGCAACCAGAAGCCCAACCTTTGCCCGGAGTCTCTTCCATGAGCCCCAGAGAGGAGCTCAGGAAGGTGGGGAGAGAGGTTGGCAACATCCCCAACCCATAGCCACAGACAGCTCCTGACCCGTCCTGCAAGTGCCAAGTGAATGGTTTCCCTGGGCCCAGGGAATCCGTAGGATTCCTGAATCCACAGCCCATAGGAGATTCTTTTTGCTCTTTCTGCAGTGATGAGATGCCTGGGGATCCCCACCCGTGTGATCACCAACTTTGACTCTGGCCACGACACAGATGGAAACCTGATCATAGATGAGCGTTATGACAGCATGGGCAGGATCTTGGAGAATAAGAAGAAGGACAGTGTCTGGTGAGAGACAACCTCTCCGTCTCTTTCCAGGGCAAACCCCTTCAGCAGAGAGTGGGTCAGGCCTGCGCCCACGAGCGTGCTGCCCTGTCATGCCCCCCTCACTTTCACCAGTCCCAGGGCTCTGTATCCCCAACTCAAAGGCTGAGACACAGCTGAACACAAAACCGATTCTGAGTTTAGGATCCTCACATCCCAAGAGCTTTCTCCCCTGGGTGAGGTTTCCCTCTTTGTCATCTCCTTCATTTAATATCAGCCTGTAGCTCTGGCCACAGGCGGGCCTGAAGCCTCACCTCCAGACACGCCATGACTGGCCCTGTGAGTCAGCAGCACACACAGGAAAGGGCCATGAGGATGTTTTGGAGGGAGTGAGAGAGAGATTTTTTTTTTTTAAAGATTTATTTATTTGAGAGAGAGAGAGAGTGAGAGAGAGCACATGAGAGGGGGGAGGGTCAGAGGGAGAAGCAGACTCCCTGCTGAGCAGGGAGCCCGATGCGGGACTCGATCCAGGGACTCCAGGATCATGACCTGAGCCGAAGGCAGTCGCCCAACCAACTGAGCCACCCAGGCGCCCGAGAGAGAGATTTTTAACTTCAGTTAGTTCGAGAAGCCTTCACTCTCTATTCACAGAAGAAAGCTATTTTCTGAGCAAGTCGAGGCTCACACAGGAGGAAGAGCTGCTACCATTCACCCACGGAGGTTTGAAGGCCTAGGGTGCACTAAATCTTTCTACTTAGCAGGCCATTTGCCCACCATCCCCTGCCTTGCTCTGCAAAGAACACAAGCACTACAAGCTCTCCCTTAGCTTCATTTGACACTGACTCCTCTGGCTTCTCCTTTAGGAACTTTCACGTGTGGAATGAATGCTGGATGGCCCGAAAGGATCTCCCTCCTGGATATGGAGGCTGGCAGCTGCTGGATGCCACACCTCAGGAGACGAGCAACGGTGAGGCTGTCCGGAAGGCGGAACCCACTCCCGCAGACACCACCCTTGCCCCTGCCTGACCCCGCAGCAACAGCCCATTGTGGCTCTTCTGTTCTCCTCAGGCCTCTACTGCTGTGGCCCTGCCTCGGTCAGAGCCATCAAAGAGGGAGAGGTGGAGCTGAACTATGACACAGCCTTTGCCTTCTCCATGGTGAATGCTGACTGCATGTCCTGGCTTGTCTACAGAGGGAAGGAGCAGAAAATTCACCGGGACACGAATACGGTTGGCAATTCTATCAGCACCAAGGGCATTCAAAGTGATGAGCGAGATGACATCACGGAGAACTACAAATACATAGAAGGTATGACGGAGCCAGCCCCTGCCAGAGACCAAGTCCTGGAGACACCCTCCCAGCCAGCTAGGGAACCAGACAGAATCTGAGGGACAGAACCCAGGTCCACTGTCTCCTCAGTTTTAAGGTCCCAGTTGAGATGTTCCCACTGCCTCACTTGCTTGTGCCCACCGCCACCCCACATCCCACAGGCCAGTGAGCAACCTCCACAAGACGGTCAATTGACCATAGGGCCACTGACAGGCATCCCATCAATAGTATGTGAGTTCTTCACTCTGCCTTCCTGAAAAGTTAACCTCCTTCTCAAGATGGGAGGGGATTTAGTAAATCCTATCCTATTAGTTAATTTAATGAATTTCATTTAACATATTGTCTAATTAACTTTGTTTTATGAGTATTTGGAAGACAATCCAGACCACCAACCAGCACCACAGCTAATATAAGGCCGAATGTTTACTCCAACACCTACCCCCTGCAGAGGATGGGTCTGGGGGGTGGGGGGACCTGGCAGGGGCTTCTTACTCAAGTCAGCAGGGGTGAATAGGCAACTAAAGTAGTCAGGCATGAACTAATTCCCAAAATTTGAGAAACACCAACCACTCGGTTCAACCACAAGGGAGCCAAGTGAAAATATACAGTCTATGAGGGCCAGAAGCTGAGTGAGGGGCAGGAGCTGAGCAAGAGTGAATCAGGAAAATAGGGGAGTGGCAGGTACCTGAGCAGTTGCTGGGAGTGCTGGGGAGTAGGTATCTGTGGTTTGTCTATGTGGGCCTTTGGGACCCACAGAGAAGCTCCAGAATCTGAGCCTAGGAAGGGTTTTACACAGTGAGAGGCAAGCATTGAACACAGCCCAGGATGCTGCTCATCATCCCCTTCACCTCCATCCACTCTGGGGTTATCTTGGTGGGGTGCCCAGAACAGGTCCTGAGGCAAGGATTCAAGTACAAGTGGTTGATCTGTGAGGCCATCCAGGAACTAGTGGAAGGAAGGAGAGTGAGCAAGTGAGACAGGGGAGGGGAGGAGGCCAACACAGGGTGCCTTGTCAAGCCCGTTAGCAGCACAGGCAGCTAGAGCTCAGCTCCTGCTGGGGGGCTCTGTGAGTGGGGTTGCCAGGGAAAATACAGCATGAGTAATTCTTTCATCTAACCATGTCCCAAATTATTTGTTGTTAATCTGAAACTCAATTTAAATGGCCCTGTATTTTTATTTGCTAAATCTGGCAACCCTATCAGGGATTCAGTATCAAGTGTAGAACACCACCACAGATTTATCCTACCCAAGAGGCAAGGGGGCTAGGCTATTTATCCACCAACTCCTGTCAGTCAGGGATTGAGGTCTTCTCCTTGGGGTATCAAGTCCCTAGCACTTTCGGCCTGCTCCACACATAGGCTAAGGCAGCTCTGGTAGTGAAGAAAGCCTCAAGAGAGTGGAAGGTGCTAGAATTTGGAAGTAGGGCACGTGGGCACTGAACTGGCGAGCGCTAAGGGGATGTGGCGGGCGGGGCATTGACAGCATTTGCTAGAGGTCCACGGGGTTCCACTGTATTTTGGGGGGTTTGTAGCTATATTCCTGTGGGCCTGAGGGTGCTGCTCAGTCGGGCAGTATTTGATCTCCTCCCCCTCAGCCTAACAGGATCTGGGGGTAGAGCAGACCACAGGTAAGCTACATCTAATTCATATCTCCCTGGGCCCACTCTTGCTGAAGCAGATGCCTTGAGATCCTCTTCTGCCTGGAACCAGGCTTAGAATAACCCCCAGAGCAAGGGGATAAAAAGTGCCTCTGCCTGGGGAGGATGTGGGGGCAGACTGAAGGGGTGGGGACAGACACTGGGGGCAGTGAGTGCTAGGTGAACACATCTGCTAGGATTATTAGGGAAGCAGGGGTGAGTATTCCTGCCACAGTACCTCCCAGGACCGAAGCCAGGCCTCTCTGGGAATTCAGCTTGCTTGAATTTTATTTTACTTTATTTTTTCTTTTCTTTCTTTCTTTCATTCTTTCTTTTTTCTTTTCTTTCTTTCTTTCTTTCTTTTCTTTCTTTCTTTCTTCCTCCTTCCTTCCTTCCTTCCTTCCTTCCCTCCTTTCTTCTTTCGGCTTCTCACTTTCATTTCCAGGACTTAGTCTACACCTGATCAATCATTTGGTTCTGGAACAGGAAATCACACCATGCTGCTGTCTTTAAGAGCCTTAGTCTTCCCCCATTTGTGGGCCTTTATCTTTCCCATGGGGAAGGCAGAATAGAGTCCCATGACCATGAGCACAGATTTTCATGTTGGGTAGATTTGGCTTCCACCCAGATTCTGCACCTTGCAAGTTGTGGGACTTGGACAAATGACAGGACCTCTCTGAGCCCCATTTTACTCATCTATATATGGATTATTTTGTTGTTACTGGCGAGGACGTGGAGAAAGGAAACCCTCGTGCACTGTTGGTAGGAATGCAAACTGGTGCAGCCACTGTGGAAAACAGTATGGAGGTTCCCCAAAAAATTAAACATAGAACTACCATATGACCCAGCAATTGCACATTTGAGTATTTCTCTGAAGAAAACTAAAACACTAACTTGAAAAGATATGTGCACCCCCATGTTCATTGCAGCATTGTTTACAATAGCTGAGCTATGGAAACAGCCCAAGTGTCCACTGATGGATGAATGGATAAATAAAATGTTGTGTATATATATATACACCATGGAATATTATTCAATCACAAAAAAACAATGAAATCTTGCCATTTGCGACAATATGGATGGACCTTGAGGGCATTATGCTAAGTGAAATAAGTCAGACAAAGAAAAATACTGTATGATTTCCTCTCTAATATGTGGAATCTAAAAAAAAAGAAAAGAAACCAAGTTCATAGATACAGAATACAGATTGGTGGATAGCAGAGGCAGGAGGATGGGATGGGAGAAATGGGTAAAGGGAGTCAAAAGGTAAGTAAATAAACAAATAAAAAAGTGCTAGTGATTTATTTTATTTTTTAAAGATTTTACCCATTTATTGGACAGAGAGAGAGAGCACAAGCAGGGGGAGCGGCAGGCAGAGGGAGAGGGAGAAGCAGGCTTCCCGCTGAACAGGGAGCCTGATGTGGGACTTGATCCCAGAACTCCGGGATCATGACCTGAGCTGAAGGCAGTCGCGCAACCACCTGAGTCACCCGGGCGCCCAGTGCTAGTGATTTAAAAAAAAAAAAAAAGTTCTAGGCCTTTCGTGGCACCAAAGAGAAGGTCCAAAGGGCCCTCCCTATCTCCACTGGGGAGCATCAGGCTCCTTGCTCAGTGGAGAGCCTGTCTCTCCCTCTGCCCCTACCCCTCTCTTGTGTGCTCGCGTGCTCTCTCTCATGTAAATAAATAAAATCTAAAAAAAAAGAAAGAAAGCACCTGTTGAATGGTAGGGAATGTCTGTTGTTGGAAATGAAGGTTTTAACAGCCCTACAGTGTTTGGCCAAGGCTTACCTCCCTGGGTCAATCTGGCCCACAGCCAATGCCGTCTCTGCCCTTCCAGGTTCCCCCCAGGAGAGGGAGGTGTTCCTGAAGGCTCTTCAGAAGCTGAAGGCTGGAAGGTCTGAAGACCCCCACCAAGCAGACTCACAACATTCCACACCTGAGCCACAGAGCGGGGACGGCCTTTGGAGGCTGCACACACCTTCCCTTCGGCCCAGTGATATTGTCCAGGTCTCCTTGAAATTCCAGCTGGTCGACCCGCCCCACATGGGCCAGGACATAAGCTTTGTCCTGCTGGCTCTCAACATGTCACTCCAGTTCAAGGACCTCAAAGTGAACCTGACTGCCCAGTCCCTGCTGCATGATGGCAGCCCCCTGCCCCCTTTCTGGCAGGACACAGCCTTTATCACACTCTCTCCTGAAGAAGGTATGGGCTCTGGGTCTGGGCATGGGGACAGTCTGTGTACACAGAGTGCGTTATGGAAATGCCAGTGGGGACAAGCCAGACCACAAGGTTCTGGGGACAGATCTCTGTGACACCAGTGTTCCTTAATGTCCCCTTTGGCACAGATTCCTTCTCCCCCCATCCTTTTCTCCTTTCTCTTCCTCCTCCTCCTCTCCTCCCTTTACTACTTCAAGGAAGGGAGCCTGGTTTAGTAGGGGAAGCCTGAGCTTTGGAGACATCCAGAACTTGGTTAGAACCTCAGCTCATCCATTTACCAGGAGAATGACTTTGGGGAAATCATTTTACCTCTCTTAACCTCAGCCTCTCCACCTGAAAACTTAGTACCTGCTTTACTGGGGCTTAGTACATGTTGGTCCTCTCTTCTCCAAAGAGGGGTCCCCCAGACCCAACCCAGGCCTAGCTGATTTTCCCAGCTACTTTCACCTCATCTTTTTGTTTTCTCCCTAGCAAAGACCCATTCCTGTAGAATTCCCTATTCCCAGTATAGCCGGTACCTGTCAACAGACAAGCTAATCCGCATCAGTGCCCTGGGTGAAGAGAAGAGCAGTCCGGAAAAGATCCTGGTGGACAAGATCATCACCTTAGCCTATCCAGCCATCATAATTAACGTAAGTGGCCTGGGGGCTCCTGGGGATCTGGCTTGGGGTTGTGGGGAGTGCAGCCCTCTGAGAGTCTGTTCAGGAAAGCAGCCCCTCTTTTCCACTTCCTATTCTGGTGTCCCCAGGTACCTCCCTATTGGGAACATGAGATTCATCTGAAAACATTGGACAAGGTGTCCATCCTCTTGCACCATCAAAGTCCTTATGGGTGGACCTTGAGCAGGTGCCATGGAGAGGACGGGAAGAGATCCCGCTCTTGTGCCACCTCCCACTGTTGGCCTTCCCTGAGGTCAACATGAGGAACTATGAGCTCAAATGGGAGGAAGCTGAGTGGGAAGAAAAGCACTGCCTGAGGTCAGCTCAGGTGTGATTTGCCATTTCTTGGCTGTGCATTCTTGAACAAGTCCCTGGGCCTCTGCTTCTTGAACTGTCAGATGAGAGGATTAGACTAGCTGGCCTCTGAGGACACCGCCTGCTGTGACATTCTGTGGTCCTCTGAATGGGAAGACTTCATGGGTTTCTTCAGTGCTGTCTCCCCAGGCCAAGCAAACTCCTAGACCCTACCAAGAGAGCCTGTGGTGCCCCCTGGTGGGGAGCATCTGGCAAACCCAGCCACTGGAGTCTTGTTTTAGGGAGGGTTTCCAAAAGTGCCTCCAGGTTTCCTGAGGCTACTTCCATCTCTCTACAGTCTTGAATGTTCCATTGCTCTTCACTCACACAATGGGGTGAAAAGAAATGAGCCCATTATGTTAAGAGGGAGAAATGGGATGGAGTGGACTTGCAGTAAGAAAGTGCCAAAGAAGATTCTATCCATTCAAATTATGCATGAGAATCCTTCGGGATTATTTTACACTTGGAGGAAATCCTTGGAGCAGAGGAAATATCACTAGAGCCTCCAATTTATCTGACTTTTCCATATGCTGGGTTGAGGGATGTAAAATATTTTATACAAACATCTATGAATGTATAAATGAAGCACAGTTTTACATAATATCTCGTGTTTCTTCTATTTCATTTTTAAAAAACATTAATGATAACCCATCGAGTTGGTTTTAAGCCATAGCTGGAAAAACATGGGCCACAGAAGTCCAGCTCTTCAGGAAATAGATCTGAAGAGCAATGCCCTCTGTAAATGTTTGGTGAATTGGGGAATGAGATTAATCTTCTGCTCCATTCTTCTCCTCTGGATCTCTCTGTTTAGGTTTTAGGAGCTGCCGTTGTGAACCAGCCACTCTCCATCCAGGTGCTGTTTTCAAACCCCCTCTCAGAGCACGTGGAAGACTGTGTGCTAACTGTGGAAGGAAGCGGGCTCTTCAAGAAACAGCAGAGAGTCCTGTGAGTGCTGGCAGCATGCGGCCTTTGCCCCCATCCTATCCTTCCACAAGCCTTCTTTCTGTTGACGGGCACCGAGGCCAGTCTCTGAGAATACCACAAAAGGAAACCCCGGTTGCTCAGTGGAAAAGAGCTTTGGGGTTCTCATGATGCCCATGGTCTTCTAACATTCTCTTTTCTCTGCTACAGCATTGGAGTCCTCAAACCTCAACACAGGGCCAGCATCACACTGGAGACCGTCCCCTTCAAGAGTGGCCAAAGGCAGATCCAAGCGAATCTGAGGAGCAACAAGTTTAAGGACATCAAGGGTTACAGGAATGTCTATGTAGACTTGAGGTTATAAACTCTAGAACAATGAGCCAGATGCATAGATTTTAAGCATCAGGAGAAGGTGCAAGTTCAAATGCAAGCTGTGCCACTCCACACCACAACAGAGGCTTTGCAGGGCTCCAAAGTAAGCAGCAGAAGAGATGTCAGCGGTGGATAGTCCCCTGGGCCATTTGCACAGCTCCCCAGGACTCTGATCAGAGCCCAGGGACTCTATGGTATCCAATCCAGAAGTGTGAGATAGCACAGAGGTCTGAGGACACTGGTTGGACTTGGTCAGGACTTACTGCTCCCACCCCAAAAACTGGCTGAGCAGCTCACTGTCATTTTGTCACTGCAGTGGCTAGCGCCCTAGTCCCAATAAACTTCAGTCCTTATTCTCACCCCCTTTGCACCCATGCAGTCATCACTTTCCCTGCAGCAGCCCCCACCTATTCCCTGGATGCTGCCAGTGTCCTCCTGTTGCAATGCTGGAGTCCATTCAAGGGTGACTTACTGAGTGCCTAGTATGTGCCAGGCACTGCTCTGAGCGTAGCGGACAAGAGAGTAAACAAAGCAAAGGCTCTGCCCCCATGGAGCTTACATTCTATTTATGGTGGATGGGCGGGATATAGACAATAGACATGTCAACAGGTAAGTAACGTATTTACAGATGATGTATCAGTCATGATCTGGTTGGGGAAACCAAAACCCCTGTAAGAGTTTCTACATACTACTGACTCTTTGTATCTTGGGGGAAAAAAGCCTACGAGATCTCTCACTTGGCCTTCCTTTGAGTCCCTTTCCATATCACATCTAAGATGTCCCTCAATCTTAACAGTTCCAGCCTCTTGGCTCAAAGTCTGCCAGTACATTGTGGTGCTGGGTGGACCTGGAATGACCGTGATTCTGGAGATAAAGCCAGCTGAATAATGCAGTGAAGTAGATTTTTGATAGGGAATGAAGTACTCTCAGACCTTTCTATTGGCTGTAGCTTGTGTGTTTGCTCCTTCTGAACACAAAGCAATTCCAATCATTATCTCCTCTCAGATACACTGCTTTCTCATGGCACTGTGCCAAGTTCGAGATGGAGAAGGGCATGATGCACCTGCCCTCCAGGCACTAGCTACATGACTGAGACAGCTATGTTGGGCATATAGTAAATGCATGCACATGAAATAAATACTTCTATTATATATAAACAAAAGGTTAAGTGTAATTGATCAGAGGGAGAGAAGAGGGTGTGGTGAGAATTACATAGCAGGTTGAGGTCCTATTAAAGAGTAGGCTGAGAACCAGGAGAACCCTGACAGCAGGGATCGGGAAGTAACATATAATTGTTTCATTCTGTAACTATTGCCTAACAATCATGAAAAATGATTTCAGGAAAACATTGTGGATGGGAACATCTTACAGAGACAGTGACCTCTGAAATACTTGGAACATTTCAACTACCACCCTCAGACTCTTTCATGAATCTTGATTTTAACACTACATTCATTAACACTTTCACTTGGCAAATATTCACAGAGTTTCTACTAGGGGCCAGGCCCTGAGCCAGGCACTGAGGACACAAGAAGGACCAGGGCCTGCCCTCAAGGAGCACAAGTCTAAGCATGTGGAGAATGAAAAATGAATAGGTTATAACACAGAGTGGTGAGAACTACTGTTGGAGTGAGTGTAGGGTGTTGCGGGAGCACGAGGAGGGACAGCTTGTCTAATCTTGGGATTGTGAATCAAGGAAGGCTTCCTGGAGGGAGTGGCATTTAAGCTAAAAGACCAGGAACTAGCCAAATAGACTCAGGGTCAAAGGGGTTGGGGTGGAATAAAGCAGTCAGAAACTGCAAGTCAGTCAGATAGCTAGAGATCAGAGCTGGAGGAGCTAAGTGGCAGGAAAAAATAAGGCTAGAGCCAAGGGATGAAGAGCTTCAGGCAGGCAGTCTAGGGAGTTTAGACAGTGATCACCTGTAGGCATCTGTTTCCTGTAAGTCTTGGATCACAGTCATTGTCTACAATGTCAGTGCTTAGAGTAGATTCCATTTTGCAGAGCTGAGCAGACTTCATGTGATTTGAGAAGCATGTAAAGGACATAGTTCTCCACCCTGGTCTGTTATAGAAGCCTGCAATTCCCATCAGAGTCATTCCTCTGAGTTAAAGCCTTCCCTGAATGTCAAGGTTGTCTTTCAACTCTTCATTTAACATTTATTGAGAACGTATGTGTTGAATATTCTAGGCCCAAGTGATAGAGCAGTAACCAAAGCAAACAAGGCAAAGGATTTGAATAGACATTTCTCCAAAGATGATAGACAAATGGCTAAAAAGCATACAAAAAGATGCTCAATATCACTAATCATGAGAAAAATGCAAATCAAAACTACACTGAGATATTAAAAGTAAATGCCACATGAACCAGTAATTCCACTACTGGAATTAAACAAAACAAAAACGTTAGTTCAGAAAGATACATGCACCCCTATGTTTATTGCAGCATTAGTTACAATAGCCAAAATATGGAAGCAACGCAAGTGTTCCTCCATAGATGAATGGATAAAGAAGATGTCACCACACACAGACACACACACACACACAGTAATATTATTCAGCCATTATAAACAATGAGATCTTGCCATGTGTGACAACATGGATGGACCTAGAGTATTATGCCAACTGAAATAAGTCAGAGAAAGACAAATATCATATGATCTCACTTGTATGTGGAATCTAAGAACAAACAGACAAAGCAGACAGACCCATAAATAGAGAGAACAAACTGATGGTTGCCAGAGGGGAGAAGAGTGGAGAAATGGGTAAAATGGGTGAAGGGGAGTGGGAGGTACATGTTTCTAGTTACGGAATGAATAAGTCACAGGAATGAAAGGTACAGCATAGGGAATACAGTCAATGCTACTACAATAGCGTCATATGGTGACAGATGGTAGCTACACTTGTAGTGAGCACAGCATAATGTAAAGACTTGTCTTGGGCGCCTGGGTGGCTCAGTTGGTTAAGCGACTGCTTTCGGCTCAGGTCATGATCCTGGAGTCCCTGGATCGAGTCCCGCATCGGGCTCCCTGCTCCGCGGGGAGCCTGCTTCTCCCTCTGACCCTCCCCCTCTCCTGTGCTCTCTCTCTCTCATTCTCTCTGTCTCAAATAAATAAATAAAATCTTAAAAAAAAAAAAAAGACTTGTCTAATCCCTATACTGCACACCTGAACTAATGTAACATTGTGTCAACTATACTTCAAAAAAAGTCCTACACTGAGATATTACCTTACACCCATTAGGATGGCTATTAAAAAAACAAACCAGAAAATAATAAGTATTGGTGGGAATGCGGAGAAGTTAGAACTCTTGTGCATTGTTGGTAGGCTTGTAAAATGGTGGAACCACTTTGGAAAACAGTATGGCAGTTCCTCAAAAAGTTTAAAATAGAACTATCATATGACTCAGCAATCCCACTTCTGGGTATCTATCCAAAATAATTGAAAGAGGGTTTCAAAGATATATTTGCACACCCACATCCATAGCACTATTCACAATAGCCAGGAGGTAGAAACAACCCAAATGTCCATCATTGGATGAATGGGTAATCAGAATTCGGTATATTCATATAATGGAATACAATGCAGCCTTAAAAAAGGAAGAGAATCTTGTCACATGCTACAACGCGAATGAACCTCGAGGACATGATGCTAAGTGAAGCCACAAAGGGATAAATATTGTATGATTCCACTTATATGAAGTATCTAAATTAGTCAAATTAATGATATAGAAAGTAAATGATGGTTACCAGAGCCTGAGACAAGGGGGCAAAGAGGGTGTTGTAGTTTAATTGGTAGAGAGTTTCAGTTATGCAAGATGAAAAGGTTCTTGAGATCTCTTTCGCAACAATGTAAACATACTTAACACTACTGAATTGTACGCTTAAAAATGGTTAAGATGATAGAGGCACCTGGATGGCTCAGTGTCCAACTCTTGATTTCAGCTCAGGTCATGATCTCAGGGTCGTGAGATTGAGCCCTGCTTTGGGCTCTGCATTGCGTGTGAAACCTGCTTAAGATTCTCTTTCCCCCTCTCCCTCTGCAACTCCCCACGACCCCTGCTTGAGCACCTGCTCTCTCTCCCTCTCTCTAAAAAAAAAAAAAAAAAGGTTAAGATGATAAGTTTTATGGTATGTGTTGTCTACCACAAAATTTTTTTCTATGCTATTCCAACATTTATAACTTTATTAGATAAATAATGGTGATAACAATAGCATCCATAGCAATGTCAGCAGGAATAAAAATCTCCATTGATTGAGTGCCTAAAAACAAACAAGCAAAATTGGGTTTCAGTCTTTGTAAGTGTTGGTCTATTTCCTATTACCTTTACTCCGGGGGAACAGTCCTTCAGGAGTCCCAGTTGAAAACCGGGGTGTTTATTGGGGTCTGTCATTCCTGGTGGCCGTGGAACTCCAATTTTTATCCTCCAGTCCTATGAGCTCATCAGAAGATCTGCTCAGATTTTCAGGCTGTCATCTGCCAATTGTCAATCAGCAAACATCCTAAAGGGAAAAGTGGCACGCTGTCAGGCTCACCTCTCTCTGCTTCTCTTCTCCCTGAGATCTTGATCCCTCAAATCCGTGCTGCCTTGATGCCTTCAGGCAGAGCTTTGAAATATTTTATTCAGCTTTTCTGGTCACTGTCAACGGGGGTGATAGGATCAAGCTAGTCTGCTCTATCTAGAAGCAGAAATCCTTGAGAGGTTTTTTTTTTTTTTTTAAGATTTTATTTATTTACTTGAGAGAGAGGGGGAGAACATGAGCAGAGGGGAGGGGCAGAGGGAGAAGGAGAGGCAGATTCCCCGCTGAGCAGGGAGCCCCAGGATCATGACCTGAGCCAAAAGCAGCCACCTAACTGAGTCACCCAGGCGCCCCCCAGTCAGGCTTTTCTTTCCCTTGCAAGTTTTTGTTATTTTTCAAGTAATAACAACAACATATTGTCATGATATAAAGATACTAAAGGATATACAGAAAGAAAAAAAAAAAAGCCGTACACCCAGGCACTGAATTTCCCTAGACAGAAGCATTAACTTTCCAGATATACTCTAGGCAAACACAAGCAAATTCATATATATTCTTCCCCACACCCTTTATACAAAGGTAGCATATTGTTCACACTGCTATGTACCTTGCTTATTCCATTTAACGATGTAGTTTGGAGATTGTTCCATATCAGCTTACATAGAGCTACTTCATTCTTTTTCACATTTGCATGGTTTTCTATTGAATGCATGTCCCATAATATGTCTATCTAGTAGCTTATTTATGAATGTTTATGTAGTTTCTGATATTTTGCTATTGTAACTACCGGTACAATGGATATACTTGTATAAATTTCATTTTACATGTTTGATTATTTGCATTAGAATATCTAGAAGTGAAATGGCTAAGTCAAAAGTATAGGCACTTAAGGTTTGGGTAAATATTATTTAATTTCCCTTAGAAAGCTATACCAATTTAGGGGCACCTGGGTGGCTCAGTTAAGTGTCTGCCTTTGGCTCAGGTCATGATCCCGGGGTCTCGGAATGGAGCCCCACATTGGGCTCCCTGCTCAGTGGGACGTCTGCTTCTCCCTCTCTCCCTGCCCCTCCGCCTGCTTGTACTCTCTCTTTCTCTCTCTCAAATAAATAAATAAAATCTTTTAAAAAAAATAAAAGAAAAGAAAGAAAGCTATGCCAATTTACATTCCTACCAGTACTATAAGAGAGTAACTCATTCCCCACATCATCACTAACTCAGAAAGTTGACAAACTATCTTGGTCAATCTGATAGGTGAAAGAAATGATATCCCAGTGTAGTTTCATTTTGCATTTCTATTAAATGAGGCTGGACATATTTTCCTATATTTAAGAGACACTTGAATTTTCTTTTCTGTCATATCCTTCACCCATTTTTCTATTGATTTGTTGTTCTTATTGATTTGCAGATACCATTTACATTAAGGAAAGTAACAATTTGTGTTACAAGTTCCAAACATTTCTCCCAATTTGTTGTGTATCTTGTAACTTTATGGATTTTTCCAAGTAAAAAAATTAAGGAATAAAATTTATCTATTTTTTCTTTATGGCTTCTGGGGTTTGAGTAATATTTTATTTTATTTTTTTTTTTTTTAAAGATTTTATTTATTTATTTGAGACAGAGATAATGAGAGACAGAGAGCATGAGAGGGAGGAGGGTCAGAGGGAGAAGCAGACTCCCTGCCGAGCAGGGAGCCCGATGCGGGACTCGATCCAGGGACTCCAAGATCATGACCTGAGCCGAAGGCAGTTGCTTAACCAACTGAGCCACCCATGCCCCCCTTGAGTAGTATTTTAAAAGGCTTTCCCCAGGCTGGCTTAAAAATAAGTCTATTATCTTTTCTTCTAGTACTTTTTGGATTTAATTTTTTACATTTAGAGTTTTGACCCATCTGGAATTTATTTTGTTGTATGGTGAAAGGTAGGAAACCAACTTTACTTTGCAAGCTAGTTGTCCCCAAACCATTTACTAGTGAATCCTTATCTTCCCCACTGATACAAAGTGCCATGTTTAGCCCATACTTAATGTGTACATTTTGGTCAATGTGCTTTTTCAAGTGCAGTGATATCATACTATGTTTTAATATCTAGGAAGCTGGTTATACTACATAAGAAGTTAGAAATGTAGCATGACGAGGCCTACTAGATAGTAAAACACAGATGTTTTCATCTAAAACATCTTTATATCTTCTTAGATCTTTTTAGATTATGTCTTATAGCTTTTAGAAATTTCCTTTTGAACCTTAGAATCAGCTTTTCTACTTTCAGAGAAAAACTTGTTAGCATTTTTATTGAGAATGCACTAAACTTAAGAATAGGACTCTAAATTATCTTTTATAATCATTTTTTAGTTGATTCATGGTTTCCAGGTAAAAATCACATCATCTCCAAATAATGAAAAATTTACCTCTTCATTTCTCATGAAGAATCGTTTTTGGGGGGTGTAAAAAGGCAGCAGCTTCGTTTTTTTCTTTCTTTTTTAACATAATAAGATTCTTCAAATGGACAATGGTTCAGTTTTAAAAGTTAGTGTAAACAGGAGAAAAATTATCTTCCTACCCCCTTCTCTAGCTCTCCTCTCCACAGGCACCGATGCTCCTTGTAGTGTCTTTTATATCTTTCTAGAGATAACTCATATGCGTACAGGCCAGCACAGCTGCCCCTGAGCGTGTTCCAGGTAGCACAGTCGTAGAAGCCCTAGCAAAAGCTGGGCTTTAGAAAACCAAAGAGGGCCAAAGAGGAGGTCCTTTCCTGTGTCTTGTCTTCTCAGTGACTAAATAAGTAGAAATAGAAAACACATAGGCCCTGAGTCCCAAGATAGTTCCCACCCTTCTCTGGAAGAGTGTCCCAGACCCGGAGGGCTTAGAAGAGCTGGGGCTCCGACTTCTACTTTTAGGACATTTATTTTTCACCAACAAATTCTACCTCCTTATCTGCTTCACACAGATGAATCCCAGACACACAGGTTCTCTCTATTACCAAAATAGCCACAAACATCTAGCAACTTGAAGCCCAGGATATGTTTAGGGCCTGAGATCTGGAGTTGGATGTGGGCCTCCTGTTTATGGAGTCATCTCTTCCAGAGTCTTCCAGTGTTGTCCAGGTAATATCTCTGAGGGTCTCTTGAGACCACTGAAGCGACAGGCTTAGAAGTTTCCTCTTAGCTTCTCTAGTTGGCGGATCTTCCCCCATTCCACCCCCTACTGCAGCCGGGCGCAGGAGATAAAATGAAAAGGGTAACTCCCCGCAGCTGGCCCAAGAGATAGCAGTGGGGAGGGAGCAAGAGAAAAGAAACATGTGTGGGAGCTCACAGGAGGAGTGGAAGGAAACTCTACTATTTACAGATTCTTAAGCCAATGAAAGTACCTCCATCATTTTCTCTCGGGACAGATCCAGAGAGGCAGCACGGAGCAACAGTTCAAGACAGGCATTTTCTGTGGTCGAGTGGAGAAGAGCGGCCTGCAACCATGGGACAGGGTGAGCCAAGCCATTCCTCCATGGGGCTTACTTGACTCTCAGTAGCTCCTCCGCAATGACGTGTTTTCATTAAGAGAAATAAGATGGTGGTGGAGGTGATGGTGGTGTGACTCTGGTGGGGGTGGTAGCAGGTGCTGCTGGTGGTGGACGTGATGGTTGGTGGGGCTATGTTGGGGAGTGGTACCGGGTGCTGTGGCGGTGGTAGCCATGGTATGGCTATGGGTGGCAATATGGTAGGTTGGTGGTGGTAAATCAGTGGTCGTAGTTGTGACGACGAGGATGACAGTTAGCATGGATTTATGGCATCACAACATGATTATTCTCACTGGGTTGTGACACCCTGGGAAAGCATGAGGGTGTCATAGCCTCAAAGCTAAGTGGGACAGAAGGGGAGGTAAGAGTCAGGGACTCCAAATACAAGGGACAGAGACCAACATCAAGCAAGAGAATAGGTAGAACCAGAGGACGCAGAACGTTCAGGGGCCTCTGCATAAGTCTGTTAGTATATTTACTTACAAGACTTGCTGTAAAATGAGAACTGCCTGATAGGCTGTCATAATACTCTCAGGCGCCCTCCTTGGAGAGTTTTTCTGGGCTGCATGGGGCCATGGGTTTGGTGAGCCTTTAGGTGAAAGAGCCAAGTATGATCTCAGGTGAGTTGGTTCTACTCTCTGGGCCTGACTCTTCCCGTCTATAAAACAAGAGAATCGGCTCAGTGATTTCAAAACCAGCTTTAAAAATTATCTGTGTTTGAAGAAGAAAGGAGTAGGGGTGAGCAAAATTCCAGGTTTTATTCATTGTTTTGTTTAGGGACCAGAAAAGAAGGTCAACAATGAGGGCAAGCATTGCTCTTACTAATAATAGTAATAGTCTCATTTAGTGGGACTTCCTACGTGTCTGACACTGTGCTAAGTGTATTAATACATTAACTCATTTAATTTCTCCAACCCTGCAGGGAAGGATGATTATTCTAAGGAAGAGGAAACTGAGGCTCAGATGGTTAAATTACTTGCTTTAGGTGGCGCAGCTAGTATGTAAGTTGAGCCAAGGATTTGAACCTCAGTTCAACTCTGACTCCAGGGTCTCCGCTTTTACTAAAGTTGCCACATTTACCTCGTCTTCATGACTTCCCTTTTCCACAACAGCCATGGGGATCAAGAACTGTGACTTCCAGGCAGCAAAAAACAATGAGGAGCACCACACCAAGGCCATCAGCTCCCAGCACCTCATTGTGAGGAGAGGGCAGCCCTTCACCATAATCCTGTACTTCCAGGCTCCGGTCTATGCATTTCCATCCACCCTGAAGAAGGTAGCCCTCATTGCACAAACTGGTGAGTGGGGCAGGCCTAGACCCCTTTGGCGGCAGGCCGGTGGTGGTGGGGGGGGGTTCTTTCTCCAGCACCTCCTCAGGGAAAAAGGGGCAAATGGCCCACAATGCATCTGAGCCTCAAGAAGTCCTCTCCACCTGGCAGGGCTGTGGTGAGGATGAAATAACATGCATAAAAAGTAGTGTTTATTGGGGTGACTGGGTGGCTCAGCTGGTTAAGCAGCCAACTCTTGATTTTGGCTCAGATCATGATCACAGGTCCTAGGATCGAGGCCCTTCATGTGGCTCCGCACTCAACGGGGAGTCCACTTGAGGATTCTCTCTCCCCCTCCACCCTTCCCCCTGCTCTCTCTCTCAAATAGGTAAAATAAATCTTTTTAAAAATCACATTTATTATGACTCAGAAGTTGCTGAGCATCATTATCACTAAGGGGCTCCTTTTGGTTACAAATATATCAGTGCCTGAATGGATCTCATCTAGGCTTAAGATAACATTTAATTGCTACTATTTATTGAATTTGTACTACATATCAGATATTGGGCCAAGTGCTTCACATGCAATATCTCATTAAGACCTCACATCCGTCCTACGAAGAAGGCATACCACTCCGCCCATTTTATACACTATGGACCTTTTCTAGATGTGGGTCCATGAGCACTGAGAACTTGTGCTCTCCTATCACACTTTACTGCCTCCCATTACTGGATGGACTTCTTCCATCCTCACAAAAAAACAATTTTCACCTGTTCTAACTTTATGATACTTGACTTTATTACTCTGAGTTGTGACCAAAAGGTGCAAATGACCAATTCATCTCCCTGTGACTGCAGGAGAGCACCCTTCCAAGGCCAACAAGACCCAAGCCATCTTCCCAATTTCCCGTTTGGGGGACCAGAAGTGGTGGAATGCGGCAGTGGAAGACAGAGATGACCAGTGCTGGACCATCTCTGTGACTACGCCCGCAGACGCCATCATTGGCCGCTACTTGCTCCTGCTGCAGGTCTTGGGCAAGAAGCAACTCCTCCTAGGCCAATTCACAGTGCTCTTTAACCCATGGGCTCGAGGTGAGTTTGGACCTGAACCAGCCTGGGCTGCACAGGGACTCCAGGCATAGGAGCTGGGACACAGCTCTGGCAGGAAGTGACTGCCCCAGGCCCCAGTGCGCAGCTCCAAGGACAGTACCAGCACTCAGTTACTGTGGTACCTGCTCCCTGGATGAATGGCCTCTCAGACCCAGGGTCTGTGTTGGTGTCCCCCTTGGCAGAAGCAGCCTGGGGCCTCCCCCTGAAAGGGAAGCCTTATCTCACCACCAAACCCTGGTGCCGGGTCGGGCTCTTTGGTCACAGGAGCGGAGACTCACTGAGATGACCCTGGGAGAGCTACTCTTTATTGTGACAGCACAGGGGCTGAGAACTGGAAAGTGGTTCAGGAATGGACACAACCTGAGGGACGGGCTTCTCGGTTTCTTCCCCGGGCTCCCATAGTCTGTGTCCAGGGTGAATCCAGGGTTTGCGGGACCTGAGGTTTATTTATACAATTTGGGGGACCCTCTTTAAGAAAAAGAATACAAAATTTTGAATTCCTCAGGCCTAAAGTGGTCTGTGCCAGTGAAGGGCCCAAAGCTTCAGCTTCATCAGCTCCACAATAAGTCTGCCCTGTTTGGTTGTCTCTGCTTTTCTCCACTTGTATGTTCTGTTCTTACTACTGGCTGCTGGGTCCTCTCCACATCAACTTAAGTATTTGCTAGAGTGGCAAATCAAACAGCTAGTGGCCTGTAGCTCAGCAGACTAAGGGTGGGCTTTCCTGAGATCAGATGATCTCTGCAGCCCAACCAGTGGCTACCTCTGGCAAAGCTGTTGGGACTATTTCATTTTCAAAAGATCATCAGATGTGGTTGACATGCTCCAAACACAAGGAGGGCATCTCCTCTTCCTTCCCATTCTGAAGGTTGAGTCTGTCTTTCCTTTTTAAATCTGCCACCCCCCACCTTAATCCTTGGGGCTTCCTGAAGCATTGCTTAGGGGGATGGAAAACAATTTTGACCAGCTTTCCCTCGCTACCCAGACAACAAA
The DNA here is from genome assembly GCF_054177405.1 of Leptonychotes weddellii. Lineage (NCBI taxonomy): Eukaryota > Metazoa > Chordata > Mammalia > Carnivora > Phocidae > Leptonychotes > Leptonychotes weddellii. The sequence continues at coordinate 75,751,193 of NC_138377.1, read as the reverse complement.
TGCAGAGCCTTTTTCTTTCAGGAGTTTCACTGCCAGCCTGAAGGGGCCCTTGTTATAAGGCAGGGCTGGGAGACAAAAGGAAACACAGGGAAGCAGAAGAAATCTTCCCGGGTTTCTCCAGCCAGTTCCTAACTCCTTTTCTATGTGGCATCTGAAACCCAGGGGACTCCCTCTCTCCATGTTTCTTAGATGGGGTGGGGTTCTCCAGTCCCCCCTCCTTCAGATAGCCCTGCCTATTTTCAGTTCAGGCTCTTATTTCCTGATTCAAGGGGATGAGCAGGTAGAGCAATAGATGGGAACGAGTATCCATTCAGGTGTAGCTGCCCCATGCGGGTAAATGTGGAGTCAGGGCCCCTTTCAGCTGGGGGAGGATCCATGGCTCTTGACATATTTCCCTCCAAAGCTGAGGCCCTAGTGTCCCTGCCTCGCTGACTCGAACCCACAACCAGAGCTAGGCCCTTGTGGCCAGAGCAAAGACACAGCAAAGACAGTTCTGAGACCATGCTCAGTTCAGTGGGAACTCAGTCTTGACTCCATGCCGGGTTTCTCGCGTCTATGCTTGGTTTGACCCTGCCTGGGAAAGGCCTCTCTGTGTGAGTCCGTATGGAGATGTCTGTGTTGGCAGGGGTGAGTTATTGGCTCTGCTTCTCTGGGAGGTGATTAAGAGATTTTCAGATTATCCAGGACTCAGTCCATCTTAGCATACTTGGAGATGGGACTCTCCTGGACTCAAAAGGAAATTTTATATCGTATAAAGAAAGTCCTATTCATAAGCAGAGAACTTTATAAAAGGGGCCACACCCTGGGGCAGAAGGGGAGGGTGATGCTACCTGTGCTCTGATAAGGTACCTCCCAGAGCCCTGCAGAGCCTGGGGCCTAGCACCTCACTTTGAAGTGATTTTATAGAGAGTCTCAAGATGGAGGGGCAGGAGTCAAGGGCTCCTCGGGCACATGGTTCTATGATTTTAGGCCTCACGTTCTTCAGGGCTTCCCGATTTTTAATATCCTATCCTTCTGTTATTTTGAGTACCCTCATCCCAGCAGATGCCTGGAGGGATAATCTGGAAAGCCTTTTCTCTTATTAGTCCCCAGGAACCAGCCTAAGCACCCTCCTCCCACTCCCCCACCCCCCACCCAGCAACAGCTGTGGAGAGAGACACTTGGCCAACAGAGCAGATCTCCCCTGCCGCTCCCGGCTTCCTAGAGTGTCCTCCTTAAAGCCTACCAGCCTCCTCATGAACCCCAGCCCGACCCTGTGAGGAAGGCAGTAGGACAGGCAGGAGAGACTGTGGGAGTCTTAGACGAACTTGGACACCCCCAGGGCTTCCACTGGCTTCTACCTCACCCAGCTCCACTATTCCCTCTGACCCTGTCTTACCAGATGCTCCTCCTCCTTTCTGCTCACCCCTGTCAACCTATGTTTGATCGTTTTTTTTTTTTTTCCCCTGAAACACTATTTTTAAATTTTTTTTAACATTTTATTTTTAAGTAATCTCTACACCCAACATGGGGCTCAAACTTATAACCCAAGATCAAGAGTTGCATGCTCTACTGACTGAGCCAGCCAAGCATTTGGCTGTGAGATATAACAGGCCCACTGGGAAGTTCCCTGAGCTGTTGCCAAATTCTCTTGGGCCAAAAGCACTCTGGCTGCCCATGTCTTCTGGGAACCAGTAGGCTTTTTAAGCTTGGCTTGTTCCTATCTGTCTGGCGGACCATGAAGGCCACTTTGGCTGACCCAGGGACTCTGACCCCTGTTCCCACTCTGCACCAGAGAAGAATCTGGGTCCCAGTGGGGTCACTGAAAAAAGGGAATTCCTCTCCAGTTTTCATCATGCCCAGAGCTAAAGAGAAGGCTGGCAGCCAAACCTGACCTGAGCAGGGAGAGCAGAGGCCTAGGTGTGGAGGGCAGGCCTAGCACCCCATAGGCCCTCATCCCTGCCTGCTTTTCACCAGAGGATGCTGTGTTCCTGAAGAAGGAGTCTCAACGCAGGGAGTACGTGTTGAACCAGAATGGCCTCATCTACCTGGGTACCGCTGACTGCTTCCACGCAGAGCCCTGGGACTTTGGCCAGGTATGGGGATCTCTGGGAAAGGATAGGGGCCAGTAATTGCCCCATAACCTTCAGTGTTCGGGCCAGACAGAGCTGGCAGGTCCAAAAGTCTGTAGGTTATGAGGCCATTTCTTCTTCTTCTTTTTTTTTAAGGATTCATGCCATAAGTTTATTTACAAACATCTTGAGTATGTTGAATTCAAGAGTTTGATCCATTTTTCAAAGAGACTGCACCTCTTAAAATGATCCTTTTCACATTTGTTTAATGGATTAATTAAAACACCCTTATTTCTGAAGCAGTTAGTGTCTTACTACAAAATAAGGTGAAGCAAATCCAGATCCAAAGTACAGTCATCATAATTAGTAACTGCCACTTGTTTTCCACTGAAAATGGCCAATTCTTCCCTAGGCCCTCCTCATAGTGGCTTCTACAGACCACAGAGGTTGGTGAACCTCCAGATGCTCTATCCCAACATAGAGCTCTTGGAAGTTCTGGGAAAGGGGCAGATACCCAAGATGGAAGAAATGATGGCACCACACCGAATCCTTTTTTCACAACCTTGTTCCCTGGTGTATCAGCGAGGCTTCTTTTGGCCATTTCAGCTATGTGGTGCCTCTCTTTCCTCAAGGCCACATCAGACCATCTTCCACAGCTTCCAGAGTTATCTTCCTAAGGGCCACAGCAAATCAAACCTCTGTTAAATCCCCACTGTCTACAGGATAAAAACTAAATGCCCTGGCTTGACCTCCAAGGCCCTTCAGAGCCAGGCCACTGCTTTTCTTTCCTCAAGAGCCACCCCACGCTCCAGTTTCTGGCCATCCCCTGAACAGACAGGCTGAATATGCCTGGAATACCTTCCCTCCTTTATCACCCCAGAAAATTCCTATCCATCTTTTAAGACCAGCAGAATGTTTTCCTCAGCCCCCAAAGGTTAAGAGTCACTCTCCCCACTATGCCCTCTGCTCTGGGTTGGCATCTCTCCTAGAGCCCTGGCCATGTTGCTGAGATCTGTAGTCTACCGGCCTGCGTGTCCTCCTCTGCTCCCAAACTGCGGGTCCCTCAAGAGCAAACGCTGCCTTGGTCTCCTCCCCATGTGGGTCAGTGATGGCAGGAGCAGTAGGAGCACACAAAATGGGCAACAACAAAAATCAAACAATACAGCTCTGGTCCTCAAGGGCTCACGCCGTGTCAGGACGGTCAGACAACAGAACAGGCAAAGGATGGGACTGCATGGACACAGGAACCGGGGGGCACAGCGGGAGAGAGGGAAAAGCCAGAACTCCCACAGGAGACAAGAAGGCAAGGCAGGAAGGAGTGGAACCTGAGTCTGGGAGAAGGATGAGGTGATGGTGGGGGAGGAGTACCCAACCTGGAGGCCCTTCATCACGGTCCTGTGTGCTCCTTCCAGTTTGAGAGCAGTGTCATTGACCTCAGCCTGGGCTTACTGAGCATGGACAAGCAGGTGGAGGAGTGGGGCAACCCGGAGCATGTGGCCCACATTTTGGGTGCCTTGGTGAGTGAGGTGGGGAGGGAGGGGAGCCTTCTGCCGGAGCTGCCTACATTTACGGTCCTGGAAACCTTCAAATCACAAATGGTCCCTTCCTCCCAGGATGTGGGGGTCAGTTCCTGGAGAAAGTCTGAGTGAGGAAGGAGGACAGTAGCATCCACAAGGGAGAGAAAAGCAAAGGGAAGTATCATCCCTCAGGACCCAAGCCAGGAGGACTAAAACTGGCCTGGAGTTCCTCAGAGCCCTCCTCCCTCCGTTGCCTCCTCCCATCAGCCCAACCTGCAGGCTTAGGTCCATGGGAAGGAGGGTTAGGGTCTATCTTGCCCAGTGTTTGCTGCTCAAATGGTTAATTGTTTTCATTTCTAAATTACTCCTAAGAATATACAGACCATGAAGGTAGTTTGGTAGCTTCCTCCTGTCCCTAAATGTCCTTTCTGGGGAACCATGAGTTCCCCATTTCAGCTTGTGCCTCTGGACTCCCCTCTGAAGAAGTGGAGAAGGACAAGGTCAACCTGTGAGGAGAAGGAAGCTTAGGACAAGTGGGCCTTGAGGCCCCAAGAGCAAATGCCCTCAAAGGAATCAGGGTCAGGCAAGTGAAGGAGCATTGAAACCAGCCCCCAGTGAGAGGCAGCTCTCCTGTGCCTCTTATGATGTGTGCTTTGCTTGCCAATGTGGTCCACAAACCCCTGGCTTCCAGAGGACTAGATAAAAAGAATTCCCCGGGCCCCACTCCTAGAGATTATAATCCAGTGGGTAGGGTGAAGCCCAGGAGTATCCAGATGATTCTGATACAAGTGATCTAAGCCCTCTTACTCCCTGCCCCCCTCCAGAGGCGGTTCTGTCCCAGGCCCCACATAACATCCACACATTTCCACAAACAGCTGCATGCTCTCAAGGAGAAGAGTGTCCTGCCCGCCCCACAGACCGCCGCCGCCGCCCAGGAAAGGGCCTTGCTGAGCAAGCGCCGGGGCAGTGTGCCCATCCTGCGCCAGTGGATCACAGGCCAAGGGCGACCTGTGTGTGACAGTCAGGCCTGGGTGTTCGCCGCAGTGGCTTGCACAGGTACAGAGCTGGCTTGCCTGCCGCACCCCCGGGTCACCCTGGCTACTGTACAGCGTGCCTGCCCTGCCCCATGGCTTTCGCCCTGACACTTTCCCTGCCCTTGCCCCAGCAGGAGCAAGCCCCGGTGCTCTGTTGTACATTCTGTAAGCCTCGCCCTGCTGTATACTCTGCCTGCTGTGTAAACTGTCTGTACCTCCTCTCTCGGCCTTTACGCATCCTGGGCCTGTGGGTCAGTCCTACCTGCCAGGTGCCTGCGCCCCTCCTCTTTCCACGGTGTCAGGTGGCACTTCAGACCATGCCTGCCCAGAGGAGACACTGAAAACACTAGCTATACATACCCAGGCCTCCCTGGCATCCCCTGACTCTCCGGCCCCCTCCCACGCAGTGCTGCGATGCCTGGGAATCCCTGCCCGCGTCATTACCACGTTTGCCTCAGCCCAGGGAACCGGCGGCCGCTTGTTTGTAGATGAATACTACAATGAGGAGGGCCTTCAGAATGGAGAAGCCCAAAGAGGCAGAATCTGGTGAGAAGCCCACAGACGATGAGGTCCCAGGCACGGGAGGGCTCTGAATCCACAAGGTATAACCTCACGGCAACCCCTGCACACCCTGAGCGACCCTAGCACTGAGAGGAGGCCCTCAAGACTCTTGTAGGCAGGATGCTGATGGTCAGTCGTGGCATGTGCCCCCCACCCCCGGGAGTGTTGCAGCCACTTTTACAGTGTCCTCCCATCCCCATGGCAATAATGACTCTGCCATGTCTAGTCCTCTTCAGGACTACTTTTTTTCACCGAACTTGAATTACTCCTTTGGTACCTTCAGGATCTTCCAGACTTCCACGGAGTGCTGGATGACCCGGCCTGCTTTGCCCCCAGGTTATGACGGATGGCAGATTCTGTACCCACGTGTTCCCAGTGGAGGTGGAGGTAAAGGCTGGGGGTAGGCCCAGTACCATCCTGGGCTGCACAAAGCTGTACAAGCAAGAAGTCCCTCAAAAACAGGAGAAGCAGGAGGTCCAAAGGGGGTCTGCATCTCCTAAAACAGGAGAAGTGGAAGGAATGATAGTGGCCAGCAGAATGCTCACCTGAAGCCAGCAGGCTCAAGGGAACAAAGGTGTTAGCCATCTAGGCCCAAGGCCATGGGGAGACTTGTCCTACCTCAGAGCAACGGGCGAGGGAGCAGAGTCTCAATGAAGGGAAAAAGGTCTTAAGATAGCTGGTGGATGTGCTTGGTTAGGGGCTTGTGGCATGGGATTTCTGAGGTTCTGGATGTGGATAAAGAGGGTATCAAGATAGGCTCAAGCTCAGAGAAGAAATCTTCAGGAGCCATAAAAGGATTGCTCTTCCTTTCTCAGCAGCTGAATAGTAATAGAGCCTGGCACATAGTAAGTGCTCAATAAAGGTGACCTACTCCTATCATATCCATAGCAGAGCTGGCTAAGGAACTCTGGTGTACTACGTTCCTCTGAGGTTCTACCTGTCCAATTTGAGAGGGCTCCTGCCACAAGCCATGACCAAAAAGTACTGTCACTAAATAACTGAATTTCACCACTGCAATGCCCTTTCAGAAACTGCCTAGTGCCCACCTCTGACCTTGATCTTGGGGGAGGGAAAATAGTGTATAGGATGGGGACAGAGGTTATGCAGCTCTGACTCAGAGAGAGGTCTGGGTATGGTTCCTCTTGCTCACTGACCTTTTTCTCCCTCAGTTCTGGGGTCCTGTGATCTGGCCCCTGTCAGAGCAGTCAAGGAGGGGACACTAAGCCTGACCCCTGGAGTATCAGACCTTTTCGCCGCAGTAAATGCCTCGTGTGTGGTCTGGAAGTGTCGTGAGGATGGCGCACTGGAGCTGACCAACTCCAGCACTAAGTATGTTGGCAACAACATTAGCACCAAGGGTGTGGGCAGCAACCGCTGTGAGGACATCACTCAGAACTACAAGTATCCTGAAGGTACTGGGCAGGGGAGGGCCCCAGGCTTCTCAGCACCTGAAATGCCAACAGAGGGGAAGGGATGGGCCAGAAGGACGCAGGCCAGAGAGACTCACAGTCTTCTCCTCATCATATAAAATAGGGCTTTGTAATCCCATTTGATACTATCAACATTTTGGGCCAGATAACTCTCCATTGTGGGGGCCTGTGCATCATAGGATGTTTAGCAGCATTCTCAGACTGCATCCACTAGATGCCAGCAACCCATAACAGCAGGTTGTGACAGATAACCAAAAGTCTCCAGGTGTTTCTAAATGTCCCCTGGGGGGCAAACTTGCCCCCAGTTGAAAACCACTACTATAAAACAACACACTTAATACCAAGCCCAGCTGCCAGAAGATGTTCTCCCTCTCTCCTTCTCGCCCTCTTTTCCAGCACCCCAAATCTGTTCCTTCCTCCATATTGATTAATGGCACCACCGTCACCTATTTGTCCAAACAAGAAGGCTTGCACCCTCTTCACCTCTCCCTCCTTCACTGCCCCACTTTCTCTCATATCTGTTTCCTTATCTCCTTCCTCACTGCTTATAGAAAATTCAGGGCCTCAACATCTCTTGTCTGCAGCATTTTAACAGCCTCCTAACTGGACCCCCAGGTCCCATCTCTCCATTATCATTCCCTTTCCAACTTAGTTTCCAGAATGAGCTTTCTAAGACACAAAATGTTACTCTCCTGCTCTAGAATATTCCATGGCCCCCACTACCCTTGGAATAAGTCAATTCCTTCACTTAGGAAGATGTGAGTCCCTGCAGATCTGTCCTCAGAGTCAGTATGACTTGTCCAAAAGCTTGCTCTCCCACCATTCAAGGGGCAAATGCATAACACTTGAAGAACTGGAATGACCTGGAAGAGACATGCTATATCTGCAGTAGATCTGCCCAACGTAGACCTTTTTTTTTAAGTTTTTATTTAAATTCCAGTTAGTTAACATACAGTGTTATATTAGTTTCAGGTGTATAATATGATTCAACACTTCCATACATCACCCAGTGCTCATCATGACAAGTGCCCTCCTTAATTCCCATCACCTGTTAACCCATCCACCCCACCCACCTCCCCTCTGGTAACCACCAGTTTGTTCTTTATAGTTAAGAGTGTTTCTTGGTTTGCCTCTCCCTCTTTTCTCCCCCTTTGCTTATTTGTTTTGTTTCTTAAATTCTACATATGAGTGAAGTCATAGGTATTTGTCTTCCTCTGACCGATTTATTTCACTTAGCATAATACACTCTAGCTCCATCCATATCATTGCAAATTGCAAGATTTCATTCTTTTTTATGGTTGAATAGTATGCCTGTGTGTGTGTATGTGTGTGTGTGTGTGTATCACATCTTCTTATTCATTCATCAATTGATGGACACTTGGGCTGCTTCCATAATTTGACTAGTTGTAGAAAATGCTGCTATAAACATCAGGGAGCATGTATCCCTTTGAATTCGTATTTTTGTATTCTTTGGGTAAGTACCTACTAGTACAATTGCTGGATTGCAGGGTAGTTCTATTTTTAACTTTTTGAGGAACCTCCATACTGTTTTCCAGAGTAGCTGCACCCGTTTGCATTCCCACCAACAGTGCAAGAGGGTTCCCCTTTCTCCACATCCCCACCAAAACCTGTTTCTTGTGTTGTTGATTTTAGCCATTCTGACAGGTGTGAGGTGGTATCTCACTGTAGTTTTGATTTGCATTCCCTGATGATGAGTGATGTTAAGCATCTTTTCATGTGTCTGTTGGCCATCTGTATGTCTTCTTTGGAGAAACATCTATTCATGTCTTCTGCCCATTTTTTAATTGGATTATTCATTTTGGGGATGTTGAGTTTTATAAGTTCTTTATTTTGGATACTACCCTTTATCAGACATGTCATTTGCACATATCTTCTCCCATTCCACAGGCTGCCTTTTAGTTTTGCTGTTTGTTTCCTTTGCTGTGCAGAAGCTTTTTGATGTAGTCCCAATAGTTTAATTTTGCTTTTCTCTTGCCTCAGGAGACATATCTGGAAAGAAGTTGCTATGGCCAATGTCAAAGAAGTCATCGCTTGACCTCTAGGATTTTTTTATATGGTTTCAGGTCTCACATTAGGGCTCTTTTTTTTTCTTTTTTTAAGCTAAATGTGGCCTTAGAGGGTTGCAGAGCTCTTGTGACTTTGGCATTTGAGTAGCAATGGGTAAATGAATCTTAATCTTGGACTTTTATTAGAAGGGTCTATACCCTCTGGATAAAAGGCCTGCTTTGTTTCCTCCATTCTTCAGGATCTCCTCAAGAAAAAGAGGTGCTGGAGAAAGTCCAGGAAGAGAGAATGCGATATGAAAAACACAGTGGTATCCATCCTCCCAGTCTCAAGACTGCTGAGCCTCTATACATGTTCTTGGAAGCACCCTGCTCCTTATACCTGGGAGGGAATGCCCAGTTCTCAGTGAGCCTGGTTAACCCCAGTGACCAGGAGAGGGCAGTGCAGCTGGTATTTGGGTTGCAGGCAATATACTACAATGGCATCCTTGCTGCTGAGCTCTGGAAGAAGAAGCAGTCCCTGATGCTCGGTGCCAACATGGGTAATTCTATGGCCCCCCAGATATCCCCAAACTCCAGCTCCCACCCTGGGAGGCAGCAGCCATGGGGCACCCCTGAAGGTCTGAAGAGGTGGCTTCAAGCCCCTGGGGTGCCATTTCTCTGCCATTCAACACATATTTATTGAGCTTCACACAGACCAAAGCCCCCCTAATTTCAAATGCAATCAGATAAGTAAATAGACAATGGTAGCAGTTACAGAAGTGTTTGATAAGGTCAACAGAATACAATGGCAGGGGAGCATCTCACCCAGGTAAAGCAGACTGCACTGGGTCTGAAAGGACAAGGAGGAAGGGCAATGACAGACAGAAAAGTGCATCACGAATATTCAAGGCAGAAGGAACATGTGCACAGGTTCTTCCTCTCCCCCAAAGTCCTACTTCATTGGTCTGGGGTGGGGTCCAGGCATTGGTACTTTTTAAAAGCTCCCTATGTTATCCTGGGGTTGAAAGTCCCTGGATTAGAGCAGTTGTTCTCAAACTTTGCTGCCTATCAGAACCACCTGGGGAAGTTTGATGCTCAGCCTGCATCCCCAGACCAATTGAATCAGAAACTCCATGGTTGGACCCAAACATCAAAAACGATTTAAATTCATCGGGTGATTCCAATGTGCAGACAAAAGAGAATCAGTGGACCGGAGCTTGTCTACATTATTGCAACAGCCTCCTAACCAGCTCCCCTGCCTCCAGTCTCTCCACCATGTTCCCTTTCTGCAGGGGGCGGGGGCTGGATCACACAGGGGGTTGTATATCATGCCAAGGAGTTTGAGTTTTGTTCTTTGGGCAGTGGGAAGCTGGGGAAAATTTGAACTAGAGGGGCTAATGTGATCAGAAATCCATTGGAAAAAAAAAAAGAACAGTTGTTGGAATGGAATGGAAGAGGTCATATTAGAATAATGACTCTCAAACTTGGCTCCATGTTGAATCACCTGGGCAACTTTAAAAATACTGCTTGCTTCCTGGGCCTCGCTGCCAGAGTCAGATATAATCGATCTGGTGTGTAGCCTGGCACTGGGACTATTTTCATAAAGCTCTCTCTCTGATTCTAATGAGCATCTAATGTTGAGAACCACTGGATCAGAGGTTGGAAGGTTTTGTAATAAGTCAAAGCATGAAGGACAAATTAGACTAGCAGCATTTCAAATGAAGACATATTAAGGAGGTAGGATAGATTGGACTTGTGAGTATGTGTGTGGGGGGGGCTGGTGAGAGTGTTGCTTCCTCTCTAGGATAGGGAAAATGAGGAAGAGCAAGTATGGGGAGAAGGATGATGAGTTCTGTTTATGGTATGTTGGGTTTGAAAGCCCATGAGACATCCAAACAGAGATGGCTAGTAGGCAGCTGGAAACCTAAACCTGGCATTCAGAAGAATGGCCTGGGTTGGAGACCAGATGTGGGAATCCCAGCACAGAGGGAGCAGCCAAGAGTCTGGGCATTGATGAACTCCTGGGAATGGAAGAAGGATTGTGAGAAGAGAAGAGGCTGAAAGGGGAACCCAGGCAGCACCAGCATGTAGGCGGCAGGCAGGGAAAGAGCAGGGAATAAGGGAAACAGAGAGGTCAAACAGAGGAAGGAGCACCCAGCAGGAGCAGCAGAGTGGCCAGGAGATGTCAAGGCTGAAAAGCAGATGCTGAAGGAGTGGTCTTACTGAGAAGTGATGGCAAAGTCCAGCTTCCTAGGGGCTAAACTGATGGAGAGTTGAGGAAGCGAGACATCGTATACAATCCTTCCTGGAAGAACAGACCGAAGTCAGCCAGGGACACTGGGTAGAGGGAGGGTGGTTTTTTGCTTATTTAAGATGAGAGAGCAGAATCTGCTTACATGCTGAGGAAAACAATCAACAGAGAGGGAAAGCCTGAAGCCTCGGGAAAAATGGGTTATAACTGATGGTGCAACCCTGAGGGGACATGAGAGGCAACTAGAATAACTGTAGCCTACTTTTGGTAGACACAGTGTTAAGTGTTCCATACACACGGTCTCATTTACCCTTACAACAACCTTCTGCGGCAGCAGCTACTATTATCCCCACTTTACAGATGAGGAGATCAAAACACAGAGAGGTTACATAACTTGCCCCAAAGTTAACGAGCAGGCAGTGGTAGGGTCAGGATGGGGCACTGACTTAAAAAGTGGAGGGTTTATACTTGGGGGAGGGAGGACATCTCATCTTCCTGGGGATGGTGGGAGCAGGGGTAGATGACTATGTCTGCAGGCTGGGACTGGGAACATGAGCTTGAGAAGATTCCTAGACAGTGAAAGATGCCTTCATTTTCCCAGCAAAAGGAGAAAGCAGAGAATAAGAAGGAACTAAGGGCATATATTCAGCAACAACTGTGTGGCAGGGTCTGAGTTAAGCACTCAGTATCTCATTTAACACAAGCCACCCACCAGGTAGGCGTTCTTATTAAACAAGGAAGCTGAGGCCAGAGAGCTTAACTTGTTCTAGTTTGCCGGGGCCTTCAACAACCCCACTGTGGTGGTCTGTCAAGAAAGTTGGAGGCAGTGATGGTGGTAGGGAGTGGGGTCTTGACTGAGTTCAAGTTTGAAATTGCTATGAGAAATAAGGCATCTTTCTGGCTTCAGTGAGATACAGACTCCTTTGCATTGTGTGTAATATTGCCTGTTTCCCGGGCACACACCTTCATGATTTGCACTGACTCCACTTGTCCTGTTTCAGTTAACAAAATCATCAAAAACCTGGCCTTCTTCCATTTTGAGCAAAGCCCACCAGAGAACAGCTTCCTCAGACTCACTGTCATGGCCACAGCAACACAGTCTGAGCCCAGCCTTAGCTGCTTTGCTCAGGAAGACATCGCCATTTGTAGACCACACCTTACCATTGAGGTAGGCACCAGTGTTTCCCCAAATCACTCTCGTTTGCTCCTGTCTCAGAAGGAATCAGAGCCCCTCAACCTTCAGGGCAAACAACTATGCTGTAGGATTACCAGGAAATGCTAGGTTGAGAGCTCCTTCTCTTGAGATGGTTTCTTACATATGCTATTAAGGTTTACATCTTCCAACTTCTTTTTTTGGTTACATAAATATTTTAAAAATCAGGGCCTCCCCAGTTGCTGCCTTCATACTTGGGTAATACTAGCCTACGTTTATTTAGCAATTTATACATATGCCAATGTATTTTCACCTTCTTTCTTTAATACAAAATCCTTGTGAGGTAGAATTATTCCCATTATACAGATGAGGAAACAGTCCTAGAGATTATCATACCCATGACCATGAAAATGGGATGTTTTAGAGGCTTATGGCTCTTGTCTAGTCCTCTATCCACATGTCTACCCTGACCAAAATGAATGTGATCTGGTCCTAGCCCTCAACGAGGTTATGTTATAGTTAAGTAAATGAGACACAATGTTAGGTCTTTTATGTAAGTGCTTCAATAGAGTACAAAATCATTATGGCATAAGTGAAGTAAGGGGATTAATTTCAGCTGGTGGGTTTGAGGAAAGCTTAATAGGAGACACTTATGCCGAGCCTTGAAAAATAGGTAAGCTTTAGTGCAGAGATTGGGGAAGGCCATTGCAGGCAGAAGACTGAACAGAGAGGCCCCAAAGGAAGTCTGAGAGGGGTGCTGGGATGTCATTTAGTCAAGGGAAGTAGAGGTGAGGCTGGAAAAGGGGATTGGGGTCAGACCATGAAGAGCTCTGAATGCCAACCAAAGCTGAATTCTGAAGACAATGGGAACCCCTCCAAGGTTTCTAAGAGGAGGAGAGGCACCATCAGAAATGGCCATGGATGAATCAAGGCAAGGGTAAGTATAAACGCAGGAAGACCTGTGGAGAGCTAAAGAAGTCAGGTGTGAAGTTTGGGTCCGGATGGCAGAGACAGGAGAGTAACTGAGGAGAGTACAAGGAGGGCGCCTAGGAGGGGAAGCAGTAACTGTAGCCCTGTGCTCTTTGCATCTGCTCCAGGTTTTGCCTCTTCCCACAGATGCCAGAGACAGCAGAGCAATATCAACTTCTTAAGGCTTCAGTCCGCCTCCATAACTTCCTAGATGCTCCCATGAAGGACTGTGTGATCTCCCTCTTTGGAAGGGGGCTCATTTACAGAGAGAGGAGGTACAGGTAAGAGACCACAAGCTTCTTGGGGCGCCTGGGTGGCTCAGTCAGTTAAGCATCTGCCTTCAGCTCAGGTAATGATCTTGGGGTTTGAGCCCCACATGTGGGCTTCCTGCTCAATGGGGAGCCTGCTTCTTCCTTTACTTCTGTCCCCTCCTCCCCCACCCCTGCTTGTGCTCTCTCTCTCTCAAATAAATAAAATCTTTAAAAAAGAGAGAGAGAGACAAGCTTCTCATCTCACTGAAACATCTCAACTGGTCAGAAAGGCAGGGACCCAAGATTAATGAGATTTGTCTGCAGAATGATGGCAGAAGTCCACATTCCCTCCAGCAGTACAGGAGTTTCTACCATTTCTCCACTTTTCTCCACTCTTGGCAATACTCAGCTTTCTTTTTTTCCAGTCTAAGAGAAATAAGGTAATATCTCATTACTGTTTTAATTTGCAACTCTTCATGTTTATTACCCTTTTCTGTTTCCTCCTTGGTAAAAGATTTGTTTTTATCTTTGCCCACTTTTCTTTTGGTGTTTCTGCCTTTCCACCTTGTTGATTTGTAGGAGTTCCCCGTATGAGTCCTTTGTTGGTTTCAGATGTTGCAAGTATCTTCTTTCATTATCTCTTCTTCTCTCACTGTGTCCACCACATTCTTTGTTGAAAACACAGTATACGGTTTAGAGTTCACGCTGCCTACTCCTGAAATACCTGGTAGTTGTCTTGTTATTGAGCCAATGCCTCAGCCTTATGAAACTCAATGAATCACTCTTGCCAATAAGTTGAGAGAATGGACTGCCAACATTTAACTACATTTTTGTGGTATCCGAGATCAACTGTGGGGGAAAGCTCCTCAAAGGAAATCTGTGCTACTCCTGTTTTTGGTCCACAAGTAGGCAGGAAGGTTGCTGATAGGACGTCAAACACCACCTGTTAACATACTGACATCTTCTGTATATGTCTACTGTACCCTTACAGCACTTAGCAATGTGAGGGGTCCAAAACCATAGCCTTCCCAAACATACCCCAGTACTACTACCAAGAGTGGGACCAGACTGAAGTCACAGGTGATAAATAACAGATGCAGCTTGGAAGCCCTTAGAATAGGATGTTTTTCTTCCTAACCATGTAATCATTTGCCATAGGGAGGCTCCTTAAAACCTCCTGTTTCAACAGCAAGGTACTTAAATGTTTATTTCTTCATAGTTCACCTCTTCAAGCAGGGAAGGATCAGTCACTGGGACTAGCAAAGCAATGAGACAGAACTACCACCTGCCTTTTCCTTTATTTCAGATTAGCTTCCGTGTGGCCTGGAAACACCTTGCACACCGAATTCCAGTTCACACCAACACAGGTGGGGCTCCAGAGGCTCACTGTGGAAATGGACTGCGATATGTTCCAGAACGTAACCAACTACAGAAACGTCACTGTGAAGGCCCCTGAACTTCCCGCTTAAACGTCCAATAATAAGCGCATAATTAAAGTCTGATGTTGATAACATGAACTTGGTCCACTAGAGAAATATGAAAATTATTAGGTATATAGAAAACAGGCCCTAGGAGAAAAAAATAAAAGAACTGGACTCCTTTTATACAAAGTTATCATTTTTTGGGGTTTATGTTATTTTGTTGCTATGGCACTCTCTCAGTTTGAATTTAGTTCCTTCTCTTTATGACTCTTATTACAAGTATAAAATGGCACTTGATAAAAGTAAATTAAAACTCATTTGACGTAAGGAATTTCAACCCAAGTACCCACTAATTGCTCAGAAGAATGAATGCTGTGGCTGATTATACCTAAAAAGACCCTGGGGACATCAGCAGGGCAGATGGGATAAGTCGCACCCACGCAAGGAAAAGGACTGGCATTAGATGTTGTGGAGACCTGCAGTACAGGCATAAGGGCTAAGTCAGGTCACCGGAATACACATCATACAGGTTTATCTTGCTTTCCAATATGTGATCTTCCAGACCAATGCAAAAATATAATTAAGTCATGATGATTGTGCAAAAGGATTAACTGAAAAGGCCCTTAAAACTATATAAACTCTCTTATACATTTACAAATTTTTGATGTATAAAAATTTTGTATTTACATTTGGAAACAGATGTAATATGTAACAGAACAATAATACAAGTATGCATAAGAAAAACAAACCTGTTCAATAAAGTGGACAAACCTAACAAATGAGCTCAATACTAAAAAATAATTTTGGAGACATGGATGGAATAATATTCAGAAGGACTTAATGGTAAGAATAATAATATGTAATTGCTGAAGCACTGAGAGGAGCTTTGAAGTCATCAAGTCAGGTGTTGGGTACCTGGGTGGCTCAGTCAGTTAAACATCCGCCTTCGGCTCAGGTCATGATCCCAGGGTCCTGGGATCGAGTCCCGCACTGGGCTCCTTGCTCAGCGGGGAGTCTGCTTCTCCCTCTGCCCACCCCCTCTGCTCATGCTCTCTCTCTCTCAAAATAAATAAATAAAAATCTTAAAAATAAATAAAAATAAAGTCAGGTGTTTTTATTCTGAATACAGTTCTGATCAGAATCAGACGTTTAGACCTATAAATCCAAATGAAAGAGCAATGTGCTAGTCTCAACCCACTGTATTTCTGGTAGAAAGAAACTCTGGAAGGGTACTTATTGAATTATCGGCAGGTCAGCATTTTATTAAGACTATCAACATGTTTAACAATGAAACACACTTTATAGCAAATAGGGAATAAGGCAGCTTCTACACGAATCTCTGAAAGGCGATTCAGGAACACAAACTCATGCAATTACCATCTGAATCTAGCACAGAAAAAGATAACATACTCGTATAGTTTATAAATAATTGTCAGTCTGTCCTAACCAACAATCTTCGGTAATAATGTCTCTTGACAAATTTGGGCAGGAATTCCCTTTTGATCCAGAGAGCATTCTAGCCCCATTTTAAAAGAAGACATCAGAGGCTACCTGTGATAGTAAGGAGAGAGGAGACTACAAATGAGTCTGAAAACTCACAATTCAAGTTCATTCTGAGTGAGTTCCTTGATTCTGTTCATGCAATGATCAATGGCATTAATGAGTAAAGGGATCCAACTATCTTCTGGCTGTGGGGTCACATGACTTGCTCTGCAAATGGAATGGGGAAAAAGAGCAGTTAAATTTATACTGTCAAGGGAAAATCTACTCTCAACAGGGAGCACAGAGGAAACTAGTAAGACAAGGCAAATTTCTTTGTAGAAACTTAGCTGCTCCACAACTGAAGTAGAAAGAAAACACCACACCCACCTTCTTCCACTTCTTGAAATGGGGCTTTAGGAATTGAGAATGACTGGATGGGTTTATTCTCAAAAAAGCTATTTGATGAGAAGTCCTCATACTCACTTAGTAATTTCAAGTGCCTTCTTTAAGACAGATACAAGTTTCGCAGACTAGAAAAGAAACAAAGAAGTTACTCACCCTGAGCCCCACATAAAAAGGGAAGGAGAGCTAAGATATATTAAAAGACTCAAGTAATGAACTATTAAAAAAAAAAAAACCTTGAAGGAAACTGCAAAAACAAAAATTCTGATTAGATTAGGGTGGTAGGATTACAGGATTCTTCTCTATTTACAAAATCCTATTAATATTGTTGCTATAACATTCCTATAAGTTTTTAAAATTTTTTAATACTTTTAAATTTAAAAAACTAGAAAAAGTTAGACTATAACCTGAATTTACCCCAACTGCGGATAGCTCCAAATATATAGCAGAAACAGCTAGTGTTCCTTTAAAAAAAAACAAAACCAAAAAAAACCTATGTACAGAATTTTAAGTACACCAATAACAAGATAACATGAGGACATACATATGCCACCAATATATGTTACACATTTTAAAATTTTTATTTGGGGTAAATGGCAAGGCATATTGCTAAAGATGTTTATTTCTTAGGAAGTCAATTTTTAAAAAGTGGATGTGGAAAGAAAAAGTTACCACCAAAAGGATCCTATTCTACTTTAAGATGTTCACATACTGTGAAGAAACATTTGATGAATTTAATTTCCACCATCTAATTTATCAAATATTTCTAGGATTGATAATTCTGAATGTAAGATATAAGCCATTTGGCAGTTTTACTTCTCTTTCCAATAACTGTAGAGATAATCTGAATCTCTAAAAAGAAGACAAGAGAATTCTCTCTAGCACAGTACCCAGGGCTTGAAAAAATACAATAAAACCAGATTTTTATAAAGAGCTTGACCCTCTGTAGTTAAATCACCCAATGTGTTTATATTAGAACAGAGTATGTTTGTGGACATGTATTTTTGCCTACACCAGAATTCAGAAACTTAATGACTTTAGATTAATAGGATCCTAAAGTACTGTGGTAATTCAGACTTTCTTTTCAAAGTAGCATTTTCTAAGGTCTTTGGGTTCTTCTAAGTGATTACCCAAGTGGTTATGGAAGAGAGTACTACCAAGACTCATGGCTTCAGTAAATATTTATCAAGCAGAAATACATGTAAGAATTGTGACATTATTGTTGTACTTGCATCCAAATGTAACAAATAAATATATTCCCTATAGCTTAAAGGAAATACTAGTGGTTAGTGAAATCCTACCAGTTAGGTCAGTAGCTATTCCCTCAAAGCTGGTACTTACATTGATTCGCACAGTCAAGTGGCACATAGGTGGATATATGCTCAGAGCCAAATCATCCACGCTAAGGGCAGAAAGCAAAAATAACCATTAACAAAAAAGGAACAAAGCTCAACTGGGTGGTTTCCAGTACACAGTTAAGGATGTGACCAGGGAGAACCTAACTGTCCCATAAATGCCTCTCAATTCCTTAAACTGGGTAACCAGAATCAATTCAACTGATACTTACTAAACACATACATACCCCATTTCACTAGGAAGCTGGGGAGGGGGGAACTCCCTTGGCCCATACAATAGGACATGATTCAGTTAAAAATGGGAGGATCTGGGGGCACCTGGGTGGCTCAGTGGATTAGGAGTCTGACTCTTGGTTTTGGCTCAGGTCACGATTTCTGAGTCCAAGTCTGGAGATCGAGCCCCACCCCTCTGGGCTCCGTGCTCAGTGGGGACTTTGCTTCCCTTCTCCTTCTCCCTTTGCCCCACCCCCGTGCTCCCCTGCTCACTGCTCTCTCTAAAATATTTTTTAAAAATGGGAGGATCCAGGGGCACCTGGGTGGCTCAGTCGTTGAGCATCTGCCTTCGGCTCAGGTCATGATCCCAGGGTCCTGGGATCGAGCCCCGCGTCGGGCTCCCTGCTCAGCGGAGAGCCTGCTTCTCCCTCTGCCTGCCACTCTGCCTATCTGTGCTCTCTATCTCTCTGTCAAATAAATAAATAAAAATGTTAAAAAAAAAAAAAAAGGGAGGATCTGAAACCATTAATTTAATAACTGATGCAAGTGGAGTTTATCCATGGAACGCCACTCAAGTGGGCATATTTTAACCAAGTGATGAAATTTAGTACCACCAATAATGGGACAAACTAACATTACGTGCCTCCCCCATATGATACAATGAGAAGCACAAAACACTCAAATATGTGATATCCTTGCCAAAAAAATATTTAACTTGAATATAATCTATAATCATGAAAAAGACAATCACATGAATTCAGACTTTTTGGATATTCTGCAAGACAACTGACCTAGATTCTTTAAAAAGTCAAAGTCAAAAAATACTAAAAAGGACAGGGACTATTAGAGTTGCAAGAGACTACAACCAAACCAGACTGCAAAGATGACAACCAAATGTAATGTGACACTGTGACAGAACCCTGGGTTAAAAAAAAAAAAAAAAAAAAAAAGGCTATACAATACATTTGAGAGACAAATGGGGAAATCTGAATATTAATTATTATTCTATTCAATGTTAAATTTCTTGGATGTAATAATAAGAATGTCTGTTCTTAGGAGATAAGTGCTGAAGTATTTAGGGGTGAAATGTCATTGATGTCTGCAACTTACTCTCAAATGGTTCAGGAGGAAAATGGCACATCTATCCATAGAGAAATGAACCAATATTGAAAACAATGTGTGAACAACAGGTGAATCTAGATGAAAGATATATGGGTGTTTACTACAATATTTTTTCAACTTTCCTATAGGTTGAATATTTTCAAAATAAAAAACTGGAGGAAAAGCCTGGGGTGACAGCACAAGCTAAGATATGCTGCTGCTCACATGTTTCAAGTGGGGATGCCGCTTACCTAGGGCTAATCTCATCAGAAATATCCACAATGTCGTCCAGCTGGGCCACCTGATCTTTCTTCCCATTCTCTGCCACTGAGATCCGGATTTTCTTCAGGCAGGCTTTGGATGCTCTCACGAGTGCAAGGCATGGGATTATGAGCTCTTGATCTTCCTCTGACCAATATAAGTCCCGATTGTTTGGACACCCCAACCCATCATCCTCTTCATCACCATAGTTGTCAGGATTGTCCTCAGTGTCATTTAAGAGGCCACAGTATGGGTCACATTCTTCCACAGCCTAAGACATGCCAAAAAAAAAAAAGAGACTGTTATACTTTCAGCATCATGTCTGAGTTATCCCAAAACATCAGCCAGAGGTATTTAAGCAATGGCCACAGACTTGATTCACTTCATAAACCCCGTTCTCACTCTCCTAGCCCGGCAATGGACAGAGGGGAATGGCACTAAAGCACACAATGGCATAGGGTAGGAGATGGGAGTCGAAATTCAGGAGTGAGGATGGGACTTAATTGAGTCAATGCTTAGGCCATCTCCTTTCTTTTTTTTTTTTTTTTGAAGATTTTATTTATTTATTTGACAGAGAGAGACATAGCGAGAGAGGGAACACAAGCAGGGGGAGTGGGAGAGGGAGGAGCAGGGAGCCCGATGCGGGGCTCAATCCCAGGACCCTGGGATCATGACCTGAGCTGAAGGCAGACGCTTAACGACTGAGCCACCCAGGCGCCCAGGCCATCTCCTTTCTTTATATTCTCATCTACCCTCACCTGCTCCATTTCCTCATGTGCATCCTTCACAAAATCCACACTCTTCGTCAGCATTGAAAGAGCCGCAGCTTTGTTATCTATGAGGGAAAATCAGAAAGCACTAGAATAAAAGAAGAAACCTACAATTCTGTCAAGTCTGCAAATGACAACCAATTGTGTTCCCATTTGAGGAGAGTGCCCAGGATAGTCAACAAGAGCAGTGGCTTAATGTAAAATTTTTCTAATACCCATCGTCTAGGTACCCAGATAGGAGTTAAAAAGCTTTTCATCGTTAACCACAAAAAGAAATAAAATGGACACACGAGGGGTGCCTGGGTGGTTCAGTTGGTTAAGCATCTCCCTTGGGCTCAGGTCATGATCCCAGGGTCCTAGGATCGAGCCCCATGTTGAGCTCCCTGCCCAGCTGGAAGTCTGTTCCTCTCTCTCCCTTTGCCACCCCACCACGTGCTCTCCCTCTTTCTTACCCTCTCTCAAATAAATAAATAAAATCTTAAAAAAAAAAAAAAATGGTCACACGATATTTCTCATCAACGTCCTCTTGGACGAACACTGCTTTTGACCCAGCTGGCACCATCTCAGAAGTGCTTCAGTGTGTCCTGGGCAGGACCAGTAGAACAAACCACATTTGTTCAACAAGATAGGGCCCCAGAAAGAGGGCTAAAAAAAGTATGAGAACTAAGAACACTGAGAAAAAATATTAATACTTATCTTTTGATGTTGGTGGTAAACTATATGTACTCTACTAAACTATAAGTTAAAATACATCCATGCTACAAAAGTAGAAACTAGATAGGAGAGAACTGTCTGCTTTGGCCAGCAGAGTCAGTGGCCTGTTTCCCACTCTCACCCACCTCTTGGTATCCGAGGCACCTGCTGGCATGCAGTCCAGACACTGTTATAGGAAATAAGGTCACTGTTCTCTGGGCTGGAGAAAGGAATCAATAAGGGTATATCAATAACCAAGGTTCTTCTCTCCTAAAAAGCTCCTTTCTGTTAGTCATCAATCTTAGCTGTTAGTAACTTTGCTGGGAAAATGAGGTTTTGGGGGGAGGGGGGGCGCCTGGGTGGCTCAGTCGGTTAAGCGTCTGCCTTCGGCTCAGGTCATGATCTCAGGGTCCTGGGATCGAGCCCCGCATCGGGCTCCCTGCTCTGCAAGAAGCCTGCTTCTCCCTCTGCCCCTCACCCTGCTTGTGTTCCCTCTCTCACTGTCTCTGTCAATTAAATAAATGAATAAAATCTTTAAAAAAAAAAAAAAAAAGATTTTTTTTTTCCCTCCCTGAAGCAAGAAACCCCACTAACTGATAACCCCAACTGTGGCATTACTACCTCTGAGCTGGAGTAATGAAAAGCACATCCACAAGCTGAGCCATTCCATCTACGATGTCCAGAGTAGCATTCCGTACCAGCTTTCTCAGGGTGATTCCTAAAGAAACCCAAAGACTAAGTAGCCTGGTCTTCTTTCCAGAAGTCACCATCTGCTTTCTTGAGCATTTAAACCCTTCAGAACTTGAGGTAATGCACACCCACATGCTTTAATTGCAGTGCCAACACAAAACTCAGGTCTTATGTATTTCCCCATGTCATTTTCTTGCTCCTCCCACCATTCCTGAGTACTGTTCTCCAAGAGAGATCAGGAACAAAATCTTTCCAGGACAGCATGTATCCATTCATTAAGGTCAATGGTCCCTTGACAACGGTGGATGAAACACTTGAAGTTTAAACCATCTGTGACTAACCCTGAAGATCCATGAGACATGTATTCATTTATAATTTTGTCACAATTATAATCAAAGCATTAATCTACGGGCAGAGCTGGAGCTCACTTAACTGTAAGGGAGCTCAGAAACAGGGTGTGATGTAATATGGGTGGAGGAGACTGGGGAGGCCCCTATAGATCCAGCATCTGTAGTGGTTAGAATGGGTTAGAGAGGGAGGAGCCAGTGAGAATTAAAAGCCTTAGAGTCAGGCAAAGCAGGGAAGATGGTGGTGCAGCATCTGTACCTTAGCATAAAGGCTTATTTATGGATGTTATAAAATTATCCATGAGGGTTTTATGAGAGAAAGTTACATTACATGCTCAAATTGAGAACAAGGGAAAAGTCTCAAGACATAAGCTGTTATATTAGCAAAGATCTACCCTATAAACCAAACATTTCTGTGTACACAGTGGCTTACCCTGATCCTTGGGAAGTGAATAGTATACTGCAATGACTGCCGTGATGGCAGCACGCACTTGTTCACAGAACCTCTGGGTTTCCTATGAGGTGATGGATCAATTTCAGAATGAAAAAAAAAATGGATTAGATTCATCAGCCCATCTACTGTAAAAGAGAGATGTCTGTACAGCATGATCTACAAACATTTTCTGTAGCCCCATTATGACTTAGGCCTTGTGCTGTTCCTGCCACATAGCACAGAGGAGTTAGCTGGACACCAGAGAATGAGGGGACAACTCAATAAAACATTAAGAAACAGCAGGAAAAACTTATTCCTAATACTCTACATCCTGAGATACTCATGATCTGCTGTGAGGTATTCATCATATCTTAGACCAGGAGCTGGCAACTATGGC
Source organism: Leptonychotes weddellii (assembly GCF_054177405.1). Taxonomy (NCBI): domain Eukaryota; kingdom Metazoa; phylum Chordata; class Mammalia; order Carnivora; family Phocidae; genus Leptonychotes; species Leptonychotes weddellii. The sequence goes on along the minus strand of NC_138377.1, from coordinate 75,728,405 downwards.
CCAGGGCCAGTTTTTATAAATAAAGTGTTACTTGCACACAGCCATGCTCGTTTACGTATTACCTCCAGCTGTGTTCACACTACAAGGACGAAGTTAACTAGTTCACCTGCAAAGCCTAAAATATTTACTATTTGACTTTTTAGAGAAAAGTTTGCCAACCCATAGACCATTAGCCAGGTGTCTGATCTCTCTCTCTAACAGAATCACAATATATCTAAAGGTAATTAGCATAGACTCTACATTGCTCAATGTTGACTATTTTCCTTCTAAGCAGTCACTGACTTTCTCCTATCTTCCTTGTCCTCACTTTTCTGCTAAATTCTAAGCCAGTGCTACATAAAATGTGGTCCACAGATTGGTGCCAGTCTCTGAACAGTTACCAGTCTGGGATGGTGGATAAGCACAGTGACTGAGAGTAAGTGTTTAAAAGTTTTTACGGCAATGTGACATTGCTTCAACATCCAAACACATAAAAAAAAAAAATTAATTAAAAAAAAGCCATTCTTCAGTAAACTAACGTGCTAAGATCCTAAGACAACAATCGTCATTCAAATACATATAATTCAAATAAAACTAAAACTTTTCACCTATGAATGAAACCACTGTCCTGAGCATGTACAGAAAAATAATACTATGCTACCTCCTCATGGTATCCCATTAGCTTTGAATTCTAGCAACAAGTCCTGAGTATATCTGAAAGAAAGGAGGCAACAGATAAGAAAAATAAGGTAATATTACTCCCTTTAAAATAAATATTCTTTCTTGCACAAAGCTTTTAAAATGCTCTCAAACAATTCATTTCTTATTTTCTCATCATAGATCTCTGGAGTTGATAGGGAGAGAGTTTATCATTATAGGTGCAGCAAAAGAATATTTTCTCATTTCAAAACATCTGGATATATAGATTGAAAAAGAATGAAACTATTGATTATGAAAACCAAATAAGGCAATGAATACGCCATTTTAAAATAACCTTACTTCTGAATTAAGTATACCTAGTTCTAGAAAAACGGCATAAAGCATACCTGGTCATAGCCAACATGTTTACTTTCATCAGTTTTACAGTAACAGGTTATTTAAAAATGCATACATTTGGGGTGCCTGGGTGGCTCAGTCAGTTAAGCGTCTGTCTTTGGCTTGGGTCATAATCTCGGGGTCCTGAGACTGAGCCCAGAGTTGGGCTCCCTGCTCAGCGGGGAGTTTGCTTCTCCCTTTGCCCCTCCTCATCACTCGTGTTCTCTAATAAATAAATAAAATCTTTTTAAAAATAAAAATGCAGGGGCGCCTGGGTAGCTCAGTCAGTTAAACATCTGCCTTCAGCTCAGGTCGTGATCCCAGGGTCCTGGGATCAAGCCCGCATTGGGCTTCTTGCTCAGCGGGAGCCTGCTTCTCCCTCTACCTGTCACTCCCCCTGCTTGTGCTCGCACTCTCTCTCCCTCAAATAATAAAATGTTTTAAAAAAATAAAATGAAAAATAAAAATGCATAAATTCCTTTTCCAGCAATTCCACTTCTGGAAATTTTTTTTTTCTGATACACATACATACAAAGATTGTCCTAGGCAATTTACCACAGCACTGTTTATAATAGTTACAAGTTGGAAAGAGCTTAAATGTCCACATGAAGTATTGGTTAAATAAATTATGGTTATATCCACTCTACTGGATACCATGCAGCATTACAAAGAACTGAGCAACTTTTTATGTGCTAAGAATCAATGTGCAATCCATGTTGTTGATTTTTTTTAAAGGAAGGTCCAGAAAAGTGTTTATGGTATCCTATCATTTGTGTAAAAAAGCAGGCATATACACATAAGTGTGTATATGCCTCGAATATATATGGAATAACACAAAAGTAACTGGGGAGGGGAAATATAAACTTTTTAGCACATTTAACTTTAACATCTTCTGAATTTTATACTGTATACATATGTTACTGATTAAATATAAAGAAATTCGATACAAAAGGGTATTATGTAGTATAACAGAAAAGGTGTAGTTTAGACATCACAGACCCTAATTCAATCCCAGCTCCACTGCTTATTTACCTTAACCTGAGTTTCTAAGGCTGCTTACTCATCTGTCAGATGGGAATCACGTATGTGAAAACACCTAGCAAATAGCGAGTGTTTAAAAAATATATATCAGAAAGGAAATAACCAGGATGAACCGCATATTGAACGGATACCTATTTAGAAGACCTGCCTACGCCGTGCCGGGTACCGCACTTGGCAATTTGGCCTTACCGCAATCCTCTGAGAACGGCAATCCTATCTGACAGGTGTGGAAAATAAATGCCCTGGCTTGAGTGTAAAAGGTGGAAAGAAAGTGACTGGATTCCTAATGAACGATGCAGCACAAGATTTCCAGGAAAGTACAGCCCACCTGTGGAGAGGGCAGTGGCACTCGAGAGAAGACTTCAGTCAGAGTCGTGGCTTCCCTTGACACGTTCACAGCTGCCGCGTCTGAGGGAGGAGCCAATACGTTAGTGCCAAAAGGATGAGCCTGCAGCTGCTGCATGGGCTTTGAAGATGCCAGCCTCACCGGCTGAGACGTCTCAAAAACACCTCCCAAAATCAATGTTTCATATCCCAAACTTCGAAGTACAAAGGATGGGTAAGGTGAAGTATCCCCACTGAGAGGATGCGGCGGCGGTAAAAGCGGGAGGGAAAGGGGTGGGGTACACTGGAAGGATGAGAAATGCTAAGTCCCCAACAGGAGAGGCACTCACTGAGTCTCCTCCAAAACGTCTCAGGATTAAACTCCTTGGTGGTCTCTCGGGCTTCTCCGACTAGTGGGTTTAGCATGTCGGTCGGGCGGTGGCAAAAGGAAGAGCACAGGTAAGCGGAGCCACCCCCAGCTCGTGCCCCCGCCTCCGCCCGCGCCACAGCCAGCCTCTTCCCGAACCAAGCCCGCCCCTGCCGTCGCCCGTCTCAAGGGCGTCAGCTTACCCCGCACTCCAGGCAGGAGTAACCGCAGCTCCACTGCCAAGTGCCGGATCTGCTCCAAAGGCGGAGCTAGGGTGGGGACTGCGGCTGTAGGTGCAGCTGCGCTCGCCATCTCAGTAGATCGCCTGGAACCTCCAGACAAAAGCGGCCACGGAAGCTGCCAGGGCCGCACTGCCGTAGGCGCTTAACTTCCGGGAGTCACAGACCCAGGTTCGTTTCCGGCAACAACCCGCCCGGCCCCGCCCCAGAGCCCCCGCCCCACCCCTTCCGATCTCCCGAGGCCGGGCCACGCCTTTCTTCCGCTCCGGTTGTCCGGCCCCGCCCCCACCCGCTCCCAAAACCCTGGTCGCAGACGCAACGCCCAGTCGGAGTTCTTAATCATCACTCTTTTATTTGATTAGCTGAAAGCACCCACACCTAAAGAAGCCGAGAGCCCATAACCCCGAGAGAAAAGAAGACTTGGAGCTAGTATCTCGAGGGTAGTCAGGGGAGGCCTCAAGTTCGTACTGCTTCCCTGACTCTGAAGTGGTGCCGGCTACTGAGGTCCACATACTGTGCTAGGTACTTTACATGAGGTAACCATAAAAAATACACTGGGCTTCTGATACTCCCATACACACATCCAGACCCTGCCCTGTGGATCTCCTGATTAGAACTTTCTCTTCACAAAAGTAAATCAATCCCCTGCCTTCTTGGAGAAGGAAGGAATCGTGGCATTATTTAGAGATTTTTCTGCAGTCCATTCTGCAGGAATCAGAAGTGGGTAATCCCCCCAACTCCTAGGTGTCCAGAGTGCAGCAGCTCCCTGAAGCTTGCCCATCAGCACTGGCCTTCTGGCCTTCTACCTGCAGCTGGGGCAGAGGCCTGGGCTCCAGGGGCAGATGGTGAGGCAAGGCCTTCAGGAGCTCAAGTGGCTTTTTAACTGTGCTATGAAGGTTCCAAGCTCGGTAGAGTTCAGAGTCCACACACCACGAATGATAACAGGTGTCAACAGTGTCAACCAGGTCCGCAAAGGGGAGAAGAAAAAAGCTAGAGCGCCGTATGTCATATGAAGAAAGTAACAGGAATAAATCTGCCAGATGTACAGCAGTAACATAAGTAGGTGAACAGGTACAATTTTCAAGTATTTTCCTTGACGGAGATGAGACCGGAAGTTGTGACCACAGCACCGCTGCAGCAAGCTCCAACACAGGTAAGCCATCAACGGTATGTTAAAAAATGCCAGCTGGAAAGAGAGGCAGAACAGAACCATTAGTTTATTAGCAAGACCTTAGAGGGTCGGGTCTCATGAACGCATTATTGGTGGCTCCTAAGAATATGTTGCTCTCTCTCGGGGGTTAACTCTCTGATTCTTTATGCTTCAATCACACTTGCTTATAACACTCAAAATAAGTGACTTATAGTTGTGTATTTACCTGCATCCTTTTGTTCATCTTAAAAGTAGGTATCATTTATGTTGAAGCCCTCAGTAATGTTTAAGGTGGAAATGAATTGAATACATACACACTTCTTTTTGGCACAGTGAGGGGGTCTTAGGTATCAATATTTTTTTCTTATCTCTGTATTTTCTATTAATTTTTTTTATTTTAAGTAAACTCTACACCACACATGGGCTCGAACTCAGAACCCCAAGATCAAGAGTCACATGCTCCACCAACTAAGCCAGCCAGACACCCCCGTTATCTCTGTATTTTTAATTAAAGTAGCATCATGAATACTGGAATACAAATCAGAAGATTTAAGTTATAGGGACGCCTGGGTGGCTCAGTCGGTTAAGCGGCTGCCTTCAGCTCAGGTCATGATCCCAGGGTCCTTGGATTAAGTCCCACCTGGGGCTCCTTGCTCAGCAGGGAGCCTGCTTCTCCCTCTCCCTCTGCTGCAGTTCCCCCTGCTTGTTCTCTCTCCCTCTCTCTCTCTCTCTCTCTGACAAATAAATATTTTTAAAAATTTTTATTTATTTATTTGACATAGAAAGACAGTGAGAGAGGGAACACAAGCAGGGGCAGTGGGAGAGGGAGAAGCAGGCTTCCCGCTGAACAGGGAGCCTGATGCAAGGCTCGATCCCAGGACCCTGGAATCATGACCTGAGTGGAAGGCAGACGCTTAATGACTGAGTCATCCAGGCTCCGCTATAAATAAAATCTTTTTAAAAAAATTTTTAAAAAAGATTTAAGTTATAATCTAAGTTTAGCTGCTGTATGATTCATTAATTCATTCACCAAATAATTATTGTGTGCCCATTACATGGCAGGCACTGTGCTAGGCTCTAAGCTAAGGACACAGTGGCAACTCAGAGAGGATGCATCATAGAGCTTACATTTTAACAGAGAGAAGAGAGACCAAAAAAATAAACACAAAAGATCACTATAGACTGTGATAAATTCAATGAAGGAAATAACTGGGTCACAAGGGGGTAACTGAGAGATGGGTTCTCTGAGGCCTGAAGAACAGGAAGGACTCAGTGGAAGGAAGTATATTCCAAGCAGAAGAAACAAATAAAAACCCCTGCGGTTCCCAGGAGAGGCCTTGGCCCATTTAAGGCCAATAAGCCTGGAACATGATGAGCCAGGTGGAAACTGAGGCAGTCAATGAAGGAGATAACTGGGTCACATGAGAGTAAGTAACTGACAGATGGGTTCTGAGGCCTGAAGAACAGGAATGACTCAGTGGAAGGAAGTACATTCCGGGGAGAGGAAACAAGTAAAAATCCCTGAGGTGGGAGAGGCTTTGGCCTATTTAAGGCCCATTAGCCTAGAACATGATGAGCCAGGTGGAAACTGAGGCAATCAGCAGGACCCAGATCATGTCACTGCTCTGCTTAAAGGGTTTTAAGCTGAAGAGTGAGCTGATTAAGGTTTTAAAAGGACAACAGTGGATGCTCTATGGTAAACTGAGAGTAGGAAGAGTAGCAGTGGGAAGACCAATCTGGGGTTCCTGCAGTAGCCCAGACAAGAAATAATTATGAGTTAGACTAGCGTGGTGGTAACAGAGATGAAGAGAAGTGGTGGATTCAAGATATGCATTGGAGGGAGATCAAACAAGGTATTACTTGCTAATGAATTAGATACAGGGTATTAGAGGGAAAGGGAAAAATTAAAGATACATCCTAGAAAAACTTACTGAAATTGGAAAGAACTGGGGGAGGAACAGGTTTGAGGTAGAAACTAAAGGTCCTATTAGACACATAATATTGAGATGCCTGTTCAATATCTAAGGGAAGATATGAAATGGCAGATGGGTATATAGGCACTTGAAGTGCAAAGAAGTCGAGGGCAGAGATTAACATATTTGGGAGCCATGGGCCTATATGATACATAAAATCCACTAGTGGTGTATTACTTATTTTTTTTTTTAAAGATTTTATTTATTTATTTGAGAGAGAGAATGAGAGAGAGAGAGCATGAGAGGGGGGAGGGTCAGAGGGAGAAGCAGACTCCCCGCCGAGCAGGGAGCCCGATGCGGGACTTCGATCCCGGGACTCCAGGATCATGACCTGAGCCGAAGGCAGTCGCTTAACCAACTGAGCCACCCAGGCATCCCAGTGGTGTATTACTTATTAAAATATGAATATAATCCCCACCTTTTAGTAAGGCTCAGGTTTTATTTGGTATCAGAGTGCTCCTGAGAGACAGCCTTCATCTACATAATGGAAAACTGAACCAGACTCAGGACCTACTCACATATAAAATGCTGCTATACAGAGAATGTTCTGTCTGTGGTCAATGTTTCCTAGGCAGAAGTCTTCCCTGTTTTGCTGATCACCTTTTACTGTCCTGTTATGAGGTTGTGAACTCATTCTGAACAATATTTTTGGATCTCTTCCCAAACATGAGATCATCACCTGAGATTTTAGTACCTTAGCCCCATTAGGTGAATAAAATACATAAATAGGTAAATACTTTTCAAACCTATATACAGAGATTTGCTATTAGTCCGTTTTTTGTGTGTTTCTTTTTTTTTTTTTTTAAAGATTTTATTTATTTGAGAGAGAGGGGGAGAGAGCACGAGCAGGGGCAGAGGGAGAGGGAAAAGCAAACTCCCCAGTGAGCAGGGAGCCTGATGTGGGGCCGGAGCCCAGGACCCTGAGATCATGACCTGAGCTGAAGGCAGACACTTAACTGACTGAGCCACCCAGGTGCCCCTGTGTGTTTCTTTTAAAGGAATCTCAATCCACGTGTAAACGTAATCTATCAGTGTTTTCAAACAAGCAGCAGCTAAGACATCACTGAAAGGCCCAGGTCTGGTGCTTGCCCAGTGCAGCTTCCACTGGACAACTGACCCATTTTTCTTGTAAGTCTGTTTTTCCTTTACTCCCTCCGAAACATTTGCCTTCTTCATTATCATAATCAATTTTGGTTTACTTATTTATTCTACTATAAGTCCCTTATTTCATTTTTTATCAATGGGAAAGCACAGTAAAACAAACTACAAAAACAAAAATCTCTTTCACTTTTTATAAACCCTTCCTGCCAAAATGTATTTTAGATGTTTACGAGAGAGTGGTGGAAGAAAGAGCTTAGGAAGCACTTGAAAAACAAACAAAACACCAAATATTCAAGATTGCCCTGCCAGTAAATTAGGAAATATGATCTGTGGTGTTTAGTTGGAGGCTCTGGATTTAATTCATAACTATTATGCAGTAGTCCAAAAGGCCAAGGCATTCTTACATTCCATTTCTGACTTCTTACCTGCAGAATTCCAACTACAAATGTTAGGCTGCCTTGTAGGAAATGTCCATCAACAAACATCCCAAAGGAAAAGCAGCAACCCAGTTTGCCTTTAGTGATCTCACCAACAAACCATGGTCCTGAAAGAGGCAATGGGCACAGAAGGAGAAGATTAAATGACTATGATTCTGATTATATACATCACAAGGTGCATTTATAGGAATAACAAAGAAGTATGAGAGTAGTTGCTGATAAGCATTTTATTGGCATAATTCTTCTTCTTTATTAATCTCTATGTTGCACCATACGTCCTAGCTAACCAACCACTTGCTCCTTTGCTCTCCACTTTTGTCTGATTATAAAATCATCTGAGTACATGCTATACCTGAATAGATTCAAGAAACAGGTCAGAGTATGTTCAGAAACTTTAGAAGATTCTGTTGCAATAATAATCTCAAAATAATGCATTAACATTTCCTTTAAAAAGCAAAGAGGTATTCTATGGAAGTTAATTTTCCAGATAACTGATATATACTCCTTTAAGCAATAAAACTTCAACCACTTTCATCTTTCTAAAATGCACTTCTTCTCTTTCTTATTAATGAATGTATTCTGACCTTTTCTTGCTGACCCAAGTCATTACTTTGTACATCAACTATACACTTGAGGTTAACATGTACAAAATTTAACTTCTTTAATTTTTCATTTAGAATGCCAGAATGACTCTTCTCTCCTCCCTATTATTTACTGCCCTTCCTAGTGTGCAGGTTTCTGGAACTACTATATTGTCAAGGGTGATTAATGAACAGTCAAGACTTTCTTTCTTGGGGCGCCTGGGTGGCTCAGTCGTTAAGCGTCTGCCTTCGGCTCAGGTCATAATCCCAGGGTCCTGGGATCAAGTCCCGCATCGGGCTACCTGCTCCGCGGGAAGCCTGCTTTTCCTTCTCACACTCCCCTTGCTTGTGTTCCCTCTCTTGCTGTCTCTCTCTCTGTCAAATAAATAAATAAAATCTTTAAAAAAAAAAAAAAGACTTTCTTTCTCAAAATGCAAATACCATCATCTGCTGGTAAGAAGGGGGTTCAGCTTTAAAAAATCATAGGTAATTTTAGACTGTGGACGCACAGTCTAAAAAAGTGTTTTCCCTGCAAGTTTCAACTTTTAAACATGGAGCTACTTCTGTCCTTTTAATGTTTTCTTTTCCAGCCAGGAACCAAATCATGTGCTTTCCCTTCTAGTGTAAGGCAAGTGTCTAAAATAGCTTCAACCTATCTTCTAACAAGGAAACTGACCTCCAAAGGGCCATCTGCCATAGCCTGGTACACAGAATTGTAGAGTGTTGTATTTTTTTTTATCTAACTACTCTCTGTTCTCTGGTTGGAGTTACTAATGAGCAAAGAAAAATCCGGAAGTGGAATAAAAGTATAAGACAAAGACCAAGCAACAAGTAGGCTAATCTACTCCTAACTTTTAGTCACTAAGGAACATTAGTAAAAAGCTTTAAAAACAGAATCACAGTGCTTCCTGCTTCCATAAGTGGCTAAGTGACTAAGTATTAGGTATAATAATATAACAGAAGAACCTGGATATGCCTGAACTCACTGCTCATCTCAGTTTCTCTTTTTTGAGCTGAGTTTTTAAGGGGCATCCATAAGTAAATATTCACTGAACTACATACTAGACATTGTGCTTAGTGCTGGGCATAGAGGTAAACAAGACAGACAAGACCTCAATGGATATTCTAATGAAGGAAGAGATGATAAACACAGAAGATAATCATAGATTCTGATAAAGTAATGAAGGAAATAAAAAGTGTGATGAAATAAAGGATAAAATTTTAAGGTAGTCAAAGAAGGCTGCTCTGCATACACATAGTAATTCTTTAATGGTCCTCTCAGCTTAAGTTAACTCAGTGTCAACTAAATGTCCTTTGAACATGTTAGGAAAGAACTTTATTTCCTAAAACCATGTTCCAGGAAATGATTTATGAAGAAGCCATGTGCTGTTCATTATGCTCTCAAGAGTCTAAATGACTCTATTGTCAAAATTCTCCATATATTCTTTGGCAGAATTCTCCACAATTCAGGTTTTCTAATTGACTTACCCAGTGCTGTATATAGGGTTAGCAACAACACAGAATAATAGAAGATGTTTAGTTTGCTCAGGACGTGGAGGGAAAATGAGGTCAAATTTATAAATCCTGGAGACCCTAAACAGAATAAATTTCAAAAATCCAGTGAGCACATGCAAAGTTCAATTTCTTTTTTTTTTTATTAGTTTCAGAGGTAGAGTTTAGTGATCCATCAGTTGCATACAACACCCAGTGCTCATTACATCAAGTGCCCTCCTTAATGCCCATCACCCAGTTACCCCATCCTCCCACCCAACTCCCCTCCAGCAACCCTGTTTGCTTCCTAGAGTTAAGAGTCTCTTACAGTTTGTCTCCCTCTCTGATTTCATCTTACTTTATTTTTCCTGTCCTTCCCTTATGTTCATCTGTTGTTTCTTAAATTCTACATGAATGAAATCATATATTTGTCTTTCTATGACTGACAAAGTTCAAATTCTTTATAACATTTTCTAGACTTCCATGGGCTATCTTTCGTTATATAGTAAACATACAGATGACACCACTTTAAATTCAGAAGTTGACAGGAAGCCTGATAAGCCAGTCCACTTAGAATTGCGGGGGGGGGGGGTGCGCCTGGGTGGCTCAGTTGTTAAGCTTCTGCCTTCGGCTCAGGTCATGATCCCAGGGTCCTGGGATCGAGCTCCGCATCAGGCTCCCTGCTCCGCGGGGAGCCTGCTTCTCTCTCTCCCACTCCCCCTGCTTGTGTTCCGTCTCTCACTGTCTCTCTGTCAAATAAATTTAAAAAATCTTTAAAAAAAAAAGAATTGCAGAGGGTAGGAAGTTCAAAGCAATGGTTAGTTGGGAGACACGCATGTGCATACATGCACACATACACACTTTTAAATGATTAAATGATGTAGGTTTGAAATATAGTGCTATGCTCAAAGTCTCTGTTTTCTATGGGATTTAGTATCCAAATGTACACACTTCCAAATCATGTATCAAAATATATCAAAGAAATATCAAAATTTCTCCAGTCTAATCTTAAGTATGACTGTCCAATATTCCTTTCCCATATGTGACATAGCTCTTAACTCACAGCCATCCTCTTACTCCAATTGAAAGGGATCCCTAAAGCTCTTCAAATTAAGATCTCTTAAAATATAGTGCCAAAATGCCAAGCATATGGGCTTCACACAGAGAAGCTCCATTCTGTGGCCACAGACTAAAGTATCACAGATCCTCAATCTCAGCCGCCATTTCACTCGTGTGTGTGGCTGGTCATAAACCAGTCAGCAGAAGACTACGACACGAAGCTCGGTACACACTGAGCGCCCCTAGAGGTCAAAGACAGCCTGATATAAGTTAAATAGTATGTCTCTCCTAATAGGCCAACATATCCATTTTGTACTTAAAACACTGTTCAGCCTGACTGTTGATTTTGTACAAAACCTGATAATGCATGACCTTCCCCACTCCGTTACATTCTTGCTACTCATTCTTCTCTTAGATTCTTTCTTGTTCTAGTCTGGTACTTCTCAAAGTATTCATCTATATATCCATCTATAATAATTATTTCTTTTTAAAGATTTTATTTATTTGAGATATAGAGAGAGTTGCGCGGGAGCATGAGTGGAGGGAGGGGCAGAGGTAGAAGCAGACTCCCCAGTGAGCAGGGAAGCCTGACATAGGGCTCAATCCCAGGACCCTGGTATCATGACCTCAGCTGAAGGCAGATGCTTAACCAACTGAGGCCCCCAGACACCCCAATAATTATTATTTATGAAAAATAAATAATCCTTTAGCCTTGGAGGCAGCTATGCTTTAAACTTTCAGCATAAACTTTAAACATGATTTTCTATTTTGGCTCCACATTAGAATAACCTGGGGGAACTCTGAGACAATATTCATGCCCAGGTCTCACTCACCAGAGATTCAGATTTTTTTTTTTTTTAAGATTTTATTTATTTATTTTGACAGAGAGACAGCGAGAGAGGGAACACAAGCAGGGGGGAATGGAAGAGGGTGAAGCAGGCTTCCCGTCGAGCAGAGAGCCCAATGCGGGGCTTGATCCCAGGACCCTGGGATCACGACCTGAGCTGAAGGCAGACGCTTAATGACTGAGCCACCCAGGCGCCCCCAGAGATTCAGATTTAATTGACCTGAGGGAGAGTGGAAGCTTAGGCTGCAACCCAGGTGATTCTAAGCAGCCAGGACTGAGAAATACTGCTTTAGTCAGAGCTGAACGCCTCAGCCTTGACTGCCCATTGGAATCATCTGGGGAGCTTTATAAAATACTGATGCTTAGGTCCTACCCCTATTGATTCTGATGTGATTGGTCTAGGGTGCTGTGTAGACACCGAGATTTTAAAAGTTTCCCAGGGGAGTCTAAGGTGCAATCGAAGTTGAGAAGTGTTTAAAGAAAAGAACTGACCTGGGGTCAGAAGACATAGGTTTCAAGTCTCTCCTTTATCTCTTATTAGCGATGAGACTTTGAACAACCTTCACAACCTCCCCAGTCCTTAGTGTCCTAATCTTTAAAACGGGGACAATAATACCTATTTCACAGGATTGCTGTAAGGATTAAGTGAGATAATGCAGGTAAAAATATGTTGTAAATTTTAAATAACTACACAAAGATATTGGTATCCCCACAGAATGAGGCTGGGGCCCTCCCTTAAACATTTATTTATTTACATTATATGCAGGAACATATATGTGTGCAATAATGCTTCTTGAACTTCTTCATAGAATTTGTGAAAATATATATATGCAGGAAAACATTCAGTAGGATGTGTACACTCCCTCTGTAGTTAGCCATTTTACTGTTGAGTCATTGCTGCAGTACTCCCCTCCCCTACAATCAGTCCCTGATCTCAGGGATTTCATCCAAGCCCCGAAGGGGTAAGGAAAATTTAATTCAACAAGTATTTATTGTCTGTTACACACACAGTGCTGGGTGCTGTGAGGAACAGAAAAGAAGCAGAAAACAAGAGCTCCTATACTGAAGAACTTACAGTCTGGTTGAGGAGAAAATGTATATATACATTTGGGGTGCTTACGTAAAGCAAGGTGACTGACTGGCCAATTATAGCATTAATTATCAGGAAGGACTATAGGGATTCAGAGAAGCAAGAGCTCATTATGACCTGGAAGGGGTGGAGAAAATGGTATGGAAAAAGAGGGTTTGAGGTGAGCCCTAAAGGAGGCTAAAATATAGATAAGTTTAGAAAAATAACTTAGAGATAATAGCCTAGGCAAAAGCACAGAAGCAGAAATGAGTATGGTGTGTGTAGGGAACAGTGGAAAATTATCTAGGCTGAAATATAGGTAAATGGTTGAAGATGCGGCTAATTAGGTAAGACCCAACTGTGGAGGATCCTTAATATCTGGCAGAGACGTTTGGTCATTTTGAGCTATATTGTGATTTTTCCCCCATTTTCAGGTTGAGTTTCATATTATTGCAATGTAGCAGCAAAAAAACTGATTTTTTTTAAAAGCTCAAGTACTGTGGACAAAGTATATAGTAAGTTTGAAGAATGCACCTCACAAAGCTCAGGAAAGATAATTTATATTTTTATCACTTGGCAATAGGACATTATATGACACTTAAGAATGAAGTCTTCTGAGAATAAAAGGAACCATGACTAACCTTTATGCTCTGGATATCCTCGGTGCCTAAAAGTAATGAGAATGGTGAGCTGGATCAGCACAATTATCACAAAAAGGACCCGGGCCTGCAGAGAAATCAATGTTAATATGAAACAGATACATGGGTACAACGACAGTTAAGGTTTTTAAAATGGCCTCATTAACAAAAATGGAAAAGACATCATTATCAGAAATGACTATGCAAGAAAAATAAATGACCAAAGAGAATCAAACAACTGATCCACCAAAAAAGAAAATTATAAATTGCCTCATCATTGGGGCGCCTGGGTGGCTCAGTCGTTAAGCGTCTGCCTTCGGCTCAGGTCGTGATCCCAGGGTCCTGGGATCGAGCCCCACATCAGGCTCCCTGCTCAGCGGGAAGCCTGCTTCTCCCTCTCCCACTCCCCCTGCTTGTGTTCCCTCTCTCACTGTCTCTCGCTCTGTCAAATAAACAAATAAAATCTTTAAAATAAATAAATAAATAAAATAAATTGCCTCAGCATTGCTCTTTTAGAATTTGGATACTGAGACCAATACTGAAACAAAGTAATTCATAGTTATATAAAGTGATCAAATTAAAACAGTCCAACTTCACTGTACTAGAAGTATAATTGGTTTTATTTCAAGTTGTAGAAGAGTAAAGAAAAACAGTACATAGTGCACTGCAGGCTGAGTGAACTGAGGCCGCATTTTCGTTTGCTTTCTCCGTCAGGGTGGCATTCACTTGGAGATTAACTCACAGTGAAGAGACATAATCTAGGTTCTGGTTTCTCAAAGTATGGACTCCAGCTCATCATTGGGATCGCCTTGTGCCTGTTGGGAAGGCAGAATCTCAGGTGCCATCTCAGGCCTACTAAATCAGAATCTGTCTCTTACTAATGTTCCCTGGTGATTCATAAGTACATCAAAGTTTCCAAAGCCTAATCTAGGTGACTATTAAAAAAACCCAAAAGAAAAACAAATGACACAAAAGGAACTTGTAAAACTGAGATATAAATGCCCATTAGTCATATTTCTAAAAAGCTTAATCATACAAGTAATACAAGTAAATTAAAATAATAATAAATTTACATCGTAAGGCTCTGAAGATATATAGTAAAGCTATGTCTGGAAGGTGAAATTAAAGGAGGCTTAAATTTTCTTCTCAACATTGTAGGGTGTCTCTTTGGTGTGTTTTATGTCAATACCCAGTTAACAATAGAAAAATGGTTAAATAAATTAAGGTATATTTATGCCAATAGACATCATCTTTTAAAATAATATAAACTGAAGTCAGAATAGGGGATGCCTGGGTGGCTCAGTCAGTTAAGCAGCTGCCTTCAGCTCAGGTCATGATCCCAGGGTCCTGGGATCGAGTCCCACATCGGGCCCCTTGCTCAGTGGGGAGCCTGCTTCTCTCTTTCTCTCTGCCTGCCACTGCCCCTGCTTATGTGTGCTCACTCTCTGACAAATAAATAAAATCTTAAAAAAAAAAAAGAAAGAAAATAGTCAAAACAAATTCCTCAGTAGAAAAAAAAAATCAAACCGCAAGAGAATGAAAATTACTATTTTACATTAAAAACTCATATACCAATATATATGAGAAAAAAGAGTATCATAATGACATACAATGGTTATAATAAGTAGCGTGATAAAAGAATAATGTGGGGCTGATTTACTTTATTTCTAAATTTTCCAAGTTCTCTACATTAAGCATGTATTATTTATGTAGAAAGAAATATTATTTTTAAAAGATCCTTAATCCAATTTTACACAGTTCCTACAATTCCCTTAGTTATTCTGGTTTTATGGTATTGCTTAGAACGAGGTTCCAAAACAGGTATTACTTGTCAATGCCTCTGCTTCTTTTAATTCAAATCAACTTTAAAGCATTGTAGTCTTCTAGACAAATAACTAACTTAATTTTATAAGGTTCGTCTTTCTCACCACATGATTATATTAATACTTTGGACCCACCACTAGATTTGACCTAATCTCATCTAAAGATGAATTTACTCACCACGATGCAATGGTCAGTAAGGAGAATAAATGATGCCAGGGGATCAAATCTGAGATGAATATCCTCTTGAACAGAAAATAGGTGGTGAACACTCTTACTTCTTCCAGCAGAATCCTAGTTATAAGCACAGCAGTGATTCTCATGCACATTTACATGTATAATGTTCCAAGATTAAGTTCCAGTAATATCTGTCCGTTATCTCTGAATAGCTGTATTTTTTTCATTTATTTTTGCTTCTTCCTATAAGCACTTTAAATATAACTTCTTTTAAACCCTGTAATTCTAGATTTGAACTGGAAATATCAGCATGTACTCACAATATATTTTCTCTTAAAGAAAAATTTGTATTTTCCCTCTCTCTGCTCACTGAAAAGGCCTAAAAATAGTAACAAACCCAAGATCAAGGGGCTAGCTGGGCTACTGCCCAGACTGTACCCTCAAAATAAAATTTCTCATTACAAGATCAGTGCTCTTTAGAGAAATAGCTGATTCCAGTTCTTGAACAAGAAATACACAAGAAGAGCTTGAAATATCTTCATACCAGAAAGCAAGAACACTTAACAAAGACTACTGGGATTATATCGAAAGATTTAGTGGCCAATTTGGAGAGGCTCCCACTAGCCAAAGGTGGGACAATTTGAGCATTAAAAATATAAATGCCATGGATTGAAACATACCAAATATATATATAATTTTTAAATTTTGAATTCATAATGATACTAAAAATAAAAGATTCATTTGGTTGCCTTTGGCAGATGCTAGAGAAGCAACTCATTATTCTGAAAATTGGTTTAGAAAAGGGAAGGTGGGGGAAGAATTAAGAATTTATCCCACTTTTCCTGTATGAACTTCTCTATCTGGGTGCCAAATAGATAAGGGAATTTTTTTCTTTATGGTACTATTCTAATTAATACTCCTTTTACAAGGAGTGCAAATTTGAATACCACCATTGTACAACTCTAATGAAATAATGGACCTAGGCCAAGACCATCAATAGCTGCTGGAAATCCTTCAGTGAAAAGCTGATTGGGTACTTCATAATGAATGGAGGGAAATGCCAGCAGTATGCTGGAGCTGGCTTGACAGGCTCACAAAAGCCAATCGTTAAATTTTCAGGAATTTTGCAGGCCAGTTGATACGTTGGTAGCTTAAAACCAGCTATGGTAAAAATATTTATACTATGGAAATTGGTATAAATCAGGGAAACACTACAAATCAGGGTTCCCCCTTCAAACCTGTCCCAAGCTGGTGGATAGATATTTACCACCACACCAATGGATAAAGTTAACAACACCTGAATACAATGATCAATCCTAACATTACTAAAAGAGAGACAACCAGATATCACAAACTTCTGATAAGAGCATAAAACACCAAATGAAGTATTCCTGCCAAAAACAGACTCAAATCTGATCAAACTCTTAATCTAACTACCAGTTATAGAAACTAGAGGGGGTGGAGGAACATGCTGAAAGATACAACATGAATTTAAACAACATAAATCTAGAATACAGGAAACTCTACAGGATAAAAGATCCAGTTTCCAAAGTTATCTAAAAAATAAATTGCAATGAAAAAAAAAAGGACAGGGAACCTGTAGATTAAAAGATACTGAAGAGACAGATCAGCTACATGCAGTATTTGAGCCTTGTCTGGATTCTGATTTGAACCAACCACATGCATGTCATATATATATATATATGACTAATTAGGAAAACTGAATACTAGCTAGTTTGATATTAAGGAATTACGATTGATTTTCCAGGTGTGTGATGGTATTATGGTTACATTTTTAAAAAATAGTTCTTTTAGGGATACATACTGTCATATTACAGATGGAATGACATCGTGGTGCAGGGGTATAGATGAAACAAAATTGGTCATGAGTTGGTAACTGTTGAAGTCGGCTAATGGGTACATGGGAATTCATTATAGTATTATCTCTTGCACATAATTTTAAAGTTTCCCATCATATAAAAGTAAAAAATAACAAAAAAGAATTTATACTTGTTTTTATCAGACTTTTATTGCTCAAAATGTTATTTTAAGTTGTTTGTTCTTGTTTTAAAGCAGAGTTTTTCTTTAATTTATAGATATAGAGATATAGAGATTTAGAGATATAGAGATTTCTGGAGTCTGCTCTTTCAGTTGGCAAAGTAGGCACAATAATCTAAAGTTCTGGTTCTCAAACTTTAGTGCACATCAGAACTACCTGGATGGACTGTTGAAACAAGATTGCTGGGTCCCAACTCCAGAGTTTCTGATGCAGAAGTTTGGTATGAGACCTGACAGTTTACATTTCTAACAAGTTCCTGGGTGATGCTGATGCTACTAATTCAGGAACCACACTGAAAATTGATCTAAAGGTCTAGTTGCTACTAGGCTGCTCAGAACTATAGACATTCAATAAAAATAGTGAGCGGGTAAAATATAAGACAATAAATTGATGTCTCTCACAGATTTTTCTCAGACTTATCTATAGTATACTGTATTTAAAAGACTAGAACTTGGGGCACCTGGGTGGCTCAGTTGGTTAAGCATCTGCCTTTGGGTCAGGTCATGATCCCAGGATCCTGGGATCGAGCCTGACATCGGGCTCCCTGCTCAGCGGGGAGTCTGCTTCTCCCTCTCCCTCTGCCCCTGCTCATGCTCGTGCTCTCTCACTCACTCTCTCCTCAAATAAATAAATAATCTTTAAAAATAAAAATAAAAGAATAGAACTTTCCCATTGACGAATGAAGGGACCAAGTTCCCTATTTAATGTTCAGTAGACTAATCTTTTAAAGTTATACATATATAGAAGAAAACAGGTCAGTGGTTTCCTGGACATGAGGGTGGAAGGAAGACAGCTGCAAAAGAACACAAGAAAACTTTTGAGGTGATAGACTATATTGATTGTAGTAATGGGCAAGGATATATATATGTCAAAATTCACCGAATTATACTCTTTAAATATGTAGTTTTTTTGTATGTAAATTATACCTCAATAATGTAAGAAATGTTAAACATGTAAAAAGTATATGTGATTTCACATTTTTACTAGGATTTAACGAAGCAGTCAGAAATGTTTCAAGGAACATGAGCTAAGTTTTTTTTTTTTCTCATAAAATTATAGAAGCTGGGGTTTTGAGGCAATCCAAGGATTTGGGAGTTCCCCATTCCTACAGCGAGCAGGTCTCCTATGATTGCTCCCACTTCCTCCTCATAACTGTAAAGATAGGGAATAATTTATTCTAGGTGCACTTGTACCTTCAGGTTTTCTTTCAATGATCCAACTTCTGATAGAAGGGATATTAAGAGTTCATCCCCAGTCATAATTCCTTTCACATCCTCCCCGAGTTTCTTCTTCCTCCAAAGCAGAACACTTCAAAGATGGGTGGCATTGCAAAGTGCCTTTTCTTCCTTCCTCATCTATGAACTGGGGATAAAACTACCTACCATAAAGGATTGTTATATGGATTAAGTAAAAAATTCTAAGTGTCTAGCATTTCCTTAGAAGGAGCTCAGTAAACAGCTCCTTCCTACTCAAAATCCTTCTCTGTCCCACACACACACACACACACACACACACACAAGATAATGAAAATAATTACATGTGTTTTCTGAAGGATTACTTGGTAATCTTCAAACTTAAGACTTAACAGTAGAAGATGAAATAGTTAAAAACTGTCATCACATCATAAAGTTGTGGCAATCGATAGATTTTTTTTTCAGAAACTAAGTCCTGAGCACAGTATCTCCTAAAGAATTTCACAATATTGACGAAAATGTCCTATTTTGGTAATGAATGAACACTTGCTACTCTGGCAGGTGCTAGTGAATTAAATGCCCCCAAGCTGAATTGGAATAGCAGGCAGACTGTTACTACATATGCTATCAGTGCATACTCCCCAAACAAAAAAATTCTCTGGGATGCCTTGAAAATACTCTATCCTACAGCTTTCAAAATAGTGACACAATTTTCCTGTACTTGGAGAAAGCAAGCAAAGGCATGGGTACATAAATACATATTTTCTGACTTATTCTATTATCTTTGGGTATGTTGGGGAATTTGCTGCCATTATTAAAAGACTCTAGCCAAAGTTGAAAGACAATAAAAGAATGATTCCCTGGGGCTCAAAAAGAGGGGACTGTGGCCAGTAGTTACACACTGAGAAGTCTAGTTTTTTGTCTAACAGAATGACTCCTCTGAGTGCTCATTTCCTGAATATACTAAATCCAGTGTATTCAAGTTTTGTTGTTGGTTTTTTTTTAAGATTTTATTTATTTATTGGGAGAGAGAGAGAGAGAGCCAGGGAAGGGGGTGGGGAGGAGCAGAGAAAGAGGGAGAGGGACAAGCAGACTCCACATGGAGCACAGAATCTGACACGGGGTTCAATCGCACAAAACCCTGAGATCATGACCTGAGCCGAAATCAAGAGTTAGATGCTCAACTGACTGAGCCACCCAGGTGCCCCTCAAATTTTTAATTAACTTAGTTTCATCTCTATCAATTGACTGAAAAAAAAACAAAAACAAAAACCCACAGCAGAGTTTAGTGTAGTTACAGCCAAATCCTTTATATAGCAAGTTGAAAATTACTAACTTACCTGGACAGTTACTTCTATGTTATGTGTCCTGTTACTATAGTTTCTTGGGTTCCACTTCAGTATGAAAATAGGACCAGATAAATGAATAGCTTGCCCTAAATGAACTCCATCAATCGTAACTGTGACAGAAGTAATGGAGGATAAGGAAAAGGCCAAGACTCTAAAATGAGAACATACATACGCATGTGGTTTTAGATATTTTCACTGTTTTTAGAAAGGAGAATAACTCTATTATAACCTAAAAAAAATATAAATGTAGGCAGAACCATCACACTGTATAACTGTTTATATGACCACTACTCATGATCTGGTTTCTTTCTGAATGGTGGCTTTTGGAGTTCCATAATTTAGCAAACCTAAGTTGGTGAGAAATTAGAAACTATTTTTGTACTTTTTAGAAAGGAAAATCAATTTTCTTTTGACAAATAAAGCTAGAGTAGATCCAAAGTTCTTTCTGATAAGTCCTGATTTTTCATATAGGAAAAGAACACTGGTTAGACATCTTACTTTGTTAATCTCATGTTAATCCTACCATCCACTCATTTGTTTCCCAACTGTCAACAAGACGCAGTATCACAAACAGAGCTAAGGCTACCAGGCCCTTTCAGAGAATATAAAGTCTAAATCAGATATCCAGCTCCTATCAAAAAAAACCTGAGAGTCACTTCACTGCTGACCAAAAAAAAAAATAGAACAGCTTGATATCATTTTTCCAGATTAATTAGTACATCTTTTTAAAAGCACAATATCCAAAAATGGTAAGAGTGCTGTGAAATTGGTACTCATTTGCCTGGTAACAGTATAAATTAGTATCTGTTTTAAAAAGTAATTGGGTACCTTATGCACTGCTCGTGGTAATGTAAAATGGTACAGCTGCTATGGAAAACAGTATGGTGGTTCCTCAAAAAATTAAACATATAATTACCATGGGATCCAGCAATTCCATTTCTAGATATATACCCACAAGAACTGAAAGCTGAAAGCAGGGATTTGAACAGAATATACCCACGTTCATAGTAGCATTATTCACAATAGCCAAAAGATAGAAGCAAAAGTATCGACAGATGAATAAACAAAATGTTGTATATACACACAATGGAATATTAGTCAGCCTTAAAAAAGCAAAGAAATTCTGACACACTCTACAACATGGAGGAACCTTGAGGATATTATGTTAAAGAAGCCAGCCAGTTAAAGGACAAATACTGTAGGAGTCTCCTTATATGAGGTTCCTAGAGTAGTGAAATTCAAAGAGAGAGACCAGTAGAATGGTGGCTGCCATGGGCTGGGGAAAAGGGTAAATCAGGGAGTTATTGTTGGATGGGTACAGAGTTTCAGTCTTGGAAGATGAATATTCCGATGATGGATGGTGGTGATGGTTGCACCACAAAATCAATATACTTTAATGCCACTGAACTGTATACCTAAAAGCTGGTAAAATGGTACATCTTATGTTACATATATTTTACTGCATATTTTTAAAAGAAAAATGATTTTAGTTACAAAAAAAAAGTAATTGGGCAATCTTTATCAACAGTCATAAAGGAATTCATATTCTTTCACCAAGACTCACACCTTTAGAACTTTACCTAAAGAAATTATTCAAATGGAAAAAGAATCTACATGCATCAGATGCTCATTCCCAAGTTAGAAAAAAATGTAAGAGTTCACCAGTAAGATAAGAAAATGGTTAGATAAACTGTGGTACATTCTCTCTGTTGAGAGATAAAAAGTAGGAATTAAAATAGACTTTGTTAATCTCATGTTAATCCTACCATCCACTCATTTGTTTCCCAATTGTCAACAAGACGCAGTATCACAAACAGAGCTAAGGCTACCAGGCCCTTTCAGAGAATATAAAGTCTAAATCAGATATCCAGCTCCTATCAAAAAAAACCTGAGAGTCACTTCACTGCTGACCAAAAAAAAAAATAAATAAAACATTACAACTATATAAAAACATGCCTCAAAGAGAATGCCTGAGTAGGAAATCAGAAATGTCAGTAACAGCTCTATTTGGGGTTAGGGGGATTATAGCATGTAAAACATGAAAATAAAATACACAAAAATTGCAGTGGTAGGGTTATGGGTTTCTGGAGGTTTTTTAAATTTCAACAGCTTAAAAAATTATTTTTTAACTGAATAGGAATAAAGCAGTAAGCATTTTATCTTTATATAATGTTTAGATTATTGGGAAAATTAAAGTATGGCATCTCACAGTTTTCACATGGGATTACAGTCACATTGACTTATTCTCCACTAATATCAAACTGAAAGGAAATTCCGAAAAACTGCTACATACCTGATGTGTGTTGAATGAAGAAGTCTTTCTAGTGGTTCATGTCTGGCACAGCTATATAGGAGTGACTTAGGATTAGTGATAAGAACCACAGGCCACTCGCCAAAGACCAAATCTGCAAAGCTAAAGAGGTCATGATCAAAAGCAAAGATCCGGTACCTAGAGACCAGAGACAATAAGGTAATTTAGTCACTTCTATTATAAGAGGGTATGAAGGTTATATACAGAACAAATGTAAAAATATAAAACTATACTTCCTGAGATCATGAATTTATACAAAGTAAATAATATTGTTTCTCTGCCCTTCTTCCCTTGCCCCTACCGCTTTATAGTTCACGTTTATCACAAATGGAATCTTACTGAAGACATAAATTTACTGTGCCCTAGAACAATGCCTGGTACATAGCATGCACACTTTCATTTTTAAATAAATGCTTGAAAAATTAATTTGTTTGGTTTCTATACTTTAAGACTGTTTTGAATCTAAGACAGTCATCATAAGCCTAATACCTGATATTCCTCATCTCATCAAAAATGCTAATATTAACATAAACACAATCAGACATCTTTCATTCTTCTTTTAAACCTTTATTTCTATAATTTCAAAGAAATTAACAAAATTTATTTTGGTTTTCTAAATGCATGGTGAGAGGTATAAATATTCATTAAAGAATAACCAAAATTTTATATTTTCTACTTTTTGAACTGAGGAAAGAAATGATTAACTATGGCAGAAACAATA
Source organism: Leptonychotes weddellii (assembly GCF_054177405.1). Lineage (NCBI taxonomy): Eukaryota > Metazoa > Chordata > Mammalia > Carnivora > Phocidae > Leptonychotes > Leptonychotes weddellii. The sequence continues at coordinate 75,705,443 of NC_138377.1, read as the reverse complement.
GTGCTCACCAAATACTCCACGTGCTCCCCTGCATTTCCCAGTCTCCCTGGTATTAGGCTGGGACCATGTGACTAGTTCTGGTCAATGGGCTGTAAACAGAAGTGACATGTATCACACTTCTGGTCCAAAGTACTTAAGAGTGGGTATGAGTTCTCCATGCTCTCTTCCCTGCCCTGGGATTGAGGTGTTGAGATAGTGGCATTATGAGATGAAGAAAATCTCAATCCCTGAGTCACCCCATGGAAGAGAGAGGTCCTGGCTCATACCAGATTTACATAAATAAAAAAATAAGCATCTGTTGTGTTAAGCCACTGATATTTTCCAGATTTATTTGTATCCACAACAAAGCCTAGCCTAATATTACTAATACACTTTTAAAAGCTCCTCTATTATCCTAACACAACTTAAATGTTTAAAAGGGCAGGTAAAGGTTAGGTCCTTTCAGTAAAACTCCAGATAAAACCCCAGGGGTGGAACAACAGGAGAGCAGGTGGAAAGAGAAAGAGAGGAAATGGTTTCATGACAGCACTTAACTTGTAACTATAGCATTTATAAGAAATAAAGAAGCTGATCAAGGATTAGGAAGGCTATCTAGTAAAAGGCAATCCCAGCCCAGCCCACAACCTCACAGTCATGAATAGACAGGTCTAGCTCAAAGTAATTACAGTTGCCAACTAATTTCAGGCTTCAAGCATAGCTTTTAGACAGTTTCTAGCAGAGCCAACTGAAATGAGTAAGTACCTTCCAAGATGTAAAGCTATCTTTTAATTAATGGAAGTAGTTAAAAACAGAAAGAACATATTCAGCTCAAAAAATATTTACTAACATCTTCAGAGAACTGAGTTTGAATAAATTAAATAGTAATTGATAATAGTTCAACAATGAGATGATACTCATCTATATTTAAGCTACTGTACTTAGTTATTCTCAAAATATGTATTTAGTTCTTTTTTCTCTATATATTTAACTATACTGTATGCTTTTGATAAACAGGCTGTGTTTTCTCATAGAAAGACTTTAATCTTAATAAAACCAACTATCGTGTATTTGAAGAACTGAAATCACTAACATAGTAATAACTACAAAGGTAGATATAAAATTCAGAGGGTGATACAGTTCCAGTTCTAATGTTTCTCTAAGTGTGGTCCATAGAACACCTGGTGGGCTTTAAAAAAAATGCAGGTCCGAAACCAGACCAACACAACCAAATTCTCTGGAGATAGGGCCTCCAAACTGTTATTTTTAATAAGCTCCTCCACAATCCTTGTGCACCCTAGAGTTTGAGATCTATTTCCTAATGGATGCATCTTGAAAATCCAATGTAACATAGTGATGGCAAACATAACTGTTGCAACGAGGTTTTTACACACCGACACACATAATATCTGTATCACTTTAAAAACTTAGGGAGATCATAAGTTTTTCCTTGACTGGGATCACCCATGGTAGCAATAAGAAAACTATCATTGTTTTAGCGAAACTTACACGTGTAAGTTTTATTGTGTGGGGTAGTTCCCTTACCTTCTGTTATCCTTCCAGTCTCCCACCTCAAGTTCCAAAGTGCCCTGGAGGTGACGAGTGTGCAAAACAGGCATCAGTCCACCAAGAGTATGGAGGTGCCCACACAAATACGCTGTAGCTGAACTAATCAATGAAAAACGAGCAGAATAAATGAACAGATAACTTGCAATGCCAAACTAATAAAAAGATCTCTTCAGGAGAGCAAGAGTAACATAAAAGAATTACAAGCAATTAATTTTGATTTTGGAATCCTGCCTCACCTCATTATTGACCGAATTCCAGGTGATGGAGAAAGGATAGTGGATGTTGTATAGTGACCAAACCAAATACTGTGGTTACTCCGACTACTCTCCTTGGCCAGTAACAGAAGTTCCTCCATCTGCTTCTGAAATGGCAGAAAAACACAAGGATCTTTCATTAGGGCTCAGGCTGAAATCCACAGATTAAACATCTGCCTTGAAGTTTTATAATAATAAGTATATTATGTCTAAGGCCTAAACCCTACTAATTAGTGACCTGCATGGACCTGTATAAATTTCAAACTGTTTTCATACACATTATAATTCATTTGGTCCTAAAAATAACTCTATGCTAAGTAGGGCAAGTATTATCCCCATTTGATAGAGAAGGAAACTGAGAAATAGAGAACAATCTTTAAATGACATAAATTTCTTTCTCTTTTTACAACAAAGTTCTTTATAGAAAATAAGAACCATTAATCTCTTCAGCCCTGTATACTACATTGCAATTAATAAAGAGGAACTTGAAACAAAACTTCTAAAATAAGATGTACATATGTCCACAAAAAGCCTGTACCTGAATGTTCACAACAGCTCAACTCAGAATAGCCAAAAACTAGAAACCATCAGTATATCCAAACAATGGAATGCTATGTAGTGATAAAAAGGAAAGAATTACTCAAACACAATAATATGGATGAATTGTAGAAACAAATCATAGAAATATACTGGGC
>NC_138377.1:75670576-75702849 GCF_054177405.1 Leptonychotes weddellii | reverse complement strand
CTGGGTGGCTCAGTTGGTTGAGCGACTGCCTTCGGCTCAGGTCATGATCCTGGAGTCCCTGGATCGAGTCCCGCATCGGGCTCCCTGCTCGGCGAGGAGCCTGCTTCTCCCTCTAACCCTCCCCCCTCTCATGTACTCTCTCTCTCTCTCATTCTCGCTCTCTCAAATAAATAAATAAATCTTTAAAAAAAAAAAAAAAAAGAAATATACTGGGCAAAAGAAGCCAGACACAAGAGTACATACTGTATGATTTCATTTACATAAAATTCTAGAAAAAAAATTAATCTATACTGACAGAAAACCCATCAGTGATTCTCGAGGATTGGGGTGAAGACTGACTACACAAGAGAACTTTCTGGGATGATAGAAATGTTCTCTCTTGATTGTGGTGACAGTTATACCAGCATATATATTTTTTGTCAAAACTCTTCAAACACTTAAAATGAGTGCATTTTATTGTATGTAAATCATCCCTCATAAAGTTGATTTCAAAAATAACTTGTACAGGGGTGCCTGGGTGGCTCAGTCGGTTAAGCAACTGCCTTCTGGTTCCTTGTTCAGTGCACAGCCTGCTTCTCCCTCTCCCTCTGCCCCTCCCCCCTGCCTGCACACATGCACACGTGCTCTGCCTCTCTCTCTCGCTCTCTCAAATAAATAAAATCTTTAAAAAAAAAATAACTTGTACATGTATAAATATACATTAATTATCTGTAAAGTGCTAATAGCAATGAATTCCTGGACCATACCCTCAGGGTTTCTAATTTGATAAGTCTCAGGGAAAGCCTGGGAATCTGCATTTTACAAGAGTCCAGCTGATTTTCATGAAGATGATCTTTGAATCGTATCTTAAAAAACACTGCTCTAAGGAGTAGGCTTTAAAATAATAAGTTAATAAACTCTGTCTAAAGACAGTTGGAGGATAAGAAACCAAATATACCTTCATTAAATAAATGCCTAATATAACACAATGCATTTCACAACATTTTATTCACTTGATTTCAAGGTCTTCTGAACCTTCATATCACTTTGAATCTCTTTCAGCACTTAGCAAATTCTGCCCTTTATTATAGTTATTTCTGCACTAGTCTTATGCCCCTCCACTAGATTAAATATTCTAAGAGGCGAGTGACTTGATCTTATCGCTCTTGTATTCTTCCATGCAGGCACATATGTCTTGCATGTAGGCAGGTGCTCATTAGTGATCTGACATCTGTTGTATTAAGAAATAATGAGAGGTTCTCATATGTGACTTTCCAGACAGTTTTAATCCAGCAACAGTTTTCACCTAACTTGCCTTAACAGAAATTTATTTACTTCAGTGGTTGCCCTTCTCTTATTAAAATAAATATAGTCCATTAGTTAGAAATGGCAACTATGAGGATTTAGGAATATACCATATGGTATAAAAGCTGTATGCCTTGCACCTTGCAAAGTGCATGTTGCACTTAGTATATATTTAATAAATGCTTACTGAATAAATATAAAATGTGAGGTATTTCTTCACGAGATTTGGGGACCAGAACATGGACAGCAGTGATAATGCTCAAGTAGCCAGTGATTTTTTCTAGCCATACTTGTAACCACAGTAAAATTTTTCTCAAGAATTTCTAGATAAGAACTAGTTTACCTAGGATAACCTTAAGTGAGCCACATTTATCCAAGAAAAAACAAAATAGGTTAGCTACAAAGGGAAGTGAGATTTTTACTGTACCTCATCTAAAATTCCAAAGAAATTATAGGGTCTCTTAGGCCCTGGATTTGGGGTGGCATCCAAAGAGATGAAAGAATAGTTGCCAAAGGGAGTACTGTGGACATAATGGAAAGAGCCATCCCTACGTACGGCAGAATATTTCCTAAAAAATATAAGACAGGAAAGTTTTAGTGCAATCATAAAAAAACAGAATGAGTTTAAATTCCTCCCCGTATATCACACTATATTTTGCCTCCCTTTGAAAATTTCCTAATCTGACAGAGAAATACATAAACTAATCCACAATAAGCTGATGAAAAGAGATTTTAAAGATTTTTCTTCCCATTTTCTATAAAGATTCAGGCAAACTAATTCATAAGTAACCAAACACAAGGTCACCAAGCAAAGCAGAGAAGGAGGTGGCTATTTTAGTCAGTCCACCGAACACTTAAAGAGAGATCAATCAGAATCCAGTGAAATGGTACTTATCCATCATTGAAAAATTTAGTGAGGACCTATGAAGTGCCTAGCAGAACTCTTGGTGTAACGAGATAAAAAAAGGTGTTTACATCTTGAAATAGGACTACAGAGGCTTAACTCACAATAAAGCCTTGCAAAGACGAAGTCATCAAGAAAAATGTCAGGTCTGGGTCAGTAAATGTTTTTCAGTTCCTAAAAATAAATCTGTAACCTATACAGAGTATACATTCAGTAATGAAAGTCCTTACTACCTAAGTATCAACAGTGTTCAGGTGTCTGTAAGGTTGGAGACTGAAGAACGGGGGAAAGAGGGGGTAATATAGTACACAGTGTGGGAACTCATTAGTATTTGTTGAATAAATGTGAAGGAAGGTATAGGTTGGGGACATACCTATATTACTCAAATGTCAAGACATTATAAGAAAATAGATAAGGCACATATGGAAAAATACAAATAAACTCCTGAAACCTAATGTGCTATCAGGGAGCTATATTTAAGCCACAATAGCCATCAAATATATCATAAAATAAACACATTATCACAGATATTATAATTAAAAGTCAATTAGTTCTATTGCCCTCTTCCCAGTATTTTTTAAATTTTCTATTTTGGGGGGCACCTGGGTGGCTCAGTCAGTTAAGTGAGCAACTCTTGATTTCAGCTCAGGTCAAGATCTGAGGGTGATGGGATCCAGCCCTCCATTGGGCTTGGCACTCAGCATGGATTCTGCTTATTCCTCTCCCTCTGCTCCTCCCCCACTCGCATGTGCTCACGTGTGCACACACTCTCTCTCTCTAAAATAAATAAATAATAACAAAATCTTTTAAAAAAATAAAATTTTCTATTTTGAGGGTTTTTTTTTCCTCTCATTAAAATTTTTATTTATATTTTTCCTGCTTAATTTGTTTTCAGTTATTCTTTAGGATCTTTTTTTTTCTTTTAAGATTTTATTTATTTATTTGACAGAGAGACTGAGAGAGCACAAACAGGGGGAGCAGTACAGGGAGAGGGAGAAGCAGGCTTCCCGCCAAGCAGGGAGCCCGATGTGGGGCTCGATCCCAGGACCCTGGGATCATGACTTGAGCGGAAGGCAAACGCTTAACCATCTGAGCCACCCAGGCACCCCTCTTTAGGATCTTATAATCTCACATATATTGTTTCCTTTCCTACATTTTTAATACGTTAAAACCCATTATCTAAAAATAAACCCAACAATTTGAAAGTAGAGATTAAAATATATGATAGCTATTAACAGTTTTTGAATTCTGGATTTTGACATTCTCTGGGCCATTCTTTTTTTTTTTTTTAATATTTTATTTATTTATTTGATAGAGAGAGAGCGAGAGCAGGAACACAAGCAGGGGGAGTGGAAGAGGGAGAAGCAGGCTTCCCGCTGAGCAGGGAGCCTGATGCGGGGCTCGATCCCAGGACCCTGGGATCACGACCTGAGCCGAAGGCAGATGCTTAACGACTGAGCCACCCAGGCACCACTCTCTGGGCCATTCTTAAGATCAAGATTTAGCTTTAAGCTTTCTTGTTCAGGCTGATATATCTGTAATGTCCGTATCTCTGGCTGTTTATTAAAATGCTGTTTATTGGGGCACCTGGGTGGCTCACTCATTAAGCATCTGCCTTCAACTCAGGTCATGATCCCAGGGTCCTGGGATCAAGCCCCACATCGGGCTCCCTGCTTGGCGGGAAGCCTGCTTCTCCCTCTCCCACTCCCTCTGCTTATGTTCCTGCTCTCGCTATCTCTCTCTCATTGTCAAATAAATAAATAAAATCTTTAAAAAAAAATAAAATAAAATGCTGTTTATTAAAAATTCAGATACAGTTTAGGTGGTTAGTAACAAAAATATAAAGGTAAGAAACTTCCAAATGACTAATAGCTTTACCCTCCCGATAACCAGTCAGACCCAAAGTCCTGTTAATTCTTCTTTGAAAATGTTTCCTAGTTCCATTCCATAGTCACCATCAAAGATACAAATAGATAAGAGAAAAGGAAAGATTTTCATCTCTGACCTTTTCCTTTCTCACATTAAAAACAAAGGACAACTTCATCCTCCAAGTTACAGTGACTCGAATTATATGTTAACCAATGCTGTTTGACCTGCCACCCTCCAGCTGATGACACTGTCCCCATATATATGGACTTTGTTAGAAAGGTATGTCTCCTATTCATTTCAAGCCCTTCCATATCATGACTGGACTATTACAGGACTCTCCCATTTGTTCTACATAGCTTTTTTTCCTTATTATCCCTATCTTTTCTCTTTTTTGTTGTGTGATTGCCCTTTATAAAATATTATTTCATTATCTGACTTGTCTCCTTAGGAATCTATACTGGATTATGAACCATTACACAACACATCTAAATTTCTACACCTGTCACTTAAGACCTCCATAAATTGGCTCTAAGCTACCTACCCAATGTCATACCAGTCCTCAAAATGATCCTTTTTTCTGGTGATACCAGTTTCCTTACTGTCCCTAAAAGCTCATTCTAGCTTTTAAAAATTCTGTGGTTTTGCCTAAAATATACCCCTCAAAATTTCTTACTTCTCCGCAACCCTTCTTTTAAGACTGAACACAAGTTTTACTTCTTTTATTAAGTCCTAACTTACAACTAGGTAGATACATAAATTCAGAAGATCTAATGCACAGCATAGTAAGTATAATCAACAAATCTGTTTTATAAGCTTCAAAGTCACTAAGAGACTAGATCTTAATTATTCCTACCACAAGAAAATGATAATTATGTGATAGTGATCAAGGTATTAGCTAATTCTATGGTGGTCCTCATATCGCAATATATTTATGTGTCACATGAACATGTTGTACATCTTAATCTTATACAATGTTATATGTCAATTATATCTCAAAAATAAGATAAAGTCTCCTCTATGTCCAGCCCATGCTGACTTCTGCCCTTTCCGATTTCTCATAGTGATTATCATGTCTACCAAATAATGTAGCATTTCATCAGTCATCCCTTCATGTTCTTTTCTAATTGTTTCCCAAACAATTCTTATCTCTCTTAACTGGACTTCCTTGAAGGCAGAGGCCATATTTTTTAATATTAGCTCTTGTATCTCTCACGCTATCCAGCTAACGATGGGCTCTCACCAAATTCTCACTACTTGAGTGATGGACAATGTAGGACAAAGCTGTGGAATATCCTAGAACTGGAAGTGAAATTGCAACTAAAAGAATCCCAACACATTGAAACTAGAGAACTGGTTTTCTAATGCAAAGAGCCTTTCATAGTCATAGCCTTTTTCACATTCATGGCATATAAAGAAAATTTTAATATTTCTGTGACAAAGTGGGTGACCAACTGGGCTCCTCAGCCACTGTAGAGGCTGAGAGCATCAGTTTCTCAGTATTCTTAAAATCTACAGTACTCTCATAACAAGCTCTAATCTAAGTGACTTCTGATGTATAGCATGGTGACTACAGTCAAACACACTCTATTATATATTTGAAAGTTGCTGAGAGTAGATTTTTAAAGTTTTTATCACAAGAAAAAAAATTTTTTTAATTATGTATGGTGATGGGTGTTAACTAGACTTATTGTGGTTACCATTTCACAATACATACAACTCTTGAATCACTGTGTTGTATACCTAAAATGAATATGTTATATGTCAATTATATCCAAGTAAAAAAAATGACTAATAAAAAAATGACTTCCGCTAAGTATCAATGGCAAAAAAAAAGTTTGTGTGAAATATTTGAAGTATCATTAGCCAATAAAAAGCATAAAGTGTATGAGATAAAAGGAATTAAAGGAAAGAAAAAGTCTTGGGGGAAGAAAGTAACTGAATCTGTCATACACACATACACAAAAATTCTAAGTTACTAGAAGTTCTTCTATTAAAAAATATTTTCACCCATTCATTGACTTGACTGCACTCCCCTTGTACTACTTCATGGTCTGTATTCTGTTCACTACAGTACCTGTAATAATTCTCGACACTCTCCAGACTTGGAATGTTGAATGCATCTAATTAAAAAGAAAAGAACAATGAATCACTAAATTCTACTCCTGAAACCAATATTACACCATATGTTAACAACTAGAATTTAAATAAAAATTTGGAAAAAAACAAAAAACAAAAAAAGCACATGGGAAAAAAAAAGAGCAAACATCATCTATATTAAAAAGAAAAATACAAACATCCTAATGACTAAAGAAAAATGACAATATTTTCAATAACATCTCTAAATGGCAGAATGCCAATAAATTAGCCTGATAGTTTTTAAAACTTGATAACAGAATTCAGATTATCTGGAAACTAATTTAAGGCACCCCATATACTGGAGAATAAGAAATACTTTGATATTATGTACTATTCAGAATAAATCAATTTGCCGTTGTAAGACTGGACTGTTGATGCTGTTTTAATCATGACTGATACATGGATCCATGCCAAGTGTTTCTAAACAGCTAATCACTTTGATAACAGGACCTAAGACCCTCTCTTCTTAAATCTTAAAGAGATTCAGTAAGAAAGGAGTTATATAATGGTAAGGGGTAAGGTAAAAGATGTCATAGAACACTTATCTGGAAATATAATTATTTCATTGAGCTTGATTGCCTGCTTGCAATAACTAAAATTATTTACCAGCTTGGAATTCCAAGAATCCACTATATTTCTTTTTTTTTTTTTTTAAAGATTTTATTTATTTATTTGAGAGAGAGAGAATGAGAGAGAGCACATGAGAGCGGGGAGGGGCAGAGGGAGAAGCAGACTCCCTGCCGAGCAGGGAGCCCGATGCGGGACTCGATCCTGGGATTCCAGGATCATGACCCGAGCCGAAGGCAGTCGCTTAACCAACTGAGCCACCCAGGCACCCAAGAATCCACTATATTTCTAATAACTTCAGAGAATAAGCTGTTAAGTCCAATTTAAGCCAAAAGAACTTATTGTGTATGCAATCCTCTTACTAAGAAAACTACACTGTTATAGTTAAATCTTAATAAAAATTAGTTTCCTCCTATCTTAACACAATATATAAACATATATATACACACATACTATAAGCATTTGTGCTTATACAAGTCAAATTAGATTATCATGACCTCCAAAGGACAAGCTCTGTTCACAAGATCTCATCACAAGAGTCTGATATTTATTACTTGAAATAAGTCAGTAGTTTGGCTTAGTCAGTAGATTGACTAATGCTGTTAAAAAATAAACTTTTTTATTATGTACAGACTTGCTTTTATTGCAAAAGAATTTGACCTGTACCACCAATTAAGATCAGGAAAAAAGGGAAATGTAAATTCAGATCTTCCTCAACTTACAATGGGGTTATGTCCAGACAAATCCATTTTAAGTGGTAAATATTTAAATAGAAAATGCATTTCATACACTGAACCTACTGAACATCAGAGCTTAGCCTTGCCTACGTTAAACATGCTCAGAATGCTTACATTAGCCTATAGCTGGGCAAAATCATCTAACACAAGGCCTGTTTTATAATAATGTGTTGAATATCTCATGTTGAATATCTGAGAGTGAAAAACAGAATGATAGCCTGGGCACAGAATAGTTATAAGGTTAATGGCTTTTTACCCTGGTCATTGTGTCCAGCATAACCAGAGTTTCATATTGCATATTGTTAGCCCAGGAAAAGATAAAAATTCAAAATTCGAAATATAGTTTCTATTGAATGTGTATCAGCTTCATACACTGTAAAGTTGACAAATCGTAGGTCAAGGGGTGCCTGGGTGGCTCAGTCGGTTAAGCGACTGCCTTCAGCTCAGGTCATGATCCCAGAGTCCCGGGATGGAGCCCCGCATCGGGCTCCCTGCTCAGCAAGGAGTCTCCTTCTCCCTCTGCCACTCCCTCCGCTCATGCTCTCTCTAATCTCTCTCTCTCACTTGCTCTCTCTCTAATAAATAAAATCTTAAAAAAAAAAAATCATTGGTCAAACCATCATAAGTTGAACCATCATAAGTTCAGGATCAGACTTACAGGGTATACCAGAGAAAGCTGTAAGCCAGATATCCCATCATCAATTAATAATTCCTAGCTGCTTTGTAAGAACTATTTATAAAAAGGGCATTTTCTGATCAAACCAAAACTATGTATTTCACCAGATAGAATTATCTGTTTAAAATGATAGTTTTAGAAATATATATAATTAGGCACACAGCAGCAATTAATAATCAAATGAAGCAGACAAAGTACTTAACAACCAATAAGAAAGTCAACCTTTATAAAACAAACCTGTTAGGACACTTTGCTGAAGAGTTCATTTCCTTACTAACAAGACAATAATAATGTAAAAAATGTGAAGGGATTATCCATTTCTCCCCTCATACATAGAGATTTATTTGCAATTTTAATTTTTTAATGTATACACAGTAAAATTCATTCACTGTAATGTATAGTTCTTTGGGTTTTGACAAATGCACAGTCATGTATCCACTGCAATGGAGATACAGAACAGTTACATCATCCCAAAGTTCTCCCATGATGCCTCTTTGTAGTCGGCCTATCCCCCCACCCTCAACCCTTGGCAACCACAATCTGTTCTTTATAGTTTTGCCTTTTCTTGAATGTCATATAAATGGAATCATACAGTATATAGACTTATGGGTGGTGGCTTCTATTAGCAAAATGTATATCTATCAATCTATATATATGTATTTGTGTATGCAGTGTGAATGTATATACGTATGGACTGATTGTTTGTAGGCTCCACACCCAATGTGGGGCTTGAACTCATGACTCTAGATCAAAGGTTGTGTGCTCTACCAACTGAGCCAGCAAGGCGCCCAAAATGGTTATATTTTTAAACACCCTCCTACATAGGTTTTGCTAGAAGCTTTTCTTCATGTAAAGAAGAAATGACCATCCCAACTTTCCCCTCAAAGGCTTAAAGTGACATCTGAAGCTTTAAAATCACATAATATAGTTGTATTTCAGAGTTGTGGCCTTCAGTCTAACTAAAACTATGTTACAATGTTCCCATTTTATAATTTTATATTCTAAATTGGAGAATCTAGGCTCTTGAAGGGGAAAAAATCTAGTTTTAATTATATGTGGGTCTTGACTCTTACCATGATTTCCTTTAACATCGAGCCACGTCGTTTTTTCCATGACCCTTGTCTTCTTCAGAATACCCTGGTAAGTTTGCCATTCTACCTCATGCTGCCTGGATCCCAAGTGTTCCTTTGTTTTGGCATCAGTCAGGTCTCCTGTAGATTTACATAAGACTTGAATCACAATGCAAAATAAACCCAAGGGGTTAAAAATGTTTTTAAATGCACACTGAAGGAACAAAGATACTTAAGTACTCAACATGTACAAGCATAACAACTTGTAAGTCCATCTATGTCCAGAGCAAGCCCTATAAAATGAGATTTTCTTGGCAAAGACTTTCTCATAGGTTAGCAAGTACCTATTTAACTTCCCATGGTATTAGAAATGGGTTCTGAAAAAAATTATCTTTAAAGAGAGCAGTACAAAATGCATCGTGAAACTCTGACAAAAATACAAACTATAAGAAATTCCAACACTCTGGGCAGATGCCTGATATCTATGACAACCATATTTTCCACACCCAAAATCAGGTTATGTAATCTGGCCAAGTGTTATTTCTACAGCAAGAAGTAATCTAGAAGGTGTGGTTGGTCAGTGAAATACCAAAATTTCTGGAAAACTAAACGGAAAGTTGAAATGGAGGTTTTCCATAACATAAGGACTGATAATCCATCATATCAGCAGAGGTGTTTCAGTAAGGTGGGTAGGATATGAATCCCCCAATAAACATGGCAGATGCTCCTTTACTTTTTCTACAATGCATTTTGGGAGCAAATAGAAGTTTGAAGACTAGAGAACCCAAGTCACAGAAGTACCAAAAGATGAAGAAAAGTGTCCTAAGTCACTTTAAGCCTCAAACAATTGACAACATAAGATTGACTAATGCTGTTTAAAAAAAGGGGGGGGGGAGTTAGTTTTTTTAAAAAAGATAACTTTGGGGGCACCTGGGTGGCTCAGTCGGTTAAGCCTCCCACTCTTGGTTTCAGCTCAGGTCACGATGCTCTGCTTGAAATTCTCTCTCTCCCTCTGCCCCTCCCCCCTCAAAGAGAGGAAAGAAAAAGAAAGAAAGAAAGAAAGAAAGAAAGAAAGAAAGAAAGAGAAAGAAAGAAAGAAAGAAAGAAAGAAAGAAAAGAAAAAGAGAAAGAAAGAAAGAAGAAAAGAAAAAGAAAAAGGAAGGAAGTTAGGAAGGAAGGTAGGTAGGAATTAAGAAAAAAACTTTATTTGTGGTTAAAGGGCTTTCCCTAATTCTCTCTCAAATCCAGAACTATAACAACAACGACGAACGAATACAAACATAGCAGACGGTATGTATACTAATGAGAATCATGAGCCTTGCTTCTACTGCTTTGACAAAACCTTGCTATGGCAAGTCATTTAGCTTGGATCTTGATTCAATTATCCATAGGCAAAGGAAATTACAATGTTCCATCTTCTCTACAGGAGGACTCACCTGGAGCTGGGGCTATAGTGTTCCCAACATGCCCGAAGTGAAAAGCTGCAGCCCTGCCTAGCATTCTACCATCCGGACCACAGAACAACGCGACAGCACGGCAACCCTCCCTACCTGTTGCCAGGACGAGAGCTGGTTGAATGATGCCAATAGTTTCTGAACAGAACTTCTCTAAGTCTACAGCTCTGCCTGGATCACGAAACCTGCTCAGGTGAATGTCGGATATCTGCCGAAAGCAGGTATTAAACAGAGATATCTGAGTCAGGAAGAGGCAGCACGGACAGCAGGCGACCAGGCAGCTCTCTCGAGGCGGAAGGAAATGGCAAGGATGCAGTGCAAGAACGAACCCCTTCCCCCCCCAAGGAAAGGACAGAGCCCCCAGCCGGGAGTTTGGGTCCGCGGCGGTCGCACCCCGGCGGAAATTGCCCGCGTCTCACCGCGTAGTGACGCCTCTGCACCCACCCCAAACCCTGCTCCCGCTGCGTCACCTGCAGCCCCCAGAAGATGTTGCTGGCTCCGGGGCCCGGTGCGGGGTGTGGGCTCCGGGAGGCGCGGGGCTGGGGCAGCGGCGAGGGCTGACCGGCCAGGCCATAGTGCTCCAGGAGCACGGCCGCCAGCGCCGCTGCCGCCAGCCCCACGACCACCCTGATGGCCAGCATTGCGGCCATTCGGCCTGCCCGGGCGCTGCCCTCGCTGTCCCGGGCTCTGCCCGTGCGGCGCCCCCGGGAGCTGCTCTGGCCGCACTTCCGGACTCTATGGTCGCAGGGGCCTAAAGCTCAGCTCGGCCGCCGCCGCCGCCGCCGCACCTGCACCTCGTCGGGCACCTGCCACCCGCCTGCCGCCCGCGTCTCTGGGCTGGGGTGGAAAAAGGAATGAAGGTGAAATAAAGGAAACCGAGACTCCCAGCACCAATCAAGGTTGCCGAGGAGTGGCGGGGAAAGAACCCAGGTCCGGGAGGCGGAGTCCTGGCTCCGCCTTAGTCAATCATTGCTGACCCCAGTGGGTCAGTTTCTTACCCATAAAACGGAGCTAATGATGTCTCGCGTGCGTACTTCACAGGCTTGTGAGAATCAAAGTATGTATGAGGACGCCATTTAAATTCCTGTTCAGATGTGACAGCCGGCTTTCTCTCGGCCCTTCTGATTATTAACAACGTGTTTCCATAGGTTTTTAATAGATATAGTACGTATGTTTTGTAAAGTTATTTTTTCCTAAACCTGATTTCTTACGCACTTGCCTATATAATATCCCGTTGCCTGGGCGCCTGGGTGGCTCAGTCGTTAAGCGTCTGTCTTCGGCTCAGGTCATGATCCCAGAGTGCTGGGTTCAAGCCCCGATTCCTGCTCCCCGCTCAGCGGGAAGCCTGCTTCTCCCTCTTCCCCCCGCCCCCTGGTGTTCCCTTTCTCGCTGTGTCTGTTAAATAAACCTTTAAAAAAAAAGAAATCCCGTTGCAACGTTATACCGTTCATTTAATAAACTGTAAATACTCCCTATGGGCAGTCACAGGAGAAGAATTAGATTCGGGTCCTGCCCTTAATTTATCTAACCATTCTGTTATTGTTGAACTTTTGGATTACTTATGTTCGGAATGTTCTGAATAAACATTTTTGAATAAACATTCTGAATAAACATTGCTGTTCTGAAAAAAACATTTTTTGTACAAATAGCACCCTTTTAAACACATCTTCGAGTTATTTTCTTGGGATATGTTGTCAATATTGAAGTTACACCAATTTCATTAAAATACTTTTTGTGTACATTTGGAAAGCAAGACATTGATCTAAGCAGAAAATATAAAGAAACATAAGTAGCTAAAGAACCATGGTTCATTATCTTAGAAGCCTATGTAGGAGAGAGAAATACATAAGTAAGTTTAATATAAGACCAATATGCCATTTGGCACAAGAGACAACAAGATATAAAAGGCCAGAGGAGGTTTACCCAGGACAGATCACATCTATAGAATCAGGAAAAGTTTAAGGAGGTGGCATATAGTAGATGGATAGTATTTTTGAGTGGCAGGGATTGGGGATGGGGTAGGGGGAAGCACTTTCCAACAGTACCTAACATGAATCAAAGCATTAAGGTGCGAAAATGTAGGACATGATGAGGAGACAGTGAGTACTTCAGTTTGTCTAGGCCTAGGGCATGCCTAGAGGAATAGTGGTAATTGTACCAGACCTTTAGTTTGAGCCACATTTTGGAAGGCCTGTATAAATGCCAAGAGTGAAGACAGACCTGGCAACAGCATAGGGAACCAACTGGACAGAGGACAGGTATGGCAGAGACTCCGGTTGGAATGATATTGGGATAATCTAGTGCTATGGTCCAAATGTGTCCCCACAAAATTTATATGTTGAAATCCTAATACTCATTGTGATGGTATTTAGAGATGGGCTCTGCCCTTGTGAACAGAATTAGTGCCTTTATAAAAGAGACCCTAGAGAGATCCCTCACCCCTTCCACCATGTGGGGACACAGTGAGAAATCAGCAATCTGCAACCTGGAGGAGGGCTTCAGCAGAATCAAATCACTCTGGCTCCCTGATTTTAGAATTCCAGCCTCCAGAGCTGTGAGAAATAAACTGTTGTTTACAACCCAGTCTGTGATGTTTTATTTTAGCAGCCCAAATAGACTGAGACTCCAGGTAGGGGGTAACTGCAAAGTCCTGAAGAAAGAAGATGGGAGAGTGTAACACTGAGATTACAAAGGAAGGATCAGATGTAAAATAATTGTGAAGACCGAAACTACAGATTTTGACAGCTGATTGGATATTTGAGGGAAGAAAAAAAGATAGTTAAAAGTTAGTGCCAAAATTTGGAAACCAAGTGACAAAAATACTACAGCTATGATGTATGTGTGGAGAGCACTGTCCATATGAATAAAGTTTTTGGTTTTGTCTAATATTGCACTAGAAAAATATCTGTATGGATACCTCTAAACCAAATTTGGAAGATATGTTTGAGATGATCGGATTTAAAACATAAGCAGTATGGCATATATGATAATGCATTTGGAGCAGTATGGCATATATGATATGCCTTAGAGGAACTTTAAAAATATGAGAATTATTTTCCAGAAATGGAATACAACAAGAATCTGCGTGATAGATGATAGGAACAGACATGCTATTAAGACATTTTGGAATTAGAAACATGGTTTTAAGTCACAAAGGCCAGCAGTCTGGATTGCAGACGCTGAATTGTAACCAAGCTGCTTCACTCATAGTGTTCATAGTGAGTAGAAACAGGAATTATTTATTTAATGATGGTTAATGATTCTTCAGGGAATACAGCTAATACACCACAAATCATCCTACAAGGTGATTCTCAGTTCCTAATAGCCAAAGGGGAAAGGCAGATATCTTGTTATCTCATAAAGAGAGCAAGCAGGACTGCACCATGAAAGCAAAATATCCTAGAACTAAAGTCAAGAGAGAATGTATCATTGGGGCATTTCACAAACAATGGACATTGTCATCAACAGTCATAAATTGAACTATGTGATTCTCATAAACATGTAGAAATTATCTTCAGATTACTATTTCTTATACTAACTTTGTTTAAAAATCAAAAAATATGGGGCGCCTGGGTGGCTCAGTCAGTTAAGCATTAAACTCTTCATTTTGGCTCAGGTCATGATGTCCGGGTTGTGAGACTGAGCCCCACATCAGGTTCCATGCTCAGTGCAGAGTTTGCTTTAAATTTTCTTTCTCTCTCTCCTTCTAACCCTTCCCCCTCTTGCACGGGCTCTCTCTTTCTCTCTCTCAAATAAATAAACCGTTTTTTAAAAATCCAAAAGTACAGTATTTAATCATTGTTCTGTGAAGTTATTTCTGTGGACAGCTAAAGTAATGTAATCAAAATAGCTTTTTGTGTATGTAAGGATTTTTAAATTTCAAAATTGTGATATATATAAAACTGACCATCTTACCCATTTTTATGTATATAATTTAGTGCCATTAAGTACATTCACATTGTTGTGCAACCATCATCACCATCCATCTCCAGAACTCTACAGCATCCCAAACTAAAATGCTGTACCAATATTGGTGCCTCATCCTCCCCTCCCCACTCCCTAATGAATGTTTTCACCCATGTTATAGCATGTGCCAGAATTTCCTTCCTTTTTAAGGCCAAATAATATTTCATTGTATAAATAGGGGTGCCTGGTTGGCTCAGTCGTTAAGTGTCTGCCTTCGGCTCAGGTCATGATCCCAGGGTCCTGGGATCGAGCCCCGCATCGGGCTCCCTGCTCCGTGGGAGGCCTGCTTCTCCCTCTCCCACTCCCCGCTTGTGTTCCTGCTCTCGCTGACTCTCTCTCTGTCAAATAAATAAAATCTTTTTAAAAAAATATTTCATTGTATAAATATACCACATTTTCTTTATTCATTCATCTGTTGATGGACATGTGGATTATTTCCACTTTTTGGCTATTGTGGATGCTGCTACTATGATCATTGGTAGGTACCAGTTTTTCAGCTTTTTAGGGAGCACTCCATTCACTCCTTAGGAAAACAAATTTGAGGAGAATTTCATCTAGGTAAGTTAAGGCTCTGTATAAGGAACCTGAAACACGAGCGTAAGTAAGAAATCACAGATCAAGGAAATTCTCGCACATGCTATAATATGATGAACCTTGAGAACATTACACCAGTAAAATAAGCCAATCATAAAAGTACAAATACTGTATGATTCCACCTATATGAGGTACTGAGAGTATTCAAATTCACAGAGACAGAAAGTAGAATGGTGGCTGCCAAGGGCTAGAGAGAGGGGGAAATGAGGAGTTAAGGTTTAACAGATACAGGTGGCACCTGGGTGGCTCAGTCATTAAGCGTCTGCCTTCAGCTCAGGTCATGATCCCAGGGTCCTGGGATTGAGTCCCGCATCGGGCTCCCTACTCCGCGGGAAGCCTGCTTCTCCCTCTCCCACTCCCACTGCTTGTGTTCCCTCTCTCGCTGTGTCTCTGTCAAATAAACAAAATCTTAAAAAAAAAAAGTTTAATAGATACAGATTTTCAGTGTTGCAAGATGAAAAAGTGCTGTAGATGGATGGTGGTGATGGCCGCACAACAGTGTGAATGCATTTAATGCCACTGTACACCTGCGTTGGGCTCCCTGTTCGGTGGGGAGCCTGCCTCTTCTTCTCCCTCTGCCACTCCCCTAACGTGTGCTCTCTCACTCTCTCTCTCAAATGAATAAATAAAATCTTTAAATATATATATATACTAAATTAAAAAATAAATGTGGCAAGCTTGATCTTAGGTTACTATTAAAATGATCACTATTTAGGGGCGCCTAGCTGGCTCAGTCAGTAGAGCATGTGACTCTTGATCTTGGGGTTGTAAGTTTGACCCCACATTGGGTGTAGAGATTACTTAGAATCTTTTTAAAAAACACGAGCACCATTTATATGTCATTTTATGGTTGAGTAAAAGAAACAATGATCACACAGCCACTTTGGAATGAGGCAATCACGACAAGTTTGGATGACATTAAATCCATTCTTTACATGTGTTTAAATATATAAGATAGATGGAAAAACAAGTTATAGGGTTGTCAGCTTTCACATTCCTGAGATACAAATGCTACTTTGCCATCCCTGCAATGAAGCATGAATCCAAAAGCCTTAAAAAATGCAGAGAACTAATACCCTCATCAAAAGTTAGGGAAAGCACCAAACTCAGTAATTAAAATGAAAACTACCAGAGAAATATGTGGGTCACATTATTATTATTGTTATTATTATTATTTTTTATTTTTTTTAAGATTTATTTATTTGAGAGAGAGCACAAGCAGGGGGAAGGGAGGCAGGGCAGAGGGAGAGAAAGAATCCTCAAGCAAACTCCTGCCATGTTTGAGCCCAATGACATGGGGCTCAATCTCAGGACCTGGAATCATGACCTGAGCCAAAATCAAGAGTTGGCTGTTTAACTGAGCCACCCAGGAGACCCTTAAGATTTTATTTTTAAGTAATCTCTACACCCAACATGGGGGCTCGAGCCCACAACCCCGAGAACAAGAGCCACACACTTTGCTCCACTGGCTGAGCCACCCAGGTGCCCCCCATTATTATTTTTTTAATATTTAAAAGTTAGCCTTGGGGCGCCTGGGTGGCTCAGTTGGTTAAGCGACTGCCTTCGGCTCAGGTCATGATCCCGGAGTCCCGGGATCGAGTCCCACATCGGGCTCCCTGCTCAGCGGGGAGTCTGCTTCTCCCTCTGACCCTCCTCCCTCTCATGTGCTCTCTGTCTCTCTCATTCTCTCTGTCTCAAATAAATAAAATCTTAAAAAAAAAAAATAAAAAGTTAGCCTTTATTTCTTAAGTTGATGGTGGATATACTGGTCTTCATTTTACTGTTATTCTTTAACATGTACATATGTTACATGTAACCTTTAGTATTATAAAGTATTTACCATAAATTCTTATGAGAAACATTTAATAAAAATGCAATAAATGCACTTATTTTTTCCATTAAAAATATGAAAAATATTTAAATGTGCATCTTATTCAACCTGGCATTTCTACTTAAAATAATTTATCCTAAGGTAATATATGGATGTTTATAGAGACTTACCAATAAGTAGGTTTATTAAAGCAAGTTTATAATAGGAAAAAACTGGAAACAAAATACAGTGAATATTCTACAATAAGAGTCTTAAAAATAAAATGACACAGCCATATAAGGTAATACCATGCAGTAATCTTAAAATAATTTTGAAAAAAAATTAACAGTATGAAAATACATTGATAACATGTTAATGGGTATTCTGTAAAACTGTACAGTATGCCATTTTACACACACACACACACACACACAGAAAAAACCCTGGAAGCATATACACCGAACTGTCAATGATGGTTATTCTGGGATTCTGAAATTATATGAGATTATAGGTTATTTATATTTTCTCCTCTTTGCATATCCATATTTTCTGAGTTTTCAACAATGACAATGTAAAGAGAAAAGAAACCGTTTATTTTGTTTTGGGTTAGCAAAATTTTTCTATAAAAGACCAGACAGTAAGTGTTTTAGGCTTTGTGGGCCAGGGTGTCTCTATTGCAACTATTCAAATCTACCATTGTACAAAAGCAGCCATAGTCAATATATAAATGAATAAGGTGGCAGCATTCCAATAAAGCTTTATTTATGGACACTGAAATTTGAGGTTTATGTATTTTAAATGTATTATAAAATATTCTTTTGACCCTTTTTCAACCATCTAAAAAATGTTAGAACTATTCTTAGCTTGAAGACTATATTAAAATAGACAGCAGGTGGATTTGGGCCCGTATTTTTCTAACACCTTTTAAGGACAACCTATTCTTTGCTTGCACAACTCATTTTCCTGCACTGGTAAATTATCTTGATTTTTTTCTTTGTGTTTGGTCTTCCAAGTTTTTAAAACTAATTCAACCTTAAACTCTTCAGCAGTTGTCTAAACCTCTACCTGGCACTTTTAAAACCTTAAAGTATTGTGTCATTTGTATTTTTCAGAAGCAGCCTCTCCCAGAGCTTTCTGACTTCTAACCTGGCCTGTTTGCTCACCACATCTGGTGCACAGCTTAACAGCTGCATCTGGTATCTGCTTTCACTCTGTGCTCAGGGATGGATTCTTTTTGCTGTTCATCTGTTAGTAATACAGTGTTCCATGTATTGCTCATACTCAGCTCATCTACCCTTTAATGCAACTTTTGTTGAACCTCCTTTTCTCCAAAGTGTCTAGCACAGTGCCTAGAAAACAATGTTTAAATATACATATTTATTATTATTACTATTATTTATTATTATTTATTTTTCAAACAATTTTAAAGGAATAAGATGCCTGGATAGAATATATGGATGGTTGGTAGGCTGCACTGACAGGTGCTCAAACCATCATGGGTCCAGCTTGGGTCCTCTTTCCAGAATTTACTCAGATCCTGGAAAAATAAATTTGTTGATGTTCATTTAATCTGTTCACCAAAGCACTTGAACCCCATCACTGATGCAGTCTGCTGCAAACTGGGGCATACAGCTCTCCACAAACTTTGTGGAAGGATCCAGTTTGTTTCTCTCCAAGTCAGATTTTTTTAATGATCTTTTTTTAAAGATTTTATTTATTTGAGAGAGAGTGAGACAGAGGGCATGAGTTGGGGGAGGTGCAGAGGGAGAAGCAGACTCCCCACCGAGCAGGGCGCCAGACATGGGGCTTGATCCCAGGACCCCAGGATCATGACCTGAGCCACTTTGAGGCAGATGCTCAATCGACTGAGCCATCCAAGCGCCCCTCCAAGCCAGATTTTATTCTCCTGGTAGGTTGAGCCATTTCTTGCATGTCTAAACAAAGTTCCTTCCATTGATCATTCACTCTCATTTCTTCTCAGTCATGTGCACATTTCCGCGTCCCGGCTCCGCCGTAAAGAGCATGCTCCCTGGAGTTGTATGGACCTTGATCCACATCCCGATTCTCTCTTCCTATTTGTATTACCTTCGGCAAGTTATTTATCTATTTCTCTTCCCAGACTTTTTCCCCTCTACCAGGGCTGAAGTGTTTTTGTGGTTTATCACCTGCACAGACAGGATTGTCTGACCAGCAGAGCCCTTAAAATGAAACCTCTGGATTCAGGGCTGAGAGTGAACCCAAGATCCAGGCCTATTTGGACCCTCAACCTAGGTCTGACTCAATTTGAACCAGCAATCTGAGTTTCACTCCAGAAATGACTCCCTATGTATGGCTATCTTTATTTTTAAAATGAAGCCAACCCCAGAAATGATATCTCTGAACCCAGAAATGATTCTCCTAAAACTGGTGCTGAAGCCTCCAGTCCTGACTACTTTATCACATTCTCAGGACTTTTCCAGTTCTAACATGTGGCTATCTCCCCACAACTGTGGGAATGACCTTTGTCCCAGACTAAAAATTTCTGTTCTAATGAAGACCATCCCCTCTCCATCCTGGTTTTGACCCTAAAGACCTTAATGATCCCTGCTTCTCAGCTCAATACGGGAGTCTTTTTCTTCAAGTATAATCTGCCCCCACATGGGGATGCCATGGTCCACAGACTTCCTGAGAGGACCAGAGAGCCCCAGGCCCTTTCCTTAGCTCAGAAACTAGCACTCTTGGAAACAGCAACTTATAAATAGCAAAAGTAGACTACAGTCATAAGATGAGGACAGTGGCACCATTCTATAATTTTTTTCTTTTTTGTTTGCTTCTTTAAAATTTATATTTCCTTTAGTAAGTACAAAATTCAGTTTGGCTTTATATTGTTTTGTTTTCTAGACTAATCAGTAATAGTAAGTATCCTCCTGTATGAAGGGTCTGGGTTAACTTTTCCACCGAAATACTGCAAAACAATCATCAATCTAACCAATAAACATTCACCATACTGTAAATACCTTTTCAAGTTTGCAGAGGGTACATTGGATTATCTCTGAACATGCTTAATTTTTATATTCAAGTTGCTGCCATTTAAAAACCATGTTCAAGGGCTTCCCAATAGCTACATTTCCAACAGACCAAAGATTATGCAAAATGAAAAACAGTCTCTAATGTTAAAAAGGAAATATTTCTTGACAAAGAACATGCCAGGCCCAATTGAGATAATCCAGTAACTCAGTCAATGAATTAGACAAATATAAGGCTAAGAATTGCCATACATGTAAATGAAAGAATAACTAGTATATATCTATATATATCTTAAGCATCTAGGTTGGACTGAAGGTTTCTTTTTGTAAAAGTTGTCAAGTTATTTTTGCAACTTTAGCAAGATTATATCCCAGTTTCCTCTTATTCTTTCATTTAAAGTGCAATGAAATTGCAGAGGGAACAATTTTGCATGTTGGAAAATGAGAGAATCAGAAAACTTCTCAGAGGAAGTCATATATAAACTGAACTCTAAAAAATAAGCAGAGGGGCGCCTGGGTGGCTCAGTCGTTAAGTGTCTGCCTTCAGCTCAGGTCATGGTCCCAGGATCAAACCCCACTTCGGGCTCCCTGCTTGGTGGGAAGCCTGCTTCTCCCTCTCCCACTCCCCCTGCTTGTGTTCCCTCTCTCGCTGTGTCTCTATCAAATAAATAGATAAAATCTTTAAAAAATAAATAAATAAAATAAAATCTTTAAAATAAAACATACATACATACACACATAAGCAGAAATCCCTTTATAGGAAGAGGTGTTGTTATCATTGCTCTTTTCTGATCTAGACCAAGGTGTGGCTTGACCTACTTTAGAACAGAATTATGAATTTCTTTGATTCTTCTGCAAATACATATTTCTTTTTAAATTAGCATCAGCTCACAATAACTTTTGTGAGTAAGTAAGTTGCAAGGTCATTTTTCAGGTGTCATTTTACTGTTTGAAGTGTCATCAACAGCTAATATACATTAATTAGTTTTCTCAAAGCCACAGAATGACACAATTAGGACAGCCATACTCAGAACTATGTTTTCCTTTTTGTAAAAGTTGTCAAGTTTTTTGGGGGGGTATTCTAGGCCAAAGGACTAACCTATGCAAAACTACAGAAGTATGAGACTGAATGGGATATATGTGAAATATGGTGTGGATAGTTTAAGGTGAGGGGTGGCAAGGGAGATTAGACTAGCAAAAAGTGTTTCAAGCCAGATTGAGAAGGGCTTTGAATGCCATGTTTAAGAGTTAAGTTTTATGCTATAGGGCAGTCATCTAATTTATTTAGGTAAGAGAGTCACATGACCAGATTTATATTTACAAATAATTCTGGCAGGAAAATAAATGATGGATATGAGCAAGAGAGTGGAAATAGGGAGACCAGATGGGAAGATTGCTCTTTGCTAATCTGGATGAGGAATATCAAGGATTTGTACCAGACAGGTGGAATCATGTAGGCACTACTATCATCCACATAAGAAAATATCCCAGAAAAAGAAGTCTATTAAAATAGAATCACTGAGGGTTTCTCAACTCTGACTGCTCATTAAAAATACTTGGGAGAATTTTTTTTTTTTAATGGATATTCAGGTCTTACTCCTAATTAAATCAGAATCACTAGAGAGACCTGGTATTGGAATTTTTTTTAAAGATTTTATTTATTTATTTGAGAGAGAGAGAATGAGAGAGAGAAAGAGAGAGAGAGCACATGAGAGGGGGGAGGGTCAGAGGGAGAAGCAGACTCCCCACTGAGCAGGGGGCCTGATGCGGGACTTGATCCAGGGACTCAATCCCAGGACTCCAGGATCATGACCTGAGCCGAAGGCAGTCGCTTAACCAACTGAGCCACCCAGGCACTCCTGGTATTGGAATTTTAAAGAAGTTCTCAGGTGATCCTAATGTGTAACCAGGGTTAAAAACCTCCAACACAATCCATAAATGAGGAGTCTAAGGAAAATATAGTTCTGAGTATGGCTGTCCTAATTGTGTCATTCTGTGGCTTTGAGAAAACTAATTAATGTATATTAGCTGTTGATGACACTTCAAACAGTAGAATGACATCTGAAAAATGACCTTGCAACTTACTTACTCACAAAAGTTATTGTGAGCTGATGCTAATTTAAAAAGAAATATGTATTTGCAGAAGAATCAAAGAAATTCATAATTCTGTTCTAAAGTAGGTCAAGCCACAACTTGGCCTAGAGCAGAAAAGAGCAATGATAATTCATAAGTTTATATCTATTTTATCTGGTTCATGTCCTATAAAAAGTCGAATATAAGCATATCAGGATGTTAAATGTGTGCCAGATACCTGATATTTTTGTTTATTTAACAATAAACATTTATATTACAACACATAAAGTGGTAAAAGCGACTCAAAAAAATTTTTTTATTAGAGGTAGGATAGTGAAATGGTTAAAGACACACATTTTGAAGCCAGATAGACAGGTCTTGAATCCAGGTTTTGTCACTTAGTAATTGTGGATCTGAACAATCTCACTTGTTTAATCTATAATTTCCTTGTCTGTGCAATAGCGATAATAGGAACGACATCATAGGACTGTTTTCAGAATTATACTTTAAAATGCATCTAAAGTCTTTAACATAGTAGCTGACATTTCTAAGTATGTGTCTTGGCTCCTGCACTCAAGGAACTAACAAATTAGAGAAGGAATTAAATTAGGCCATGAAAAACTGTAACATAAGGCAGCATTATAGGTTATTAATAATAATTTAATAGGTAGGAACCTAACAGCTTCAGATAATAAAAACCACCTTTAACTATCTTAAGAAAAAAAGCACATCTATTGAAAGGTTATCAGAGACTCAAAGATTCTGCAAGAAGCTAGGGACAGGCTTAGAAGAAAAGCAGAAACCCAAGGAACTGCCATGGACCAGGAAGCTGGAGGCACAACAGTTGTTGCTTTTTTTTTTTTTTTCCAAGATTTTAGTTATTTATTAGCCAGGGAGAGAGAGAGAGAACACAAGTAGGCAGAGCAGCAGGCAGAGGGAGAGGGAGAAGCAGGCTCTCCACTGAGCAGGGAGCCCGACACGGGGCTCGATCCCAGGACCCTGGGATCATGACCTGAGACGAAGGCGGCCGCTTAACCAACTGAGCCACCCAGGTGCCCCATCATCATACAGAATATTTAAAAGACTCAGGTTAAGATTTAATAATATTTTTACTGCTTCATCAAGGACATTGGGAAACATGCTTTAAATTCTTTTTTTTCTTTTAACTGCAAGAGCATGGTGGTCAAGGAATGACTTCTGGATCGCTTTGGTGACTTGTTGAATTTAGTGCCCCTGCTTTTATTTTGTGCTAAGGGGCCAGCAGTTTCACCCATCATTGCTTCTGCTTCAGTTAGTACAAATACCACATGGTTAAAAAAAAAAAAAAAGCACGTAACTTTTTTATTACCACAAAAGTTTTCACCTCACAAACTTCCTAAATTTGGGGAACTCTCAGTCTGTGGACCACTCTTTGAGAATCAATGTTCTACAACATATTTAGTGGCTGTAGAAAATTACATTATATGAGTGACCACAGTTTATTTAGCCAATGTCCTTTATTGAGGGCATTTGAGTCATTTCTAATTTATCTCCATTACCAGTAATGACATAGTTTAAACTTCATTTGCATCCTGAATTATATCTTTAGAATACAGCCTTAAAAATGGAATAAATGGGCCAACGAAAAGCATTTAAGAAAAAATGGCTTCTGAATATTGCCTTCCTATAGTTTTACTAATGTACACGTGTATTTTATTTATTTATTTTTTATTTATTTATTTTTTGTACACGTGTATTTTATATGAGTATCCTTCCCGCTTACCAACATGGTGGTTATATATTTTTTAAAGATTTTATTTATTTATTTGAGAGAGAGATCGTGCACAAGAGAGGGAAGGGTCAGAGGGAGAAGCCAGCGGGGCTCCATCTGAGGACCCCTGGATCATGACCTGAGCCAAAGGCAGACTCTCAACCCTCTGAGCCACCCAGGCCCCCTGATGGTGGTTATTATTATTATTATTTTTAAAGATTTTATTTATTTGACATAGAGAGAGGGAACACAAGCAGGGGGAGTGGGAGTGGGAGAAGCAGGCTTCTCACTGTGCAGAGAGCCCGATGCGGGGCTGGATCCCAGGACCCTGGGATCATGGCCTGAGCAGAAGGCAGGCGCTTACCGACTGAGCCACCCAAGCGCCCTGATGGTGGTTATTTTTAAGGAAAAACAAAAACTGACCAAATTTACAAGGAAGAAATGGAATCTCATTTTAATTTGCATTTATTTGCTTATTAGTTAGGTTTTTTTCATATGTTTATAAAAATTATTGAGTTGCATATTTATGTATTTTGTCCATTTTTCTATTGATATAGTCGTCTTTGGGATTTTATCCGTTGGTCTGTCATGAATGTTGCAGTCATTTCTTCCCAATTTTTGTTTACTTTTTAACTTTGTATAGTTTATTTTTGTATGTTTTAAATTTTGATTAAATTACCTATCAGTCTTGGGGCGCCTGGGTGGCTCAGTCGGTTAAGCGGCTGCCTTCGGCTCAAGTCATGATCCTGGGGTCTTGCGATCGAGCCCCACATCTGGCTCCCTGCTCAGCGGAGAGCCTGCTTCTCCCTCTCCCTCTGCCTGCCACTCTGCCTACTTGTGCTCACTCTCTATCTGTCAAATAAATAACATCTTTAAAACAAATTACCTATCAGTCTTTTTATATTTTCTGCCTTTGGTGTCATGCTTTAAAAAGCCTCCTCCAAAAAATTAAAAATAAACAAATTTAAAAAAGGCTCCTCCATCCCAATATTATACTAATATTTACTTTTTCTTCTTTTTAGTAGGTAACTCTTCAATTCATTAAGAATTATTTATGTATACTTTTAGGTAAAGATATGACTTAATCTTTTCCCAAATAGTTAACCTTTAATTCCTCAAGCGTGTTAGATTTATCGTTATTTTCCCCTTTGTTAAAAACATACTATTAAATTACTGGTTTGTAAACAACTTAAAACTTAAAACAATATAGATAAATCTAAAGTAGCTCTAGACCAACTTCCTCCTATCCTGAGAGCTATTAGCTTGTTCTTTTCCCTTTCAGGCTTCTTCCTTCGCATTTTAACGCATATAAGCGCAAATACATAGTTTGCGGCAACTTGGGCCCCCACCCCCCGCACACACTTAATTCCTCTTTATCTTTCCACGGAGGTCTACCTTGTTCTTTTCGACACCAACGCATGGTGTTCCATAATGAGCATGACCATGTTTATTTTGTCTTCCCTCGACCGATGCTTGACTACAAGGTTTCAATTTTAATATTCACCAGATCTCCTCAAAGCGGCCGGGGCCCGAGCTTTCTTGTGCGCATGTGCAAGTGTCCAAGGGCTACATTCCTAAACATGGAATAGCTTTGAGTATTTTTTCATTCTGTGGGTTCTGGGGAACCACTGCGGGTACGTAGGGCGACAAACACCCCCAGACCAAAACCTGGCCTGAACGAGACGCAGAATAGGTACTCAGCCCCTGACAGTCTTCCTCCTTTCAAAATGGACGCTGAATTTATTTTTTACCTCGCAGATGCAACAGTTCGCAGCAACAAAACCAGATGCACAACCATTCAGGCACTGGGGACTACCACTAAAAAATTAGGGGAAGAAAAACCTCCAGCCACACCTGCCGTGACGCTTGCTTCCGGGAAGCGGACCGGAAGCCGCTCCTCGATTCTGCGTCAAACCCGACTTCAGGGGCCGTCGTAAAAGTGTCGCCCCTCGTTTCTTGGACCGGCCACAGGTTTCCGCTCGTCTCCGGCCGGGGGTCTGGAACTGCGGGTGTCAGTTTCCCTCAAGATGGCGGACGAGGAGGCCGGGGGTGCGGAGAGGATGGAAGTCAGTACCGAGTTGCCCCAGACCCCTCAGCTCCTGGCATCTGTAAGTCCTTGTAGGCAAGTTCCTTTTGTCCCCCCCAAGTCCTTCCCTACCGCGCTCTGGAGGATGTCGGGCTTCACCCCCTTTCGCGGCTCTGGGGAGGGGGAGTCGTATGGATTGGTCTGGAAGGAAGCCATCGAATAAAAGTTAGTCATTACCCACATTCCTGCCGACCAAGTCTACGGAATATAATGACTTTGTCATTTATTAGTCGTGACGAGTTCAAGCATGTCTCTATCCTTAAGTAGAAAGAACTGGTGATGTTATTAGATGGTCTGGTGTGGGGGCTGAGGCGGGATTAGAGGAAAAGCCATTTTTCGATAGACGCAGTGCCAACCCCTCTTGATGACAGGAATCCAGGACGCTGCACCTAATGTTATATTGCATAGCTGGCTGGGTGGGGCCTGATAATGGCAGGGAATACTGCCACTGTCAACTCGTCAAGATATTGGGTGTAGGAATTGTAGTCCCTCATTCTAGTGTCTTGAGAACCCCAAGCCTAACCCCTCAATGGAGAAACCCGTCGTTTGTCGCTTCTTATTAAGGGTGAAGAAACTTCCAGACATTTCGAATCAGAGCAGTACCATTAATTAATATCGCAATCTATACTCTGCCCTTGTATTTTGAAAGAATGGGAAGGCAGAGACAGTGAGCAAATTTGAGTCTATAGTCTGGCCACAGGGAGAAAGCAGATGAGGAGGATAAGAGCTAGGGGGCAATATTGGGGAATGTTCTGGATGTCTCTGGACATCTAGTGGGGAGATATACAGGAAATATTCAAATATTGATTTCTGCATGATATTAAGTCTTATCACTTTGTCTTTATTGCTGCATATAGAAAAATGTGGGATATACACCTTTCTGAAGTTTTTTGGTTTGTAGTTTTAATAAAAGCATTTTTGGACTATTTTAATCATGCAAACACTTCAGCATTGTTTTATGAGAGAATAAAGTGAGCTCCAGAATTAAGAATCCACCCCAGGGACTGGGGAGACTGGCTGGGAGATAGAAACCAGGGAGGGAGGAAATTGGAATAAGGATTTGGCCAACTATAGCAGTGCGTGCAACCATCTTCTATCTCAAATAGTAGCAACCTCACTTCACTGCCAGTATTGAAGGAGGAAGCATCTCTTTGAAATGAGAAGGTAGGGAAAATTGAGAACCCCTGAAACATCTTAATGGTAGCTTGTGCTTTCTACATCTTAGAAGCAGTACAGAAATTGTGTGGATAGAAGTGTTATTGTAATTTTGTATTGCCAAAGATGGCTAGTGTTTATTTAAAGCTTTGATATATTAATTCCTTCCAGGTGGTACAGTAAAACCTCATCAATCTAGACTCCACTTATTTTTAATTGGAGATAATGGTACAGAAATCAAGGTAGAATTAGGTTGCAAACTCATTAATTCAAGAAATATTGGATTTCTTGGGGCAAGGCTGTAGGTTTTGCAAAGTAATGGGTAGATGTCAAGAGAAGTGTAATCGCCTGAGGGAACTCACAGTTTAGTGACACAGATAAGACAAGTGCTCAAAGAACTTTAATACAAGATAGGGTGATGTAAGTGGATGAAGAACTGTGACAGGCCTCATGATCGTTTTTTTTGGCTTGGATCGTTCTATTTACTTAAGGATTCCAGATATCTCTTTACTTTCCTTTTCTTTTTAAAGCTACTGTCTTCAATTTTATTCTGACAGTGGAGTAAGATACTGGCTTTCCAGTTTACTACTTATTTGCTGTTAAATAAAATAAGCTCAGAGACTCTTTAACATTTGAATGATTTGTATTTTAAATCACTATTGGGAGGTAGGGAAAACAAAAATAATAAATATAGGACAGTTACAAGATTTTAGAAATCTCACCAACTCCATTAGAGCCTTGTCCTTGGTTATACTTTGTTATCCTTAAATCAAACTTTATTCTTAAACCCCAGGTCATTTCTTTGTCATACTGCTATCAAAAGCATGAAGGCTTTCCAATTCCTAATATCACCTAACATGCAATTAAGGTGAAATAATAGATATGAATTATTGGACATTTATAAAAGTCATTGCTTAAGAATCATTAGAGGAGTTGATTTTGTAGGTCTGGGGTGGGGAATTTTCACAAGCATGCCCAGCTGATTCTGAAGTCCTGGTCTGTGAGCCACACTTTGAGTAAGACTTAACTAGACATTTGGAAATTCTCAATAGAGTTGACAGTTGAGATTGTGGAAATGAAGATCTTTGAGGAGAAAAGTGTGTGTGTGTGTATGTGTGTGTGCATGCACACATCAGCACATACACACAGGTTCAGACACACAGGGAGAGAGGGAAAGAAGAGAGGGAGAGGACTAGGGACAGGAATGATTGAATTTCAGGGATAGAAGATGGAGGAAGAACCAGAGAAGGACCTAGAAAGGGAGCAGCCAAGCAAGTAGGAGGTGAGAGTAGTACGGTGCCATAGGGTCTAGTTTCTAGAAGAGGGTCTTTATTGGGTTCAGAAGATAAGGACTGAGAAAAACTGGGAATTCAGAGAGTATATGGGGTGGTTTGACAAAACTTCTGCCTTCTGTCTACTTTGACTGGATTTTCTTTCCTAAGTCAATCTCAGAAGGTATCTCCTGGCTTGGTACTAAGGTCTTTGCTTTTTCCTGTCTACACCCTCTGCCTATGTGATTTCATCCAGTTCTTTGGCTTTAAGTACCATTGGTATGCATTCAGTTCCCAAATTCATATCTCTAGGTCATCTCACCTCTGAACTCCAGATTCACAAATTCAACTACTTGCCTACTTGACATAGCTACTTGGATGTCTGATAAGTGTTTTAAACAGGGGGAGCAATTAGGAAGCTACTGCTATAACCTAAGCCTTAGCTGATGGTGGTTTGTACTAGAGAGACATCACGGAGATAAAGAGAAGTGGATAGATTTGAGAGAGATTTTGGAGGTTTGGTAGAAGCAAAAAGATTTGCTAATGGATTAGGCATGAGGATAAAAGGGAAGAAACAAATCACATCTGGATCTTCAGTTTTTGGCTTAAGCATTCATGGCCATGGTTGGTCATATTCTGAGAGAAAGGACCAGGTTTGGAGAGGGGAAAGAAGGGAGGCTGATCAAGAATTTTGTTATCCCTGTCTCATGGCACTTCTATAATAGCTCTCGAACACAAACAACTCTCTCTGTCTCCACTTCACCTCTCTAGTCCTAGCCACCATCTGTTGCCTAGGCAACTGGAGTGGCCTCTTAACTGGTTCTCTTTGCTTCCATTTCTGCCCTCTTCCAGTTTATTTTCCACAGATCACCAGAGTAATCTTTTTAAGACTAATTCAGATCATGTCAGCCTCCTGCCTAAATCCTTCAGTGGCTTCCCATTTTACTTGGAATAAAATATAAACTCATTACAAGTCTTTCAAGATGCTGCATGATCTGGCTCCTACATCTCCCCCTCATTTTCCTGTTATTTCTCCTCATTTAGTGTTAGCTACACTGGCCTGTTAGTTTCTAAAACAAGCACAAGATCTATCTTGCTCTAGGGCCTGTGCCTTTGCTTGCTGTTCTTTTTTCCAAGAGTGTTTTTCCTCTGCTTTTTCTTGATACTTACCCAGTCTAAAAGATGGGTTCTTCTTATCCTTCTGTGTGTAAGCACCCTGTTTATTTCCTTTACTGTACTTATTACAATCTGTAATTACTTTGTTGTCTTTATTATTTAAATATCTGTCTCTCCCACCAGAATGCAAGCTCCGTGAAGACAAGGATAATGTCTGACTTGTCCACTGATATGTCCCAGTATGCGTTTGAAATAGCAGACATTTACATACTCTTAATGAATAACTGAGAATCAACATTAGTGATTTATTTTAACAAGAATGGTAGTGGTTGGGGGAGGGAGTTGTGGAGGAAGGATGGGAAGAGAAATGAAGGAGCATATTAGGATAGTACCTAACACTGGGGTCCAGGTGAAGGTGGGGGGTGTAGGAAAAGCCAAAACAGGAATTCGGTGGGGAATTGATGGGATTTGAGTTATTAAAAGTTATGATGTTGACATAAATGGAAAACCTGAACATTATGGTCAGTAAGGGGTTTTGGAGTTTGAGAACATGGAGGCACATTCAGGTTTTGTAATGGTAGAGCCAGGTTAGATGAGCCTCTGTGCATTCCTAGAGCACCCTTTTCATACTCCTGTTGTATGCAGCATGTCTCAGGCTGTCCTGAGCATTGCCTGTTTGCTGTCTGTCTTTCCTTCTAGACAAGAAACTCCTTGAGAGCATAAGCTGTTTCTTGTTCACGCCTGTATCTCCAGTACCTAACACATTGCTTCAAAATTTTTGTTGAATGCATGCACGAATGAATGAATGAGGAGACAATAACTGAGGTGGAGTGGAGGTGGAGGTAATAGGAGTTGAGGCGATTAGGCTAAAAGGTTTAAAATTGAAAGAGGAATTTAAAAAAATTAACATTATCGAGTTATATTTTAAGTACAATAAAATGCTTCCATTTTAAGTGTTTTGATTGATGAGTTTTGATAAATGTATACACCTATGTAACTATTACTAAATTGGGGGTACAGAACATTCCCATTACTCCCAATGTTATACTGTCTCCAAATGGGGGGATTTTAGGGTTTTTTTTTTAAGTTTAATATTGTTATGTTTGTGCAATAATCATTATGAAAATCAAGAAAAAATTTATCTACAATCTCATATATGTAGTGGATCTTTAAAAGATAAAAATTTGTTTTGATAGTTGACTTAAAATACTGAGATGGGACACCTGGCTGGCTTAGTCAATGGGGCATGTGACTCTTGATCTCAGGGTTGTGAGTTTGCGCTCTACGTTGCATATACAGATTACTTTAAAAAAAAACAAAAACTTAAAGAAAAAAGTAAAATACTAAGATATAGGAGAAGGAAGAAGAAGTTCTATGTTATTTTCAGTGGTGGTGATATTTCTTAGAAATTGAAATCTATATCATTTTAGGCCAGAGCACAGCTTTTTTTTTTTCTCTCAAGATTTTATTTATTTGACAGACACAGCGGGAGAGGGAACACAAGTAGGGGGAGTGGGAGAGGGAGAAGCAGGCTTTCTGCCTAGCAGGGAGCCCGATGTAGGACTTGATCCCAGGATCCTGGGACCATGACCTGAGCCGAAGGTAGACACTTAATGACTGAGCCACCCAGGTGCCTGCACAGCTTTCTATAGTAAGGACACACTTACA
The DNA here is from genome assembly GCF_054177405.1 of Leptonychotes weddellii. Taxonomy (NCBI): domain Eukaryota; kingdom Metazoa; phylum Chordata; class Mammalia; order Carnivora; family Phocidae; genus Leptonychotes; species Leptonychotes weddellii. The sequence continues at coordinate 75,671,658 of NC_138377.1, read as the reverse complement.
ATGAGAAAACTAGGATGAAAACCAAGGTCTCTTGAGCCCTGACTGAAGTGCTTTGTCACCAGATCATAGCAGGGCCTACTGCCTGTTGTTTTTTCATCATCATCTCCTAATTTTGGTTGTGGACAGCTAAGGAAAATTCTGATTTTCAGTATCAGACTCTGTAGACCCAAATATGAAGTTGAGGTGTAAAACTGCAGATTAGAGTGATAGATTCAGCCCCACTACCTGTAATAGTCTAGGGAAGAATAGTAATTTAGTGTGGATAAGCTGGTGCTGAAGATGGACTGCTTATGTTTAATAACAGACTCTGTCCTGCAAATAAAGAGGTTTTTGTCCTCAATAATGCATGGAGAGACTGGGTAGATATGTGTATAAATCACTGATACAGGATGAACCAATACAGTGTCCTGACCTATTCTCTTCATGTGTGCTGGCCTTGAGGGTTATTTCAGATTTCCCTTGACATCATTTTACCCATTTCTCTACAGGTGCTAATCATACACTGTGCTCTGTGAAAGTTTCTTTAAGCTTTTAACTCATTGCCTCAGGTGACTTAAGACAAAATATTAAGAGCTCTTTAGTCCCAGGTAATCTGTGAACTCCTATATGTTCTTTTAAGGTATTCTGAGTTAACATGCCTCCTATTGAAGAAACAATTGTTATTTGATGAATTTGGTTTTTTTTAAAGCATTTGGTACAGCCTTTTTTTTTTTTTAAATGTTAAGTTGCACCCTATAATACACTAAGTGCTTATGGAAATATGCTGTACTAAATAAATGTTACTGAATGACTCTAGAAGAGTTATTGTGCTTCCCTAAGTGCCTACTTACTATCCGGGAATGATATAGGCCCTGTCCAGGATGGAGTCTACTGTTAATCACTTGAATATAATAATTCTCCTTCTAATAGTTTACTTAAGGCCATTCTTCAGAACAAAGTCTATTTGACTTGTTTGGAGGAGTGGGGCTTAACCACTTAACTGTGTCTTTATGGACTACTTTTAAAAATGCCTTTGAACGTTTGGTATTTATGGGTAAGCTAGAATGACTTGAGAACAGGAAGAAAAATCTTTTTTTTTTTTT
>NC_138377.1:75647735-75670076 GCF_054177405.1 Leptonychotes weddellii | reverse complement strand
AAAAAAAAAAAAAAAAGAATATTGAAAAATTATTTTGTAGAATGTTCCTCAGTTTGGATTGATGTTTTCTCATGATTATAATGAGGCTATGCATTTTTGGCAAAAATAACACAAAAGTGATACCATAGCCTTCTCAGTGTATCATATTCAGGGATTTTTGGTATCATTATTCTTATAACTGGTGATACTTATGTTAATCACTTGGTTAAGTTGGTATCTGCAGGGTTTCTCTACTTTAAACTTTTTACCTTTTCCCTTATAGTTAATAAGTATCTTCAGGGAGATATTTTGAGACTATTTGGCATCACTTTTCTTTTTAAGATTTTTTATTTTTAAGTAATCTCTACACCCCATATGGGGCTCAAACTTACAACCCTGAGATCAGGAGTCACATACTCCACCGACTGAGCCACTCGGGCACCCCAGTGACTCTCCTTTTTATCTTTTAAACTATGTACTTTGAAATTTGCTTTTAAGATTTACATAAATTAAATAACTTTTTATTATACAATTCTGTGAGTTTTGATATTTGCCAGCAGTTGTGTAATTATCATCATAATACAGGTATGGAACAATTCCATTGCACTCCAAAATTCCCTCACTTCAGGGGCGCCTTGTGTGGCTCAGTCGGTTAAGCGTCTGCTTTCAGCTCAGGTCATGATCTCAGGGTCCTAGGATCAAGCCCCGTGTTGGGCTCCCTGCTTAACAGGGGAGTCTGCTTCTCCCTCTGCACCTCCCTCCGCTCCTGCTTTCTCAAATTAATAAATAAAATCTTAAAAAAAAAATTTCCTCACTTCTACTTTGTAGTAAACCCCTGGCAACCACTGTGCAATCCTCCGTCTTGCTAGTAGTTTTGCCTTTTCCAGAATGTCATATAAATGGAATCATACAGTACATAGCCTTTAAAATTTTAAATTATTTTTTTAGAATATAACTTTAATGTGAACAAATACAAGACTATGTATAAATGCTAGTTTTTACATAACTATGAGACAAACATGAAATACCATAGCTAACCCATTTCAAATGAATAATATTAATTTAATTAGAAGGATGTTAAGTGCAGGGGCGCCTGGATGGCTCAGTTGGTTAAGCGACTGCCTTCGGCTCAGGTCATGATCCTGGAGTCCCGGGATCGAGTCCCGCATCGGGCTCCCTGCTCAGCAGGGAGTCTGCTTCTCCCTCTGACCTCCCCCCTCTCATGTGCTCTCTCTCATTCTCTCTCTCAAATAAATAAATAAAATCTTTAAAAAAAAAAAAAAAGAAGGATGTTAAGTGCAACTAAATTGTCAGTGTTGGGTTGATAGTAGAGATCTGTGCACTCAATCTTCTGTTTCCCTTACCTCTGTTCATTTAAGCTTGCTGTTACTGAGTGCCATTGAAAATTGGTCAGGCTGGGCTGGTCGGACGGTTTAGGGTAATCATACCTCACATTTAAGCCCAAATGAGTAATCCCCAAATGTCTTTTTTTAACAGGGCATTTCTTGATACTTGGAAAGCTGTCTTGTTTGAAGATAAGAGTGGAATGGTGGTGTTCTTGAAACCTGCATATAGTGTCTATGAAACCCCATGATGGGAATCAGGAATTTGGCACAGAGATGAGCTCTGCTCAGTTCACACAGATGCTGTCACTATGAACATGTCCCCAATTGCTAAGAGGCAGTACATAGCCTTTTGAGTTAGACTGCTTTTACAATAATAGATTTTGATGTTGCATGTATTGATAACTTACTCTTTTTATTGCTGAGCAGTATTCCATGGTTTGGCTGTAGCACAGTTCCTAATTCACCAGTTGAAGGACAGTTGGGTTATTTCTGGGTTTTGGCAATTTAAAGCTGCTGTAACATTCGTCTTTACTTTTTTGTGTGAACATAAGTTTTCATTTATTAGGTAGATTCCTAAGAGTTTGATTGCTGGGTCATAAGGTAATATATGTTTAACTGTAAGGAAACTACCAAACTCTTTTATAAAGTGGCTATACCATTTTCAGTTCCTACCAGCATTTTCCTTTTCCAGTTTTCTGGATCCTGTTGATATTGTTAGTTTTATATTTTATTTTTTATCTACACCTTAATATAATAGGTTGTGTAGGGGTATCTCACTGTCATTTTAATTTGCATTTCTCTAATGACTAATGATGTTGAACATGTTTTCATGTACAAATAAGCCATCTGAAATAGTTTATTTTTTTTAATTTTTATTTATTTATTTATTTATTTATTTATTTATTTATTTATTTATTTATTTATTTGAGAGAGAGAATGAGATAGAGAGAGCATGAGAGGGGGGAGGGTGAGAGGGAGAAGCAGACTCCCTGCTGAGCAGGGAGCCCGATGCGGGACTCGATCCCGGGACTCCAGGATCATGACCTGAGCCAAAGGCAGTCGCTTAACCAACTGAGCCACCCAGGCGCCCTGAAATAGTTTCTTTTAAAGAGCAGAAGGGTTTAGGGGCGCCTGGGTGGCTCAGTTGGTTGAGCGACTGCCTTCGGCTCAGGTCATGATCCCGGAGTCCTGGGATCGAGTCCCACATCGGGCTCCTGGCTCGGCGGGGAGCCTGCTTCTCCCTCTGACCCTATCCCCTCTCATGCTGTTTCTCTCTCTCTCTCTCTCTCAAATAAATAAATAAATAAAATCTTTAAAAAAAAAAAAAAAAGAGCAGAAGGGTTTAGGTGTACTCTTTGATAAGTCTAATTTACCCATTTTCTTTTATGTTTAGTGCTTTTGGCATTCTAAAAACTCTTTTGCACTCATTCATTTTTATCTCTCAGTAAATGTTATGGTTCCTTAAAACAATTAAACTAAGACTGGGGAATGTTTTGTCTGTACAGCACCTGACTGGTAATAGAATTGTCTTCACAGACCAGGAGTTGCCCATTCCAAGAGGGAAGGGTAATTCTCATCCAATACAGCTGCTCTTTTTTTTCGAGGTATATATGGTATGTGGGCAACCACTTATTTCCAAAGCTATTTTTTTTTTTAATTACCCACTTTCCTTTTACCCACTTTCCTTTTGTATTGGTGAGGGATAAGATAATATATTGTAAATCACTTTCTCTGAAGTTACAGAATTATGCCAATATTTGTCCCCCTACATCTTCAAGAGGAAACTTGTAACAAAGTCTAATTTTTGATTTCTTTTCTTTCAGTGGTGGGATCAGCAAGTTGATTTTTATACTACTTTCTTGCACCATTTGGCACAATTGGTGCCAGAAATTTATTCTGCTGAAATGGACCCAGATTTGGAAAAGCAGGAGGAGAGCATACAAATGTCCATATTCACCCCACTGGAATGGTACTTATTTGGAGAAGATCCAGATATTTGCTTAGAGAAATTGAAACACAGTGGAGCATTTCAACTCTGTGGGAAGGTTTTCAAAAGTGGAGAGACAACATATTCTTGTAGGTAAGAATAGAAATTTTCAGGATTGGTTATAATTTCAATTTTGGTATTTTGTACTTATTTATGATGTATTTTATTTTGTGTATTACTATTTATAATATACTTAATCATACTTAATTTCCTTTTATTATGCACTTATAAATCTGTTTTTGCTTATATAGCTTGTTTGTGAATATATGACTTAAACAGTTGTCTCACTTTTCTGTTCTCTAAAAGTATTTAAGAGATGGACTTTTGCCTTGTTTATAATATAGTCCACATACTCTTATCTGACACCCTAGGGCCAGGTGTATTTCAGAGTTCTAAACACTTTTCCAGGAGTGTCAGGGCAGGATCCCTATCATCAAACATAGCATTTCTGTAAGAAATCTATGAATATTCACAGCAAGTGGTATAAATAAAGTCTGTAGTCTTATGTCATTTCAGGTCAGTTTTTGCTACCAAGTGAGATTTGGTGTCAAGGGATGGTGGACCTGTAGGGACAGTTGAAATTCAGTTGAGTAGAAAAAGCCATTGGTAGGGAAACTGGAAGCAGCTTTAGGCTTTTTGTCCTTTGTAAGAGCAGTTTTTTTTTTTTTTTTTTAAAGATTTTTAATTTATTTGACAGAGAGAGACACAGCGAGAGCAGGAACACAAGCAGGGGGAGTGAGAGAGGGAGAAGCAGGCTTCCCGCCAAGCAGGGAGCCCGATGTGGGACTCAATCCCAGGACCCTTTGATCATGACCTGAGCCGAAGGCAGATGCTTAACGACTGAGCCTCCCAGGTGCCCAAGAGTAGTTGTTTTAAACATCAGGGACCACACAGAATGTTTTTATTCCCTACTTCTGCCTGACGTTTTTCATCTTTTAGATCTTAGCTGCACTCTAGTTTTAGTGGGGTTTTTTTTCCCCTTTTACTAGAGGTAGTTCAGGTTAGGAGTGAATTTTTATACTTTATAAATTCAGAGAATTGTTTTTGGCTTCACTATAATTCTGGGTTTGACTGGTTTACATATAGTTTTTTTTTTTTAAGATTTTATTTATTTATTTGACAGAGAGAGACACAGCGAGAGAGGGAACCCAAGCAGGGGGAGCGGGAGAGGGAGAAGCAGGCTCCCCTTGGAGCAGGGAGCCCGATGCTGGGCTTGATCCCAGGACCCCGGGATCATGACCCGAGCCGAAGGCAGATGCTCAACGACTGAGCCACCCAGGCGTCCTTGGTTTACATATAGTTAACAGTTGTTTAGAACATAGTATCTTTATCCTGTTCTTTTCTCAGGAAAAAAGGCAGCTTTTGTATTTTGTGTACTATTTTGCTACATAGGTAGTAAGGTTTATTTATCTTCTTTATATATATTTTAGCTGAAGCCCAATGAGTTTCAGTTAAAACATAATAGACATTTGCAGATCTCACTTCTCCAAAAGTGTCATGGAGACATTTTAAATTGTCACAACTGGGGCAATGGTACTAGCATCTAGTGGGTAGAGGACAGGGTTGCTGCTGAAGCATCCTGCAGCACGGGACAGTCTCCTCTATCCGCAATAAGTAATTACCCAGTTCGGAATGTCAGTACTGCTGAGGTTGAGAAATTCTGCTCTAAATAGGTCAGTAGATCATATATATTTTCAAGAGTATAGTTAGGCAATCTTTATTTCCTAATAGCCTTTAAAATCATTTTTTAACTTGCCAATTCCATCTCTTCGACTCTTCTAAATCAGATATTTTAAAAATTGATTTTGCACTTTTCACCAATTTATGTTGCTCTTAATGTTTTCCTGAAAAAGTTAAATAAGATAGTGACTTTCAAGAGTTATTATTAGGGAAGAGATTAAGAGAGATTGAATTTTTTTTGTTCATTCAATAAATATTAACTGAATACCTACCATGTGCCCGGCACTGTTCTAGGTACTTAGGACATAACAATATACAAAATAAAGAAACATTCCTGCCCTTATGCTGATTACATTCTAATGAATTTTGTCTCTATCCAAGCCTCATTTACCGGTGAACAGTCAGTGTTTATGAAAATATGTTTATAAATGCAGGAGGGTAAGATGATGACAGATAATGGAAAAAACAGCTAATCATTTGTTACAAAACTAATTTTAATATGCAACTTAGCAGTCTGAAATCAGGTAAAAGCTCAAAGTAACGAGGATGATTTAAGAAGCAAAACCAAACCTATGTATTCAAATATGGCTAAAATTATTTGGAATTTAGTTTTTGAGACATTTTCATATTCAGCTTGTGCACCATACAGAAACTCATTCACATTATATTATAGTCATACCTTAAACATCATTGGCATCCTCTAAATTTTGGAATCTAATTTTTAATCTTTTTCAGGGACTGTGCAATTGACCCAACATGTGTACTCTGTATGGACTGCTTCCAGAATAGTGTTCATAAAAATCATCGTTACAAGGTATGGAAATAGATCCATAAAATCTCTAAATTAGCAGGAACCTGGTGGCCATCTAGTCCAAATTCCTACCAGTACTTGAATTCCTTATGCAGTAGCTCTGATACATGAACATTTAGCTTTGGTTAAATAACACGATAGGAGAGCTACTACCTCAAGAGGCAGCGCTTTGTAAATTTTTTGTGAGATACATCATTTTTATACAAAAGACTGTATAAGGCATATGAAGAACTTAGAGAATAACTATGAAGCGAACATCTGTGTAACCACTACTTAGGTCAAGAATAGGCATTGTCAGCTCTCAGAGGCCTCCTGTTTATCCCTTCTAGATCACGGTCTTTCTCTTTCCCGTTGGATAGCTTTTCTCCTGTGTTGTGTGATAATGGTTTTCTTGATTTCTCTTTTAGTTTATCACCCAAATCACACTGAATAGTTTTATCTGTTTTTGAGCTTTATATAGATGGAGTCATGCTGTATCTTTTACTTGCTGAGTAGCTTCTTTCACTCAGTATTATGTTTAATAGCTGTAGTTTGTCCATTGATCTTATAGTGTTCAGTAATCCATGTTGTCTTTATTCATTGTACTGTATATGTAGATTGTTTCTAGTTTGGGGCTGTTATGAACAGTTGTGCTGTGAACATTCTTATTTGTGTATTTGGTACACATGTCCAGTAGTTTCTTTAAGGTGTATATCTGGAATAGAATGCTGAGTTCTAGGGTATGTGAATCTTCAGTTATAATAAATAATGTCACATTGTTTTCCAAAGTGGTTATACTAATTTATAGTCTCTCCAGCAGTACATGGGAGTTCCCATTGCTGCACATTCTTGGAAGATTTGGTCTTGTCAGTCATTTTAATTTTAGCCAGTCTGGTGGGCATATAATAGTATCACATTGTGGTCTTAATTTTCCTAATTACTAATGAGGTTGAGGGCTTTTTCCTTACTTTGTTACATTTTAGACAACTTTATTTTGAGCTGAAATGTATTTCTCAAATATTTGTATTGGTTGTATACTTCGTATACTCTGGACTTCGACAGATGTTGTTGATGTTATTGATGGTTCTCTTTAACATCCTGTTAAACAATGTCTAAGGTCCTGTGTAAATGTATATAACATCTTGAAGTTATGTTTGTGTCTTCCATAGAGTTGAAAGCGCTATTCATGTTATGAGACTGGCCTCAACATTACCACTTCTATTTCAGGAGATGATGGGCTATAGATATAAATTATAGGTATTATCATAAGAGAATAAACAGATAGAGGAACCTATGATATAGTGTGGAATAAACAGATAGAGGAACCTATGATATAGTGTGGTTAAAATGTTTTCCCAAGATTGCAAAGCTAATCACTGATGAGATTTATAGAGTTAAGCATTTGTTAACTTTATTCCATATTTCCATATTTCTTCATCACCTCCATTAATTATAGTATTTCTTATGCTGGAGAACCAAAGAAGGAATGCCAGAAGTAGAGACAGGAGGAAGTTGTTAATTTCTTCTCATTTTTACTCTGGGAGACTAATAGGGAAAGATGCTAAAAGTCTTAAGACCAAAGTTTTCCAGTTCCTCAAATTTAAAGACTTCTAAGCTTATGCTTTCCAGGCTTTGGGATTTTGTGGGTCAGTACAATTTGCAAAAGCTTTGGATGAGACATAGGGTTTTCAAATTTTTCTTTGGCCACGTAAGTTCAATTTTAATTTTAAAAAGGACACAAGGACAGCAACCAAATACACCTGCCATTTCCTATCATTTTGTAAAGGAAAAGACATTTTAATTCCAAGAAAGTAGGATAATCCCAGAATAAAGACCAGTCCTTTAAATTGTATCCATGTAGCTCTGTGAAAGAGCTCACTACATTTCTTCCTTTTCTGGTTTTTCTGTAGACTGGTAAAAACTTGTTTGTTAAATTTTGGGAACCTTTTCATCAAGCTACCTTTAAGTTTTTAAAGCTTACCAGTTTACATCACCACCATAAAGCACTCTTTTATGGAACATACTTAGGTTTACCATCTTGAGGTTCTGCAGAGTTCTTCTTATAGAAGAAGGTGCTTACATGGTTTACTCAGGAATCTTTGAGTCATCAGAAGGATGGGCTATTTTATGACTAATAAAAGATGATGTCTATAAGCTTTAAAAAATATTACCCATCACATGTGAGTGTGAAGGGACAGAACACTTTTGATGAGAGAATATATTGATAGAATCTCTCTGGAATACCTGTATGTGTGATGAAATTTCTAAAGAAAAGTATATGAATGTCTAATAAGCATAATACAAGTGAGTAGTAACTTCCAGGGCAGGTAAGAGAATGGGACTCTGGATGATCACACAGGCAGTTTCAGCAGTATTCATATTCTCTTGGGGTGGGTGCTGGGTTCACGGGTGTTCATTTCATTGTTATACTTTGTAACTTACCTATACTCTGTGTATATTCTTTTGTATAATAAAACACTTCATAAAAGAAAAAAGCCATTAAAAAAAAAATATTGGAAGAGGTAAGAAGGGATATGTGTTGCTCCAGAGAAGAGGAAGAAGAGTGTAATGACAGGGGACAGACGGAAGATTGGATACTATGTGAAGAAGACAGGACCAAGAAAAACTTTTAGTGGCAGAACAGTCCAAAACAACTTGAGAACAAGAAAATAACAAAGTTGAAATTTTGAACTGTTTGTTCTGCTGTGTGTAATGTGACTCTTCATGATCTCTAGGTTCTCCGTAGTTTATCCCTTAAGAAAACCTACAGTAAGATAAATAAGGTCTTAAGATCTAACATACAATGTGGTGACTATAGTTGATAATGCTGTATTGTGTAGTTGAAATTTGTTAACAGAGTAGAACTTAGAGGCGCCTGGGTGGCTCAGTCATTAAGCGTCTGCCTTCAGCTCAAGTCATGATCCCAGGGTCCTGGGATCGAGCCCCACATCCAGTTCCCTGCTCAGCGGGAAGCCTGCTTCTCCCTCTCCCACTCCCTCTGCTTGTGTTCCCTCTCTTGCTGTCTCTCTCTGTGTCAAATAAATAAATAAGAACTTTAAAAAAAAAAAAAGAGTAGAACTTAAATGCTTGTGGACACATTAAAAAAAGTAGATATAAAAAAAAGAACATAATACAGTACTATTTTTTTTTAAGATTTTATTTATTTATTTGAGAGAGAGAGAGAGTACAAGCTGGGGAGAGAGGCAGAGGGAGAGGGAGAAACAGACTTCCTGCTGAGCAGGGAGCCCGATGCAGGGCTCAATCCCAGGACCCTGGGATCATGACCTGAGCCTAAGGCAGACGCTTAATGACTGAGCCACCCAGGTGTCCCAGTACTATTTTTTAAAAATAACCTGAAGCTAACCTCTGCATTTTCTCCTCAAAATAATCAAGCACCCACTGTTAAAGATTATTTTTAAATAGATAAATGTTTCCTTTATCTAAAGCAAGGAAAGTGAGTTACAACAAACAATATATAGGCATACCTTATTTTATTGCACTTAATTGTGTTTTGCAGATACTGTGCTTTTTACAGTTGAAGGTTTGTGGCAACCCTGTGTCAAGTCTATTGGTACCATTTTTCCAACAGCATTTGTTCACTCCATGTCTCTGTGTCACATTTTGGTAATTCTCGCAATATTTCAGACTTTTCATTATTATTTTATTTGTTATGGTGATCAGTGATCTTTGATATTACTATTGTAATTGTTTTGGGCTGTCACAAATTGCACCCATATAAGACAGCAAACTTAATTGATAAAGGTTGTGTGTGTTCTTACTGCTCCACTGACTGGCTATTCCCCTGTCTCTCTCACTCTCTTCAGGCCTCCCTATTCCCTGAGACTGAAATGTATTGAAATTATGCTAGTTAATAACCCTGCGATGGCCTCTAAGTGTTCAAGTGAAAGGAAGAGTCACACATCTTTCACTTTAAATCAAAAGCTAGAAATGATTAAGCTTAGTAGGGAAGGCATGGTGAAAGCTGAGTGAGGGCTGAAAGCCAGACCTCTTGTGCCAGTTAGCTAGGTTGTGAATGCAAAGGAAAAGTTCTTGAAGGAAATTAAAAGTGCTACTCCAGTGAACACATGAATGATTAGAAAGCAAAACAGCCTTATTGCTGATATGGAAAAAGTGTGAGGGGTCTGGATAGAAGGTCAAATCAACTACAATATTCCCTTACAGCAAAGCCTAATCTAGAGCAAGGCCATACTGCTCTTCAATTCTGTAAAGGCTGAGAGGAGTGAGGAAGCTACCGAAGAAAAGTTGGAAGCTAGCAGAGGTTGGTTCATGAGGTTTAAGGAAAGAAGCCATCTCCGTAACATAAAGTGCTAAAGTGCGAGATGAAGCAGCAAGTGCTGATGTAGAAGCTGCAGCAAGTTCTCCAGGAGATCTAGCTGAGATTATTAATGAAGGTGGCTCTACTCAACAACAGATCTTCAATGTAGACAAAACAGCCTTGTATTGGAAGAAGATGCCATCTAGGACTTTAATAGCCAGAGAGAAGTCATTGCCTGGCTTCAAAGCTTCAAAAGACATGCTGACTTTTTTGTTATGGGCTAATGCAACTGATGTCTTGAAGTTGAAGCCAGTGCTCATTTGCATTTCTGAAAATCCTAAGGCCCTTAAGAATTACATGAAAACTAGTTTGCCTGTTCTCTATAAATGGAACAACAAAGCCTTGATGACAACATTTCTGTTTACAACATGGTTTACTGAATATTTTAAGCTCACTGATGAGACCTACTGCTCAGATAAAAGATTCTCTTCAAAATGTGACTGCTCACTGACAGTGCATCTGTTCACCCAAGAGCTCTGATGGAGATGTACAATAAGATTAATGTTGTTTTGATGCTAACAGAGCATCCATTCTGCAGCCCGTGGATCAAGGAGTCATTTCAACGTTCAAGTCTTATTTAAGAAATACATATCATAAAACTACACCTGCTGTAGATAGTAATTCCTCTGATGGGTCTGGGCAAAGTAAATTGAAAGGTTTATGGAAAGGATTCATCATTTTAGATACCATTAAGAACATTCATGATTCATGCAAAGAAGGAAAAAACATGAAAAGGAATTTGGAAGAAGTTGATTCCAACCCTCAAGGATGACTTTGAGGGGTTCAGGACTTCGTTGGAGAAAATAACTGCAGATGTGGTAGGAATAGCAAGAGAACTAAAGCTTGAAGACATGACTGAATTGCTGCAATCTATGATCAAGCTGTAATGGATGACGAGTTGCTTTTGATGGGTGAGCAGTGGTTTCTTGAGATAGTCTTCCTGGTGAAGACTGTTGAAATGACAACAGATTTAGAATATTCCATAAACATAGTTGATAAATTACTGGCAGGGTTTGAGAGGATTGACTTCAATTTTGAAAGAAGTTCATGTGTAGATAAAATGCTATCAAGTAGCATTGCATGGAACAGAAGAATTGTTGATGAAAGAGTCAGTCAATGTGGTATATATATGCTTCATTGTTGTCTTATTTTAAGAAATTGCTACAGCCACCCCTTCTTCAGCAGCCACCACACTGATCAGTCAGCAGCCATCAACATCAAGGCAAGACCCTCCACCAGCAAAAAGATTACCACTTACTGAAACCTTAGATGATGGTTAGCATTTTAAACAGTAAAGTATTTTTAAATTAAGGTATATACATCATTTTTTAGATATAATGACAATAATTTAGATAATAGACTACAGTATAGTGTAAATGTAACTTTTATAAGTACTAGGAAACCAAAAAAGTCATTTGACTCACTTTATCATGCTGTTTGCTGTTTTTCAGTGGTCTGAAGCTAAACCTGTATGATCTCTGAGGTATGCCTATATTCATACAATCATCCCCTTTAATCAGAAATAAATGTTTTCAAATGAAGCTTAAAAAGTTATGAAAGAAAAAAATTCTCATGGTATACTTTTATATGGAAAAAGCAAAATATATAAAATTATGCATTCAGTTTTTGGTGTTTCTTTTAAAACATTGTATATATAATACTTAACCACAATTTATTTTAATTGTTTACCTATTATTGGGGGAATGTAATTAGGATTGTTATTTTTTTTTATAGTAAGCAGTGTTGCTATAAACATCTTTTTTTTATTAACATATAATGTATTATTTGTTTCAGGGGTACAGGTCTGTGATTCATCAGTCTTACACAGTTCATAGCGCTCATCATAGCACATAGCCTCCCAATGTCCATCACCCAGAACATCTTTTTTTTTTTTTTTAAAGATTAATCTATTTTAGAGAGCATGTGTGTGGGTGGGGGCAGGGGCAGAGGGAGATGGGGAGAATCTCAAGCTGACTCCACACTGAGCGTGGAGCGCAACCTGGGCTCAAACTCACCACCCTGAGATCATGATCCAAGCCGAAATCAAGATTCAGATGCTTAACCAACCAAGCCACCCAGGCACTCTGCTATAAATATCTTTATGTGTGAATCACTTATCTATATGTAGGATTATTTCCTTAGGATAGGTTCTCAGAGGTGGAATTACTGGATTGAAAAATATGGACATTTCAGGAAATAGACCAGCCACAGATTAGGTGAAAGTCTGCAATACATGTATGTGATAAAGGACTGGTATCCAAAATGTACAAAATACTCTTAAACAGTAAGAAAATTAACAACCCAGTTAAAAAATGGGCAAAAGATCTGAAACAAACTTCACTGAGAAGATATATAAATGGCCAACGAGTACATGAAAAATGCTTAGCATCACCTGTTACTAAATTAATACAAGAATGAAGTACCACTACACACCTATTAGAATGGCCAAAATCCAAAACAGTGACAACACGAAATGCTGATGAGGATAGGAGCAACAGGAACTCTTAATTCATTCCTGGGGGAAATGCAAAATGGTACAGCTACTTTGGAAAATATTTTGGCAGTTTCTTACAGAAGTAAACATACTGTAACCATACGATCCAGCAGTTGTGTTCCTTAATATTTACCCAAATAAATGGAAAATTTACACCCACACAAAAAACTGCACAGGAATGTTTATAGCAGGTTTTTTCACATTTACCAAAACTTGGAAGCAACCAAGATATCCATCAATAGATGAATAGATAAGCCACTTTGGTATACCAGTACAATGGAATTTTTTTTTTTGAGATTTATTTATTTGAGAGAGAGAATGAGATAGAGAGAGAGAGTATGAGACCGGGGAGGGTCAGAGGGAGAAGCAGACTCCCTGCTGAGCAGGGAGCCCGATGCGGGACTCGATCCTGAGACTCCAGGATCATGACCTGAGCCGAAGGCAGTCACTTAACCAACTGAGCCACCCAGGCGCCCCTACAGTAGAATATTCTTCAGTGATAAAAAGAAATGAGCTACTAAGAGATGGCAGGACCATAAATGCATGTTACAAAGTGAAAGAAGCTACTGTGAAAGACTAGATACTGTGTGGTTCTAGCTGTATCACATTCTGGGAAAGGCAACACTGTGGAGAGTAAAAAGTTCAGGACCTGGGGGATGGTGGTGGGAGGGATGGAGGAATGAATAGGTGGAGCACGGGGGATATTTAGGGTAGTAAAACTATTCTGTATGATACTGAAGTGGTATATACATGTCATTATTAATTTGTTAGAACCAAAAAAGTGTACAACACAGAGAACCCTAATGTAAATTGTGGACTTCAGTTAATAATAATGTATCAAAAAATAATGTATCAACATTGACTCCTCAATTGCAACAAATATATCACTCTAATACAAGGTGTCAATAATAGGGAAACTGGTCGGGGGAAGAAGGGGTATATGGGAACTTGGTATTTTCTGCTTAATTTTTCTTTAAACCTAAAACTGTTCTAAAAAACAAAGTCTGTTAATTTTTATGAATTTCAAAGGTTCTTAGTGCATTTTGCCAAAGTGCTTCAGGAAAGAATTATACCAAATGTACTACAAGTAGTGGTATAGAATCCCGCAGAACCTGCAGAAACCTTTAAATAGAAACCCTTTAAACTAAAACCTTTCAAACTGAACCCAACTTAAAAAAAATTTTTCCCCACTTCATTGAAAAGTGTATTCCTGATTGTTCTAATGTTGTTTCTCGTTGCTTATTCTGGAATGGTGAATATGAAATACCCTTGCATTGCTACTTTGCCATCTTCCTGGATAAAAGGAACAGGCTGTTTGTTTTGCCATCATCCTTGCTGACAGGGCCAAGGTCATTGATTTGATAAGTAGATTAAATTACAGGAAGCCACGATCACAGTAATGTAGCTTTGATCAAACAACCAAAATAGTGGCTGAGTTCACCTAACCAGGGTCTTCTTGTATCTTGGAAACTGATACCAAAACCAGGTCTGCTTCTAACATTGGTGTCCTTTTATTGAACACATTCCAGAGTCAATTACAATAAGTCTGGAGAAGAAAACAAAGCCCACTATGAGTCTTCTTTTTCTTCTCCCTTTCCTGTGTAATGTTTCTATCTTCATTTACTAAATTGCAATGATATGTCTATGTGTCCTTCATCCCCATCTGACTGTAAACTCTCTAGGACAAGGCCCAGGTCTGACTTTACACCTCCTATGTCTTTCATAGTACCTGGGACATAGAGGCTTTCAACAAACGTCTCTTGAAATGAAGTAAGTGTTAAGGGGCGCCTGGGTGGCTCAGTCGTTAAGCATCTGCCTTCGGCTCAGGTCATGATCTCAGGGTCCTGGGATCGAGTCCCCCATCGGGCTCCCTGCTCGGCGGGAAGCCTGCTTCTCCCTCTCCCACTCCCCCTGCTTGTATTCTCTTTCTCGCTGTGCCTCTCTCTGTCAAATAAATAAATAAAATCTTAAAAAAAAAAAAGAAAGAAATGAAGTGTTAGGATCAAGAAGACTAGATCATAGATAGAGCTGATATCTAACATTTAATTATAAAAATAACCATGAGGGTCTATTTTAACATCAGCCTGCTGTAATCCTACATGATGAGATTTATTCTTATATTGTCTTTGAAACACAACAGCACTAAAAAATAATTTACCCAGGGAATACAATAAAACTATCTTTTTAAAAATTCAAACAGTACAGAAAAATATAAATAAAAATTATAGTTGCCATTCTGTCCCATTGTACTTTCTTTGTTAAACTAAATACAATTTAATGTATGTACATCCTTACAAATCTTTATGTATTTACAAACATGTACACACATTTATATGTTTAGGAGGGGTGTGTGTATGTGTGTATGTATATAGATGGGATCTTACTGTATATCCTATCTTGCAATTTGTTTTCAACCTAACAGTATGTCATGGGGATAATTCTATGTTGATACATATAACAACAACTCCCCTGCCTTATTTAATTGTTGCATGTATTCCTTTGCGGGATTATATCATCATATATATATATATTTTTTAAAGATTTTATTTATTTATTTGACAGATACACAGCGAGAGAGGGAGCACAAGCAGGGGGAGTGGGAGAGGGAGAACCAGGCTTCCCGCGGAGCAGGGAGCCCGACGCGGGGCTCGATCCCAGGATCCCGGGATCACGACCTGAGCCGAAGGCCGACGCTTAACGACTGAGCCACCCAGGCGCCCTGTATCATCATATATTTAGCCCTCTCCTTTTTTTAGATAATTATGTTTCCAGTTTTTCACTGATCAAAAATATTGGAGTATACACATATACCTTTGTTTTCATATGAACCAATGTATATATATATTCAAGAATGCCTGAGGCTAGATATTTAGAGATAGATTTTCTGGATTGAAGGGTGTATGCATTTAAAATTTTGTTAGATTTTTGCCAAATATTTTCCTTGAATTACCATGAGCTACATTCTCAGTAAAAGAATATGAAAATGGGAGCACCTGGGTGGCTTAGTCGGTTACGGGTTTGTCTCAGGTCCTGATCCTGGGGTCCGGGATCGAGCCCCGTGTTGGGCACCCTGCTCAGGGGGAGTCTGCTTCTCCCTTTCCCTCTGCCCCTCACCCCCGCTTGTGTGCTCTCTCTCTCTCTTAAATAAATAAAATCTTAAAAAAAAAAAAAGAATATGAAAATGTTCTTTTTCCACAATTGTCCCCAATCTTTAATTAGTCTTTTTTTACATTTTGCCATCTGTTAGATAGATTTCAGATTATTGAAGAATGTCATTATTTTAATTTGCTTATGTGTAGTATTAACATCTTTTCGTATTTTAATTGTTTAATTTCTTCTATGTATTTATTTCTTTACTCATTTTTCTATTGCCTTTTACTTACTGCTATGTTACATACTTTACAAATATTATCTTATTATGTTTGTCTTTTAAAAACTTGTTTTTGGGGCACCTGTGTGGCTCAGTAGGTGGAGCATCTGCCTTTGGCTCAGGCCATGATCCCAGGGTCCTGGGATCGAGCCCCGCATGGGGCTCCCTGCTCAGCGGGAGGCCTGCTTCTCCCTTTCCCACTCCCTCTGCTTGTGTTCCCTCTCTCACTGTGTCTCTCTCTGTCAAATAAATAAATAAAATCTAAAAAAAATAAAATTAAAAAAACCTTGTTTTTAAGTGTGATTTATTGAGATATAATTTATATAAAATGAAATCTACACTTAAAGTGTACAGTTTGAAGTTATTACAAACATTATACAGTTCAGTAGCCACCACCACAATCAAGACATGTTTTGACATCTGCCAGATACCCTTTGCATTCAGTTGCCTTGCCTCCATACCCCTAGTTCCCGGCAGTCACTGAACTGTTTTCTGTCCCTATATTTTTGCCTTTTGAGAATGTCATATAAATGAAATCATATAGTGTGTAGTGTTTCCTGTCTGGATTTTTTTCACTTAGCATAATGCCTTTGAAATCCTCTCATATATCAGCATTTTGTTCCTTTTATTGCCATTGTATGGATCTGCTACAATTTCTTTTCATCAGTTGGTGCACGTTTGTTTCCAGCTTTTAAATAAAGCTTCCTTAAACATTCATGTACAAGTCTTTGTGTGGGGAAATGTTTGCATTTCTCGTGAGTAACCTAGGAGTAGGATTGCTGAATCTTAAGTGTATATTTGATTTTATAAGATCTGTTTTCTACCTTTTAACTTG
Source organism: Leptonychotes weddellii (assembly GCF_054177405.1). Classification (NCBI taxonomy): domain Eukaryota; kingdom Metazoa; phylum Chordata; class Mammalia; order Carnivora; family Phocidae; genus Leptonychotes; species Leptonychotes weddellii. The sequence goes on along the minus strand of NC_138377.1, from coordinate 75,653,259 downwards.
ATCTATGCTATCATTTGTCTTGACATTTTAAATATATAGTTAAATTTGCCAGATTTTTTTAAGGCTTCTAGATTTTGTGCCTTGCTTCTATGCCATTCCCTATTCTAAGATTATGCTTTTACTTTTTTTTTTTAAGATTTTATTTATTTATTTGACAGAGAGATAGAGCCAGAGGGCACAAGTGGGGAGAATGGCAGAGGGAGAGGGAGAAGCAGGCTCCCCGCTGAGCAGGGTGCCCGAGCGGGGCTCAATCCCAGGCCCCTGCGATCATGACCTGAGCCGAAGGTAGTTGCTTAACCATCTGAGCCACCTAGGTGCCCCTAGTCTGTCAGTTTTAATGGTATCTTTGATTTCCTCTTAATACCTGTGTAATAGTTGATAATCTTATTTTCTCTTTCCCTTGTCCCAATTTTTAGTTGTAGCCCTTCTGATTGTTAGATCATATAATGTTTACGTTCTTCATCCATGTCCTTACTTTTGATTTGTATCTTAACTCTGCAATTAAATTTATAAAATGTTCACCATCTGTCCTTTTTCTGAGGTCTTCCTAGTCACCTCTTGGTCAGATGAAGCTCATCCTCTAAGGGTTGGTGAACTAGTTTGTGGGTCAGATCTGATTCACTGCCTGTTTCTGTATGGCCTGCAAGCTAAGTTTGTTTTTATATTTCTAGGTGGTTGGGAAAAGATAAAGTAGTAATTTATGATACATGAAAATTATGTGAAATTAAAATTCCTCTTTCATGAAAATTATATAAAATTAAAATTCTAGTGCCCATAAATCAGGTTTTATTGGAACATAACCTTGCTCGTGTATGTATTTATTATCTGTGGCTGTTTCTGCACTACAACGGTAGATTTGAGTAATTCAACAGAGATTATATGACCCGAAAAGCCTAACATATTTACTATCTGTTCCTTTTTTTTTTTTTTAAGTAGGGCTTGAACTCATGACCCTGAGATCAAGACCTGAGCTGAGATCCAGAGTCAGATGCTTTACTGACTGAGCATCCAGGCACCCCACTATCTGTTCCTTTATACATAAAGTTTGCTGATCTCTGTTCAAGTAGATTTCTCAGGAAGGGCTCACGTATACAGTATTCCCGATGTTCCGACATGTTCAAAATTGTATTTTTATAGCTTGGTTGGAGATAACATCCTTGATTTGCATTTTCTTTCCTTGAAAACACAGCTCTGCTGTTGTCTTGTTTTATATGTTGTCATTGAAAAGTCTGATACCAGTCTAATTTTTTTTTTTTTTTTTTTAGAGAGAGAGATATAGCGAGAGAGGGATCAAAAGCAGGGGGAGTGGGAGAGGGAGAAGCAGGCTTCCCACTGAGCAAGGACCCCATTGCAGGGCTCGATCCTAGGACCCTGGGATTATGACCTGAGCTGAAGGCAGGCGCTTAACAACTGAGCCACCCAGGCGTCCCACCAGTCTAATATTCTTATACTGTGTTATTTCATCTTTTTGCCAGAAAGCCTCAGGACATTTATCTTTAAAGTCTTAGAATTTTAGTAGGATATACTTCAGAGTTGATCATATTAGGTGAGTTTTAGTTACTCATGGGTGCTTTCAGTGTGTAGATTCAGGTCTTCTTTTATTTTAGGAAATTTCCTTAGATTACAGTTTTAAGTATCAGCTCTGTTCCATTTTTCAGATTTTCTTCTTTGGTGACTCCAGTTAATGCCTGTTTTCTGTTGCAACCCCTTTCTCTCTGACCTTGTATTTCTTTAATTATCGCATTTTCATTTCTTGATTGTTTCTCCTGCTTTGTTTAATGTTATTTATTAATTTTTCATTTGAATGTATTGTCTTGGACACCTTGTAATTTAGAATTCATTTCTGATAGGATTTTCTAGTTCTCTTCTGTTTTTTTTTTTTTTTCCTGAGTTCAGTCAGGTCTCATTTATTCCTTTTTTGTCCACTTCTGTTCTTAGTTTATTTCTAATTAAAGGTGCTTTAATCTGATTAAGGGTTTTCATATCCCCCAAATGCTTGTTTGAGGCTATGTAATTAAGTTTGAAACATTAGATTACAGTTTTCTTCAGCTTTGTGATTGGGTTTTGGCTCTTACTGCATTTTTTGCCTTTCTTTTTTGGTAATAGTTCTGTATGAAAATGGTCTACTTCTTTTTTATTTCATGGACAGTGTCCACAAGTGCTCTCTTCTATAAGTTTGGTCCTCTTCTGTGTCATTTCTTTTATAGATGATGGTGGTGGTAGAGGTGAGGTGAGGAGAGTGGCCCTGTGTTGTTTCTCTCATTTCTGTAGGATCCTTAATTTTCCCTTTTTATTTCCGTTTTTCATTTACTGCCACACTGTTAAGGTTTATCACTTTTTTTTAATGTATTTCATTTTCCTCCAAAAGCAGTGCTTCTCTCAGGTTGCCACTTCTGGTCATGCTCACTTTTGATCTTTCCCTGGGAACTGCCAAGTCTCAATCTATGTTCCTCAACATTGGGTGTGACTTTGTGTATGCTTCACCTAAGTCCTCTGTACCTCTCTGTTTTCTTTCATGGAATCTCTTAAGCTCCTCTCTCGTCTGCATTTGTAGGCTTGAAGCAATAGGCAATAGGAACTCTAATGGAACAAGTCATTTGAAGGCCGTGGCATTTATTTTTCATCTCTCAGTAATGCTGCAGACATAAATCGTGTGGTTTTATTGCTCTCATTGTTTATTTTATGTTTTGGAGGGGGAGGTTTTGGGGAAGATTCAAAATCAGGCCACTGTCATCATCCTATATCAGGATTCATATATGTTGCATCATTTATTTTTTTGTTTGCAGGAACCCTGAAAGGAAAAATAAATAGTAAATGATAATAATAAAAGTAAAAGTAAATAATTTTAATTGCAGTGGAACATCAAATAGATGTAAATACTGTAAACATTTTTTAACTATATAAGTATTATAATGATTTTTAGAAGTGTGTTTAAGCAGAAAAATGTCATTACTCAAGCATTCTAGGTGTTGCATAGTGGGCTGTTTTGTTTTGTTTTGTTTTGTTTTTGCATACTTCACAGTCTGTTCTCCATTAGTACACAATTTTAAAAACTATTATTTAAAAGTTAGATGTTTCAAAGCATATTTGTTTCAAAATTTTGTCAGTTTTGAAGGCTCATTTTTGTTGTGATTAAGTATTCAGATTTTTATTTATTTTGGTTAACTAAAATGGTTTTTGGTTTATTTGGTTTCTATTATATTAATGGCAATTAAGGTTTAAGTATTGGGGAGCATTTATTATTTGAGTCATCTTCATCCTTCTTGCTTTGTAATATGTTTGAAATCAAGACAAACTCATTTTTCATTTATCAGATGCATACTTCTACTGGAGGGGGATTTTGTGACTGTGGAGACACAGAGGCATGGAAAACTGGCCCTTTTTGTGTAAGTCATGAACCTGGAAGAGCAGGTACTACAAAAGAGGTAAGAATAGTATTTTTAAAAATTACTAATTATTTTAAGCTTGATGCAATTAGATAGAAAGAAATGTTATGTGTATGGGTTAAACTCAATTCTGTTAAAAAGCCTGCTTTTTATGTTCCAGTATTTAAATGTAAGGAGTTTTATTCCACTCTGTATTCTTTGTCTAAAGAGTGAATTTCTTCTGCTTGTTAAGCAGTCAATTTGATAAGTAAGAGTAAACGACATATAAGGCTAAAAGAGCAAATGGAACAGTAGAACTGACATGTAACTTCAGTAATTCCTTTTCTTAAAGAAAAAACAGTCAATAAATTGATTATCTGCTATATATCCTAATCAAGAAAAGTGAGTAAGCCCAGATAAAGGCTATTAGGAAGGAGAATGAGGAAAAAACAAAAACCCACAGATACAGAAGAAATTAAAAGGGTATAAAAGACTCTTGATAAGACTGTGCAAGTACATTTGAAAAATGGATTATTTTATCAGACTGTATAAAATTTCATGATTTTTTTCAAACATGGAGAAAATTTGAACAGTTAATAACCAATGAAGAAATTTGGAATGTTGTTATAAGAAAGTACTTCCTAATAAGTACTTCCTATGTTCAAATGGTTTCACAGAGTAACCCTTTTCAGAACTGCAAGAAATACATTTTGTACTCTTTAAACTGTTCCAGATAATCCTCTAGCATTGAATACCCCTAGGGCCCAGATTTTGATCTCTTTAAGTAACTCAGAGCTTGTAAAAATACCTGACCAGGTCTGAGTCAAGGAATAGGTAAGCTTATGAGGATGGGTTTGTGTCTAAAGAATCTAGGACCCAGCTTGAAAGAGCTGTCATTGATCGGAGTTGGACAATTGGAACATCAAAATAATACTAATAACTACTATAATTGATTGAATCATAATATATGAAAATTCATGAGTGCCTAATAAAACTTGCAGAGAACTTAAACAAATAATTTTGCCATGGCAGTGGTTCGTTGCCATGGCAATGGTTATTATATTAATTTCTCACTTTAAAAACTGGTAATTAAAGAGAATGAACTAAGCATTTATTCTACCATTTTTTTAAAAGATTTTATTTATTTTAGAGAGGGAGAGAGCGTGTGCGAGAGCAGGAGTGGGGGGAGGGCAGAGGGAGAGAGAGAATTTGAAGCAGACCACGTCCTGAACTCGCTCTGAACTGGGAGCCCTACTTGGGGCTCTATCCCACGACCCTGAGATCATGACCTGAGCCAAAATTGAGAGTTGGACGCTTAACCAACTGAGTCACTCAGGAGGCCCTATTCTACCTTTTCAATAGGAATTGTATTTCATGGTAAACAGGTCTTTCCAGTTTATGAGGTAAAGCTCTTCTTTCTAGGTGATTGCTAGCTAGCTAATAGAGACGGGATAATAGAATTAGAATAATCAACATTTTGCATACCTTGAGGAAATATTTGATTCAGGCAAGGCTCATTAATGGATGCTAAATCCATTAAGACATGAGTTGATAAAGAACAATATTCACATAGTTCTAAATTGTCATGTCATAGATTACTTGCTAGGCATACAGACAAAAAGTGAAACTTTATAATGGAGATACCATATTGTCATCTCCTGAAACTGGTCATCAGTATTAGCATCATTACTAATAGTGGGGTGATATGGCATAATGAGCCTCCTCACAGGATGTAAAATAAAGTACATAGGTTAACATCTAAAAATCAGCTCACTTGGCAGCACATATGCTAAAATTGAAATGATAAAGAGAAGATTAGCATGGCCCCTGTGTAAGGATGACACACAAACTGGTGAAGTGTTCCATATGTTTATGATTTCACTCATATGTGGAATTTAAGAAACAAAACAGATGAACATAAGGGAAAGAAAAAAAAAAAGAGAGGGAGACAAACCATAAGAGACTCTTAGCTATAGAGAATAAACTGAGGGTTGCTGGGGCAGGGGGATGGGCTAAATGGGTGATGGATATTAAAGAGGGCACTGTGATAAGCACTGGGTGTTATATGTAAGTGATGAATCACTAAATTCTACTCCTGAAACTAGTATTACACTATATATGTTAACTACAAGAAATTTGAAATATTGGGAAAAAATAAA
>NC_138377.1:75636546-75647635 GCF_054177405.1 Leptonychotes weddellii | reverse complement strand
GAGCACTGTGAATTGTGTAAGACTGATGAATCACAGACCTGTACCTCTGAAACAAATAATACATTATATGTTAAAAAAAAAAAAAAAGAAGAAGGAAAAGATAGCAGGAAGGGAAAAATGAAGGCGGGGGGAATCAGAGGGGGAGACGAACCATGAGAGACTGTGGACTCTGAGAAACAAACTGAGGGTTGTAGAGGGGAGGGGGGTAGGAGGATGGGTTAGCCTGGTGATGGGTATTAAAGAGGGCACGTACTGAATGGAGCACTGGGTGTTATATGCAAACAATGAATCATGGAACACTACATCAAAAACTAATGATGTATGGTGATTAACATAACATAATAAAATAAAATTTTAAAAAACGTTTATGTGGAATTATAAGGGACACAGAATAGCCAAAACAACCTTGAAAAAGAACAAATTTGGAGAATTCATACTTCTCTATTTCAAAACCTACTGCAAAGCAACAGTAATCAAGACAGTGTGATATGACATAATGATAAACAGAGAGATTATGAGAATAGGTTTGAGAGCCCAGAAATAAACCCACATGTCTGTGGTCAACTGTTTTTCAACCAGAATAGGAAGAGCATTCCCTAGGAAAAGAATAGTCTTTTTATCAAGTGGTACCAGAACAACTAGATATCCACATGCAAAAGAATGAGTCTGGATCCCTAGCTCACACCATACATGAAAATTAGCTCAAAATGGATCAAAGACCTAAATGTGAGAGCTAAAACTATAAAACTCTTAGAAGAAAACATAGAGGTAAATCTTCATTACCTCATATTTGGCAGTGGATTGATAGATATGACAGCAAAAGCCTGAGTAATACAAGAAAAAATAGATAATTGGACTTCATCAAAGGACACTGTCAAGAAAATGAAAAGTATACAGAATGGGAGAAATATGTTTGCAAATCATATTTTCTGACAAGGGACTTGTATCTAGAGCTTATAAAGAGCTCTTAAGGGGCACCTGGGTGGCTCAGACATTAAGCGTCTGCCTTCGGCTCAGGTCATGATCCCAGGGTTCTGGGATCGAGCCCCGCATCGGACTCCCCGCTCCAAGGGAAGCCTGCTTCTCCCTCTCCCACTCCCCCTGCTTATGTTCCCTCTCTCACTGTGTCTCTCTGTAAAATAAATAAATAAAATCTTGAAAAAAAAGAGCTCTTAAAACTCCATAATAAAAAGACAACCCAGGGCGCCTGGGTGGCTCAGTCGTTAAGCGTCTGCCTTCGGCTCAGGTCATGATCCCAGGGTCCTGGGATCGAGTCCCACATTGGGCTCCCTGCTCAGCAGGAAGCCTGCTTCTCCCCCTCCCACTCCCCCTGCTTGTATTCCTGCTCTCGCTGTCTCTCTCTCTGTCAAATAAATAAATAAAATCTTTAAAAAAAAAAAAAAGACAACCCAATTTTTAAAACAAGCAAATAGTCATTTCTTCATAAATAGTCATTTCTGGGGCACCTGGGTGGCTCAATCGGTTAAGCATCTGCCTTTGGCTAGGGTCATGATCTTGGGGTCCTGGGATGGAGCCCCGTGTCGGGCTCCCTGCTCAGTGGGGAGCCTGCTTCTCCCTCTCCCCCTGCCTGCTGCTCTGCCTACTTGTGCTCTTTCTGTCTTTGTCAAATAAATAAATAAAATCTTTAAAAGTAAGTAAAAGCTTTCATCAAATTAGGAATAGAAACAGTGAAACAAGCAGAATACAAAATGGGCAAAAGACTTTAATAGACGTTTCTCCACAAAGAAGACATACAAATAGCCAATAGGCACATGAGAAGATGCTCAACATCACTTAGCGAATCCTTAAGGAAATACACATCAAAACCATAATGAGGGCACCTGGGTGGCTCAGTTGGTTAGGCATCTGCCTTCAGCTCGGGTCATGACCCCAGGGTCTTGGGATCGACCCCACGTCGGGCTCCCTGCTTGGCGGGGAGCCTGTTTCTCCCTCTCCCCCTGCCTGACAGTCCCCCTGCTTATGCTCCCACTCCCTGTCTCTCTCTCTGTCAAATAAATAAATAAAATCTTTAATAAATAAATAAATAAAATTTAAAAAAGGAAAAAAAATGAAGTCATTTCTTCAAAGAGTGTACACACACACACACACACACACACAGCCAATAAGCACATGAGAAGATGCTTAGCATCATTACTCATTAGGGAAATGCAAACCAAAATCATGACATTCTTTTTTCTACCCACTAATGGCTATAATCAACAAGGCAAATCATAACAAGTGTTAGTGAGAATGTGACAAAGTTGGAGCCCTCATATGCTGTTGGTAGAAATGTAGAATAGTGCAGCCACTTTGGAAAATAGTCTAGCAGTTCTTCAAATGATTAAATGTAGAGTTATCATACACCCCAGCAACTCCACTTCTAGGTATATACTCAAAATAATTAAAAACAGTTGTTCAAGCAAATATTTAGACATGAATGTTCATGGTAGCGTTATTCATAATATTGTTATAACAGTATTATTATAGAATAATATATTGCTCATAATAAAAAGTAGAAGCAACTCAATGTCCCATCAACTCAATGTCCATCCAGCTGTCCATAAGCCTCTTTATCCCTCTGCCTCTGCCTCTCTCTCTCTCTGTCTCTCGTGAATAAATAAATAAAATCTTAAAAAAAAAAATGTGTTTAGCCTGAACTTAATAAAACCTTGAGGTTTAACTTCTAGGAAATACAGGGGAGACATGAACATGATAAAGAAGACCACAAGGAAGATAAATATAAATTAATGTAGGACATTTCAAGGCAAATCTAGAAGATAGGAGTTTTTATAGGAAGTATGGCCTGGTTTCTGTCATGAAGAACAAAAGCTGGAAGTGGGGATGGGAGATTCATTTAAATGTAAGTGATGTAGACATAATAACCAAATGCAGTAGATATTTTGGGAAGAATTAAGGAAATTGAATATGATCAAGACATTAGATGATATTTAAAAATTATTAATGTTACTAGATATAATAATGGTATTATAAGTATGTAAGAAAAAATTTTTTAGAGATACATAATTAAGTATTTAGGGGTAAAATATAATTAATTTTTACCTTAAAATACTTGAACAAAAAATACATATATGGAAAAATAACAGTTATTGAATTTAGGTAAAAGTGTCCTGTTTTTCTGTATTTAAAAAATTTTACTGATTAAAAATAAAAATCAGGGATACCTGGGTGGCTCAGTTGGTTAAGTGTCTGGCTTCAGCTCAGGTCATGATCCCAGGGTCCTGGAATCAAGTCCCACATCGGGCTCCTTGCTTGGCTGGGAGCCTGCTTCTCCCTCTGCCTGTCACTCCCCCTGCTTGTGCTTGCTCTCTCTTCCTCTCTCTGACAAATAAATAAAAATCTTGAAAAAAAAAAAAATCACTCAATTAAGCACCAAGTAAATAACAAAAACATAGAAACTGTCCTTAAGCATAGAAGGGGGAAAAGAGAAAGTTTCCAAATTTGTTACATAAAGCCAACATTATATTGACCTCATATCTGACAAAATAGAGAATTTACAGATCAGTTTTATTAATAATTGTTATGCTGAAATACTAAATAAAACATTACTGGGTGAAATCAAGTTTAAAGGAATCATGTAGACTATCATGCTTACATTCCTGGAATGACCTCTTGGAATTCACTTGTGAAACCATTAATCCTGGCACTTTCTGGGAAAGTAGCTTCTTTTTTCTTCTCTTTTTTTTTTTTTAATTTAAAAAAATTTTTATTTAAATTCAATTTAATTAACACATACTATATTATTAGTTTCAGGGGTAGAATTTAGTGATTCATCAGTTGCATACAACAACACCCAGTGCTTGTTACTTCAAGTGCCCTCCTTAATGCCTATCACCCAGTTACCCCATCCCCCCACCCTCCTCCCCTGCAGCAACCTCAGTTTGTTTCCTGGAGTAAAGAGTCTCTTATGGTTTGCCTTCCTCTCTGTTTTCGTCTAATTTTATTTTCCTCTGTTTTTGTCTAATTTTATTTTCCCTTCCCTTCCCCTATGTTCATCTGTTGTGTTTCTTAAGTTCCACATATGATTGAAATCATATATTTTTCTCTGACTTATTTTGCTTAGCATAATAACCTCTAGTTCCATCCACGTTTCTGCAAATGGCAAGATCTCATTCTTTTTTTTTTTTTAAAGATTTTATTTATTTATTTGACAGAGACAGAGATAGCGAAAGCAGGAACACAAGCAAGGGGAGTGGGAGAGGGAGAAGCAGGCTCCCTGGGAGCCTGATGCAGGGCTCGATCCCAGGACCCTGAGATCATGACCTGAGCCGAAGGCAGACGCCTAACGACTGAGCCACCCAGGCACCCCAGGATTTCATTCTTTTTGATGGCTGAGTAATACTCCATTCTGTGGAATATAGCTTATATATATATACATACACATACTACACACCACATCTGGGCTCTTCCCATATTTTGGCTATTCTGGACATTACTGCTATAAACATTGGGGTGCATGTGCCTCTTCAAATCCGTATTTTTGTGTTCTTTGGATAAATACCTAGTAGTGCAATTGCTGGGTCATAGGGCATTTCTATTTTTAAGTTTTTGAGGAACCTCCATACTGTTTTCCAGGGTGGCTGTACCAGTTTGCATTCCCACAAACAGTGTAACAGGGTTCCCCTTTCTCCACATCTTCACCAACATCTGTTGTTTCCTGAGTTGTTAATTTTAGTTGGGAAAGTAGCTTCTTTGATAACATTCTCAATTTCTTCCAGGATTATTGACCTGAAATCAAGTCATTAATCATGTTTGATGATAAAACACTAGGGTATTCCCATTATAGAGAGAAGAAAAGGAAATCCACTGCTGTTGTTATTTAACACTGTTGTGGAAGTCAATCAAATAGACTCACAGAATAGACTGAAATACATCAGTATTGGAGAGGAGGCAAAATCGTCATGATACCTGGAAAACCCAAGAATGTTAACTGAAAAAGAAATAGAAAGTAGAGTTTAGTCCAGTTATTGGTTACAGAATTCATATTAAAAACCATTAGTTTTTCTGTTTAATGTATTCAACAAATATTACTTGAATGCCTTACAAGCAATAATATCTTTTAGAAAATATAATGGAAGGGGCACCTGGGTGGTACAGTTGGTTAAGTATCCAAGTCTTGGTTTTGGCTCAGGTTGTGATCTCAGACTCGTGAGATCAAGCTCCATGTTGGGCTCTGCACTTAGCATGAAGTCTGCTTCAGATTCTATCACTCTCTCCCTCTGCCCCTCCTGCTCATGCATGCTCTCTCTCTAAAATAAATAAATCTTGGGGGAAAAAAAAGAAAATGTAATGGAAGAGGGGTGCTCGGCTGGCTCAGTCAGTGGAGCATATGACTCTTGATCTTGAGGTCGTGAGTTCAAGCCCCATGTTGGGTATAGAGATTATTTTTTTTAAAAATGTAATGGAGGAGAAGATCTCATTCATTATAGCATGAGAAAAAATATACTTATGGAATAATACTTTGGAAAAAAATAAATCTGCCAGGTCTATTTTAAGAAACTTAAAAAGTATACTCCAATAGGCATGAAAGAAAGAAAAATCAGGAGATAGGGGTGCCTGGGTGGCTCAGTCATTAAGCATCTGCCTTCGGCTCAGGTCATGATCCCGGGGTCCTGAGATCGAGCCCTGCATCGGGCTCCCTGCTCCGCAGGAAGCCTGCTTCTCCCTCTCCCACTCCCCCTGCTTGTGTTCCCTGTCTCGCTGTCTTTCTCTCTGTCAAGTAAATAAATAAAATCTTAAAAAAAAAAAGTATCTCTTTTAAAAAAAAATCAGGAGATATACTTCATTTTTGGATTGGAAGATTCAATATTACAAAAAAATATACAGTATCAAAATTTTTTCTAGAGTTAATCCACAAAATCAGTATTTCCCCAACCAGAATAATAGCCAAATACTCTTTTGGAACTTGACAAAGCAGAAGTTCTTCTGGAGAAATAATCTGTGAGAATTGTCAGGAAAAGCTGAAATAAAGAGTTATGAGTGTGAGTAGGTCTAACAGACTTAAAATGTACTAAAGAGCTGTAGTAATACAAATAATGTGACTCTTGCTACAGGAATAGACAGCAAAGAATGGAATAGGAAAGAGAATCTAAATCCAAATTGGTAGTAAAGATAGCATTTCAGATCGGTGGTGGTATGTAACTGGCTGCCCATTTGAGGGGAAAAAAATATAAAGCTTGATCAGATAAATTCCAGAAATATCAAGGATTTTTTAAAGCTTTTTTTTAAAGAAAAGAAATTATGAACTTGTTAGAAAGAAATACGGGTAAATTTTTAAAAATAATCTTGAAGTAGATTGGGCTTTTCTAAGATTTTTCTTTAAATTTAGAAGCCATAAAAAGGAAAAGATAATAAATTGCTTCTGCAAATATTAATAACTTCTTTATAGTAAAAACTTTGTCATGAGATTAAATGACAGACCAGAAAAAAACATTGCAGTGTATCATAAAGGATAATGATCTATCATTAAGAAACCCCTGGTATTCTGTATGTTTGTGCTATGTGACCACTTGTGTGTAGTGTACTCCATTTTACAAAACTCAGAATGGAAAGAAATGGAATTATATTTGGAGAGGTAAAATGTGTTGTCTTCTCTTGAGTAGAAGCATCAGAGGGCAACAGTATGGGCTCTAGAACAGGTGTCCTCAGTTTGTTTTAGAACCCCACTGATAGCTCTGTGACTCTGGCAGAGTTACTCAACCTTTCTACCTTTCAGTATATCTCTAAACTGGAGATAATACCATCCGCCTCACAGGGCTGTGAGGATTAAATGAGGTAATACATGCAAAGTGCTTAGCTCTAGAATTTGCCTGGGAGTATTCTAAGGGCCCAGTAAATGTTAGCTGTCGTCATTAGTATTAGTATTACAGCTCCTACTACTTTTCCCATTACCTTTCTTACTTCTGATACTAATAATACCTCACATTTGTATGTTTTAGAATTAACAGAAATCTTTGACACGAATTATATAATTTTATCCTCATTACTACTTTGTGAGGTAGATACAGTAGCTCCATTTTATAGAAGTAGAAACAGAGCCTCAGTAAAGTGACTTGCTCAGGTTTGCATTATCTAGTCAGTGGCAAAGTTGGACCTAAAATTCAGATCTTTAGATTCTGCGTTCCAGACGGTTTTTTAAAATCTTGAATTTAGAAATAATTTCAAATTTATGAAAAGCTGCAAAAATAAAAGTAGTACAAAGAATAGTCATATACTTGTTACCCATTCACCAATTGTTAGCCTTTTCCCCCATTTACTTTACTTTTCAGCATTCAATTTTTAGATTGCCTCTTCCCTCTTACTCATTTACTTGTCCTAATCTCAGATGGCCATTCCTTCACTTGACAAATACTTATCAAGTGCCCGTTTCTTGATTAAATATTACCAAATGTCCATTACCTGGAATACCAGTGTAACCCTTTCAATTTTATTCTCATTTTTGTTTTAAGGAACGCTTTTAATTCTGATTATTTCACTTTTCTAATACGTCAAAATATTTTGAAATCTTTTGGCACGTAGAGAGTGATTTGTGGCTTGGTTTTTATAACCTGTTCATTCCATAACTAGTCATTCTGCAAAAACTGTCTTTGTGTTTTACTTATTTATTTATTTAATATTTTATTTATTTATTTGACAGAGAGACAGTGAGAGAGGGAACACAAGCAGGAGGAGCGGGAGAGGGTGAAGCAGGCTTCCCGCTGAGCAGGGAGCCCAATGCGGGGCTCACAGGGCTGGATCCCAGGACTCTGGGATCATGACCTGAGCCGAAGGCAGATGCTTAACGACTGAGCCACCCAGGCGCCCCTGTCTTTGTGTTTTAAATACCTGAAGAATCCTTGGGAGTTAAGTTGACTCAGAGTTTACAAAACTAGCTTCCCTCCCTCTGCCTCATGGATTTCCAGTCCGTTTGGGGTTTTCCTGAATCATAGTGGCCTCAGAACACTGAATTTAGTCTTGGACTAAGCTGATCTTGGATTTAGAATTAGATTCAAAGGGTGATTGGTCATTCAGGCTTATCCAAAAAGTAAACCTGGATATTCTGGAACTTACTGATTATCTGGAGGTGAAAGAAGGGCACCTATGGCTAGCATATAACTAATCAATTCATGCAACACAAACAGTCCTGTGTACCTAGCGTTTTGTTTCATCTTTGCTTTGATGAATGTGAAAGCCATACTCTACCAGGTGCATGGCATTGTGCCAGTCATAGTAGGGATCTACCAAGTGTAATCCGCTCTGGCTGATACTAATCAGCCAATCATCTAGCTTTTGGGAATGTCTTTTGAAGAGAGGCCTCTTTCCTGTATATATATAAAAGCAGTTTCTCTCTAGTTTTGCAGTACATTTCTGGGTTAATAAGTTTGTTTTTTTTTCCTATTTAGATTATAGCCCTTTTGTTTCCTCTCACTGACCTTCTTATTTTCTAAGTGTTAGATGCTTTGCTTGAAAGTTTCTTATATACTTACCAGACCTCTTCTAAAGGACTTACTTCTGATTGCTATGGCATGGAAGTAATGAGTTGATTCTTTTAACTCTTCACCTCGGACTACTATTTTGAAGAATTTGAAAGGATATACTGAGCTAAAAAAAATACATATATGTGTGTATTATATGTATATATATATATGAAATAGGAATGTAGTGGACCAATATTGCTCTTAGTACTTTGGCACTCTTTGTATCTCTCTCTAGTAAATGCTTCTGAACAAAATCTCCAGAGAGAAGGTGACATATTGAAGAGAAGGTAAAAATTGAAATCATAAAGCATTGGAGAGTGAGAAAGAATAGGTGCAAAATAGTAAAAATGTGTAGGTTAAAAGTTTGGTGAATGCAGAATGAAACAGTTCATTAGAACAGTCTGTAGCAGGTAGGTTAAAATTTAATATTAAAATCTTATATTGAATTTCTACTGGATTTTTTTGTCTTAAAGAGCTCCTTTGTTTTTTTTTCCTGTTTACTCTTTGTTTAAACAGCTTATTGAGATGTAACTTGATACCATATTAAAAAATTCTCCCATTTAAAGTGTATAATTCAGCACTTTTTGGTGTATTCACAGAGTTTTTCATCCATCACCTCAATTATAGAACATTTTCATCACCCCCAAAAGAAACCCTGTATCCATCAGCAGTCACTCTCCATTTCTTACAAACTCCCCAGCCTTAGGCAATCACTATTTTACTTTCTGTCCCTATACATATATGCCTATTATGGACATTTTATATAAATGGGATCATATAGTATGCGGTCTTTTATGATTGGCTTTTTTCACCAGCATAATGTTTTCAAGGTTCATCCATGTTGTACCAGGTACTTTTTGGTACAAGTAATATTCTGTTGTATAAGAATTCATATTTTAGGGGCGCCTGGGTGGCTCAGTCATTAAGCGTCTGCCTTCGGCTCAGGTCATGATTTCGGGGTCCTGGGATCAAGCCCCGCGTTGGGCTCTCTGCTCAGCAGAGAGCCTGCTTCTCTCTCTCCCACTCCCCCTGCTGTGTTCCCTCTCTCGCTGTGTCTCTCTCTGTCAAATAAATAAAATCTTAAAAAAAAAAAAAAGAATTCATATTTTATTTATCCATTCATCAGTTGATAGACATTGGGGTTGTTTCCACTCTTTGGCTATTATAAATAATGCTGCTATGAATATTTGTGTATATGTTTTTGTTTCAGACATGTTTTCATTTATTTTGTATAGATATGTAGGAGTGGAATTGCTGGGTCATATAATTATGCTAAATATTTTGAGCATCTATCAGACTATTTTCCGAATTGGCTGCACCATCTTACATTTCCACCAGCAGTGTATAAACGTTCAAATTTCTCTACATCCTGGCCAGCACTTATTATTATGTGTCTTTTTTATTACAGTAACTGTAGCAGGTATAAAGAAGTATCTCATTGTGGTTTTGATTTGTATGAAAATCAAAAGAGCATTTGAATGGATTTTTTAGCTGATTGATTTCAGCAAGCCTTTTGTTAAGGAGGTAGTGGTCTGGAATAAAGAGAACATGTTTTTTTGTGGGAATCAAAGACTCAGGTTTTAGTCATTTCTGCTATTTATAGGCTCTTTTACCTTGGATGGGTTCCTTATCCTTTAAATGTCGCTAATTCTTGGACATCTGGGTGGCACATTTCGTTAAGCATCTGCCTTCTGCTCAGGTCATGATCCCAGGGTTCTGGGATCAAGCCCGCATTGGGCTCCCTGCTCAGTGGGGAGCCTCCTTCTCCCTTTCCCTCTGCCTCTCCCCCCCTGCTCATTTTCTCTCTTGCATGTGCTCTCTCATGCTCTCTCTCTCAAATAAATAATATCTTTTTAAAAAATGTCACTAACTCTCTCCCTTTCTTACAGAGTGGGTATGAGGATCAGTTGAAATAATGAGAAAAGTTTTTTGTAAGGTCTAAGGGATAACCAAATGTTCTCTGATATTACCATAATTAGGCTACTCAGGAAGGCAGAGAACATTCATAAGGGAGAGCATCACTAAAAAGGGGACTCTGTGTTCTGTCTCCTTTCCTTTCTATCTGTAGCACCAACTTGGCCGCAAGGAATTAAGCTAAACTGATGTGAATAGCAACCCTCTTGAGCTCAACTTGAATTTGTTCCTGAAGGATGGTGTAATGAAGTCATTAAAATAACTACAAATTAATAACATTTTCTCAACCATTTATTTGTATACAATGTTATTAGTTACATTTTTTCTATATTGTCTTACAGAATTTACGTTGTCCATTGAATGAAGAGGTAATTGCCCAAGCCCGGAAAATATTCCCTTCAGTGATAAAATACATTGTAGAAATGACTATATGGGAAGAGGAAAAAGAACTGCCTCCTGAACTCCAGATAAGGTGAGGACATTTTTCAAAAGGGAGAAGTTTTGGGGCGCCTGAGTGGCTCAGTCGGTTGAGCGACTGCCTTCGGCTCAGGTCATGATCCCGGAGTCCTGGGATCGAGTCCCGCATCTGGCTCCCGGCTCGGCGGGGAGCCTGCTTCTCCCTCTGACCCTCCCCCCTCTCATGCTGTTTCTCTCTCGCTCGTTCTCTAATAAATAAATAAATAAAATCTTTAAAAAAAAAA
>NC_138377.1:75595312-75636046 GCF_054177405.1 Leptonychotes weddellii | reverse complement strand
GGCGCCTGAGTGGCTCAGTCGGTTGAGCGACTGCCTTCGGCTCAGGTCATGATCCCGGAGTCCTGGGATCGAGTCCCGCATCTGGCTCCCGGCTCGGCGGGGAGCCTGCTTCTCCCTCTGACCCTCCCCCCTCTCATGCTGTTTCTCTCTCGCTCGTTCTCTAATAAATAAATAAATAAAATCTTTAAAAAAAAAAAAAGGGAGAAGTTTTAGCAAAGATTATAATTTATCAGCATTATGACAGTTATGTAGAGAATTCTCTTTTGGGAATACTTCCAAAATGTCCATTTATATGAGATGCTCTGCACAGGCACTAACAGAAGGTAAGCCAAAAGAAGACCCTAAACAGGAGCTGCTGACTTTTAAGAAAGAGCATTTTGGGGGTCTTTTTTTTTGGTCAGAAAACACAAGGTGTTTTCACATTTTATTAGCTACAGTATAGACCCTAGAGCTGCTTCATTCCCTCCCCTCCCCTTCCCCCACCATGGGGTCAGGCCTTCCCAGAAGCCCCTGCCTTGGCTGCCTGGGCCCGCTGGAACTCCTGCTGCAGCTGAGCCAGGGTCTCCCTCTGTTGGTCTGACTGCCGTTCGAGGTCCTGGAGCGGGGATTCATATCGCTTAATTTCAGCTGTGATACAGTCCAGCCTCTTCCCCACTGTGGCCTGAGCCTCTCCCAGCTCCTGTTTGACCAGCACAGGACGCAGAAATTTAAAGACCATGTTGGACGCATCTAGCAGGGCCAGCTCCTCCTTCACAGTATTACTTTCTGTTAGTTGTGCCTCAAGCTTTGCCACCCTGACATGGATTTACTCAAGTCCTTCTGTAGCTGCTGATATTTCTCCCCCTTTCCCTGTAGCTTCTTCTGGATTAGCTCAGCCCATGGCGGGGATAAAGGCCTTTCTTTCATTATTTGGGCTGGGGGTCTTATTCTAAATGATTTATAAGGACCTAATAGCTACTCATCCCAGAAGAGAAGTAAATTGCCCAGTTTGATCCTGTCCTAGACCAACATCCAGATTCCCCAAGAGGTTTGTGATGGTAATAAGAAGATAGCCCTTTACCATGTGCTTTGATACCTAGGATTATTTCCCTACTAGTTGTAGGGATTTAACATTTTAAAACTAAAACCCAGCAATTTTTAACAGCCATAAGTCTTTCAGTGACAGATTTGCTCTTAACTTACAAAGGTACAAGAGAATTCCAGATCTGATATGAAGATACAGTTTGGGCCTTGTGGGAATTTTTTATCCATGTGATATTAGGAATTTCACAAAATTGCGTCACAAATTCAAATACTGTTGTTCCTTTTACGGATTTTTTTTGTTTTAGGAGGAGAGAGAATTAAGAATTTTAGTTTATAAAGACATTAAATGTATTGTTTTGACTCTTTGTGGGCCATAAACTGCTTGGGGAAATAAAGGTCATCAGAGATTGCATCCAAAAAGGCTTTAATTTCAGATATGTGATAATGTCAATTAAACTCTTTAAGAAACTTTGTGTTGTTGGGGTGCCTGTGTGGCTCAGTCGCTTAAGCATCTATTTTCAACTCAGGTCATGATCCCAGGGTCCTGGGATCCAACCCCCACGTGAGGTGCCCTGCTCAGCAGGGAGTCTGCTTCTCCCTCTCCCTCTCTCTCAAATAAATAAATAAATAAATAAATCTTTAAAAAAAGAAAAAGAAACTTTTTGTTGGTAAACATGATATAGCAATCTGCCAGCATGAAAAGGGAGAGTTGCTTGAGTTTGAGTGTATGTATAGCAGCACCAGACTTCAGATTCATAGATCTGAGTTTGAGGCCTTCTAACTGCTTTTTGGCATTGTGACCATGGAGAAGTTTTTTTGGTTTTTTTTGTTGTTTTTTTAAAGTAAGCTCTACACTCAACATGGAGCTTGAACTCTTGACCCCAAGATCAAGAGCCAGATGCTCTACCGACGGAGGTTTCCTGAGCTCTAACAGGCCTGAGAAAATCTGCCTCTTAGAGTTATGAGTTGGATTGAGTATATTATAAAAGCATACTGTAAACTATTTAAAACTGATAATAACATCTGACATTTGTGTAGCCCATGACAAGTGCTTTCACATTTTTTATGAGATCCTCACACCACTCTTGGATGTAGATATTATACTCTTTTTAAAGATGGAAGAGGCACTGTCATCTCAGCAAGCTTAAAAGCTTAAGCAGCCTGAGGTCCCTCAATCACATGGTAGTGCTAGCACTTTCAATCTGTACACCTTTTTTTTTGTTAAACTTAAATGTTCTATAAAACCAGTATCACTTCAAGTAAGTAGAAAGTAAAAGCAAAAACAAACTCAATAAAAATTAAGTGTTAATAAAATCTTACCATTTATCATTGCCTATCTGAAGGTCCTGAGCCTAGGGCTGTCTCCCTTTGCCGCAGTAAGAGTAGTATTAAAAACATATTGCCACTAAACTGAAAGTAATAATTTACATCTGGAGGTAATAAAAAAATGAAATGGTATCAGGGTTTTTAAAATTTCATGGCACTGTAACACTTAAAATAACTTCCTTTATCAGTATTGCTGTGCTACTTTCTCATACATAAGAAACTACACGGTGGTTATATGTTATATATTATTTTAGTCTATTTTTCACATTTTCCTTTATTTGTTTCAGTATCTGAATATGTATCTTTTATTTTTTAACAGGGAGAAAAATGAAAGATACTATTGTGTCCTTTTCAATGATGAACACCATTCATATGACCATGTCATATACAGTCTACAAAGAGCTCTTGACTGTGAGCTCGCAGAGGCCCAGTTGCATACCACTGCCATAGACAAAGAGGTTTGTGAGCTTCATTTGAATTCTTACGCTCCCCCATATCAGCTTCCTGGGAGTCAGGTGTTGACTGAGTCCTTGACAAGTGCTCTTTTGTATTGTGTTAGGAACAATCATACTCTTCTTTTATTCCTTATATCCTAGGTAAATTGGTTAAAACTTGATTTTTCTGTGTATCGTAATTGTAGATAAACTATTAGCTTTCTTCTTTTATTCTAAATAATTAGAAAGTTACTGAATATATTTGGCAAAAAGTAGTTAAGAATGTCTGCTTTAGTTTGTTTCTATAATTATTTATTAAAATAGCATTCTAGGGGCACCTAGGTGGCTCAGTCGTTAAGCGTCTGCCTTCAGCTCGGGTCAGATCCTGGGATCGAGCCCCACATCGGGCTCCCTGCTTTGCGCGGAGCCTCCTTCTCCCTCTCCCACTCCCCCTGCTTGTGATCCCTCTCTTGCTGTGTCTCTCTCTGTCAAATAAATAAATAAAATCTTCAAAAAATAATAATAAAATAGCATTCTGTAATTATTGAGCATATGAATAAATGCATTAATTTTGACATTTTTAACATTATCTATTACAACTATTTTTAGCATAATACTGATGCTGTGGTTCGGCTTTTTAAAAAATATCTATCCAGGGCGCCTGGGTGGCTCAGTTGGTTAAGCGACTGCCTTCGGCTCAGGTCATGATCCTGGAGTCCCGGGATCGAGTCCCGCATCGGGCTACCTGCTCAGCAGGGAGTCTGCTTCTCCCTCTCCCGCTCCCCCCTCTTGTGCTCTTTCTCTCTCTCACTCTCTCTCTCAAATAAATAAATAAAATCTTTAAAAAAAAAAATATCTATCCAAAGCAAAATGTGTTCCTCAGGTATATAGAGGGAATATTAACTTAATCCTTGTCCTTGAGAGGAGTGTAATATAGTAGAAGAAGCAGCATGGCATTAGTAATTAGTGTAGTGGTGCTAGGGCTTGAGGAATCAATATCCTGGTCACACCTGGCATCCACTAGTGGATGTGTTGTGGAACACATGTTGAGGAACTTGTAAATTCATTCATGGAAAGTATTTATTTTTTAAAGATTTTATTTATTTATTTGACAGAGAGAGAGAGAAAGTGAGAGAGCACAAGCAGGGGGAGTGGGAGAGGGAGACAGGGAGCCTGACACAGGGCTCAATCCCAGGACCCTGGGATCATGACCTGAGCTGAAGGTAGACGCTTAACCGACTGATCCACCCAGGCACCTCATGAAAAGTATTTAAAACAGATAGCAGGATTTTAGTAAAAACCTAAATTATTATTATTGGATAGAAATAGAGTACACTATAGCAAGTGAAGAACTAACATTCTTGCCAGGCAGGAAATCCAGCATCCTAAAGTATATTCTCTGCTAGCGGTATCAAAAGTTCTGAAGTTTCATAAAGATGTTAAACATTTATGTTTATCGTCCAGGTATTGCCCATCTTACTACTTTTAGGCAGTTGATAAATGATTAATAATTAAGAGCTCATTAGGCCTTTGGGCTACATATTACTTGATTGGGATTGTCATTCTACTACTTAATTCTCATGTTTGTTTATAATTAGGGTCGTCGGGCTGTCAAAGCAGGTGCTTTTGCTGCTTGCCAAGAAGCAAAGGAAGATATAAAGGTAATTTTCTGAATTACGGACAAAAGAGAATTGTAAGAGGAATTCACATTACAAGAGCCGAAGTAGAATAATCACATTGTTGAAGTGGTTTGGTATCCTAAGTAAAGGTAGGATTGGGCCATTTAGACCCAGAGATTTGAAACTGTAAGTGTTATATAAGATTTTTTCTTGAATAGATTACTTAGTTAAAACGAATTTTAAAACTAGTGTTTTGTTTTTAATATTCCTTTCATTTGTAGAGTCATTCAGAAAATGTCTCTCAACATCCACTTCATGTAGAAGTATTACACTCTGAAGTTATGGCTCATCAGAAATTTGCTTTGCGTCTTGGCTCCTGGATGAACAAAATTATGAGCTATTCAAGTAAGCATATTGCCTATTTTTCTTATTTCTCATAAAATACTGGTTTTTGAAATAGCCACGAATTTAAAAATGTCATTGAGTATAAAACAAAATTTCTTTTTCATTTTTGGTTTATACATTTTGATTAATTTTCAGATTTGTATCTCAAAATGCCATAAATAATATTTTATCAGCTTTTGATTCTTCGATGTTGACAGAATTATTCTTGATATTAAGCTGGGAAGATTAATGTTAATTTTTTCACATGTTATTGTAGGAAACGTACTTTTGGGAGGAATATTATGAAAATAAAAGTTATGTGACTTCTTTTGTTTGTAGGTGACTTTAGACAGATCTTTTGCCAGGCATGCCTTAGAGAAGAACGTGGCTCTGAGAATCCCTGTCTCATAAGCAGATTAATGCTTTGGGATGCAAAGCTTTATAAAGGTAGGTGGATCTTTGCTTATGCTGCTTGCCATGAAGCATGACCTTAAAGTGGAGCTATAATCTTTTTTATTAAATCAGTGCTCTTGATTGATAAGATATTGTACGTTAAGAAAAAGTTAACCAATCAATATGTAGTCTTCTGTGTTAAAACTTAAGGATACTTTTATTTAATGTTTTTTCGTTTAGTCAGGGCCAGTAAAAAAGAGTATGTGTATATATTCATTTGGTGCCATTATTAAAGCTATGTTAATTTTCATTTTTAAAATCCAAATGCAGAACATACAGTGAAAGGTGAGAAAAAGGCTTAAGGAAATGGAAAAGGGAAGACATAGAGTAAGAGTAATTTTGAGTGAAATAGAATAAAAAGGAATGGAGAAAGCTTGGGCAAGGTAGAGTGAAGTAAGGCAAAGTGGAGGGGCAGAAAGAGAGGGAAAAGGCTTATATATATGTATTTTAAATTCTAGCTATTATTGTGATAAATGCTACTCATATTTGAGTTCTTGAGGTCTGTTAGTATGTGAAATATTTTTATAGTATTCTGCCACTTCTAATAGCCGGAATGTTTTTTTTGCCTTGGTGATACTCTTCACTTCCCCCAAAAATGATCTCTAGGTGCCCGTAAGATCCTTCACGAATTGATCTTCAGCAGTTTTTTTATGGAGATGGAATACAAAAAATTCTTTGCTATGGAATTTGTGAAGGTAATTGCTCTTTATAAATAGATATCAATAATAGAAAAAGAAAACCATTTTGGAAATGAAGTTGTAGAAACAAAGCAGATAATTATGAATCAGTTTAATTTTGTGATGTATTTCTTTTCTTTTTACATTTTTAAAATTTTATTATGTTATGTTAATCACCATACATTACATCATTAGTTTTTGATGTAGTGTTCCATGATTCATTGTTTGCGTGTAACACCCAGTGCTCCATTCAGTACGTGCCCTCTTTAATACCCATCACCAGGCTAACCCATCCCCCCTCTAGAACCCTCAGTTTGTGATGTATTTCTTTTTCAAAGTCCATTCATTTTCACATTTGGGAGTATGGAAGCAGTAGTCTTGGAGAGGAGGTAGGTGGAAAATGACCTGTTTTTTGCCTGGACAGAGCAATAGGAAGTTATCACATTACACATGCATTCATCTTTATCATTTGTCTGTTTTATAACAAGTAAAATTATAAGAGTAGAAGTGACTAGTTGAAAGGCATAGCATGGGAAAGGAACAGATATGCATGCTAAAGGGAGGCAGGAATGAAACGAGCAAGAGTTTTACTTAACTGAGGCTAAAACATAAAGATAAAACTTCACAGTTTTTTAATATTGTTTTACTGATCTATTGTCTGTCCCTTACATTGTTTTATATATATATTTTGTGGAGAGAGGGGTGTGTCTCTCAAGTTAGGTAAATACATGACAGGTACTTTTTGAATCTTTTACTTTTCCTTGTACAAAGGTATCCAAGGGGCGCCTGGCTGGCTCAGTCAGTAGAGCATGTGCCTCTTAATCTTATGGTTATGAGTTTAAGCCCCAAGTTGGGCGTGGTGCCTACTTTAAAAATAAATAAATAAATAAATAAATATATGTGTGTGTGTATATATGTTACATATATATAAAAATAAAGTAACATTAAAAGAAAAAGGTATCAATAAATACTTGTTTCCTCTAATTTTGAGTTGTAGGCAGTTCTGTAAAAATTAGAACAGGTCAGAGGTAGGATCCAGGATAGGATTAGAAAAAGAGAATGAAATAATGACTGTTGAAGGCAAATGATACTGTGGGACAAGATACCTGCACTTGCTGGATTTTACAAGTAGAGTGTTAAAAGTAACACATTTAGTTTCTTGAAAGATGGTAACAACTCAAGCTATTAACTCTATTTTTCTAAAACTGTTAGAATATTGGACCATATCTCTGATCTGAAATGAATTTTTTTTCTTCTACAAAAGCAGTTCTCTCTACTTAAATGAGATTATTTTATACCATGGTTACTTCTTTGTAGGAATTCTAGTGGATAAAATTAAATATGTAGGTCAAGGATCTAACACTCTGCTTGTACATGAGTGGATGTATTATTATTTTTGTTTCCCACTATATCAGGGTTGATTTTTGGCTGGTATGCATCAGTATAGTTAAGAAGTTATTTGCAGCCAGCATCCATTCTGTTTAAGGTTGGTTTGAATCTGATTGGTTGGTTTTCTGGGTCCTATCAGTTTTTAAATACTTAGAATATTGCCTCTGCCGTATACCACTGCAGTAGAATCTGCTAAAGATTGTCCCAGATTCTGTTTAGAGAAAGGATATACGGAACCACCACAGTCCTCTATGACTCTTACGTGTGTGTGTGTGTGTGTGTGTGTTTTGTTTTTTGTCTTTTTATAGTTTTCACTTACAACTCTGCTAGATTGGGTAGCTGAGTTCATATTTGGTCTTTCGTTTGTTATTCTCTGATATATTTTTGTTCACTATATTATCTTCCCTTTATTTTTTTTTTAAGATTTTATTTATTTGACAGAGAGCACGAGACAGAAACAGACAGAGAGCACAAGCAGGGAGAATGGCAGGCAGGGGAGAACCAGGCTCCCCGCTGAGCAAGGAGCCTGATGTGGGGCTCGATCCCAGAACCCTGGGGTCATGACCTGAGCTGAAGGCAGCCGCCCAACCGAGCCACCCAAGCACCCCGTCTTCCCTTTAGAAATAGGAATTATAGGGGCACCTGGCTGGCTGTCAGTAGAGCAGGCAACTCTTGATCTTGGGGTGGTTGTAAGTTCAAGCCCCACGTTGGGTGTAGAGATTACTTAAAAAATACATCTTAAGAAATAGGAATTATAATACTTTTAATCATATACATAGAAATAAATCAGCAGCTATTAAAATTGGGATTTTAAAAGTTTTCAGTAATTTATAATTGATTTTCCATTTACTATATTTTTCAGTATTATAAACAGCTGCAAAAAGAATATATCAGTGATGATCATGACAGAAGTATCTCAGTAACTGCACTCTCAGTTCAGATGTTTACTGTTCCTACTCTGGTATGTATTGATCATTTCTTTGCAACCTTTGCAAGTAAAACCTGTTTTGCTTTTTAAGAACTTTGCAGCCACTCTGGAAAACAGTATGAAGGTTCCTCAAAAAGTTGAAAATAGAGCTACCATACGACCCAGCAATTGCACTACTGGGTATTTACCCCAAAGATACAAATGTAGGGATCCAAAAGAGGTACATGCACCCTGATGTTTATAGCTGCAATGTCCACAATAGCCAAAATGGAAAGAGTATATGCAGTAAAAAGATAAAGAAGATGTGGTATACACACACACACACACACACACACACACACACACACACAAAGGAATATTGTGCAGCCATCAAAAGGAATGAAATCTTGCCTTTTGCAATGACGTGGTTGGAACTGGAGGGTATCATGCTGAGCGAAATAAGTCAAACAGAGAAAGACGTGTATCATATGACTCACTGATAGGAGGAATTCTTAATCTCAGGAAACAAACTGAGGGTTGCTGGAGTGGTGGGGGGTGGCTGGGTGATAGACATTGGGGAGGGTATGTGCTATGGTGAGTGCTGTGAATTGTGTAAGACTGTTGAGTCACAGACCTGTACCTCTGAAACAAATAATACATTATATGTTAAAAAAAAAAAGAAGATAGCAGGAAGGGAAAAATGAAGGGGGGGTAATCGGAGGGGGAGACAAACCATGAGAGACTATGGACTCTGAGAAACAAACTGAGGGTTGTTGAGGGAGGGGGGTGGGAGGATGGGTTAGCCTGGTGATAGGTATTACAGAGGGCATGTTCTGCATGGAACACTGGGTGTTATACGCAAACAGTGAATCATGGAACACTACATCAAAAACTAATGATGTAACGTATGGTGATTAACATAACATAATAAAAAAAAAGTAAAAAAAAAAAAGAACTTTGCCTAGTATTGAATCAAATTAAAACAATGTCAGTACTATATTGCGCTAATTTCATTTGGAAAACTGAATAATAATTCAGTGGTATCTGCATGTGAAGTATACTTTAGTGGGACCCAAGGACAAGATAGCTTTGGAGTGGTAGTCATGGCATGACCATTGTCCAATAGTCCTGATCCCTGAAGGTGAAGTCCAGAACTAGTTTCTCAAATTCTAGACTAACTTGAGAGCCCTGTCTTTTCAATACCCAAACTACTTTTTTTGCTATTCTTTTATTCTTTAGTTATTGTTTGGGGGCAGGGGTATAGATTAAGATAAAACAAAGCAGGAGGAGAGACTACTCTCAAGCATTTGCATGAAATAGGTGCTGATATGGTACTATATAGGCTTGGGAGGAGAGTGGAGAATTCTGCTTTTTTTTTTTTTAATACTGCTACTTTTCATGTTTCTTCTGGATAGTTTGGTTAAATATTTTTACTTTCCCATTTCAAAGGCCAGAGAAAAGGATGGAGAAGAGACAGTGGATTAGGAGTGACAGGGAGATAGTAACAGATAGTAATATGATAGAATAGATAGTAATATGATAGAAGTCATGAAGTGTATCTGTGTTCTACTTTGCTCATTGTGTGATTATCGATGGTGAACATTTATGTAGGTAACCTATGTGATGGGCTTGGAGTGTCCAGACAGGTGTTACTGAGGAGTAGGGAATTTTTACTTTCAGAAAATAACTTCTCTGAATTTACTGTTCTGTGAGACTAAGGACTGTGTTTGATGCATTCATTTGAAACATTTATTTAAAATGACTCACTGACCAACCAAATGAATGAATAAATTAAGTCCATACTATCATGAGTTAATAATAAAGAATATTCTTGAAATATTCTGCAGGCTCGACATCTTATTGAAGAACAGAATGTTATCTCTGTCATTACTGAAACCCTGCTAGAAGTTTTGCCTGAATACTTGGACAGGAACAATAAATTCAACTTCCAGGGTTATAGCCAGGACAAATTGGGAAGAGTATATGCAGTAATATGTGATTTAAAGTAAGTTGTTCAAGTGAAATGGTAAGGGTACCTGTTAATTACAGTGTGCTTATATATTCCATTTTATAAATAAACTTCCGATCCTTTTGGTTATTTAGAATTCTCCTTATAATGATGGCAAGTACAAAGAACTGTTAACTGTCTCATGTCAATAAATGTTTTAAGTGAAGGCTTCTTAGAGAGTTACAGCCAGGCTAACAAAGAAGGTATTGAGGAGGGGCCTGTTACAGAAACTTTGGGTCTCTTGGGGTCACTAAATGAATCTCCATCATAACTGCCATGCCTTCCACTCACTCTCACTCATGCACTTTGGTTCTGTTTCTTTTACATAGTCTATTTGTACATAGTTTCAGATAATCCTGTTGATCTGAGTTTCTTTTTAACTCCCTTTTTCATACATACAACCAAATTATTAATGCTCAACAGGGGTTTCTTAAGTTTTTTTGCTGAAGAGGATGGAATTTCCTTTTAAACTAAAGTTGGAATCACATGATAGATCACTTTTGGGATTGTTGGACTTAAAAAGAAGTAAGTTTCCATTTATTTTAGAATTGGTGAATATTATAAGGGTTGTGATATATCAAGTATTCAATAAACCACAAGCTTCAAAAAATTCTTTTAAATGGGCACCTGGGGGGCTGAGTCGTTAATCATCTGCCTTCGGCTCAGGTCATGATCCCGGGGTCCTGGGATTGGGCCCCCAATCCGGCTCCCTGCTCAGCGGGAAGCCTGCTTCTCCCTCTCCCACTCCCCCTGCTTGTGTTCCCTCTCTTGATGTCACTTTCTCTGTCAAAATAAATAATTAAAATCTTGGGAAAAAAAAAGAATATATTAAAACAAAATACATTTCATTTAGTTTACCATTTAAAGTAAAGAGCTTCAAGGTGTATAGGATTAATTATTTCTAGTCCCCAGGGGGAAAAAAATCATTCTAATTTTGTCTACCTCTTTTAGTGACCGGTTAGGGCATAGAGAGGTGGAAACAGGCTTCCAAACTAACCTAGAAATAGTTTGGTTTGCTTAAAAATACATTTGACAGGGGCACCTGGGTGCTTAGTTAAGTGACCAGCTGTTGATTTTGGCTCAGGTCATGATCTTAGGTTCGTGAGATAGAGCCCTGCACTGGAGGCTCAGCGGGGAACCTGCTTCTTTCCCTTTCCCTCTGCCCCTCCCCACATGCCGACCTTCTCTCTCTCTTTCTCTCTCAAATAAATAAATATTTAAAAAAAAGTACATTTGACAGATTTCTGAAATTATGCATTGGATCCTTGATACTAAGGAGAAAGTTTCCAGACCTTTTCAAATTTCTCAGTTTTTAAATATGATTATAAATCTTTCTCTAAAGTTCAGCAAATTATTACATTACCACAATTTCAGTACAGAGATGGTAGATGAATTCAGTAGTGAATCACTATTTAGCCAGCGTGCTTCACAAATTATGCATAAATTACATGTATGCAAAAACGAAAAAGCACAAAATGCACAAAAATGCCAAATGGCTGTACTTAAACTTAACAAAGTTAAATCGGTGTATTTATTATTCCTTGGTCTAATGTACAGGAAAAATCTTTTTACCATGGGCCTCATTACTGTGAAATATTCTTGTAGCTGAGTTATTTTTTTATCCAGGGAAGTGGTGCATAATCACCTCATTGTTTTATCACATTTTATTTTATTTTATGTATTTCTGAATATAGTTATTCTCTACAATGAATAATTTAGAGTTAGCACATCCCTAGATACTTTACCGTATGTTAAAATTTTACGGTTGCTGGTTTAGATGTTAACTTTAAAGTTTTCCCAGTCTTTTGATTGTTATTACAACTTCTCTCCTACATCCTTACCTAAACAGAGAAATCTCTAATGACAAGGAAAAGGGGAAATTCACATATTTTGAGCAACTAGAAAATCTGTACTGTGGTTGTCCATCTGTGATAGGCTAGGTTGCTTCCAAGGATCATTAAGCAGAACAACTTCTGAGTAGAGAAGTCAGGCTTAACTTTGACAGCCACCTCTCATAGAGCCTTCACATTTTGCTGGTATAATCCTAGCTCTGCCCAGAGCGTCTAATTATTTTAAGAAATTAGAATCCATAATGTTGATGAATCAACATTGTCTGTAGCTTTGAGAACTTTAAAATTATCTCAGAATGGGAAAGTGAAATATTTCTTTGTCTTTTGAAATGATAGGTATATCCTAATCAGCAAGCCCACAGCATGGACAGAAAGATTAAGAATGCAGTTCCTTGAAGGTTTTCGGTCTTTTTTGAAGATTCTTACCTGTATGCAGGTATGATAGTCCTTCTGTACATCAGTAAAATAAATTTATTTTTAAAAATTTAGCCCCAGTCTTTGTTTTAAGCAAATTCTGTTTGTTATTTGAGGAAGACTATATCTAGTAAAGTAGTAATAAAATTTAAACACTGCCTCACTGATCCTGCTTTAATAGATCTTTAATAGGTATAATTCTGTTACTTTAGTTAACTGCTGTTATTACTCTTGAATGTTTATTGAATGCTTATTATGTGATATGGTAGTAACCACTTTACATGCATTATCTCTGCTGAGCATCATAGCAATCTTATGAGGCTGTTACTATTATTATTTTCATTTTCCATATAAGGGAATTGAAGTCTAGAAATAATTTGACCAGGGTCACATGCAGCTAGAGAGTGACAGCTGGGATTTGAACCATGCATTCTGACCTTGTATAATAGCCATGTTAAAAAAGCTATGCATATATGAATATGAATCCTAACAATTTTATATTTTGACAGTAGAGGAGCAAAGAAAGAGGGCCTACTATATACATATATAGTAATCACTCTTTTCTTATAGGGAATGGAAGAAATCAGAAGACAGGTTGGGCAACACATAGAAGTGGATCCTGACTGGGAGGCTGCCATTGCTATACAGATGCAATTAAAGAATATTTTACTCATGTTCCAAGAGTGGTGCGCTTGTGACGTAAGTAAAATTTGTTAGTAGGATCAGTGCCTTTTTAAGTGCTCTAGTGGTTATTAGTAGTAGAGTTTTATGTAGCAACTTGCTTGATGTAAAATTTTATTATTTAAGTAGTTGTGTATTTGAATTTGTCTTATTAAATTTAGAAGGAAAATCCAGTGTTTGTTTTTTGTTTGTTTTTAAAGATTCTATTTATTTAGAGAGAGGGGGAAAGAGCATGAGCAGGGGGAGGGGCAGAGGGAGAAGGAGAAAGAATCTCAAGCAGACTTCCCTCTGAGCATGGAGCCCAACGGAGGGCTGGATCTCAGGACCCTGAGATCATGACCTGAGCCGAAATCAAGAGTCGGATGCTTGGGTGCCTGGGTGGTCAGTTGTTAAATGTCTGCCTTCGACTCAGGTCATGGTCCCAGGGTCCTGGGATCGAGTTCCGCATCGGGCTCCCTGCTCGGCGAGAAGCCTGCTTCTCCCTCTCCCACTTGCCCTGCTTGTGTTCCCTCTCTCACTGTGTCTCTCTCTGTCAAATAAATAAATAAAATCTTTAAAAAAAAAAGTCAGATGCTTAACCGACTGAGCCACCCAAGCGCCCCAGAAAATCCAGTTTTTATACTTAATTAAAAAAATGTGCTCCATAGTAGTTTCATTTACCTCTGGGAATTGTGGGGTTTAAACAATACAACAAAACACTATTTACATAAGCACTTATTTCCTTGGACATGAATATTAATATGAAAATTAGGATCACATAGACTTTAAAGTATTTCAATAATAAAGAAGGGTGGATATTTATTCAATCAAGAGCTCTGTTATGCATGTTAAACCATTAAGAAAATTAATTTCAAAATATAGAACTAATATATTTCCTTATGCAATAATTTTAGAACATAACCCTCTTGAAACACACAGTCCTACCCTAGATTCCCTTTTGGGAAGGGTGACCTCATTTATTTCTGTTTTGAGAAAACTGACATTATCTGCATCAAATTCTTTCATTTTCTCTAGTTTCTCTGTACCTCTCACATGACATAGTCTATTCATTAAGTTTGTGTCTTCACAATTGGTCCCTTTCTTTTCATCTCTTTCTTTCTAAAACTAAGGTCTCTACCTAGGCTCTTGGTCCTGAGCTACTTCTTCCTGGAGTTGGCTTCCTCATCTGTCTCCTCTACGATTTCCCAGTCTTTCATTCATCTGCCTGTACACCCATAGGACTCCCCTATCCTTAAAATCAATAAGAATAAAAGCCCCTTCATTGTCTCTGCTACTTCTGTGAACTTTCTTTTCTCCTCCTTTCTTCTGCTTCACCATGAGCAGTTGGTCACAGGTTCAGAGCAGTCATACAGACATGACAATTTAATCTAGCACTGTAGCTTTGTAGAACAATAAGGACAGGAAATATTGTCCAAACAAATTACTCTAAGAGGGAGGAAAAAGAATTACAAACCACTGGGAAAACACATTTGTGAAAGCATTTTTGAGTGGGTGTAAAAGAATATGCAGAATTTAAGTATGGGGAAAGTGGCATCATAAGCAGAGATACAGAGTAAACAGAGAAATAAGGGGAAGTCCAACTCCTGTTCAGGCAGTGTGGAAGAATAAAAACTAGATAAATCAAAGGATTTATGGATGAAATTAATGAGCAATTAAGCTGGAAATATGCCTTGGCATCAGTATGTGAATACACTGTGTCTAAAGTGTAACAATGTCAACACACTGCTTCAGGAAGAATTAATGGGTGTCACTGAAGATGACAGATTGGAGAGGGTAATGTTAGGAGACAAGGGAACCAACAGAAAGATTACCATGAAGTCTAAATCTAAGGTGACAGGATCTTAACTAGGGTGGGGGCAGTCAGGGAAAAAGAGAAAGAACCCAGAGGAAGTAAGGATTATAAAATAAATTTAGGATAAGGAAAACTCAAATCGGGGTAGTATGCCAGGAAGAGAAGAGTCAAAACTGACTTTTCAAGATAGTGTTTCTCACACTATTTTTATCCCAAAATAGGAATTCTATGATCAAATAAATTTTGGGAATATTCCACTTAGAAATCAGCACAGTGATTAATTAAAGGGTTTGAAAAGTTCAGTGGCATTTAAAAAAAATCTTACTTGATCTTGTTCAACCTAGCATTTCTCAGTCTTACGTGAACACAGAACTTTTTTCCCCTGAAAAATCTGTTAACATCTAACACACAGAATGCAGTGGCTCTGAGATTTTCTGTGTGGATGAATGTATGAATCATAGTGTCATTAACAGAACAAGGGAAGTTGAGAAGGGAAGTACACAATGAAGCAGAAATGATGACAAACCAATTTAATATATTCTGAATTTGAAATATAAGTGTAAGACCTAAGCAAGAATGTCTAGCACATAAACAGAAATGATATAGCTTAGGAGAGTCATCTCTGCAGTTTTAATTGAGGTGGTAGAAATTAAAGCCCTGTAAGAAGAGAATATTGGGAATGTCTCATTTAGTAGGCAGAAGGAATTGGGGGGAAAAAAAAAGGAATCACTGATTGAAATCTTTAATCAGTAACAGAAGTATCAGAATAAGTAGGTTTGTAAAAACCAGAGGGAAAGAAAGTTTCAAAAAGATTAAGGTACTTACTCATCAGGGGTGCCTGGGTGGCTTAGTCGGTTAAGTGTCTGCCTTCGACTCAGGTCGTGATCCCAGGGTCCTGGGATTGAGCCCCGTGTTGGGCTCCCTGCTTGGCAGGGAGTCTGCTTCTCCCTCTGCCTGTGCCCCTACCCCGCTCTTGCTCTCTCTCTCAAATTAATAAATAAAATCTTTTTTTTTTTTAAAGATTTTATTTATTTGACAGAGAGAGACACAGCGAGAGAGGGAACACAAGCAGGGAGAGTGGGAGAAGGAGAAGCAGGCTTCCCGCAGAGCAGGGAGCCCGATGCAGGGCCCGATCCCAGGACCCTGGGACCACGACCTGAGCCGAAGGCAGACGCTTAACGACTGAGCCACTCAGGCGCCCCAATAAATAAAATCTTAAAAAAAAAAAAAAGAGATTAAGGTACTCAACAGAATACAATGCCACACACATTTTAAGGAAGATGGGGATTTGGAAAAGACCCTCTGAATTTGGTTACTACATAGATCCTTTGAATTTTTTTTCAAAAAGCAGTTCCGATCAATTGGTAAGGGCAGAAAGCAGACCCTAAAGAAGTTTCAGAAGCTAGAGTGACAACAGCAAATGTAGATGACTTCAGAAAGTTTGGTAAATGTCCAGATGAGCAACGCATACTTTGACCTCATCTTGAATAATTATGCATGCCTTCCATAAGATGAGGGTTGCCAAAAAATATGTGATATGGCTAGTTGCTGTACCATTTACATGGTACTTAAAATGTTTTACTTTGATAGTGCATGTGTGTTTGTCTGTCTGATATTTCCACCTAGTTTGCAGATCCTCTGCAGGTATCCCTGCTATACATAAAATAATTTTGTGCTTATATTGACTAAATATTTATTGAATGGTGTGGTAAAGTAGATAACTTAATGTATTTGCATTTTTCTTTTTCTTTTAGGAAGAGCTCTTACTCGTGGCTTATAAGGAATGTCACAAAGCTGTGATGAGGTGCAGTACAAGTTTTATATCTAGTAGCAAGACAGTAGTACAATTGTGTGGTCATACTCTGGAAACTAAGTCCTACAGAGTATCTGAAGATCTTGTAAGCATACATCTGCCACTCTCTAGGACTCTTGCTGGTGAGTGGTTTTTTGCATGTTTCTATTAGCTTTGTTTTTTAGATATTCAGGGTAGTGGAATTATTTCTATTTTCTGTGCTCAGTATGTACAGACATACTCAGATCAGATACTGCAGTTAAGAGCTGTCACTGTCCTTCAAAGAACATCTATTTAAGAATGCTTGTGTATCTGGGCCTTTTTTTAATCTGGATCAACTAATGGATCCTTATAATACACACTTAAGGACTAACTTGGTAACTCATCGGCCACTCAGACTTAAATATAGCAAAATCTTGTTGCTGGTTTGTTTCTGTTTCAATTTTTTTTTTTTTAAGATTTTATTTATTTATTTGACAGAGAGAGAGAGCACAAGCAGAGGGAGTGGCAGGCAGAGGCAGAGGGAGAGGCAGGCTCCCCACAGAGCAGGGGGAGCCTGATGTGGGACTCTATCCCAGGACCCCGGGATCACGACCTGAGCCGAAGGCAGTCGCTTAACCAACTGAGCCACCTAGGCGCCCTGTTTCAAATTTTTATTTAAATTCTCATTTGGGTTTTTTTGCTTTTTTTTAATTGCAGTATAGTTAACATACATTGTTACTGGTTTTTAACATTCTTCTCTGCCTGATTACGCCAGTGTGTTGTATGTGTCCTTGTTCCTTTCACCACTAAAAGAAAGAAATCATAGATTTTCTTTAATCGTTCTTTGATTTGCATTTCCGTGTAAATTGGCCCTGTCAGGTTTTTTTAAAGCAACTTTATATAAGTGCATTTATTTACTTATTTATTTTTAAACAATATTGATAGCAGCTTTCTAATTTAGTTAGTTGGGAAGTAAGGAAGCTCTACTCCCAACATGGGGCTTGAGGCTCACTATCCTGAGATCAAGAGTTGCATACTCAGGGAGCCTGTGTGGTTCAGTCAGTTAAGTGTCTGACTCTTGATTTCAGCTCAGGTCATAATCTCAGGATCATGGGATCAAGCAGGGCTCCGGTCTCAGCAGGGAGTCTGCTTGACATTCTCTGCCCCTCTATCTCCCTCCCTGTCTGCCTCTCCCTCCCCCGCCCCCTGGTCTCACACACTTGCTCTCTCTCTCTCTCTAAAATAAATAAAATCTTAAAAAAAAAAAAAAAAGAGTCACATGCTGTACTGACTGAGCCAGCCAGATGCCCTACATTTATATTTTTAATTGTGGTAAAATATGCATATAACACAAAATTTATAATTTTACCATATTTAAATGTATAGTTCAATGGCATTAAGTATATTCACATTGTTGTGCAGTCATCACTACCATCCATCTTCAGAATTTTTCATCTTCCCCTACTGAAATTCTGTACCTATTCAACATAACACCTCAATCCCCACTCCCTGCAGTACCTGGCAGTCACCATTCTACTTTCCATTTCTATGACTTGACTACTCTAGGTACCTCACGTAATTGAAATCATACACGTATCCTTTATAACTGGCTTATTTCACTTACTACAGTGTCCTTAGTTTATCCATGTTATAGCATGTATCAGAATTTCCTTCTTTTTTGAGGCTGAATAATATTCCATAGTATGTATATACCACCTTTTGCATATGCATTCATCCACAAATGGATGCTTGGGTTGCTTCCACCTTTTGGCTGTTGTGAATAATGTTGCTGTGAATATGAGTGTACAAGTATCTCTCTGAGCCCTTGTTTTCAATTCTTTGGGGTATGTATCCTAAGTGGAATTACTGGCCCATAAGGTAATTCTACTTTTTAATTTTTTGAGGAAACTCCATACTCTTTCTCATAGCAACTGCACCATTTTACATTCCCACTAGCAGTGCACAAGGATTCCATTTTCTCCACATCCTCACCAACACTTCTTATTTTCTGTTTTTTTAATAGCCATCCTAATGAGTGAAGTGGTAGCCCATTATGGTTTTGATGTGCATTTCCCCAATGATTAGTGATTATTGAGCATCTTTTCCTGTGCTTGTTGGCTGTGTTTATATCTTCTTTGGAGAAATGTTTATTCAAGTCCTTTGTATGTTTTTTTAATCAGATTTTTTTGTTGTTGCAGTTTTCTGTATATTCTCAATATTAACTGGATATCAGATATATGATGTGCAAATATTTTCTCCCATTCTGTGGGTTGCCTTTCTACTCTGTTGATAGTGCCTTTGAAATTATTGCTAAATCTAATGTCTTGAAGCCTTTTCCTTATGTTTTCTTCTAAGAGTTTTATGGTTTTAGCTCCTATGATTAGCTTTTTGATTAATTTAATTTTTGCACATGGTGTAATTGATGTGATTTGTATGTCACTTCTCTTTTTATAAGAAGAAATACTTAAATTAGTTTTCAATTCTTTTGATGCTTATTTAAGAGCAGGATAAGGATATCTTGAGAGGCAACATATTATTTTTACATAATGTATAAACACAACTTGCACAATGTAGGATCTTAAATGTATTAATACTACTGTGTTTCAAAATTAGAAATCAAAAGTTTGCATTTCTAAACTCAATAAATGTATATTAACATCTCACAAGTTCCTAAACTTGAGGAGTTAATGAGACAGATTAACTGGGTTTATTCCTTTTTCATTTTTCTCTCTCTTTTTTATAACTGTTAGGTCTTCATGTGCGTTTAAGCAGGCTGGGAGCTGTTTCAAGACTGCATGAATTTGTGCCTTTTGTAAGTGACTCTGTTAAGTGTTGATTTACTTATATCCTATTTCTAAATACTTCTTGGTTGTTGAGAGGGAAGAAAAATTTTGAAACCTACCTGAATAATTTCCATTCAGTACTTTTATGTCTATATGTAAGAACATTGAAATCTGAATCACAAGAACTTGGAATTATCTCATTCAGGTCCATCCATTTTACAGATGAGAAAACTGAGGACTGTTTAGTGCCATAACTTTGAGACACATCCAAGCCGTCTGAAAAATAACAAAATTGCTCATTTGTTTCAGGAGGACTTTCAAGTAGAGGTACTAGTGGAATATCCTTTGCGTTGTCTGGTATTGGTTGCCCAGGTTGTTGCTGAGATGTGGCGAAGAAATGGGCTCTCTCTCATTAGCCAGGTATGGCAAGGCCTGTTCACATTTATGAGTGTGTTCTATTTCTGATCATTTTTTCTTTAGTTTTACCTTGTGTCCCTGGATTTTGCTGACTATTTACTTTCTGTTCTCTTATATAAACTCAGAAATGAAAGTTCTAGTAACCATTAGACATTTGTTGTTTTATTCTATTGAGTGGATAGATTAAGTGAAAGCCAGCAGAAACCTGTCCATTAATATAGGTCTTTTCTGAAGATTTCCTTACTTGGGGACCTGTAGTCTTTTTTTTTTTAAGATTTTATTTATTTATTTGGCACAGAGAGAAAGCATGAGTAGGGAGGAGGAGCCAGGGGAGAGGGAGAGGCAGCCTCCCCCCTGAGCAGGGAGCCCAATGTGGGACTTGATCCCAGGACTCTGGGATCATGACCTGAGGTGAAGGCAGATGCTTAACTGGCTGAGCCACCCAGGCGCCCCCCCACCATTCTTAATTGAAGGCTACCTGAACAATTTTTCCTTCCATTCTAAAGCAAATAAAGAGGAATGCTTTTCCTAAAAGGTGGGAAACTGGACTTGTAAAGCTACAACTTGGGAGATAAATGGCTTTAGGATTGTAGAAATTGGTTTACTTTTATTGAAATGGGCTTTTTTTTTTTTTTAAGAGAGGGAGATATGACTTTATTAGAAAAAAAAACCAACAACTGAGGTGATGAGTTGGTCCTTAAAAGATGCCTTGGTGGGTGAGGCTGCTCTTGCCTGCACTGGCCTTCTCCTGCTCCCGCCACCGTGCAGGGTCCAACTCAAAGCAGTGCCATAGCTGCAGGGTCTCATCTGCTGCTGCTGAGTCCAAGGCTCATGGTCAGACTTAGGACCCGGGCAGTGTGACCTTTAAGCTCAGCCACATTGGCCATGGTTGGGTACTTCCAAATAACCAACTGGTTCTGGGCAAAGCCATGGCCTGAGATGAGCTCCTTGTAGTGGGGAGACCAGAGGATGGAGCACACCTGGGATTGAGCATCCACAGCACTCGGACAGGCCCCAGAGCAGACATTCCAGATTCGAATGTGTCGGTCGCTGGTGCAGCGCAGCCCACACACCTCCTGGCTGTGGCCACTCAGTGTGGTGTTCTGCCACCCAAACATCATGGTGGTGGATGCGGCCAGAACGTGAGCCACTGGACACGATATAGCTATTCCAACACAGGGAGCTCACACAGGCAGAATGACTGGTTCATGTTTCGAAGCCACTTCTGCTGCTGCACATCCCACAGCTGCACCTCCGCACTGCCACGTAGTTGCCCTCTTTGATCCAGGCCACAGAGGATATATAGTCCCCAGCCTGCTCCATTTGCAGCAGCTGCAAGATGTCACCAGAGCTAGCACTCCACAAGTACACACTGTTGTCCAACGCCACAGCCAGTACATTGCCAGAGCTCCAGTCCACAAGGTTCAGTCATTCCGGATTTCAGGGGCGTCCACGATTCGGTCTGGCAGGGAAGGAATGTAACCGCAGGTCTTCTGGCTGGAGCCAGGCATGGCCTTCTGGCTGTAAAGCACTTTCAGTCTGTTCTGGTAACCCTCTGGGGCATTTTGTGGTTTTCCACTGAGCCGAAGGATCTTGGCTTCCTCCACATCAAAACCATTCAGGTTCAAAACCCAGGCTTGCTGATGTTCCTTCTTGGTGGGCATCTGGCTATCTTTAGGCTGGTTTTCCTTGCTCAGGAGGAAACTGGCCACCTCCATCTGGGAAGCACTGCGATGGGGGATATAGCAGTCACTGCCAGGTTTGCTGGGACTGGTCTGAGCCTTGGAGCTGGATTTGCCGGGAGTTCGGCCTGGGGTCCTGCCGGCGCTGCCCGCATGGGTGAGGGAGCCGGCCCCGCGGCTTCCTTAGCTCTGCGCTGCCAGCGTGCGGGGGGTGGGGGGGTGCATTGGGGATAGGTGCGTCCAGTTGTAGCAGCGAGTGCAGGTCACTCTCGAACACGAACTGTGCGGAGCGTCTGCAGAGGGAGGGGTCCTTGAAGTGGGTGCCCACCGAGTCCTTCAGCCCCCAGCAGGTTCCAATCCCAGACCGACTCTGAAGTGGGCATTTTTAACTTAGAGGAAATAAATTATTTCATTGTTGAGCAATAATATAGAGCATTTTAAACTCAAGTATTTTCATGCATATTTCCTTCAAAATCTCACAAATCCCTTAAAATAATTCATAGATTTACAATTTTTTTCCCACTAAGGAGTTCTTGGAATTTTTAGTTTTGAGAAAGTTTTAGAAATAGTTTTTGTTGAGAATTCTGTTTAAAATAAAATAATTCTTGTAGCTTCTATTCTACCTTTTATTTTATAGGTATTTTATTACCAAGATGTTAAGTGCAGAGAAGAAATGTATGATAAAGATATCATTATGCTTCAGGTACCTATTGAAATTACTTTGGATATTTATGTCTTAACTTTCCTTCTTAGATCCCTTGTAATGAGAAAAGATACTATAATTATTTTTAACTTTATTTAAAATTGTCTCATTGTTAAAACGGAATATGGCATCATAAAAACGGAAGGGACTACTACATTATCTTCTGCAGACTTTATACTATTTCTGACAGTCCTACTAGAGACAAATGTTTCTTCATTTAATACATGTAGAACTGTGATGCTGCATTTCTTTCACAGATTGGTGCATCTTTAATGGATCCCAATAAGTTCTTGTTACTGGTACTTCAGAGGTATGAACTTGCTGATGCTTTTAATAAGACTATATCCACAAAAGACCAGGTAAGCAACAGAAACAGACACGTGAATTAATTCCAAAGGAAATATTTTTGTTAACAATTTTAATCATATTTAGGATTTTTTATCTTTAGGTATATTTCCAAAAATCACACATATACATACAACATGTATATATATCTACATATGTACACATATACTCTTTATAAAAATTTAGAATATATAGATTAATAATAAGAAAAATCACATGAAACAGTCTGCCTCCTAGAAATGATCACTTTTTTTTTTTTAATGTTGTTAGTTAACATATAGTGCAATATTGGTTTCTGGAGTAGAATTCACTGATTCATCACTTATATACAACACCCAGTGCTCATCACAAGTGCCCTCTTTAATACCCATCACCCATCTAGCGCATCCCCCACCCACCTCCCTCCGTCAACCCTTCATTTGTTCTTTGGTGTTAAGAGTCAATTATGGCGGGGTGCCTGGGTGGCTCAGTTGGTTAAGCATCGGCCTTTGGCTCAGGTCATGATCCCAGGGCCCTGGGATCGAGCCCTGCATTGGACTCCCTACTCAGCAGGGGAGCCTGCTTCTCCCTCTCCTTCTGCCTACCGCTCCCCCTCCTTGTGCTTTCTCCTGCTCTGTCAAATGAATAAAATCTTAAAAAAAAAAGTCACTTATGGCTTGTTTCCCTCTCTCCTTTTCTTTTCCCCCTTCCCATATGCTCATCTGTTTTCTTTCTTAAATTCCACGTGTGAGTGAGATCACACGGTGTTTGTCTTTCTCTGACTGACTTATTTCTCTTAGCGTAATACACTTTAGCTCCATCCACATTGTTGCAAATGGCAAGATTTCATTCTTTTTGATGACTGAATAATATCCCATTGTATATATATATACCACATCTTCTTTATCCATTCATCAGTCGATGGACATTTGGGCTCTCTCCATAGTTTGGCTATTGTTGATAATGCTGCTATAAACATCGGGGTGCATATACCCCTTCAAATCTGTATTTTTGTATCCTTTGGGTTAGTGCAATTGCTGGATCATAGGGTATTTCTATTTTTAACTTTTTGAGGAACCTCCAGACTGTTCTCCAGAGTGGCTGTACCCGTTTGCATTCCCACCAACAGCGCAAGAGGATTCCCCTTTCTCCACATCCTTGCCAACACCCGTTGTTTCTTGTGTTGTTAATTTTTGCGTTTCTGACAGGTGTGAGGTGGTATCTCATCATGGTTTTGATTTGTATTTCCCTGATGATGAGTGATGTTGAGCATCTTTTCATGTATCTGTTAGCCATCTGGTTGTCTTCTTGGAAAAGTGTCTATTCATGTCTTCTGTCCATTTCTTAACTGGATGATTTGTTTTTTGGGTGTCGAGTTTATTAAGTTCTTTATAGATTTTGGATACTAACCCTTTATCAGATATGTCATTTGCAAATATCTCATTCCGAAAGCTGCCTTTTAGTTTCGTTGATTGTTTCTTTCGCTGTGCAGAAGCTTTTTACCTTGATGAAGTCCCAGTCATTCATTTTTGCTTTTGTTTCCCTTGCCTTTGGTCACTATGGCCGAGGTCAAAGAGATTTCTGCCTGTGTTCCCCTCTAGGATTTTGATGATTTCCTGTCTCATATTAAGGTCTTTCATCCATTTTGAATTTATTTTTGTGTATGATGTACGAAAGTGATCCAGTTTCATTCTTCAGCATGATGCTGTCCAGTTGCCCTAACACTATTTGTTGAAGAGACTTTTTTCTATTGGATATTCTTTCCTGCTCTGTTGAAGATTAGTTGACCGTAGAGTTGAGGGTCCATTTCTGGGTTCTCTATTCTGTTCCATTGATCTATGTGTCTGTTTTTGTGCCAGTCCCATACTGTCTTGATGACTACAGGTTTGTAATATAGCTTGCAATCCGGAATCGTGATGCCTCCAGTTTTGTTTTTCTTTTCTTTTCTTTTTTTTTTAAAGATTTTATTTATTTATTTATTTGACAGAGAGAGGGACAGCAAGAGAGGGAAAACAAGCAAGGGGAGTGTGAGAGGGAGAAGCAGGCTTCCCGCTGAGCAGGGAGCCCGATGCGGGCCTTGATCCCGGGACCCTGGGATCATGACCTGAGCCGAAGGCAGATGCTTAACAACTGAGCCACTCAGGTGCCCCTCCAGTTTTGTTTTTCCTTTTTAGAATTGCTTTGGCTCTTCAGGGTCTTCTGTAGTTCCATACAGATTTTAGGATTGTTTGTTCTAGCTCTGTGAAAAATGCTTGTGGTATTCGATAGGTGTTGCGTTAAATGTGTAGATTGCTTTGGGTAGTATAGACATTTTAACAGTGTTTGTTCTTCTAATCCATAAGCATGGAATGCTTTTCCATTTCTTTATGTCCTCTTCAGTTTCTTTCATAAATATTCTATAGTTTTTGGAGTACACATCTTTTACTTCTATAGTTAGATTTATTCCTAGGTATCTTCTTGTTTGTGGTGCAGTTGCAGATGGGATCGATTCCTTGATTTCTTTTTCTGCTGCTTCATTATTGGTGTGTGGAAATGCAACAGATTTCTGCCATTGATTTTACATCCTGTGACTTTGCTGAATTTAGAAATGATCACTTTTTAAGTTTTGGTGTCTTGTTTTTACACCAAAAATTGGATCATTTTATATGTGCTTTTTTGTAATTTGCTTTCTCTTCTTAATGAGATATTTGCTATATTTTTTCTTGTCATTAAATACATAACCACATCATTTTTTATGTCATAATTTTTAATGGCTATATATTATTGTACTGTATGATTGCATTATACCTTAGTCCCCTATTGCTGAAGCGGTTTTCTAGTTTTTTTGGTCTCAGAAACATCTCTGCACTTCAGTTTAAACACTTGCCTAATTATTTTGTTAAGATAAATTTTTAAAAATGGATTTGCTGAAGAAAACAATGTGCTCTTTCTTAAGACTCTTTTTTTTTTCTTAAGACTCTTAAAAGTTACTCAGATTTACACTCTTTAGCAGTTTGTACATCTGGTATTTTTACCAGATGTACCAGTATGGCACTGGTATTTTTAATCTTTGTTGTTGCAGTAGTATCCCCCTTTCTGATAATAAATTATCTT
Organism: Leptonychotes weddellii; assembly: GCF_054177405.1. Classification (NCBI taxonomy): domain Eukaryota; kingdom Metazoa; phylum Chordata; class Mammalia; order Carnivora; family Phocidae; genus Leptonychotes; species Leptonychotes weddellii. Next base: position 75,610,313 of record NC_138377.1, on the reverse strand, counting down.
TCTAGTCCTTCATCCTTTTTCTCTTTTTGTCAGAATTCCTTATTTAGTAAGGATATTCTTCATTTATTGTATTGTTACATTTTTCATAATTTATTATTTGTTGTCCTATACAGTTTCATCATCCTTCATTGCTTTAAAATTTGATAAGAACTTATAAATTAGTCCTTACCTACTTTGAATTTACAAATTTATTTTATGCTTTCACATTAGAAGTTAGTTGCAAAGAACCAAAGAATAGGATATAAAATACAAAGCTAATTTTTAGTCATGTTTTATACTCAATGTAAAAATGAGTATCTAATTGCTACATTGCTTAAATAAGAGATGTGTTAAGGAAAGCTACTGTCACCGTAGCTGGTATCTATTATTTGAAGCCACTGTCCCACCAACCCAGATAAGAAGGAAGTCATTAGAATTAGTTTGTTGACTTAAGGCTCTATGGTAATGATAATGAAAACAATAATATTTTTATTGAGTATAATCTGTTCTAGTCTGGAGGAAAATACTGGACTGCATGGGCCATGAGCCTGATCCAGAAATGTATGTTTTATGAAAGCTTTTGGTTCATATGTAACTAATTTATTCTTTTTTGATTTAATAGGATTTGATTAAACAATATAATACATTAATAGAAGAAATGCTTCAAGTCCTCATCTATATTGTAGGTAAGATTAAAACATGTTTGAAATAGGATATGAGTTCTTTTTAGAGAGAACGTTAATAAAAACTGTAATTTATCATTTTACTCTCTTCCCAAACATAGCATAGAATATTAATGTGACTAATATGATTGATATGTTTAGAAACCCAGCTTTTAAAAAAGCACAGCTCTATTATATCTTTATTTTTCAGTACCTGATTTAAAATTGTTTGGTCTTGTTTGTAGAGGTCTGGAATACAATTATCCTACTTAGAAATGTAGATGAAAAATATCTGTACATTGACTGCTGAAAATCTTATTTATATATGAAATTTCAGGTCTAAAATATATTTTCATCGTGTCATTCTATTAAATTACTTTGTGCAATACTGGCCATACTTTTATTTTTTATGTTCATTTTATAGTCTTTATTGATTTTATCAGCTAAGTAAAAGTTCTTAACTTCTCATTCTGGCTGTTGTTTCTTACTTTACTGCAGCAGACATGGCTTTATATTAGTAGTTCCTAGTGAGGATTCTAGCCATTAGTTAAATCTGAAAACATGGGTTCATTTTACTTGTTGTGAAAGAATTAGTTACTGACTGACTGCTTGTCTCAGCAGGAAGTATGATAAACCTTAATTGCTAAATGAGATATACATGTGTAAAAGATTTTTAAATTAATGCTGTACTTTATTAAATTATAAAAACTTGAGGGGAATTTTAATGTTTGTTCTTGGAATACTATATGAAGAATTTCTAGTACTGTATTAAATTTTTGCTATTTTATATTTTTACTGTTTTATTATTGCTACTGTTATTTTTCTGTTATTGTGTTTATCCAGATTGATTGGGTTTTTCCTCCTATGTGATTTGATTCTTGGTTAATACTTGCTATATTCGGGCACCTGAGTGGCTCAGTCGTTAAGCGTCTGCCTTCGGCTCAGGTCATGATCCCAGGGTCCTGGGATCGAGTCCCACATCGGGCTCCCTCCTCGGGGGGAAGCCTGCTTCTCCCTCTCCTACTCCCGCTGCTTGTGTTCCTGCTCTCGCTGTCTCTGTCTCTGTCAAATAAATAAATAAAATCTTAAAAAAAGAAAAATGCTATATTCTTGAGTATAATAAGTTCATTACTTTCAGGAGTCAACATTTAATATATATCATTAATACATATGTGTAAGTAATATATATGTAATTATATAATATTCTATAGTAATTACATATTGTATTGTTATACATTATATTATTATACTTCCATTATTTATAATATATTAACTATCAAGAGCATGCCATCTATATTCTTTGGGTCTCAGATTCCTGACTTGTAAAACTAGAAGGTAATCTGTATGATCTCTAAAGTTCCTTCTAGCACTGAACTTCTAGGGAATATTGTTTTAGGTGAAAGAAAATTGAAAGTTACAAAGTGCTTTACAAATGTTAAGAGGAATGATCTGTTTGAAATGAATTCACTTCACAAAAAGTCATTCTTTGGCTAATGTGTAGAATTTATCAAATCTCTTAGGCAAAAGTTTCCTATCTTTAAAATAACCTTGTTATAAATATCATAGGACTTTTTATACATGCTGTAGTATTGAAAATCAGTGGTGACATAAGGCCAGTTATCGTAGGCCTTCTTAAGGCAATTAGAATTAGATGATATGACACCGATGAAGTTCCCATAGTTAAGTATATTTTCTCTCTCCATTTGGCAGTTTATTGAGATGAAAAATGGAAATGTGATCATGTGGGCATTTTAGCAACACCAGTCATTCCTGATACATATTATTTTAAGTATTTTGTTTTTGAGTTTCACTTTGTTCTTTCTTAAAATAACAAGTAGCGACAAAATTGAGGAAGATCTTGAAAGAAAAGCTATCGTTCAACAATGGCCACTGCTTTTTCAATGCCATGTGCTTTGTTTTCTGATTTAGAAGCACATGCTAATTTAATTGAGGGGCCTTGTTTCTAATGTGTATGTGTACCTCTGTGTTTGTGTGTGTATAAGTTACAAGAAAGCCTGTGTTTTTAGATCTCTTCATTTTTCTTCCTCTGGCTTTTACATAATTTTATTCATATTTTCGAACCTGTGCAAATAATTTTTGGTCCCTTTCTCATGGAGTTACTGCATTGTTCTGTGTAATAAGTGTTCCTGGTAGAAGAGATTTGAATAGAAAATAATTGTTTTACTGTTTCTTTTCATTGTTTGTATTAGGAGAGCGTTATGTACCTGGAGTGGGAAATGTGACAAAAGAAGAGGTCACAATGAGAGAAATTATTCACTTGCTTTGTATTGAACCCATGCCACATAGTGCCATTGCCAAAAATTTACCTGAGAATGTAAGTCCAATACGGTTTTTTACTCCATTCACCTTAAGATGGGATTTTTTTTTTCTTTTTTGTTAATTGGAAACTACTTTGAAGTTTGAGGAAAATCTATTTGGCAAATTTTCCAGATATAAACTTTAATTCTGGACTGCGGGGCATTAGGAAACATTTAAGAAACATTATAGCTATTTGGAAAACATCTTAGAACAAGAAACTCCCTGACTTTTTGTTTACCTTAAAATAAAATTTCTCCAGAGAAAAAGGGAGCTCCCTGAAATACTATTTGGGTAGTGTGTTAGTCTGGATCTTCCAAGAAGCAGATGTCAAGCCAAAACATACAAGAATTTATGAGGAATGATGCCTATGAGAGAAAATGGTGAGGGAATTTGGAAAAGCTGGGGGAGCCATGAGACTGCCAGGCGAGGCTGATTTCAGGTGAAGGAAGGAAGAAAGGTTAGATAGAAGCATTCTAGACCACTGGGTAATCTACTCTAGGCTTGATGTCTTCCCCTGTATCCCAGAGTGAGCCTGCGTTAGTATCTCTGCTGCCTCTGAGGCCTGCAGGGTGCTGTCTCAGGGCCACCGCAGGTGATACTTATGTTTTTGTATATACTGATTGTCGAAGTAATAGTCCTAAAGATTATGAGTCTCATATTTTTTCTCCTGAGAGTTAATTATGAATTAGAACAATGATTCTTAAAAGAGAATTAGACTTATCTACTATCAAGGTGTTCTAGAGAAGTAGAATAGAGATAAGCTTGGACTATTGGTCATTTTTCCCAAAAAATATTTGTATCTTTTTCCAGTTTCATTGTTAACTGATTCTCAAGCTAACCATTTGGCATAACACCTTCATAATTTCTGCATATCTACCATTTATTTATTTATTTGACAGAGAGAGACACAGCGAGAGAGGGAACACAAGCAGGGGGAGTGGGAGAGGGAGAAGCAGGCTTCCCACAGAGCAGGGAACCTGACATGGGGCTCGATCCCAGGACCCTGGGATCATGACCTGAGCCGAAGGCAGACACCTAACGACTGAGCCACCCAGGCGCCCCAAGATTTAACTTACTTTTTTAAAGATTTATTTATTTGAGAGAAAGCCATGAGCACAAGAGTGGGGCGAGGGGCAGATGGAGAGAATCCTCAAGCAGACTCCCCACTGAGTGCAGAGCCCAATGTGGGGCCCAATCTCATGACCTATGAGATCATGACCTGAGCTGAAATCAAGAGTCAGATGCTCAACTGATTGAGCTACCCAGGCGCCCCTAACTTATATTTTTTCTTAGCATCTTTCTAGGCAGTACTATCAGTGAAATAGTAGGTTTAGATTCTGGATTTTTTTTTCCTAATTCATATTAAAATAAGTGAGTAACTATTCAAAATTTTTAAAATATGTAACTGTGTGCAACCTAAAATAATTTCACATACCACTAGTGATACACATACCGTACTTTGCAAAAGAAATCTTTAGGGCATATCCTAACTTCATTGCTTACCCCAAGTGCATTATTTTTAAAGGAGGTTAAATATCATAATTTTTGCAAAACTATAGGAATCTGTGAGCTTGCTTTAGTATCTTGACTATGTTCTTATCCTGATTTGAAGTGATTACATAAAAAAATAATATTTCTTGATTAAGGAAAAGTTCCAGCCAGTCAGAAAATTATTATAATGCAGAAGCCAGAATACATTTGGGCATCTGCATGTGTTTTGCTGTAGATCCCATTTATTTTATAACCTTAGTTTTAGGTGTTGGTACAGCATGGATATGTGCTTAAATGATGTGGATGATGAACATATTACATAAAGGAAAGCTCTTTTTCTTTGAACTGTTGGGCAGGTATGTGTGTGTTTGTGTGTGGGTATCTATATGTATACATATATGAGGGCAAACTTAGATAAAATTTCTTCCATAAGTAGTTTATTTATAGATTTTATTTCTGTTTAGAAATTGATTCCTCAAAACAAAGCTAATTGGTTTCAGACCTAATTTTTTTATATTGGAAGTTGATTTTTTTTATTGCTTACAAAGTACTTCAAGAATGCTGTTGAAATGTATTTCAGTTCACAGTAAGAGAAGGAAAAGTCGTAACATGAAGGTAAAATGACAAAAATATTGTTTCAACAGGAAAATAATGAAACTGGCTTAGAGAATGTCATTAACAAAGTGGCCACATTTAAGTAAGTACTTAATATTTATGCATATTCTGAGAGATAGACCAGTCTTTGTTCTTGTACTTTGGATACTTTGTAGAAGCTCTGAAGTCCTTGCCTGAGCTCCCAAGAACAAGAATGGAGTACCGATTAGAAAGAGTGAAAGTGAGAGGCACACAATTTTTGTGTTTGTTGAAGAAATGAGTATCTTTAACAGGTGTATGAGAAATACTCATTTATGATATTAAATGACATAGATAGTAAGTACAGTTGACCCTTCAACACGGGTTTGAATAGCATGGGTCCACTTATACATCGAGTTTTTACAGTACAGTACTGGAGGGTATTTTCTCTTCCTTATGATTTTCTTTTTTTTTTTTTTTATTCATGAGAGAGCGAGAGAGAGAGGCAGAGGCAGAGGGAGAAGCAGGCTCCCCGTGGAGTAGGGAGCCCGATGCGGGACTCAATCCCAGGACCCTGGGATCATGACCTGAGCCGAAGGCAGGCACTTAACTGACTGAGCCACCCAGGCGTCCCTCCTTATGATTTTCTTAATAACATTTTCTTTCCTCCAGCTTTATTGTACGAATATGGTATATAGTACATTTAACATACAAAATACATTTATTAATTAACTGTTTAGGTTATTAGTAAGGTTCCTGGTCAGTAGTAGGCTATTGATAGTTAAGTTTTTGATTGATAAAAGAAATAGAAGATGAACAAGCAAATGGAAAGATATTCCATGCTCATGGATTGGAAGAATTAATATTATTAAAATGTGCAAATTATTCAAAGCAATCTGTAGATTCAGTGCAATCCCTATCAAAATACCAACAGCATTTTTCACAAAACTAGAACAAATAATACTAACATTTGTATGAAACCACAAAAACCCAGATAGCCAAAGAAATCTTAAGAAAGAAGAACAAAGCTGGAGATGTTACAATTCCAGATTTCAAGACATACTACAGAGCTATAGTAATCAAAATTGTATGGTCAGATTGGTCAAAATAAAAAACACAAGAAACAGCAAGTGTTAGTGAGGATGTGGAGAAAAAGGAACCTTCTCATACTGTTGGGTGGGAATGCAAACTGGTGCAGCCACTCTGGAGAACAGTTTGGAGGTTCCTCAAGAAGTTAAAAGTAGAACTACCCTACGATCCAGTAATCGCATTACTGGGTATTTTCCCAAAAAGTAGTGAAACACTAATTCAAAGGAACACATGCACCCCTTTGTTTATTGCAGCATTATTTACAATAGCCAAATTATGGAAGCAGCCCAAGTGTCCATCGATAGATGGACAAAGAAGAGGTGGTATATATTATACAATGAAACATTATTCAGCCATAAAAAAGAATGAAATCATGCTGTTTGCAGCAACATAGCTGGAGCTGGAGAGTATAATGCTAAGCAAAATAAGTCAATCAGAGAAAGACAGATACCATATGATCTCACTCATGTGGAATTTAAGAAATAAAACAAATGAACAAAGGGGAAAAAAAGAGAGAGAAACCAAGAAACAGATTCTTGAAAATAGAGAACAAACTGGTGGTTGCCAGAGGGGAGATTGGTGGGGGGATAGGTGAAATAGATGATGGGGAGATGAAGGAGTGCACTTGTGATGAGCACTAGGTGTTGTATGGAATTGTTGAATCACTATATTTTATACCTGAAACTAATATAACACTGCTAACTATACTGGAATTAAACTAATAATAATAATAAAAACCAGTATGCTACTGGCACAAAAACAGGCACATAGATCAGTGGAATAGAAAAGAGAGCCCAGAAGTAAACCCATAATTATATGGTTAATTAAGCTATGGCGAAGAAGGCAAGAATATGCAATGGGGAAAACACAGTCTCCTCATAAATGGCACCAGGAAAAAAAATTGGACAACTCCATGTAAAAGAATGAAACTGGACCACCTATTAACACCATACACAAAAATAAACCCAGCATGGATTAAAAACTTAATGTGAGACCTAAAGCCATAAAAATCCTAGAAGAGAACACAGGCAGTAATTTCTCTGACATTGGCCGTAGCAGCATTTTTCTAAATGTCTCCTGACAAGTGAAACAAAAACAAAAATAAACTATTGGGACTACATTAAAATAAAAAGCTTTTGCACAGTGAAGGAAACCGTCAACAAAACAAAAAGGCAACATACTGAATGGGAGATTTTATAATTCTTTGATTCTTTGAGATACATGAAATGGAAATAAGATTTTAAGTGGATTAATTCTTAAAATTCAAAAAATTCCTACTGGTAGTGAATTTCTACTTTCTATAGTATTATGGTCATAAATTAGTGGTTTTAAATAACTTTTAAAATAGGATATAGCTTTTTTATGGTTTAATAATACTCAGTAACCTTTTTCACTTAAAAATTCAAAAGAAACCAAAAGCTGTTTAGTGTGCTGAACAAATACGAAGTATTCCTTTTGGCTTTGATGCTTTTCCTTATAGTGCTGTATGAAGGATTCAACACTGTTTTTTTCTTTTTTTTTTTTTAAGATTTATTTATTTATTAGAGAGAGCGTGCGTGGGGGTGGGGAGGGGCAGAGGGAGGCAGAGAATCTCAAGCAGACTCCCCGCTGAGCACGAGCCCAGCAAGGGGCTCCATCTCATGAGCCTGAGATAGTGACCTGAGCTGAAATTAAGAGTTGGACGCTTAATTGAGCCACCCAGGTGCCCCAACACTGTATTTTCATCTCCAATTTGATATCTCACTACTGTTTTAGAAAGCCTTAGCAAATTAAGTAGGGCATCAATCAAATGAGGTCTGTATAATATAAAATAAGTTTCCTTAGCTTTATTTAAGTTTCTTAATTATGAAACACAACTTGGCTGTTATAAGGACTTTGAGCTTGCAGTGTAGGTTTTTAGTTTTACTGTTGGAATGAAATTAGTCATTTCAGTTTAAGCAAGCTAATTGATAAATGATTGTATTTCTTCTAGATTTTGACAGTTTGATTAATTTTTAGGTTCTTATTTTCAGTATTTTATACTACAAGAACACCACAGTTCATCTCTATATTTTCTGTTCAGGAAACCAGGTGTGTCCGGCCATGGAGTTTATGAACTGAAAGATGAATCATTGAAAGACTTCAATATGTACTTTTATCATTATTCCAAAACACAGCATAGCAAGGTAGGAAAGATATGCTTTTCAGTAAATAAGCCTAAAATGCTTTATGGTTTCTAACTCCACAGAAAATTTCCTGGTTTTTATGTAGTTTCATACTGGTTCTCACTAATAGGGCCATTATCTCACCCAAGAAATTAAAATTGAATCAGTAATGTTATCTAGTGTACAGGCAGTATTTAAATTTTTCTGATTTACCAGAAATATCCTTTATCACTGTCTCATGGGGAGGAGGATTCAGTCAAGAATCTTGCACTTCATTTGGTGTCATGTTTCTGTAATCTCTTTTAATTTAGGGTAGTCTTTTTGCCTGTTTAGTCTCTCATAATATTGCCATTTCTGTAGAGTATGGACTACTGATCTTTTAGAATATCCTACATTCTGAATGTGCCTGATTATATTCTCATGGTTAGATTCAAGTTAAACTTTTTGGGGCAAGAATATTATATAGGTAATATATTGTATCACATCAATAGGCACATAATGTCTATTTGTCCCATTAAGGGTAATGTTAAGTTTGATCACTTAGAGTGATGTCTGGACTTGTCCTTATAAATGTGATTGAACAATTTCCAGCCCATAGTACGATGCCCTGAATATATAATAGGCACTAAATGAGTATTGTTGACCGAAAGAATGGGGAGTAAAATCTTAAGGAGGGATGTTACTCATCTGGTTTGCAGTTGCTTTTCCTAGGACAGTCATTTCATTTCTGGCACAAGGTAACATTTTGAATACATACTTAGTATGTATTTTGGTAGGCTCCTGGATCTTTCCTGCCTGCTTCAAACTATTCCATTTGTTTCATGCTTGCCAAGCAGTATATTTAAAGTTACTCTTTTTTTCTTTTTTAATACAAAGGCGGAACATATGCAGAAAAAAAGGAGAAAACAAGAAAACAAAGATGAAGGTAAAAAGTGAGATTCCGAATTGACTCATTTTTTTAAGATTTTATTTTTTTATTTTGAGGGAGAGTGAGCAGGGGGAGGGGCAGAGGGGGAAGGAGAGAGGCAAGCAGACCCCGCTCTGAGTGCACAGCCTGATGCACGGCTCGATCTCACAACCCTGAGATCATAACCTGAGCTAAAATCAAGAGTCAGACGCTTAACCAGCTGAACCCCCCCAGGCGCCCCTGAATTGACTCATTTTGACTATTTTCTGTGGTTTTTGTATCAGCAAAGCGTATAGTGTTTTTCGTTTTTGTTTTTGTTGTTTTTTAAGAGTGGGCAACTAATGGAAGTGCAAAGAACCCTTTAATTCTTGCCCTCACATTAAGTTATGGCTTACATCAATCGGGACAGAATTTTTAAATTTATAGCAATTAGAGTCTATTTTGAGTGATTAATATAGTGACTTATATTTCCCTTGACATTGATGTGTTCACTGCTCTAAAGGTAACAAAAATCATGTGTTGTTGCGTGTAATATGATTTTGACATATGCAATTTAGCATGTAGGATAACCTAAATAAAAATATACTTGTTTGTCTCTTCTGCTATCCATCTTCCACTCACTACAGCATTACCACCACCACCACCTCCTGAATTCTGCCCTGCTTTCAGCAAAGTGGTTAACCTTCTCAATTGTGATATCATGATGTACATTCTCAGGATCATATTTGAGCGGGCAATTGACACAGATTCTAACTTGTGGACTGAAGGAATGCTTCAGATGGTATGTATACTTGAAATATTTTTTCTACTTCCAATACTGTCTCTACATCGTAGGGTTTATGAGGAGCCAGGGAAAAGAAGATCTTTGGTCTAACTTTGTAACTTCAGTCAGAACCACACTAGAGCACCTGAGACCTGGGGGTCATTAAAAATAGTTTAGATGTGGCATAGACTTTCTTAGTCATACATTCTCATGTTTTTAGTATCCTTACTCTTGAGAACCATTTATACTGGAAAAATAAAATAAAATAAAAAGCCTGCCCTGCTAATAATAAATCGGTATATCCTTATTGCATTATAATTTTCTACATTTCTTATTTTACTTGTATTATGAGCAAGTAGTGATTTGAAGACAGACTTGAATCTTGGGTTACCCCACTCCTATTTAGGAGCAAAGAATAATTTCTCCATTTTACTGGTAAGTGGGTATAAGTATAATTATTTCATAGAGTTTTTATGAGAATTAGCTCATAAAGTAGAAGCAGCTATTTTTTCTTGATATTGTTATAGATAAATTACTTAGTGTCATCTTTGGTAGCTATAACTGGGTATTTAACTTAATTTAACATTTAATTAATTTAATTTAATTAATTTTCTTTCTTCCTTGGCTGTTAATGGTCTGGAGGTTCTAAATACTGGTCATACTGTAATGTGTATCTCAATTTTTGTTATAACAATGGTAAATACATGAGTAAAAAATTTCAGGCCATGGAGATATATTTGAAATCAAAGGTTAAAATTTCTCTCCCTACCCCGTAGTGTCCTACCTAGGAGATAAGCACTGTTAAAGGTGTGTATCTTCTGGAAATCATTCCATTTTAGCACATATAGGCCTATTTCATTCTTGATAGATGATTGCTCCATTGTGTGGATACGTATAGTTCGCTTAACCAGTCTCCTATTAATAGACATTTAGGTTATTTTTAGGTCTCCGTGTAATAACACTGAAATGAACATCCTTTTACAAATATCTTTGCATACTTGAGTGTGTTGTCATACTGATTCTTAATACTAGGTCTGTACCTTTACATTTTTGATAAATATCGTCAAATTGGCCTTCAAAATGTTACACCAGTTTACTTTGACATAACCAGTGTGGTGGAAAGTGCCTGTTTCCCTGCACCTCAGTCAGCTCTGTATTTTACTAAACTCTAAAAATTTTGCCACTCTAATAGGTGAAAAACAGGATGGTCTTGTTTCAGTTCACATTTCTTCAGTTTTAAGTGAGGTTGAACATTTTTCATATGTGTATTTATCATTTCTCTTTCTGTGAACTGCTTGTTTATAACCTTTGCCCCTTTTTTACCTATCAGATTGCTTATTTTTACCTTCATTTAAAATATATTTACCTCTGGAAGCACAGTTTTATAGATCTTTTCATATTCCTCTTTCAGGCATTTCATATTCTGGCATTGGGTTTACTAGAAGAAAAGCAGCAGCTTCAAAAAGCTCCTGAAGAAGAAGTGACATTTGACTTTTACCATAAGGCTTCAAGTATGTTTTAGTATTAATTTTCAGCATAGCTTCAGCTAATTACGAATTTGTAAGTGAAAGTTTAGCTCTTACAGAGTGTTAATCTACCACTCCTTAAAGTATAGACAGTTCTGAAATTAATACTTTTCCTAGCATCTTTAGTTTTTAACTGATGTTTTCAACAATAAAAATATATTTTCCATCCCCTACTACAATCTTTCTCACTGCTTAACCCCCCCCCCTTTTTTTTGATTGTAGACGTCCAAGTGAATGATAGTGAGTTTGTCTTGCACTGTTTTCTTTCTGGCAGAACAGGATAGGTTTAGATTAGATTTTTACTAAGATGTATTTAGATTTATTTATTACATTAAGACAGTTTCATCAAAGCACATTCCAGGGACATTGATTATGAAACCAATAGGAGAAAAGCATCTCATATTCTGTTTACAGACTGTATTTTTTAGGTCCTTGAAGACATCCTAAACCTATTCAGTTTATGGATATAAAAAGGCCCCACTTTCATATTTTTGGGAGCTTTGGTTCTCATTAACTACTTTTACTAGACAGTGAGCCAAGTGGAGGAAAGGCGGGAGACAGATCATTAAAGGTAGCTTTTATTTAGCAGCCCCAGTGGAAAATGTATTAAGAGTTTTAAAATAATTCAAGTTTTTCAAGTTGTTGAATTTAGTACTGAGTACTTCATGTCATTGCAGATTCTTCCATTGAAAAATTAATGTAGTTAAGGGAGTGATTTTGAACTTTGGTTAGCAATGTGAATAACATAACATTATAGATTATAATTATAAAGGTTTTTATTTATGATTTGTAACTTTTGTGTTTTAAAAAAGGATTGGGAAGTTCAGCCATGAATGCTCAGAATATACAAATGCTTTTGGAAAAACTCAAAGGAATTCCCCAGTTAGAAGGCCAGAAGGACATGATAACATGGATACTCCAGGTGAACCTGATAAATAAACTGTATCATATCTTGGTGTAAATATTGAAGAATCCTCTGCCTGTAATGTTAAACCACTATTCTCCAATTATAAAGTCATTTACTACTGATTTCATGGTCACTCACATATTTTCATGTTTTAGTGGAGGTTTTTTTTTTTTTAATAAATTAAGGTTTATTTATTTGTGTCATTATTCAGTCAGCATCTGTTGAATGCCTATTATAGTGCCATGGTCATTTCTAGACTCAACAACACAGATAAGGTGCTTGCTATCATGGAGAATACACTAGTTGAGGTACAGTCAATGAACAAGAAAAGGATAATTCAGTAGATGAATAGAGGGTAACTTCAGATGGGTAGTCAGAAAGGCCTCTTTTGGGGTGCCTGGGTGGCGTAGTCAGTTAAGCATCCAATTCTTGGTTTCAGCTCAGGTCACGATCTCAGGGTTTTGAGATCAAGCCCCGTGTCGGGCCTTGCACTCAGGGCGGAGTCTGCTTGAGAGTCTCTGTCCCTCTCCCTCTGCCCCTCCTGCTTGTTCGCATTCTCTCTCTCTCTCAAGTAAATAAATAAATCTTTAAAAAAAAAAAAAAAGTCCTCATTTAGGAGGTGACATTGAAACTGAATGACATGGAGCCAGACTTATAAAAATCTGTAAGAGTATTCCACAAAAAGGAGACCACACTGGAAAAGCTCTAAGGTGGCCAGAAAGAAGGCCAGTATGACTGAAGCACAATGAGAGAGGGAGAGAAGGTAGGAAACAAGGTCAGAGGGGCAGCCAAGAGCCAGATCATATAGGACCTGACAGGTGAGGGTAAAGTAATGGATGTTATTTTTGAGGACAGTGGGAAACTATTAAAGGATTTGAGTGACATAATCTGGTCTCTACTTCTGTAAGATCACTGTGGCTCCTATGGTGTAAGTGGATTATAGGGGACAAGAGTAACAGCAGGGAAACTATTACAATACTGTTGCAGAGGGGCGCCTGGGTGGCTCAGTCGGTTAAGCATCTACCTTCGGGTCAGGTTGTGATCTCAGGGTCCTGGGACCGAGCCCCATGTCAGGCTTCCTGCTCTGCAGGGAGTCTGCCTCTCCCTTTACCCTTCCCCCCTGCTCGTGCTCTCTCTCCCTATCTCTCTCTCAAATAAATAAATAAAATCTTAAAAAAAAAAAAAGAAAAGAAAGAAAACTGTTGCAGAAATCCTGTTGAGAAATGAGTGTGACCAAGGCTCAGGTGCAAATGGCAAGAAGCTGAACTGATTCAGAGGTAATTTGGTGGCAGAATATATAGGATTTGTTGATAGATAATGGTGGAAAGGATGAGGGAGATCACAGAGTCAAAAATGACTTGGATTTGAAGCTTGAACTGTTGGGTAGATGCCACTGCCTTTGGGGAGGAGTGAATAAGGGGTAGTAAGAGAAGCCAGGAATATTACCTTAATGGGAAACCCTCCACATGGAAACATGAAGCCAAGACTATGGAGCTTCCCCTCACTGTATTTATTAAAAAATTCTGATGTGATCAGCTAGATACTGTTTTGATAACTAGAATATGGAGTGGTTATTTTCCATATTTACATCAATTGGAGATCTTTGTATTGATCTGTACTTCAAGAAGTCAGCTTTTTTCTTAACTGGAGATGCTCCTTAAACATGCTTGATATAAGATAATGATGTTATTATTAAGGTTTCTCTTGGAGTAGAATTCACAAGTATTTAGTATTTGTGTTAAATTTGCCAATATAATAATTTTAAAAATATAAACCAAAACAGAAACAAGGTAGATAAGTATTCAACTCTTATTAAGAAAATAAATTGAGGGGGCACCTGTGTGGCTCAGTCAGCTAAGCTTCTGACTTTGGCTCAGGTCATGATCCTGGGGTACTGGAATTGAGCCCCAAATTGGGCTTCCTGCTCAGCGGGGAGTCTGCTTCTCCCTCTCCCTCTGTCCCTCCCCCTCGCTCATGTACACTTGTGCTGTCTCTCAAATAAATGAAATCTTAAAAAAAAAAAAAGAAAAGAAAAGAAATCAGGGGCACCTGGATGTCTCAGTCAGTTAACCATCCAACTCTTGATCTCAGGTCAGGTCTTGATCTCAGGGATTTGAGTTCAAGCCCCATGTTGGTCTCTACAGTGGGCATGGAGCCTACTTAAAAGAAGGAAAGAAAAGAAAAAAAATAAATTGAACTACATTTAGTTCAACATTTATATCTTATAGATACAATGTTATATATTGGAGATCTGTTTCCAAAAATTTATTTTCTTTTAGAATACCAAAGTTCATTGTCAAAATAGACAAAAAGTACAAGTATCAGCTCATACACTTACTAGGTATTTTCCCCAAATGTTTAATATAAAGTTGTGTTGTAAGTTCCTTGTGGGAGGTTTTTACACATGAGAATGTGACTCCTTCAAAATAAAAATAAGTTTTTGGGCGCCTGGGTGGCTCAGTTGGTTAAGCGACTGCCTTCGGCTCAGGTCATGATCCTGGAGTCCCTGGATCGAGTCCCGCATCGGGCTCTCTGCTCGGCAGGGAGCCTGCTTCTCCCTCTGACCCTCCCCCCTCTCATGTGCTCTCTGTCTCTCTCATTCTCTCTGTCTCAAATAAATAAATAAAATCTTTAAAAAAAA
>NC_138377.1:75571464-75594812 GCF_054177405.1 Leptonychotes weddellii | reverse complement strand
AAATAAATAAAAATAAGTTTTGTGGATGTACCATCCTATTGCTAAAACTTTGATTTTTGTTAAAAAGAATGAGACTGGTCTATATAAGCTATTGTGGAAATATCTCCATAGATAAATGTTTAAGTGAAAAAGAAAGATAGGAAACAGTGTAAATGGTAGGGTTGCTTTTGATGAGAATATATGTAAATATAGAAAAATATATATTCTGATAATTTTTTTTCTGCAAAAAAATGGTAATTGTTTTTTGTTTTGTTTTTTTAAGAGAAAGCAGGGGAGGGGCAAAGGAGAGGGAGAGAGAGAATCTTAAGCAGGCTCCACACCCATAGTGGAGCCCGAAGCAGGGCTCAGTCTCATGACCCTCACTCAGATCATGACCTGGGCCAAAGTCAAGAGTTAGATGCTTAACTGACTGAGCCACCAGGTGCCCCCTAATAATCTTTAATTTAAATTTGGGGAGAGCAACTGGCTTCAGGAAGAGAGGGTTTCACTTTCCATTTTGTATTTTTGTCTTTATATGTCTTTGTACTAAAAATGTTATTTTAAATTAAAAAAAATTTTTCCCCTGGCAAAAGTAGAGGTACTCTCATACCTGCAGATGGAATCAGCTGATTTTACTGCCTGCAACCTCCTCCTTAGCTGTATTGCTCATCAACTAGCGGAGGTGTTTGTCAGTCGGGAGTTACTTTTTATATACTTAAACTAATTATATAACTATTTACATGTGTAACTATTTGTGTGTGTGTATATATGTCAAGTTTAAGTCAAAGATATTTGGTGACATGATGACAAAATCAAATTACTAAATTTTTCTGTGTCTGGTCAGTCTAACCAAATCTTTTAACATTTCATCTGTTTCTCACAGATGTTTGACACAGTGAAGCGATTAAGAGAAAAATCTTGTTTAATTGTAGCAACTACATCAGGATCAGAATCTATTAAGAATGATGAGGTAATAACAATAATGGTGATGTTCTTCTCTGTCTTTGAACTTTACTGGTGTAAGAGAGCTGCTGCTTTTTTGTTAGAAGGAACCTGTTTGTTGTAAAGTTTGAGATGTCCATCTTCTTTTGTTCGTTGTGTTTCTATATCACAGGGATGAGTGGTATTTGACATATAGTTATCCAGTATAACATATGTATTTTATAAAAGCAGAGGAAATTGATGTACAGTGGAGCTCTGTTGGAAATACCATAGTTTATTAATTTTTGAAATATTTTAATATCTGAAATTGGGATATATCCTATAATGACTTCTTATAATTTAATCAGCAGCATTCTTTTCTTAGTGGAACATAAGATAATGCTACATCTTAGATTCAATGAAATGCGGTAATATTTAGGTTATGAATTTCTATAATGTAATGAATCAGGTTTTGATTATTCTAATCTTAAAATTATTAGAATACCATTGTGATTTTTTTTTATTGTGATTTTTAACTAACCCTCCTAAAAGAAAAACACTGGACTTAAGTTAGATATAAACAAAAAGACACCATACATCTCAGTAATATGTTTAAGTTCTCAGTCTTAGCAGTGCATCTAGTCGTAACTGTTAGATATCATCAAATTGGGTAAAATTGATTAAATGTCAGTGATTAAATGATTGACATATGATTTAAAATTTTTTTTCTTTCAACTTTATTTCTTAACCTACCTGCATTGAGTATAAAATGCAATTTATTAGATATTTAAGGTACTTGGGGCTTTTACATTGAATTATTAAAATAACCAAAAGAGCAGTTAGTTGTATGATAGGATGGAGCCTGTATGCTCATTTTGAGACATTAGATTGAGTCTAAGCTTAAGCGGTAATCAAAGTTTATCAGACTCTTACTCTAGGAAATTTTGCCTGACTGAACAGTATATGTAAATTTCAACAATGGATCTTACCTAATTTTTGTGGCTTCTTAATACCCAGATTACTCATGATAAAGAAAAAGCAGAACGGAAAAGAAAAGCTGAAGCTGCTAGACTGCACCGCCAGAAGATCATGGCTCAGATGTCTGCCTTACAGAAGAACTTTATTGAAACTCACAAACTCATGTATGACAGCACCTCGGAAATGTCTGGGAAAGAAGACTCCATTATGGAGGAAGAGAGGTAAAACCAAGCAAAACTAGAAATTAGCAACTCAGTTTTTTGGAGGGAAAATGACATATTCATTTTAAATAAAATTTTTCCAAAATATGTTTCATAGTAAGAGAAATTACATTTATTTTTAAACTATGAAAGGCACAGTGAAAGCTCTTAAGGTACTAATTGAATGTAAGTTTATGTTCATAAGCAGTTCAAGTGCACAATAGTTTGTTGAGAGGCTTTATGCATAAAAAGATACAAAATGGGAATGGCACAAATCAAAATCAACTTCTGTTATCTTGTATGTACAGGCTCTTTTATTTATTTTTTTATGTTAAAAAAATGTAAGTACTAATTGTACTTTTTGTGTTTCTTTGAACTTATTATTTTAATATTCTTTTATATTGACATAATATATTGCAGAGTGTATTACATATTGCACAGGCTTTTTTAGATGCACATTTATGTATCAGTTCAAATATTCCACATCATTTTTATGATTTCTGGTAAAAATGACTGCAGTTATTACAGATTGGAAAAAAAAATCCTTCACTTGAAAAAGGTGGTTTATATTCGTTGTTCATTTTTTCTTAAAGAGAAAGAAGGCAATGCCTATAGTTGTGGTCATGGATACCACATTAGAAAATGGGAATCGGGGTGCCTGGGTGGCTCAGTCATCTGCCTTCAGCTCAGGTCATGATCCCAGGGTCCTGGGATGGAGCCCCGCATCGGGCTCCCTGCTCAGCGGGAACCTGCTTCTCCCTCTCCCGCTCCACCTGCTTGTGTTCCCTCTCTCGCTGTGTCTCTCTCTATCAAATAAATAAATAAAATCTTTAAAAAAAAAAAGAAAATGGGAATCAGTAAATCTAGTGTTCTGGGTCCCACTGTGGTGTGCTCTTGGGGAAATCAGCTAACCTGCTGAGAGTCAAACTCTGTGGGATGTTATATAGATACAGTGAGAAAAGGAGGCAAAATAAGGGTACTTTTAAAAGCATTCCAATTAAAAATATTGCAAATACCTCCTATGCTTATTTTTAAAAACAAGCTTCCACTGCTCTTTAAACAGTGTGTGTTGTGGATAGTTTTAGGAAATTGTGCCTTTGCAATAACAATAGTAACAATATACATAATATATCTGTATTCCTGAAGTTGAATATGCTAACAAGTACCAATAAGAATAAAGACTATATATTTTAAAGATTAAAAAAAAGATATAAAGGTTAAGGTATCCTTGGCTGATGATAGTAATAAAACTAGAAATTAACACAAAACTTTAAACAACAGAAGTTCTAGCCCTCTAGATATTACATATTGGCAGCATACTCCTTAGAAAGTAATGAAAGAGATTATCATATATTTATCGAAACAACAGGATATAAGCAAATATGTGCTCAGAGTTAATTAATGGCCTTAATGTTTTTATTATTTATTTTTTATTGCCTGATTGATTGCATACATAAAATTGTGTTCTCATTGAAAACAATTCAAATAATACAGTTAGTTCCCTTTGACCATCCTCTACATTCCTTATTATTCTGCACAGATAACCATTGTTAATAAATAACTCTGTTCTCTACCTCTTTCTGTGCATTTATTAATGTGCACATAAATGAATTTTGTTTTGTGTTTTTTAATAGGTTATTTTACCATGCTTTTGTTCTGCAGATTGCTTTTTTACTCAGTGTCATAAATCTTTTCATGTCACTGCATATAGATCTATGGTATAGATTCTACATGATTCTTTATGACTACTGCATAGTAGTCCATAGTGTGTATATACAATATTTTATTTATCAGACTTGGAGCATTTAAGTTGATTTTCCCTTATTTTCCATTTTTCCCTTATTATAAACAATGTGTCAGAACATTTTTAGCTATTTGCTTTCTTGTACAATTGTATAAGTACTTCTCAAGGATGGAAATAATATGTGAAAGAGCTAAGTCATAATTATTTGAAATTTTAATAGATACTGCCACAGTGTCCTCCAGAGTAGTTTTACCAATTCCTACTCCCAACAGTGTTTGAGAGTTTCTATTTCCTTCATATTCACCAATAATTACTATTATCAGTACTTGAAAAAATTAGATATGATCAACATTATAAGCCTGTGCCAGTCAGAATTTCCCTGATTACTAGTTAGTATTAGGTTGAGCATCTTTTCATATGATTGTTCACTAGTCTGTTGTGTTTTGTCTTCTGGGAATTACCTGTTACTATCCTTTGCCCATCTCTTTTGGATACTTTGCTTTTGTTTTATTGGTCTTTAGAAGTCCTTTCAAATTATGGATACTAAACTTTGTTGCATGTTTCCCATATTTTGTCCCAATTCTTTTATTAATTATAAAGTTAAGCCATAGAGAAGTTTTCAGTGTTGATAAGGACAGATTTATCAGTCTTTTAGAGTTTTAATTTTTTGTATCTTAAGGCTTTCTCAATTCCAAAGTCACAAATATATTTTCTTATATTTTTTAAAACAAAATTTTAATTACAGTTATATTGACACATTTTCCTTTTAAAAATCAAATGTTAGACATAAAGCTAAAGTTCTGTTTGAGCACTGGCCTAAACCCAGAACCCCTTTCTGCCCTTCCTCAGTAGATATTCTGGTTATAAGTTTTATGTTAATCCTGTTAGAATGGCTATTATGCTATTACATACAAATATATGTAACTATAGAAATTATATTGTATCATTCAGTGTTTGGTTTTATTTGCATAAGTGTTATTACATGTGTGTCATTCTGCAACTTGTCATTTTCACTTGGAAATCTATGCAATATGTTCTTACATACAAAACGAGCTCAGTGTTTCTCAGTCTTGACATTTGGGCAGCAGTTCTTTTTCATGCTCCATGAATTGCAGGACAGTTAGCATCTCCAGCTCCTCATCCACTCATTCCAGTAGTGTTCCCTAGTCTTTATGATAACCAAAAAAATAAACCTTACCCCATGTCTTGCTGAACACCTCCTATGAGGTTGTACCACACTTAGCTTTTTAAACTGCACCTTTTAAAAACTGCATAATAAGGCGCCTGGGTGGCTCAGTCGTTCAGCATCTGCCTTCGGCTCAGGTCATGATCCCAGGGTCCTGGGATCGAGTCCCGCATCGGGCTCCCTGCTCGGCGGGAAGCCTGCTTCTCCCTCTCCCACTCCCCCTGCTTGTGTTCCTGCTCTCGCTGTCTCTCTCTCTGTCAAATAAATAAATAAAATCTTTAAAAAAAAAAAAAAACCTGCATAATATTCTGTATTATATAATTCCATTTCATGGATGATAAACATTTAAGTTATTTCCAGTTTGTTGAATGATCTGTGACATTTCAGGGAGCTTCTTGCATAGGGAAAGAGGCAGTACTGCAGAGTAGTTTAGAGCATGGCCGATGAAGTCAGATCACATGGGTTAAATCCTGACTCTGCTACTTCATAGTGATGAGTCATTAGGTAAGTCTCTTACTGTCTCTAGGCCTCAGTTTCTTCATCTTAACAATGGAAGGTAATATTAGGACCTACCTCATAGGATTGTTGTAAAGATTAAATGAGTTAACGTAATGTGAAGTATTTTAAACAGTGTACCTCACATTGCAATTGTGCTTTATAAATATTTGCTGTTATTATATTATTACACACATTGAGTACATACTAAGAATTGCTAAATCATTAAGATGTAAGTCTTTATTTTAATGCCTACCAAAATAGAATAGAAACTTAAATGCCTAGTAAGAGGGAATGGATAAAACTATTACCGGCACATATAGTAAGAGTACTGGGCAGGATGTGAGGGCGATCTGGCTGCGACATCTGTCACCCCATTGATCGCCAGGGTTGATTTGGCTGATCTGGCTGGCTAGGCGGGTGTCCCCTTCCTCCCTCACCGCTCCATGTGTGTCCCTCCCGAAGCTGCGCGCTCGGTCGAAGAGGACGACCTTCCCCGATAGAGGAGTACCGTTCTTCGGTCAAGGGTATACGAGTAGCTGCGCTCCCCTGCTAGAACCTCCAAACAAGCTCTCAAGAGTACTGGGCAGCCATTTAAAAATAACGTTTCTGAGGAGATTTTAATGACATGAGAAAACAACTAAGATACAAGTGAATAAAGCAGGATGCAAATCTGTATATGTAGTATGATCTTAATTATGTAAAAAGAATGTTATAAATAGAACGTGAACTGGATGGGAATATACAAATGGTTATCTCTAGGTTGTGAGTGTATAATGCTTTTTATTTTCTTCTTTATACTTATCCAGATTTTCCAAAATTTCTTAATAAGCCTCCATTACTTTTATAATCAGAAAAAAACAATAACCCAGCTTCTTGGTACAATAAATTAAGTATAATTATACAGTTTACTTTGTGATCTGCTTTTTTTGCACTTAGCAGCACACAATGTATTTTCTAATAAGCAAATTAACTGATAAGAGTCAGAAAAACCAAGGGGAAAGATTTTAAGCTAATACTGCTAAGTTATTTTTATTTTACTATTTTTGTCCTTAAAGTTCTTGCCCTACAGTTACTTAAAATCTACCAAAATATAAAGACAAGTGACCAAAACATGTGTCCTCATTTCTGGTCGTTTCTCTTGGTAGCACCCCAGCAGTCAGTGACTACTCTAGAATTGCTTTGGGTCCTAAACGGGGTCCGACTGTTACTGAAAAGGAGGTGCTGACATGCATCCTCTGCCAAGAAGAACAAGAGGTGAAAATAGAAAATAATGCCATGGTATTATCGGCCTGTGTCCAGAAATCCACCGCCTTAACCCAGAACAGGGGAAAACCTATAGAACTCTCAGGGGGTATGTATTGTTTAATAAATATCCTTTTGAGCATTTCTTTTCATACTTATGTAATTAGAAAAAATATTGAAAGAAGTTTGGGAATGAGACTGTATTTAGCTTTATTTAGTCAGGTCACATTTTATCATGTGTAAAATGGACTCTGGGTCTTTACATGCCATGTTGGCTCCTTTGTTTTATTTTTTAATTTTAATTTTTGTTACACTTGGCCACATTGCTCAGTCTGTCTCTACCTATCTCCACTTCTCTTTGCTGAACCTTTTGAAGGTAGGATGCAGGCATATGGCTTTCATCCCTAAATATTTCCATATGCATTTTCTAAAGCTAAGGATAATCTATTACATATCTATCATACCATTATAACATTTTAAAAGATGAATAATAATTCAGGAATATCACCTAATCCATATTTGGATTTTCCCAGTTGCCCTCAAAATATCTTTTTTTTTTTAGCTAGACTTTTCTTTTTTCAGGATCCAGACATGTTTCATGCATCGCTTTTATTATGTCTATTTTAGTCTAATTTAATCTAGCCTTAGTCACTTAACCTTTTTTTTTTCATGATAACTTCTTTGAACTTCTTTGAACAATGCAGACCTACTGTTTTGTACAGTATCTTACATTGCGGATTTGTCTGTTGCCTCAAGATTAGGTTCATATTAAATATTTTCTTGGCAGGAACACTAATTAGGTAATGCTTTTGGTTTTTGTTTTGTTTTTTGGGTTTTTTTTTTTACATTGCATCAGAGTTAGCTGCTTTATAACATACTCTTGGAATAATAATAATAATAATGATAAAAAAAGACTAACATTTATTGATTATGTACTGTATGCCAGGCACTGATTAAGTGCTTTTTTGTGTATTTACTCACTTAATCCTCACAACAACTCTATGAGTTCGGTACCAATATTGGCTCCATTTACAGATGAAGGAACTGAGGCACAGAGAAGTTAAATAATTTGCCCAAGGCCATGAGTTATACATAATGAAACCAGATTTTGAGCCACTTCGTCTTTGCTTTGGATTTTTCCAGTAGATTATAATGCCTTAAATATCCCTTAAAAAGTAATTGAAATTACTCTTAAAATTACAAAAGCAAATTGTGCTTCAATCATAGAAAATCACTTCAACAACTAAGACAAAGCAACTTAAACCTAATGTTCAGAATAAAAGTGCAAATCAAAAATAGAGGATGTCATTAATTCATACTAATTTTAAATCCTACCTGGAAGTCTAGCTTTTATTTTTCTCTAAAATTTTTATTTACTATTAAGAATATATTTCCTGCTATCAAGATACTATGGCAGTTTAGTTGGACATTCCTAAGAAAGCTTACGGTAGAAATTTAGACCTGATAATCTCTCTCTCTCTTTTTTTTTTTTTTCCATTTTATGACCATGGGGGAGATGAATACATACCTCCTATTTTTGTCCTCCTGTACCAGAAACCGTGGACCCCCTTTTCATGGATCCAGACTTAGCATATGGAACTTACACAGGAAGCTGTGGTCATGTAATGCATGCGGTGTGCTGGCAGAAGTAAGTTGTCCTTCTGACCTGTTCTTGAAAGAAACTAGGAATAATTGAAGTTCACTAAAGGACACAAAAAGGCATGTTTTCTCATGTCTTCTTTCCTTCCTTTTTATGTGAATAAGTGAAGCAGTTTTAATTACTAATTTTGTTTGCGTGATACTCATTATCACCTTTAGAAATGGGTGTAAAAAGTTATCAACTTTAAATTTTCACCTCCCCTTTGTATTTCCTCTCCATAAGCTAGTTAGTTGCTCTTGATCAGTATTTGTGTAAAAGAAGCTGTAATCTTTCTTCCTAAAAAGTCTCATTTCTCTGAAAACAGAATAAAAAGTACCTTTGAGATAAAATAGGACAAGAAATTCTAGTTCCACCTCTAAAAGAGAAAAATTCAGAAATATAATTCCTAGGAAATCTTTTCTATAGGGTTCACCCTTTTGACATTATTAAAATACATAATTTTCCTGTAACAGCCTTTACTATTATAGTTGACCATTGGAAACTGAGGGAAGTAGTGTCTACATTGTATTTCCATGCTTTTCAGTTAGGAGCCACATTATGATTCAGTAGAATTATTTTAAATTTGTTTCTGGCATGATATGTCCTCCATTTTGCCGCCAAAAGAATGGGTATCCTGTTTCTTCTGTAATTGTAACTTGGGTATTGGGGCATATAGATTCTAAAGATGTTTACTGAAGCAAAAATTCCAGATTTTTGTCTCTTGGATTAGAACAAAGATAAATGCATCATTCTGAATGGACACATGCCTTGGAATTTTGCAGGTATTTTGAAGCTGTACAACTGAGCTCTCAGCAGCGCATTCATGTTGACCTTTTCGATTTGGAGAGTGGAGAATATCTTTGCCCTCTTTGCAAGTCTCTGTGTAATACTGTGATCCCCATTATTCCTTTGCAATCTCAAAGGATAAACAGGTATATTTTAATTCATGTTTTGGTTAATTTTTTTAAAAGCTGTCTTTAATCCTTTCATTTGTATCTGTTTTGATTAGATTGCTAGTTTCTTTTGCTATTTAAAGTAAGTAATACTTTTTCTTTTCATAACTTGTATTCTACTTTCTAAATACGATGAAAAGCCCCAGTTTTTGGTCTCTAAAATAACTGTAATGTTCATTAACTCAAATCTGTTATGTTGTGTGTGTATCTTCTAACAGCCATGAAAGCAGTAGAACTTGGATCTCTACCTTAGCATTCACATAAGGAGAGAAGATGCAGAGAAGATTCATTTCTTTCATATAGTCCTTTGATACCATTAGAGTTACTTTTTAGAATTTGGTTTCTCTAAAAGTCTTCGTATTATTATTTTTAATTCTATTTTTTCAGAAGATCCAGTTTTCTAGTTGTAGAGATGTGGACAAAGTGTTAAAGTAAAAAAAACACTAGATTCATTGTGTATCTTTGGATAGCCTTTGAATTTTTAGACTAAGTTTTTAAACTTTTCTGTTTTGACCATTTACAAATGGAATTTAACAGCAAATTTATTCATTTGTTATGATAACTATAACACTTAATTGTATATTTCTGTGTTGTCACTGTTGTATATGATGATAACAGTATTATTGTTACTTTATTTTTTTTAAACTCAACGAATTTGTAATAATCAACCTAAGTTTTGCTAAAGAAAAAGATTTTGTTGATAAAAACACTTTTAACATGTTTCCACAACAAAAGTGCTCAAGGGTGATAGGTTTGGCAATCAGGGTCAATAAGTAGTTGTTCTGTCTCTACTATTCCATGTCATTAGAAAACCTGATTTGGAAATTGTCTTCTACTCAGCATATTGGGACATAAAATGTCATCTTTTAGGAAGAAGGTGGCATTGGAAGCATTTATCTTTTTTGAGTAGTTGATATGTTCTAGGCACTCTACCAAGCACCTGCTACATTATTTTTTTAATACTTAAATAGCCTAACAAAGGCAGGTACTGTTATTCCCATTTAAAAGATAAGGAATTGGAGACTATGAGTAGTTTTTACTTGTCCCAAGACAGACTCAAGATTTGAACCCAGACCTGACTCGAAAGCCTTACCCAACTATTACACATGAAGACAAAAAACAAATCATAATAAAATTAAGTGACTTTTCCAACTTCTTGTTAGCCTGTATAAGCCTTTTTTTTACACAGTGGTTTCCCAAGTAAGGATTATTAAACATGTAAATTATTCTCTAAAGGAATGTTCAGCACCTACTTGCCTTGATATCTTTAAGAATAGGATGCTTCAGGGGCACCTGGGTGGCTTGACTGAGCCTCTGCCTTCGGCTCAGGTCATGATCTCAAGGTTCTCCCTGCTCAGCAGGGAGTCTGCTTCTCCCTCTTCCCCTGTCTCCCCCCACTTGTGCTCTCTCGTGCTTATGGGCTCTCTCTTTCTCTCTCTCTCAAATAAATAAATAAAATCATTAAAAGTAAAAAGAAAGAACAGGACACTTCAGGGCAGTCCTTTCTGAAGTTAGACCAATCCTTACAACTGGGTCTCTTTGAACCTGTGACACCTTTAATGTGTAGTAACACCTTTGGTACTTAGGATCTGAAATACATAATTATACATAACATTTTTTTTTTTAAGATTTTTTTTTTTGACAGAGAGAGACACAGTGAGAGAGGGAACACAAGCAGGGGGAGTGGGAAAGGGAGAAGCAGACTTCCCGCAGAGCAGGGAGCCCCATGTGGGGCTCAATCCCAGGACCCTGGGATCATGACCTGAGCTGAAGGCAGACACTTAACGACTGAGCCACCCAGGTGCCCCTATACATAACATTTTTATTAGGCACTTGAACTTACCTATGTATTTGAATATATTTGCCTTTTTTGTTTTTAGAAAATCAACATGAGTATAATCTAAGATGTGAAAGTTAAGGGTGTATAAAAAATTCTTAGGACAAATTTATGTCCAGATATGTGAATTTTGGCACAGTTCATTGTATAATTTCACTTCACAAGACTGTCTTTTCAACAGTCCCTTTTAATAACATTGTTTCTAATCTTCTTGGTTGTTAATAAAAGTTTGGATCAGGTCCCTGCCCTTATGGAATTTATATTACAGAAAGGAGAGAACAACAATAAACATATGAATACAAAATGAGAAATACTATGACAAAACTAAAGCAGCAAGGTGAAGGGCTAGAAACAGACGGGGTGCATGAGACTATGGACACAGTCATCAGGGAGCTTCTCTTTGGGATAATGACATTTGAGTAGGGACCTGAATGAAGTGAAAGACAAGTAGTGCTAATTTCTGGGAGAAGAGAATTCCAAGCACAGGGAATATAAAGAGCAAATGCCCTGAAGTAGGAATATATCAGCATGTCGGAGGCACAGCAGAAAGGCAGTATGTTGGAATGGAACAAGCAAAGGACCAGATCGTAAAAGGGCTTATAAGGTTAGAAATTAGAATTTTATTTTTAGTATTAAAAACACATAGTATTTTATGTGTGATGGGAAACCATTGGAGTATTTTGAACAGAGGAGTTATATCAGATTTACATTTTAAAAGATCCTTCTGGCTGTTGTATAATGAATACATAGATAATAATGAAGCACTGTTGTGGAAACTTTGGAAGGACAGTTAATGTATTGAAATAGTTCAGGTGAGGGATAATGTAACTTGGATTAGGGTAGTAACAGTGGAGGTAGAAAGAAGTGATCAACTTGGGTTATATTTAGAAGGTAAAACCAGCAAGACTAACTGCTGGGTTCAAAGGTGGGCTGTGAGAGAATCCGAGAAATCAGTGATGACACCTAGTTTTTTATTTGAACGACTAGAATGGTGATTCCATTTATTGACATTTGTTACTTCTAGGTGTTGGGCCTATGAGTGGTATCTTATTCATTGTACTTGTAAAATTCTCCTCCCTCCTCAAACTACATTTTTTCTTTTATTTATTTATTTTATTGAAATATAGTTGATACACAATGTTACCTTAGTTTCAGGTGTACAACACAGTGATTTGACAAGTCTATATGTTATGCTGTGCTCACCACAAGTGTAGCTACCATCTCTCACCATACAACACTATCACAATACCATTGAATATAATCCCCATGACTTATTTTTTCCATAACTAAAAGCCTGTATTTCTCACTCCCCTTAACCCCTTTTGGCCCATTCCCTGCCCCTCTAGTAGCCATCAGTTTGTCTTTGTATATGGGTCTCTTTCTGCTTTGTTTGTTCATTTGTTTTGTTTCTTAGATTCCACATATAAGTGAAATCATATGGTATTTGTCTTTTCTCTGTCTGACTTACTTCACTTAGCATAATACCCTCTAAATCTGTCCATGTTGTCACAAATGGCAAGATCTCATCCTTTTTTATGGCTGAGTAATATCCTGTGGTGTATATATACCACATCTTCTTTAACCATTCATCTGTCAGTGGACACTTAGGTTTATTTCCATATTGTGGCTATTGTAAATGATGCTAAAACTACATTTTTAGACATATGTGTTACTGTGACCTAGGAAGTTAATCTGAAGGAATTTGACCTTTTTTATACAACCATTTATCCATAGAAAGACTCTACAAGTTCAGCTTTTCAGTTTGAGTTGGTGCCAATGGCTTAATAATTTTTAAATGTCATTTTTCAGTGAGAATGCAGAAGCTCTTGCTCAACTTTTGACCCTGGCGCAATGGATACAGACCGTTCTGGCCAGAATATCAGGTTATAATATGAAACATGCCAAAGGTTTGCTTAAAATTATTTTATATTTAGTTGTGTGAGATTTAAGTGTCAGAATCTTTAATTTTTTCTCTAGTACTAACTGCTCTAAAATACGGTTTGCCAATACAGATTTGTTGAATATCAGGAAGTAAAGGTTTTCAAAGGCAAGACTAAGTTTGGCTTAAATCACTTTATTTGATTAAATAATTTTTATACTGGCAAGCAATATAGACAGTGGTTAATCTAGAGTCACACTGCTTGGAGCTCACTGTCTCTGTGATCTCAGACAAGTTATTTAACCTCTCTGTGCCTCAACTGTCTTATTTGCAAGGTGGGAATAATAATAGTACCTATCTCACTGATTGAAGGATTGAGTTATCCTTTGTAAAGTGAAACAGTGCATGGTACATAGTATAGGCATTAGCCGTTACTGTTACTAATTTCATTAATATGTTGTTATTAATAACAAAAACAACATTTAAAAACTGTTACCTCATTTATATATTCCTTACAGTTGAGAGATAAGACTATCTAACAACTCTGAGAGGTAAACAACAGCAGACAGATTGAGGAGGGAAGTCAAAATTTGAAGAATGCTTGGCAATGAGTTTCCTGGGTTTTTTTCCTCCTGTATTTCCCAGCTTTGACCCCAGGGTAGCCTGAGTCACAGAGCTTTGCAATGGACATGAACAGCAAAAAAATTCAAGAGAGATCCCCTTTTTGGCCAGAGGATCAGGAAAAGAAGCCTCTCAGACCTGGAGAGTGTAAAGGGAATTCCTGTTGTGGTGTTTTCATCTTCTGACCCTCTCCTGAGGTCAGCCCCAGTCATGGAGCTACAGTGCCATGGTGGCCATATAGACACGTAAAATCCCAACAGAAAAGCAGTATCTCTGGCCGGAGGAACTGGAAAAAAAGGGACCTCTGTGTTCCAAAGAAGGCAGGGTGAATCCTCATTATTTTTTTCTGTCTTTGCCTCACAGCTCCACCCCACAGGTAACCCCAGTCGCCTGAATCTACTTAACAACAGAGGATACTAAAACTGAGGGAAACATGTCATTTTGGCCAGAGGAACTGGGGAAAAGGGCCCCTTGGAGCTAGAGAATATGGGGGAAATCCCAGAGAGGAGAGAGCCTATAGAAGGGGAATCTCCTGGTTTTGAGACCAGCACAAATCTTGGGCTTGCCTCCAAGATGCACTTGTGTAGAATAGGCCCAAAGGAACAGCAGCATGGTTGAGAATGAAGCTGCATTAAACCACTGCTTAAGTCTCAGACTGACCCGAGTAGTACATGTACAGGCAGACCCAAGCAGCATAGCAAAGGCTCTAAGACTAACACTGGAACCACCATACACAGTGAGACAAAACTTGTTGAACCTAATTGGGTGGTTTGCCTACTGAAACAAAAGGAAAGGTACATTTTCCCAGAGAATTTTAACAAGAACCAAAACCTCACAATGTAATATTCAAAATATGCAAGATAAAATCCAGAATTACTCAGCATACAAAGAACCAGAAGAATCTGACCAGCTCTTACGGAAAAAAAAATCAAATGCCAATCCTGAGATGTTTTAACATTGAACTTTTTTTGACAAAAAATTTAAAACACCTATATAATCATTAAACATAAGGTAAAGGTGAACACTTTTGAAATGATTGGAAAAATAGAGTTCTCAGCAGAAAAAAATAGAAACTATTAAAAAAAAAAGAACCAAATGGAGATAATAGAATTGAAAAAGTACTGTATGAAATAAAAATTAACTGGATGGATTCAATAGTAGAATGGAGATGGGAAGGGTAAGAGTTAGTGAACTTGAAATTAGATCAGTGGAAATTCTCCAGTCTGAGGAATAGACAGAAAAGTGATGGAGAAAAAAAAAAAAGAACATAACTTTAGAGACATGTGGACCCAATTTTTTTAAATCCAATATTTATGTCCTGCAAGTCCCCAAAAGAAAAAGGATGGTAGAGAAAAAAAATTCTTTTTGAAGAAATAATGGCTGAAAGCTTCCCAAATTCAGCGAAAAATATAAATTTACATATTTAAAAAGTTCAGTGAACCTCAAAGATAAACTGAAAGAAAACCGCACCTACATAGATCATACCCAAACTGTTAAAAATCAAAGATGAAGGGAAAAAATCTCAAAGGCAATCAGAAAAAGACAACTTGTTTCATATAGGGGAACAACAATTCTAATTTGATGAGGAAATGGAACCAAAGTAAGGTTAGTGTTCACCCAAGGTCTTAGTAATGGTGGCAGAGCTAGGATGCAAACCTAGGCACCTTGGCTCCAGATCGTCTGCTCTTATTCACTAATGTATACTGCCTTACTAATAGAATACTATGCATCCATTAAAAATGGAACTATAGAGGGGGAGTTACCAATGTGGAAAGACATTTATGATCCGTTGGTGAAAAAACAAGATACAGAACAGTACTGTGATTTTGTCTTTATAAAAAAATCTGTATGTGTAACATTCATATGGAGAACAGAAGAATATCACCCAAATGTTATTAGGGTAGAGAAATTTTAAATGATCGTTTATTACTTGTTAACATTTTCTAAGTATTCTAAAATGGTCATATATAATTTTAAAAAGCTAGGAAAGTGTGTGTCACGCTAAACCCTCATGATTTTTCTTTCTTTTTCTTTTTCATTTATAAGGAGAAAACCCAACAATTCCAGTCTTACTGGATCAAGGAATGGGCGATTCCACTTTTGAGTTCCATTCTATCCTCAGTTTTGGAATTCAGCCTTCGTAAGTATCTAAATAGTTAAAAGAAGTTTGTAAATGGCTGTGAAAATAAGAATGAAGAATAATCCTTCCTTCCATCCTCCCATCTCTCCTTCCTGCTTTATTTGTAAAATTATTTCTTTACCCCATTTTTATCTTGTTTTCTTTCTCCCTGAAGTTTTATTTGTACAATAAAATTAAGTGGTTTGAGTTATTAAAGTCCTGCCTACAATAAGAACAGCATTTAAGAGACTTTAATTAAAGTCATATCTAACCTGCCCTCTGACTTCTGAAAAGTCTCCAGTCACCCACCTCTCCAATTCATTTTTTTTGTTGGTAAAATTGAAACAGTAGCCTATTATCTTACATATAAGATTATTGGAAAAATACTTATGTGAAGACACTTTGAAAAATATAATGTATCCAAATCAGGTATTATTATTTATTAGATATTATCTGATGTACATTTTTTTAGTTGTGATCCTTGTTTATATTGCATATCTCATTGTTATTGAAAATACTTGTTAGAAAAGGAAGTTCAGGAAACCAGAAATTACCACTCCAAGTACATGACATACTCTTTTCTCTCTCTCTTTCTCTCTCTGTGTCTCTCACGCGCGCGCACACACACACACACACACACACACACAACGTGTTAACACTGAAGTCCTTCTTAGTCCCTTTTCCAGACACTAAAACTTGTCAAGTCAGATCTGTTTCCTCTGAATTTTATTCCTTCTCTGCAGTTTGTCCTTAATTTGGACCTGGATCCTTTCTGCTGTGATCATTTACTGCATCTTTTACAGGAACTAAAGTTATATGGGCCATTATCATTTTGTAAGAGATATTTTTCTGCCTCTAAGAGATGGAGTTCTGCTTTTCCCATTTTTTCCTAATGAATAAATCTTCAGAGGCTCTAATCTCTAATTTGACAAAAAGCAGTTTACTTTGTCAAAAGGAGTTAAATTGTTACTTCAATACCTAATTGGACTTCTGAGTAGGTAACCCCATTTACTAAATTATTATATAAATTTTTCTTGTTTTATTTTTAGGATAAAATATTCTAATAGCATCAAGGAAATGGTCATTCTCTTTGCTACAACAATTTATAGAATTGGACTGAAAGTACCTCCTGATGAAACGGATCCTCGAATCCCCATGATGACCTGGAGCACGTGTGCTTTCACTATCCAGGCAATTGGTAAAGCCTATGAGAGACTGCTTTAGAGGGTTCATAGAAACAGAATTAACACTGATTCACCAAATTTTTCCTCTTTTTTCCCCTCATGGCTTAAAATAGCTTGAATTTTTGAAGTATTAGTATTTCAGTGTATTAGTGTGGCCTGATGCCATTTAGTCTGAGAATTTTTGTATCAATCCCTTTTTAACTACAATATTGGCCATATGCAAAATAAGCTCAAAATATTTGAAAGGTATAGCGTGAAGCAAGCTATATTCAAAAGCTGGCAGATTTACAACACTAGAAAATCAAGAAAAAAGGCAAAGGAAGAAGAATCAAGCCAGAAATGTTCAGTAATTTTTGTTTCTTTTACACCTTGAGAGAAAAAGAATGGAAACCAAAGTCACCTAAAACATTATCAGGAAAAGGAAGGGAAGACTGAGGTAGTCAGGAGAGACAGATTAGTGGGCAGGAACTAAGAGGTCAGAAGGGAAGCCCACTGACAAAATCCCAGCCATATTGAAAGCTTCTTATAGAAAAGTGTAGCAATCAAATCAACATTTGTGTTTTTTGTTTTTTTAAGATTTTATTTATTTGAGAGAGAGCACAAGCAGGGGTAGCGGTAGAGGGAGAGGGGGAAGCAGGCTCCCCACTGAGCAAGGATCCCGACGTGGGACTCGATCCCAGGACCCTGGGATCATGACTTGACCCGAAGGCAGTTGCCTAACTGACTGAGCCACCCAGCCGCCCCTCAAATCAACATATTGTACACCTTAAATTTACACAGTGTTATGTGTTAGTTATATATCAGGAAAGCTGGGGAGGGGAGAAGAGTGTAGTTGTGAAGAATTGCTTAGATTTTAAAATTAGCATATTTGCTTATTACAGTCATGAGATACAATATTATCTGAAAAAGAATAAGAACTGTAATACTTTTATGTCCCCTTTATCCAAGACAGTTTCAATTTCCCTTTCCAGTGTAAATTTTTAGCAGTTGTTTTTAATAGAGTCTACCATTTTGTCTTTTTTTTTAAGATTTTATTTATTTATTTGTCAGAGAGAGAGAGCACAAGCAGGGGGAGCGGCAGGCAGAGGGAGAAGCAGACTCCCCGCTGAGCAGGGAGCCCAATGCGGGACTCGATCCCAGGACCCTGGGATCATGACCTGAGCTGAAGGCAGACACTTAACCAACTGAGCCACCAGGCATCCCAGTCTACCACTTTTTCTTGATTTACATATATTTTTGTAGCAAGACACTATTTTGTGATTCAAATTAAGTAGTGGGAAGCCACTTCTTTCACAAAACCTTCCTGCATACCAGCTTCAGCCTCCTAAACAGATTTTAGGAGTTACATCCAAACCTGTCAGACTTAAATCATGGATAAAAGATAATATACAGGTTTATATTTACTATGATTAAATAAAATGGGAAATAGGAAGAATGAGATTTTTTTTTTTAAGATTTTATTTATTTAAGAGAGAGAGAGCATGAGCAGGGAGGAGGAGCAGAGGGAGAGGGAGAAGCAGACTCCCCTCCAAGCAGGGAGCCCGGTTCAGGGCTTGATCCCAGGACTCTGGGATCATGACCTGAGCTGAAGGCAGACGCTTAACCAACTGAGCCACCCAGGCACCCTGGAAGAATGAGATTTAAATAGAATAGAATCTAAACAAATTGATAAGAAATATAACGTATTCTTTTAGAGTCATGATCTACTACTAAGTATCGTGAGACTTTCAACGAAGGCATTTTACACTTTACTGTCTTTGGCAAGACAAACATAAGGAATCAGAAGTTTATATTTAGAGAGTTAACATTTAAAAAGTTCCGTTTTTGGGCACCTGGGTGGGCGCCTCAGGACCCTGGGATCGAGTCCCACATCGGGCTCCCTGCTCAGCGGGAAGCCTGCTTCTCCCTCTCCCACTCTCCCTGCTTGTGTTCCCTCTCTCGCTGTCTCTCTCTCTCTGTTAAAAAATAAAATCTTTTAAAAAAAATAAAAAGTTCAGTTTTTGTCATAAAAGTGATGAGAAGTTCACTGGAGAATAGGACTAAATTTTTCTGTGTGGTTCTGTAACCTAGTAATTGGATTTTATTTGATTACTATAGTGTTACACTGTTTTCACAGTGCTTTTTCCATCCAGGGGACATAGTGCTCTACTTTATTCCTAGTGCATAAGCAGCTAACTTACCTCATTCCCTGTGGGTGTGGAGTGACATATACAGGATGTGTTGGCATGGTTAGGAACTATCGTTAAGGAATCAATATACAACATCTTTTATTAATGTCCATTCAAACTTGGAAAAAGAAAATAGGAAATAAGCCTTCCTTACTCATAGATGTATCTGCTGCCAGAAAGCAATGAAAAAACAAGTAATATAGCAATAAATACCCTAGCCAGCAAGGCAAAATGTATGTGAATCTATGGGTTTTGTTTTTTTTTTTTAATTGTTGGTTTCGGTTTTTTTCTTATAAATGTAATTCTTTTTAATAGTACCTATAAGAGCAATAGTTACTTGCATCTGCCTATGTATTTAAAAAAAAATAAGTTGTGATTATACATAAAAATCACTTGTTTAAAAATTGTTGGCATAGAAGCAATGTTAAAAGGATGAAAAATGAACCAGGATGCTTTGTTTTTCCCAAGTATTCTCTATAGATAGCTGCAGGGGCTTTATTATTTATAATAACAGTTTGTAAGTGATCTACATTTGCTTCTATAATATCTTCTCACTCAAAAATTTGGAAATTTTGGCATAGACATAAACATGAAACTTTGAGGGGGAAAAGTACAAATCATCTGGTCAAAAATAGAATCAGTTAAAGAACATCTGAAGCCAAGTATACAATTGTAGCAGTATTCAGGATTTATTATTTTTGTTTTTCTTACTCTTTGAGAAAACCTCTTGGGAGATGAAGGAAAACCTCTGTTTGGAGCACTTCAAAATAGACAGGTGTGTATATTCCAGCAGGGTATGTGTAATTCGTGGTAGGCTTTTTTTGGTATAGTCTACAGTTAATTTACCATTTTTTTAAAATCATTTTTTTAATTCACTCCTTTTTCTATAAAAATGAGCAAAATTCTTTTTTTTTTTTTTTTTTTTTAAAGCTACTTCGGTCTCACAGGAGACTGAATGGCCAACATTGTGCACTTTAGAGAGCTTACTCAATCTTGGTGGTTAAATGTAATTCATAGAGAGATTTCAGATGATACTCAGTTACTTTTTCTCCCCTACTCTGTTTATTGCCAAGTCAGAAACCTCCTGTCTCCTACATTTTCCTTCCTCACTAATTTTGCCACATCTTGTAACATTAAGTATTAGTGTTGGCTTAACTATAAATGAATCATCATAGTAAATTCAAGAATAAAACTAAGCCATGGCTCCTTGATGGGCAGATCTTGGCACTACAGGACTATACTCCTATCTCCAGGCCTAAGTCTCATATAGTAGGGGACCCTGGAAAATAGTGCTCAACAAATAGCCCCACGAAAACAGAGTGGGCAACCAAGGATTCCCTAGACCATCCCCTCCTTGCCATTTCCCTCTTATTTTCCTGACAGCTGGCACAGGGGACTTGTAGTCCACAGTGTGCTTCCCTACAGTTCCTGGCCTTCTGGTTAGGAAGCAGAAGATCTGAATTCAATGGAACGTTTGGGGTTTTTTGCCATCGTTTTAGAATTTCTGTAATATATTTTTTTTGCCCAGGCCTCAGCAGAGTAAATTAGTCCAGACATTTAAGAAATTGACTGGGGAAAATGAGTACTTAAAGGAGAATTGAAATAATTAATAGCTTTAATACCTCTTTGTCATGGGAAAATCTGTTAAAAACTTGATGAGTTCATAAAACTTTCTAAAAGTACTAAAAATATTGTAATTTATTTACAAGAATGTAAAGTATATAATAAGTCTGCATCTAATTCTTGCAGACTGGGATTGAGTTCTACAGTGAGTGACTTCAGCCTATCATCGTCCCTTATCTTTTTATGTTTCCCTCTCTTACCGTCTAGCATAATGGTCTGAAAGCATTAATGCAGTTTGCCATTGCGCAGAAGATTACCTGTCCTCAGGTCCTGATACAGAAACATCTGGTTCGTCTCCTATCAGGTAGTCTCTTCTGAATTATTATTAAATTATTACTTATATGTCTTTTCCCATTGCATTTCTGGCAATGTATTTCATTAGGAAACAACACACTGCACTAATTTTGAACACTCACTACAGCAGCTTTACAAAAGAAAAAACAAGAGACCTGGATGCCCCTATAATACCTGCAATCTTATTTTTTTAATTTATTTATTTTTATTTTTTTAAAGATTTTTATTTATTTTTTGACAGAGAGAGACAGCGAGAGAGGGAACACAAGCAGAGGGAGTGGGAGAGGGAGAAGCAGGCTTCCCTGCTGAGCAAGGAACCCGATGTGGGGCTTGATCCCAGGACCCTGGGATCATGACCTGAGCCGAAGGCAGACACTAAACGGCTGAGCCACCCAGGCGCCCCCCTGCAATCTTATTTTAAAACTCAGTTTATTTTCCAAATGTTTTTAACTTACATCTACCCACCTAGGGGCTTTATTGAACCAATGTCCACAACCGCTAACATGTTTGTATCCTAATCTGGTTAGAAAAGGGATCAATGATATGGATAGATCATTTAAAAATAGGTTTAATTTTGCTAGATCGGGGGATATTCCTCATCCTCATTTCACTTGCACTGCTTTGCAAGCTCTCTCTGCTCCCCACTCCAAATTCTTCACATACTTTATGTATCACAAGACATTTAGAGGGGCGCCTGGGTGGCTCAGTCGTTAAGCGTCTGCCTTCGGCTCAGGTCATGAGCCCAGGGTCCTGGGATCGAGCCCTGCGTTGGGCTCCCTGCTCCGTGGGAAGCCTGCTTCTCCCTCTCCCACTCTCCCTGCTTGTGTTCCCTCTCTCACTGTGTCTCTCTCTGTCAAATAAATAAAAATCTTTAAGAAAAAAAAAAGACATTTAGAAATGCATAGTTTGGAAAAAAGTATTAAGGAACATTGGATAAAAGTAATTCTTACTATTCATTGAGTATATACTTATTGAATAATCTCTGTTTCCTTTATGCTATTTACCTTTTTTCCTCCTGAATCTTATCTTTCAACTCTTAAATTATATACAAGGCTTTCTAGGAATTTTTTGTCAGTTTAACTTATTAATTATGGTTCCCATATCTTAAAGGTGTGATGTGCCAGTTTACCAGTTTCTGTATTTTATAACCCTGTTACATTTTTGTTTTAGGTGTTTTACATAATATTTAACTACATTGCTACCTTACTGAATGAATTACACTGTTTCTTTTTTTTCTTTTTCAGTTGTTCTCCCTAACCTAAAATCAGAAGATACACCTTGCCTCCTATCTATAGATCTCTTTCATGTTTTGGTAAGTGTTCAACAAAAGTTCTTAAGTCTCTCAAGTTTATGATTTCATGTATTTTCCCATTCAAATTCATGTTCTTTGTTCAAGATTATAAATTATTAGTGTTCAAACTATAAAATTTAGTCTCTTGTCCATTCTGTTTACAAATAGATACAGATTTGACTGAGACCGTCAAAATGACTTTAAAGGGTGCTTAGGTGGCTCAATCGGTTAAGCGTCTGCCGTCAGCTCAGGTCATGATCCCAGGGTCCTGGGATCTAGTCCTGCATCGGGTTCCTATTCAGCGGGAAGCCTGCTTCTCCCTCTCCCCTGCTTGTGCTCTCTCTCTGTCTCTCTCTCTCTCACAAAAATAAGTAAATAAAAAATCTTTTTAAAAAATCACTTAAAAGGGGCGCCTGGGTGGCTCAGTTGGTTAAGCGACTGCCTTCGGCTCAGGTCATGATCCTGGAGTCCCGGGATCGAGTCCCGCATTGGGCTCCCGGCTCAGCGGGGAGGACCCTCTCCCCTCTCATGCTGTTTCTCTCTCTCTCTCTCTCAAATAAATAAATAAATAAAATCTTAAAAAAAAAAAAATCACTTTAAAAATGAAAGCACATTTACTCTTTATTTTGTGACAGGTATCATCCTAGTTGATTATATTTAGTTGGTATCTGTCCAAGCAGACTTTTTCTTTTTCTTTTTTTTTTTTTAATTAACATATAATGTATTACTTGTTTCAGGGGTACAGGTCTGTGATTCATCAGTCTTACACAATTCACAGCACTGACCATTGTCCCCAGTGTCCATCACCCAGCCACCCCATCCCTCCCACCCCTACTCCACTCCAGCAACCCTCAGTTTGTTTCCTGAGATTAAGAATCTCTTATGGTTTGTCTCCCCCTCCAGTTTCGTCTTGTTTCATTTTTCCCTCCCTTTCCCTATGATCCTCTGTCTTGTTTCTCAAATTCTTCATATCAGTGAGATCATATGATAAT
>NC_138377.1:75545581-75570964 GCF_054177405.1 Leptonychotes weddellii | reverse complement strand
CTCTCTCTTTGCTTAGAGGACCCCTTTCAATATTTCTTGTAGGGCTGGTTTTGTGTTTGCAAATTCCTTTAGTTTTTGTTTGTCCTGGAAGCTTTTTATCTCTCCTTCTATTTTCAGTGACAGCCTAGCTGGATATAGTATTCTTGGCTGCATATTTTTCTCATTTAGTGCTCTGAATATATCATGCCAGTCCTTTCTGGCCTGCCAGGTCTCTGTGGATAGGTCTGCTACCAATCTAATGTTTCTACCATAATAGGTTATAGACCTCTTGTCCCGAGCTGTTTTCAGGATTTTCTCTTTGAGACTTGTGAGTTTTACTATTAGATGTCGGGGTATTGACCTATTTTGAAGGGGGTTCTCTGTGCCTCCTGGATTTTTTTTTTTTTTAAAGATTATTTATTTATTTATTTATTTGACAGAGAGAGACACAGCGAGAGAGGGAACACAAGCAGGGGGAGTGGGAGAGGGAGAAGCAGGCTTCCCGCTGAGCAGGGAGCCCGATGTGGGGCTCGATCCCAGGACCCTGGGATCATGACCTGAGCCGAAGGCAGACGCTTAACGACTGAGCCACCCAGGTGCCCCGCCACCTGGATTTTGATGCCTGTTTCCTTCCCCAAATTAGGGAAGTTCTCTGCTATAATTTGCTCCAGTATACCTTCTGCCCCTCTCTCTCTTTCTTCTTCTTCTGGGATCCCAGTTATTCTAATATTGTTTCGCTGTATGGTATCAGTTATCTCTTGAATTCTCCCCTCGTGATCCAGTAGTTGTTTATCTCTTTCTCAGCTTCTTTGTTCTCCATCATTTGGTCTGCTATATCACTAATTCTGTCTTCTGCCTCATTTATCCTAGCGGTTAGAGCCTCCATTTTTTATTGCACCTCATTAACAGTCTTTTTGATTTCGACTTGGTTAGATTTTAGTTCTTCTATTTCTCCAGAAAGGGATTCTCTAGTATCTTCCATGCTTTTTTTCAAGCCCAGCTAGTATCTTTATAATTGTCATTCTGAACTCTAGTTCCGACATCTTACTAATGTCCATATTGATTAGGTCCCTGGCAGTTGGTACTGCCTCTTGTTCTTTTTTTTGAGGTGAGTTTTTCCATCTTGTCATTTTGCGCAGAATAGATGAATGAGAGAACAAAATGCTAAAAGGGTAACAACAACCCCAGAAAAATATACACTAAACAAATCAGAAGAGACCCGAAACCGGGGGGAAAAGAAAGGGAAAAAAAAGAAAAGAAAAGAATATGATCAGGCTGGTGAATAGAACAGAGCCACACACTAGATTTTGGGTATATTTTGGTCTGTTAGAAGAAATTGTCTCCCAAAATTTTTAGGAAAGAAAAACATATATATACAAAAATAAGGGTAAGTACAATGAAGGGATGAAATATGACTGTAAAGATGAAAATTAAAAAAGATTTTAA
The DNA here is from genome assembly GCF_054177405.1 of Leptonychotes weddellii. NCBI lineage: Eukaryota > Metazoa > Chordata > Mammalia > Carnivora > Phocidae > Leptonychotes > Leptonychotes weddellii. Next base: position 75,569,539 of record NC_138377.1, on the reverse strand, counting down.
AACAGGAATTGTTGGGGTGCCTGGGTGGCTCAGTCATTAAGTGTCTGCCTTCGGCTCAGGTCATGATCCCAGGGTCCTGGGATTGAGCCCCACATCAGGCTCCCTGCTCTGCGGGAAGCCTGCTTCTCCCTCTCCCACTCCTCCTGCTTGTGTACCCTCTCTCCCTGTGTTTCTCTCTGTCAAATAAATAAATAAAATCTTAAAAAAAAAAAATTAACTTTGAAAGACTAAAGAATCATTGGGGAAAAAGCCATGAATTCTATGTGCTGTATTCCCCTAGTGCTGAAGTTCTGCTGTTCTCATTGATCGGTAAACTTGGTCTTGGCTGACTGTTCTTGCTTATCTTCTAGGGGAGGGGCCTGTTGCAGTGATTCTCAAATGTCTTTGTCCGAGGCAGAATTGCAGTGCCCTTGCCTGGGGCCAGGCTAAGTAATCTGCTCGGGTTTGCTCTTGTAGCTTTTGTTCCCTGAAAGCTTTCCTTACAGCTTTGGAGGATGAGAAGAAAAATGGCGGCCTCCCAGTCTCCACCCTGGAGGAGCCAAGAGCTCAGGGCCTCACTCCTCAGTGCGCTGCCAGAGAAAAGCAGTTAATCATTCCTTTCTCCCTGGTCTCTGGCCGCACTCCGTGCGCTCACCCACCCGGTGATTGAGCGTTTCTATCTCTGGCACACGACCCCGTTTGGAGTCTCCAAACCCAGGAGAACTGCACCACTCCTCCCCGGGGGAGGAAGGGTAGTCTCCCCGGAGCTGCTGCTTGTTGGGTCCCTGCTCAAAGAGCAGTGGCCCGACTGTGCTGCGGATCACAGTTTATGGCAACCCTGAGCTGAGAGCCCACTCCTCAGCTCCATCTTTGCAGCCAGCTTCCCGGCTCCGATACCTGGGAACTCTGCCACGCTCAGGCCCCCCCTTCCTGTGACCCCAAGGGTCCTGAGACCACACTGTCCCAGCGAGGGTTCCACCCCCCCTGCACCCCCCCACACCCTCCCCACCCTGCTTAGCCACCAGAGTGACGTCCCTCAGCCGAGCGAACTTCTAAAAGTTCTGATTTTGTGCTCTGCTGCTCTGTCACTTGCTGGTAGCCGGCTGACGGAGGCTCCCTCCCCCAGTGGTCTATCTTCCCGTATATTGCCTCGGATTCGCTTCTCCGCACATCCTACCTTCCAGAAAGTGGTCGCTTTTCTGTTCATAGAATTGCTGCTATTCTTTTCTTCAATCTCCTGTTGAGTTTGTAGGTGTTCTGAATGGTTTGATAACTATCTAGCTAAATTCCTGGGACCAGACGAAATTTAGGTCTCCTACTCCTCCACCATCTTGCTCTTCCCCCTCCAAGCAGACTTTTTCTAAATAAATATTATGCTTTCCTCCTCCACCTTTTTCTTGTTTACATTATAAGCAGTAAATGACAGTGTGAGCTATATTAAAATCATTGATTATTTGGTGTTGGGGACCAGGCCATTGACACATCTAGGCTTCCCCCAAACACCTATGGATGGGTGGCAACTGTTTTGTGAGTTTCTTCTTTTTTTTTTTTAAGATTTTTTATTTATTCATTTGAGAGAGAGACAAATGGAGCACAAGCAGGCGAGGCAGAGGGAGAGGGAGAAGCGGGCTCCCAGCTCAGCGGGAGGATCCGGGGATCATGACCTGAGCCAAAGACAGACATTTAACCATCTGAGCCATCCAAGCGCCCTTGTTCTGTGAGTTTCTTGCAGAGGTTTTTCCTCCCTGCAGTGACTTCATTCCTTCAAAATGAGTTCTCTAGAGAGATCATTGATGAGGTTAGGAGCATGGAGTTTGTGGATACGGGTTAGCCAGTATTCTCCATCCCTCATTGCCCAGGACTCTGCCCAGTGGTTGTCACTCCTGTCTTTTGGAATCTTTGGGGAAACTTTGAAAAGAATGCCAGTAACTGCTCCCTATACCCTGAGATTCTGATTTGATTGGACTGGCCTGTGAATCAGTGTTATTTTAAGAGCTCCCCAAGTTATTGTATTGTTGAATCTTCTGAGCCACAGACAGGATTGAGACCACTACCTAGAACAAGAAGTTTCAGCAAAGGGATAACCTGTTTGGTGATGACTTTTGTTCTCCATTTACGGTACACTATATTCTAAGATATTCTGTTGAATAATTAGGAAAAATATGGTGGTTATAAAAAGCACACACAAACACACTGCAATATCTGATACATTTAGTTATAAGATTAGCACATGCTGATCTTTGTTGTCACCCATGTTGATGTCCATTTTCTCTCACAGGTCGGTGCTGTGTTAGCATTTCCATCCTTGTATTGGGATGACACTGTTGATCTGCAGCCTTCGTCAATTAGTTCTTCCTATAACCACCTTTATCTCTTCCATTTGATCACTATGGCACACATGCTTCAGATCCTTCTTACCATAGACACAGGTAAAGCTCCCATCACTTGTTAACTGTAAATAATATTTACCCATGGTTTATTGGCAAAATTAATTATTGTGATTAATCATATATATATGCATATATATATATATTTCTAAGTTGTATGTTATATCTCTTGTTGAATGATCTTTATAGATGTTTCTTTATAGATGCTATTTAAATAAAAAGTCAGAAGAGCTGTGAAAGGAATAATTAGCTAAACCACTTGATTCTCTAACTTGTGGCTGCTCTCCAAATATACAGGGAAACCATTTGGACCTGCTGTACCCTTTTTCAGATTTCCTAATTTCAGTGTTGGGGATTAGTGTCTCCAATATTTGCCCCTACCTCAATACTTTCAGTCTTTTGATAAGCCTGTTTTTGAAACCATTCTTGATTCCTCCAGCTAGAATGATAACGTCATGGAATTATGATGTAGTTATTCTCTTAGACTCTGCTCTTAGTTGAAAGCAAGGTCTGCTTCCTAGGTATCAGTGATCAAGAAGGGCTCCTGAAAATTCAGGTAATTTAGAAAACAGATAATTAAAGTGACTTTAGAACAATGCCTAGCAAAACTAAATATGCATTTATTCTTTGACTTACCAACCCCACTTCTAAGAATCTATCCCAAAGCTATACTGGCAAAAATATGAAAGGATATATGCACATTGTGGTATTATTTGGAATAACAAAAACCCCAGAGATTGGTTGAATATCCTTTGGTATATGCATATAATGGAATGTTCTGCAGCTGTAAAAAGGAATGAGCAAGATCTACTGAAGAAGTAATCCCTAGGAGATACTTATTAAGTGAAAAAAGTGGGGTACAGAACAGTAGTTGTAGTATAATATCTTTGTATAAGGTATTCTAGGTATATGTATGCATATATATGCTTACATATATTCATATTTACTTACATTTTTTATAAATGAAACAATAGAAGTATAAGCCAAAAACTGAAGAGTTGCCTCTAGGAAAGGTAGAGAGTCAGAGATTTGAGCGAAGACTCTGTGAATGTCTTTTTAACATAGGTTTTTGTTTTTGTTTTTGTTTTAAGATTTTATTTATTTAGGGGTGCCTGGGTGGCTCAGTCGTTAAGCATCTGCCTTCAGCTCAGGTCATGATCCCAGAGGCCTGGGATCAAACCCCACATTGGGCTCCCTGCTCCATAGGAAGCCTGCTTCTCCCTCTCCTCCTGCTTGTGTTCCCTCTCTTGCTGTGCCTCTCTGTCAAATAAATAAATAAAATCTTAAAAATATATACATATTTTATTTATTTATTTGAGAGAGAGAGCACACAAGCGCAGGAAGGGGCAGAGGGAGAGGGACAAGCAGGCTCCCCACTGAGCAGGGAGCACTACATGGGGCTCAATCCCAGGACCCCAGGATCATGACCTGAGCCAAAGGCAGACGCTTAACCGACTGAGCCACCCAGGCGTCCCTAAAACACGGTATTTCAACTGTATTTCCCTAATAGGATCTATTCTAACCATAAAAGAACTAGCAAAAAAAAATCATTAAACTGAATTCATATTAGTGGTACAAATGGTATTAGGTACTAGTATTGTTATTTTGAAATTAATTTAGGTAATTTTCAGGATAAACCAAGTAAGTGTTTGTGTTAATGTCACTGGGACCCAAGATTTTCAATGTAGGAAGGAGGAGACATAAGAATAAATTCAGAACTGTGCATTCTGAAGTATGCTTCAAGTAATAGATATTCTTATTGAAAAATAATTAACTGAGGGTACTCATTTAAAATAAAGCATATCAAGGACACCTGGCTGGCTCAATTGTAAGAGCATGCAACTCTTGGTCATGAGTTCCAGCCCCACATTGGGTGTAGAGGTTACTTAAATAAATAAAACTTAAAAAATAAAATAAAATAAAGGGGTACCTGGTGGCTCAGTCGGTTAAGCATCTGCCTTCAGCTCAGGTCATGATCCCAGGGTCCTGGGATTGAGCCCCGCATCAGGCTCCCTGTTGAGCAGGGAGTCTGCTTCTCCCTCTGCCCCTCCCCCTGTTAGTGCTCTCTCTCTCTCAAATAAATAAAATCTTTTAAAAAAATAATTAAAGCATATCAGAGGGGAGGTGAGTGGGGGGAATGGGTGAAATAGGTGAAGGGGATTAAAAGTACACATATAAGGAGCACTGAATAATGATGTATAGAATGGCTGACTCATTGTATTGTACACCTGGAACTAATCTAACACTATGTTAACTATATTGGAATTAAAATGAAAAACCTTTAAAAAAAGAATAAATTCAGAAAAGTTAAGTAAAACCCAATAATTTCCCAGCCAGAATTCTAGCAAGTTATTATGTGGATATCAACAAATTAATTCTAAAGTTTATATGAAAAGGAGAAAGATCCAGAATAGCCAACTCAGTACTGAAGCAGAAGAACAAAGTCAGAGGACTGACATTACCTGACTTCAAGACTTACTATAAAGCTACTGGAATCAAGGCAGTGAAAAAACAGACCAAAAGATTAATGGACCAGAATAGAGAGCCCAAAAAACCTATACATGTCAATACAGTTAACTGTATTGTGTAACTTTGATTAAGGAGCAAAGACAAATGGAGCCAAGATAGCCTGATTTTCAACAAACGTTGCTGTAACAGCTGGACACCCACACATAAGACAGAGACACAGATCTTACAACCTTTGTAAAAGTTAACTGAAAATGGGGATGCCTGGGTGGCGCAGTCGGTTAAGCGTCTGCCTTCGGCTCAGGTCATGATCCCAGGGTCCTGGGATTGAGTCCTGCAGCAGGCTCCTTGCTTAGCAGGGAACCTGCTTCTCCCTCTGCCTGCCGCTTCCCCTGCTTGTGCGCTTGCTCTCTATCTCTCTCTGATAAATAAATAAAAATCTTTAAAAAAAAGTTAACTAAAAATGGTTCATTAAAAAAAAAATGGTTGGGGCGTCTGGGTGGCTCAGTTGGTTAAGCCACTGCCTTCGGCTCAGGTCATGATCCTGGAGTCCCGGGATCGAGTCCCACATCAGGATCCCTGCTCAGCAGGGAGTCTGCTTCTCCCTCTGACCCTCCTCCCTCTCATGCTGTCTCTCATTCTCTCTCTCACAAATAAATCTTAAAAAAAAAAAAAAATGGTTGATAGGCCTGAATGTAAAACACAAAACTATATAAAACTATTAGAAGTTAGTGTAGGAGAAAACCTAGATGACCTTGAGGTGTGCCAGTGACTTTTTAGATACAAAGCCAAAGGTACAGTCCATTAAAGAAGTAATTGATAAACTGGACTTCATTACAATTAAAAACTTCTGCTCTGCAAAAGACAATGTTGAGAATAAAAAGATAAGCCACAAACTAAGAGAAAATATTTGCAAAAGACACATGTGATTAACTGTTCTATAAAATATACAGTTAACAATTCAACAATAAGAAAATAACCTGATTAAAAATAAGTAAAAGACACCTCACCAAAGAAGATCTGCAGATGGCAAGTAAGCTTATGAAAAGATGTTCAATATCATAAGTCATTAGGGAATTACAAATTAAAACAAGATATCACTATGCACCTATTAGAATAGTTAAAATCCAGGGCGCCTGGGTGGCTCAGTCGTTAAGTGTCTGCCTTCGGCTCAGGTTGTGATCCCAGGGTCCTGGGATCGGGCCCCGCATTGGGCTCCCTGCTCCGCGGGAAGCCTGCTTCTCCCTCTCCCACTCCCCCTGCTTGTGTTCCTGCTCTCGCTGTCTCTCTCTCTGTCAAATAAATAAATCTTTAAAAAAAAAAAAAAGAATAGTTAAAATCCAAAACACTGACAACACTGAGTACTGGTGAGGATGTAGAATAACATGAATTCTCATTTTCATTGCTGAAAGGAAGGAATTCCATGCCATTTTGAGATACAGTTTGGCACTTTCTTACAAAGCTAAACATACTCCTACTGTATGATGCAGCAGTCATGCTCTGTGGTATCTACCCAAATGAACTGAAAACCTATGTCCATACAGAAGCCTACACACAGATGTTTATAGCAGCTTTATTCATAATTTCCAAAATTTCGAAGCAACCGCATGTTCTTCAGTGGGTGAATGAATAAATAAACTGTGGTACATCCAGACAATGGAATATTCTTCAGCACAAAAAGAAACAAGCATTCAAACAATGAAGAGGCATGGAGGAAGCTTAAATGTGTATTACTTCATGAAAGAAGCAGATCTGAAAAGGCTGCATGCTATATGATTCCAACTACAATTGACCCTTGAATGACACAGGTCTGAACTGAGATGGTCTACTTATATGGGTTTTTTTTTTTCAATAAATGCAGTATAGTACTATAAATGTATTTTATGATTTTCTTAATAAATTTTCTTTTCTCTAGCTTATTTTATTGTAAGAATACAGTATACAACATACAAAATAGGGCTCCTAGGTGGCTCAGTCGGTTACGCATCTGCCTTCAGCTCAGGTCATGATCCCAGTGTCCTGGGATCGAGCCCTGCATCAGACTCCCTGCTCAGTGGGGAGTCTGCTTCTCCGTCTCCCTCTGCCTGCTGCTCATCTGCTTGTGCTCTCTCTCTCTCTGGCAAATAAATAAAATCTTTAAAAAAATAAAATAAAAAATAACATACAAAATATACAACATGTAGCATATATATATAAAATACATATATAAAATATGTTTTAATTGACTAGATATGTTATCAGTAAGGCTTCCAGTCAACAGTAGGCTGTTGGTAAGGTCTTTAGAGCGTCAAAAGATAATAGGTAGATTTTTTACTGTGCCAGGGGTCGGCACCCTTAGCCCCCGGTGTTGTTCAAGGGTCACCTGTATATGACATTCTGGAAAAGGCAAAGCTTTGAAGACAGTAAAAATATACATGATTGCAAGAAGTTAGGGGAGAGAGATGGGTGAATAGGCAGAGCACAGAGGATTTTTAGGGCAGTGAAACTACTCTGTATGATACTATAATAGTGGATACATGTTACTATGTATCTGTGAAAACCAATAGAATGTACAGCACCAGGAATGAACCCTAATGGTAACTGTGGACTTTGGATGATAATAATGTATCAGTATAGGTTCATTGATTGTAACAAATGTACCACTCTGGTGCTAGGTGTCCATAGTCACAGATGATGATGGATTTGTGGGGACAGCAAGTGTATGGGAACTCTGTAATTTCCACTGAGCTCTGTAATGAACCTAAAACTGCTTTAAAAAATAAAGTTTATTAAAAAAAATAAAGTTTATTAATTTAAAAAAATCTTGTTACATGGGTGTTTGCATTTATCAAAACTCATCAAATGGTACTTTTAATATTTGTGTATTTCATTGCATATAAAATTTACCTCAATCATGTACAAATATTGAACTCTTATATTTAAATTTGAAATATCAATATGATAATATATTTTAATCTTTTTTAAAAAGGGGCGCCTGGGTGGCTCAGTCCGTTAAACGTCTGCCTTTGGCTCAGGTCATGATCCCAGGTCCTGGGAACTAGCCCCGCTTCGGGCTCTCTGCTCAGTGGGGAGCCTGCTTCTCCCTCTTCCTCTGCTGTTTTACTGCTTGTGCTCTGTGTCTGTCTCTCTCTCTGTCAAATAAATAAATAAAATGTTTTTTTAAAAATAAACTAGCCATTTATATCCTTTAAAAAAAAATAAAAAATAAATTTAAAAAGTATGTATTTCCTAAAGAGACCCTAATTGGAAAGGAGAAAAACTAGCAATATCCAACCAAAGTAAGAACGGGGTAATTTTAATTGTTGTCTTTCAGATGAATTAATGTATATTTTTAAAAAGCATTTTTGAAGCAAGAGAGTGCTGTTCAAATGGGATGTAACCATCTGTCACATTGAACTACAAGGTTGACATTTTTATCCCCATTTTAATATAATAAAACTGAAGTTCACAGAACTTAAGTGGCTTACCCAGAGTTTTAACTACTCTGTTGGGTGAGTTAGCAATTGCTGGAAGGGTTTAGGATGGTTTCCTTAAGGATAGATTAATGGAGGAAAATTACCTTACAAGGTTTTTAAATTTTTATTTATTTATTTATTTATTTAAAGATTTTATTTATTTGACAGAGAGAGACAACAGCGAGAGAGGGAACACAAGCAGGGGGAGTAGGAGAGGGAGAAGCAGGCTTCCCGTGGAGCAGGGAGCCCGATGTGGGACTCGATCCCAGGACCTTGGGATCATGACCTGAGCCGAAGGCAGACGCTTAACGACTGAGCCACCCAGGCGCCCCGCAAGGTTCTTTTTAATGTGTTTCATTGCTTGAGCATGAAGGCAGGACAGCAACCTACTTCCCTTTCTAGAGTCTGAATTTCTACCTGTTAGCTAAGACTCCTAGGAACCCAGAGCAGATGACCACTAATTTCTTTACCTGGTCATATTACAGTGAGATAAATATTTATTTTTTAAAGATTTATTTATTTGAGAGAGGGAGAGAGAGAATCTCAAGCAGACTCCCTGCTGAGCATGGAGCCTGATGCAGCACTCGACCCAGGGCTCGACCTTATGACCCTTAAGATCACAACCTGAGCCAAAACCAAGAGTTGGACACTTGACCAACTGTGCCACTCAGGCACCTCTGAGATAAATATTTATTAAATATCCATGTGATTCTGCCCTATTTGTTTCTTCACCTAATATACTGATAAAGTTTACCTAACAGTTCTAATATTTAAAATCAGCTATTTATCCATTCATAAAAAATAAAATAAGATCAGCTATTTAGATTGAGAACAAGGAAAAGAACCTCAGTTGAGTTGACATTGTTTATTATCCTGGAACCATGAAATTGAGGTGTAATTATAAATTGAATAGCAAATTCATAGATTCATCTTTCAGAATTTCTTTTTCAGATCTTCCCCTTGCTCAGGTTCAAGAAGAGAGTGAAGAGGCTCGTTCTGCATCTTCTTTCTTGGCAGAAGTTTCTCAATATACAAATGGGTGAGTAGCAGCCCATTAGTCCAACCTATTTGACTGTTGTTTTAATAATTCTACCTTTTAGTTCAGTTGTTTGGCAGAATAACTTTTGAATCATTTTAATTCCAGTTTTTAAAAATTAGTTGAGGGCTTTTGAAATAACAGGTACCCATTTGTTTGTTTCTGAGACTGAAACAAGTTTGGATACATCTTTACTCTTGTAAATTTTTCTGGGAACATTGGCAAAAAATGATAGAATTTTAACAAATGTCAGCATTTAGAATTTAAATAAATGTAGAAAATAGAAAATAGGTCATCCTTTTAAAGCAATCTATACAGTTGATGCACTTTACTAAATAGAGATTTTTTGTTTTTTTTTTTTAAAGATTTTATTTATTTATTTGACAGAGAGAGACACAGCGAGAGAGGGAACACAAGCAGGGGGAGTAGGAGAGGGAGAAGCAGGCTCCCCACAGAGCAGGGAGCCCGATGCGGGACTTGATCCCAGGACCCTGGGACCATGACCCGAGCCGAAGGCAGTCGCTTAACCAACTGAGCCACCCAGGCGCCCTAAATAGAGGTTTTTTAAGACTGTTCTCTAACATGTGAAATACCTTGGCAGCGCAGAAGCTAAAACCAAAAATATAATAGGAGTGCCCTGCTGAGCTCCACTTGCTACCACACTCTCTCATCTTTGTTTTCACCTTCTTCACCATTTTTTATTTAGTTGGGTTTTCTGTTTCATTTTGGTTTTTCGTTTAGGCACTGAAGGTTGTCGGGGGGGGTTGCAGAAGAGAGAGAGAAAAAGAGTGTGTGTGTGTGTGTGTGTGTGTGTTACTAGACTTTATTTTTTAGAGCTCTTTTAGGGTTACAGAAAAATTGAACAGAAAGTACAAAGCATTCCCGTTTACTCCCTCCCCTCACAGGTTTCTCCTGTGATTAACATCTTGCATTAGTAGATTTGTTAAAGATGACAAACAAGTATCAATACATTGTTATTAACTAAAGTCTATAGTTTACATTAGGGTTCACTTTTTGTGTGGTAGCATTATAAGTATCATATAGAATAGTTTCATTGCCCTGTGAATCACCAATTTGAATACAGAAATCAAGAAAGTATTAATTTTTTTTTAGCTAACTTAACTCCTTTGGTTAGTTATTGATAAATATATCTGATTCACATTTCATCGTAAGGGTTAGGAAAATGAAGATAATAGTTATTTGCCTTAAAAATCTACATGGTAAAAGATGCAAGGTCTGTGGTTTTCTTTAGGAAACTTAGAAGATTTAAAGACAGAAGCTACTGCCAGTTAAATATTTTGTATTAAATGGATAAAAAATATTTAAATATTTAGCTGTGTTTTTAAAGGGGGATGTGTCTAGAGTTTTAGTCTGATCAGTATTCTGTTCTATTCTGGAATTATTTCCCCCCAGCTGCATTGGATGTGGTGTTCCTGGCTGGTATTTGTGGGTCTCATTGAAGAATGGCATCACCCCTTACCTTCGCTGTGCTGCACTGTTTTTCCACTATTTACTTGGAGTAACTCCACCTGAAGAACTGCTTACCAGTAAGTAGGAAAATGAAATCTCAAAGTAGCAAATAAGGGATTTTTTTTTCTTTATCTTCAGCCTCAAAAATATAAGGTGGGGACAGGCAAGAACCACTTCTCTATTCCCTATCTTTTTCATCAGCGTTCACTCCCGACATGTGTGCCTCTGCCTGGTGTAGGTTAAAGGTGAGACCAAAAATGAGATTAGCCTCATAAATATGCAAAACCTACTCATGGCTCCTATCTATGTATAGTTTATGTACTTAAGCTTATAAGATGTCTGCACACACAATATAACTGAAAGGATATGCAGAAAATTAGAAATATTGGTTACCTTTAGGGAAGAGAATGTTTTGGCTAAGTAGGAGGAAAACTTTATTGTATACTCTGTTATTTGAATTTTGAACATATGATTATTACAAAAGAACTAAAATGCTGCTAGGAGAGGCCTGTTGGAACAAACCCAGGACACGTATATCTGAGTAACAATCATTTCCTTTCTTCTTTACTTGCCTTAAATCTAGATCAAAGTAGACAAGTCTTCCTTGTGGCTTTGTATGGGTAAAAATCTGAACGTTTGTATGATTTGGAAGCGTCACCAAAATTGTTCAGAGTCTTGCTTTTGTCCTTTGAGATTAAGCTGAATGGGTCAGCTTTACTGGCTATCACCTTCTTTATCTTGAACTTAGTTCAGTAGGGCTTATTTGATCTAGGTTTGTTCTGATTCTATATACAGGCATACCTTGTTTTATTGTGCATCACTTTATTGTGCTTTGCAGATACTGTGTTTTTTACAGATTGGAAGTTTGTGGCAAGCCTGTGGCAAGCAAGTCTGTCAGCACCATTTTTCCAACAGCATTTGCTCACTTCATGTCTGTGCCACATTTTGATTATTCTTGCAATATTTCAAATTTTTTCATTATTATATTTATTAGGGTGATCTGTGGTGATTGATTATGACTGGCTGAAAGCTCAGATGATGGTTAGCATTTTTTTTAGCAGTATTTTTAATTAAGGTCTGTACATTGTTGTTTTAGACCTAATGCTCTTGCACACTAAATAGACTACAATCTAGGGGCACCTGGGTGGCTCAGTCATTAAGCATCTGCCTTCGGCTCAGGTCATGATCCCAGGGTCCTGGGATCGAGCCCCACATCGTCCTGCTCCACAGGAAGCCTGCTTCTCCCTCCCCCACTACCCCTGCTTGTGTTCCCTCTCTCGCTGTGTCTCTCTCTGTTAAATAAATAAATAAAAATCTTAAAAAAAAAAAAAAAGACTACAATCTAGTAGAAACATAACTTTAATATGCCCTGGTAAACCAGAAATTCACTTGACTTGCTTCACTCCGATACTAGCTTTATTGTGGCAGTCTGGAACTGAACCCGCAATTATCTCCACAGTATGCCTATAAATGGGGGGCTACTTTCCAAGTAGTTGTCTGTACAGATGTGTTGTTTGCATTTTTAGAAAATCATGTATTAATTTATCTAGTCGGTGCTGTAATACAACAGTGAGTAAGATTAAGTCTTTTACTGGGAGGAGACTAAATGTATACAAACAGATAAATGTATGTAATACAACGTCAAGTGGTGATAAGTGCTACCAAGAAAAATAAAGCAGGTCGTGGGGATAGAGAGTGCTGGGCTGGAGTAATACTTTTAGTAGATAGTCATAGAAGACTTCTCTTTGAGGACACTTTGAGCAAAGAGATGTTGAAATAAAGATGGGGTTGAACTGGACAGAGAGTTAAAGGAAGAGTATTCCTAAGCAGAAGGAACACTAAATGCAAAGGCTTTGTTTGACATCATCAAAGAATAGTAAAGAGATGAGTGTAGCTGAAGCATAATGAGAGGACGAGGGTGGTAGGAGATGAGGTTCAAGAGGCAGCCAGGGGCAGATCATGTAGGGCCTTTATGTGTTTTGATAAGGACTTTGTGTTTTTTCCCTTTTGGTGGTGTGACATTGGAGAAACCTCATCAGGAGAATGAATCAGATTTGTGTTTTGAAAGAATCACTGTGTCTTATTTGTCACCCAGTTTTATAGAGTATAGAAATGAACATAAACAGGGACGCCTGGGTGGCTCAGTTGGTTAAGCGACTGCCTTCGGCTCAGGTCATGATCCTGGAGTCCTGGGATCGAGTCCCACATCGGGCTCCCTGCTGAGCAGGGAGTCTGCTTCTCCCTCTGACCCTCCCCTCTCTCATGTGTGTGCTCTCTCTCACTCATTCTCTCTCTCTCAAATAAATAAAATCTTAAAAAAAAAAAAAAGAAATGAACATAAACAATGAAGAAATTCTATTCACAGGTTGACCAGATAAGAATAATGTGCTTATTAAATGTATTTTTATTCTCTTGCAGATCCTGCAGAAGGAGAGTACAGTGCACTCTGTAGCTATCTATCTTTACCCACAAATTTGTTCCTGCTTTTTCAGGAATATTGGGATACTGTAAGACCCCTCCTCCAGAGGTACTGTGAGGGCAAAATATCATTGTTGGGTCATTATACAGTTTGGAAATTTTAAATTAAAATTATTTGCTAAGCTTTTAGATTGATTAGATTTGATTAAAGTGGGTAACAAAAATATAGGAGATTCCTAATTCACACACTCAACGAATTAGACATAAGTCCAGCAGCCATGGGCAGCTGGACTTTGTACTTGTCCCACCGTGATTACCATTCCTTGTACTACTCTTCCCTGCAGCTGCCATTTCTTGCCAGTATCCACCATTGACCCCAGCCCCTGGGCTCTAATAACACCACAATTTCCTTTTGTTCCTCCAGCCTGGGAGAGGTGGTGGCTTCCTGTTATTGGCTAATCTTTGGGTCACCTTGCTTTTTTCTCTCCTTCTGTCAGCCCTTGGATTGGATTTGCAGCCCTTCTGCCACGTTTATTACCAATTCCTGGTATTAAATTCCATCTTCAGAATGGTTTCTGTTTTTCTAGCAAGACTTTGATTGATTAACCCTTTAAAAAAGAGATGAATAGGGGTGCCTGAGTGGCTCAGTCGGTTAAGCATCTGCCTTCGGCTCAGGTCATGATCCCAGGGTCCTGGGATCGAGCCCCGCATTGGGCTCCCTGCTCAGTCAGGGAGTCTGCTTCTCCCTCTTCTCCCTGCCTGTGCTCTCCCTCGCTATCTCTGTCTCCTCAAATAAATAAATAAAATCTTAAAATAAATAAAAATAAAAAAGATGAATAAAAGAAAGGGGGAAAATAAATAGGCAGACACAAAAACGAAGGGAAGAAAAGCAAAGGGGTAAGATGTGAGATAGAAGTCTAGCTGAGGGCAGGCGCCTGGGTGGCTCAGTTGGTTAAGCGACTGCCTAAGGCTCAGGTCATGATCCTGGAGTCCCGGGATCGAGTCCCGCATCGGGCTCCCTGCTCAGCAGGGAGTCTGCTTCTCCCTCTGACCCTCCTCCCTCTCATGCTCTCTGTCTCTCATTCTCTCTCTCTCAAATAAATAAATTAAAAAAATCTTTAAAAAAAAAAAAAGTCTAGCTGAGGGAACATGGAAAGAAGGGACAGAAAGATTTGGAGTGGGTGGCTCATTGATGAACATTGCGCTGAAGTTGTGATGACCTGTTTGCTTTTCTCTTGGCTCCCCCATATAGGTGGTGTGCAGATCCTGCATTACTAAACTGTTTGAAGCAGAAAAGCACCGTAGTCAGGTTGGTTTTACTTCTCAATCCTCCCCTCCCCCTCAACCATCTACAGGTTGTGTTTCCAAAAGTAGTTGGTTTGTGGAACATGCTTTCCAGTCTGTCTTCTTCATTCTCACTCAGTACATTGTTTCCTACGTTTCTGTTAGGTCTTTGCCAGAAATTGGATTCTTCCTACAGTTGATTTTTTTCTTGGAGTGGCTATCCTTTCCCTCTTAAATTGTTTGACCCCACCAGCTCCTCTTCCTTAAGCTCGTACATGCTTTTTTTTTTTTTTTAAGATTTTATTCATTTATTTGACAGAGAGAGACACAGCGAGAGAGGAAACACAAGCAGGGGGAGTGGGAGAGGGAGAATCAGGCTCCGTACGGAGCAGGGAGCCCAATGTGGGACTCGATCCCAGGACCCTGGGATCATGACCTGAGCCGAAGGCAGACGCTTAACAACTGAGCCACCCAGGCGCCCCTCGTACATGCTTATTAAAAGGCACAGGAGGAGATGGCATCTTGGAGCTGCCGGTTTATTAAAATCAGAAAGTAGTAACAGTATTCCTGTACACCACTTTTTTCCTTTTGAGAATAGAGTAAGGTATAAATAGAACTATTCCCTCTTCCCCTTCCCTTCCGATATGTATACTTAGAGATGACCCAACAAAACTGTTCTTCAGCCCTCCTATCTCCCTTAAGTTATGTCTCAATCAAAATCCACCTCTCCCTCAAAGACAAATTCAAATGTGACCTCCTCCTGCAAGTCTGCTCTAGTAATATCCTCTCAGCTGTGTGTGTGCATGTGTGCCTGCCAGCGCCACAAAGCACTAAACAGTAAACTCACCAGGGACCAGACTGCATGCTTATTTTCTTTGTATCCTCTCCTGGGCCTGCTTTCTGTTATGTATGTGTCTGATTTTTATTCCAGTTGAATTGCATCAGTAAACAAGCAGAGCAATTGACCCCCAACCTTAAATGCTAACATCAGTACCATTTTTCCATGGCTAAAGCAAACATTGTGACACAATGTGCATTTGCCACCTTCTCTTCTCATCTTTCTTACCCCTTGAACTAACTTCCCCTTTACTGTAAATGTACATATGCTACCTACTCCTAACCCAACTTTAGTGATTTAGAGATTATAGATCCGGCTTTTATAACTTAAATACAGTAGTATTCACATCACCAAGAAAAGAAAGAGAGAAAAGTTTAAAAGATGAGTACTTATTTTAAAACTGTTAATCTCACACAGTTTTCCCTTTATTTCAGTTCATTGTGTGCCTTTTAGAGAACTACTATTTCCTCAGCATGGTGCTAAAATACTTAAGGAGAGTTAAAAGACCTAACACAGCTTTTTGGTCATGGGTAATTTACAACCTAATTATGTACATAAACTAAATACATAAAATAGTATATGGAATATATTGTTAATGCTATAGAAATTTAAAGAGTAAAAGATTCTTAATGATGCAAAGTTAGTCTTAGAGGAGATAATTTTTAGCTGAACTTAGAAGGAATTATAGAATTTAAGTTGATCTGGGAGGCGCCTGAGTGGCTCAGTCTGTTAAGCATCTGCCTTTGGCTCAGGTCATGATCTTGGGGTCCTGGGATCAAGCCCCGCATCAGGCTTTCCCTGCTCAGCAGCATGTCTGCTTCTCCTTCTGCCTCTGTGATCTCTCTTGCTTTCACTCTCTCTCAAATAAAAAAATAATAATAATTAAAAAAAAGAATTTAAGTTAATTGGGGTTTGAGGATAGAATTTCCACATGATTGAGATGATGTTCCCAGGGCATGCATGCAAGGCTTTTATTGTATCTGTATTGTGTCGTAAGAATGAATAATAATATTTGCAAACATGTTTTCAAGTACTAAATGTATTATGTTCCACTTCAATATCTTATTGAGTCTTCAACAGCTGTGAGGTTCCTCCATACTATTATTTATATTTAACATTTCTTAAATCAGCATGAGTCTTTGTATTTCTCTCTCCCCACCATCTGAAAAATGTGTTATTAAATTGATGGTATGCCTTATGGCTGAGAAAGTATAATATGTCCATCCTCTATTTACAGACCAGGAAATACAGGCTAGGGTTCAGTGACTTGTCAGATATCAGAGAATTTAGGATTTGTAGCGAGGTCTGTCTGATTTCAAAGGCTGTGTTCTTTGTATTACCTTCCTAGCCATCATGGAAATCTAGCTAGAACAATTTAGTCTTAGGAAATAGTGGAAGTTGAGTTTGGAAAGGAAACCAGATGATGGAAGATTTGAAATTCTAGGCTGAAAAACTTGGATTTAATGTAGTCAACAGGAGGAATTACTGTGGGTTTCAAGTATGGATCCTTTTGTTATTTTTAAAATACTCTTTACTTGGTCAATTTTTGGCATGGGCTTATTTACTCAGAAGTAAAATTGTCTTTTAAATTACATTTCTAGATACCCTAGAAAAAGAAATAGTTTGATAGAGCTTCCTGATGACTATAGCTGTCTCCTAAATCAAGCTTCTCATTTCAGGTAAGAAGAAATATATTTCTAAAAAATTTTTAAGCTTGCAGTTGGTATGCACCACCACTAGTAGACTTTTTTAAAGTGACCACAAAGCATCCTTTACAACAGTGATTGTCAATTTCTTTCTTATTATTGAGGTGAGAACCATAAAACAAATAATTAATGATGATAAAGTATACAATTTAGTGCTATTTAGTGTATTCACAGTGTTGTGCAACCACCACCTCTCTCTGGTTTCAAAACTTTTTCACCATGCCAGAGAAACACCTTGTATCCACTAAGTAATTGCTCCCCATTTCCCTCTTTCCCGATCCCCTGGTAAGCAATAATCTGCTTCCTGTCTCTGTGGATCTGCCTACTCTGGATATATCCTATAAAAGGAGTCATATAACATATGACCTTTTGTGTCTGGCTTCTTTCACTTAGTATAGCTTTTGAGGTCATCCAAAGTTGTAGCATGTATTCAGTCCTTTGTTGGCTAAGTAATATTCCACTGTAGGGACACCTGGCTGGCTTAGTCGGTGGATCATGCAGCTCTTGATCTTAGGGTTGTGAGTTTGAGCCCCATGTTAGGTGTAGAGATTACTTAAAAATAAAATCTTAAAAATAACAATGATAATATTCCATTGTATGTATATACCAGAGTTTGTTTATTCGTTTATCTATTGATGAGCATTTAAACATCTTCTCATGTGCTTGTTGGACATTTGTATATGTTCTTTGGAGAAATGTCTGTTCAAGTCCTTTGTCCATCTTGTAATTGGACTGTCTGTTTTGTTGTTGAGTTGTAAGAGTTCTTTATATTGAAGGGGAGGAAAGAGGGTCAGAGTGTCCTTTTTGCACCTGCTGTTTCTTAGGTAACTTTAATTCAAAATAATCTGTATGCCAAAGTGGCATATTTTGGGGTGGCCTCTTCTCTTCTCTTTCAGTATATTCTGGATATTCAGCCCTTATCAGATTTTTATTTTGCAAATATTTTCTCCCATTCTATAGGTTGTGTTTTCATATTCTTCATAATGTTTTCAATACATAAAAGTTCATTTATCTATTTTTTTGTTTGTTTCTTGTGCTTTTGGTGTCAAAACTAAGACTTCATTGCCAAATCTGAGGTCATGAAGATTTACCCCTTTGTTTTCTTTCAATAGTTTTGTAGTTTTAGCTCTATATTTAGACTGTGGATTTGTTTTTTAAGATTTGATTTATTTATTAGAGAGAAAAAGCACAAGCAGGGGGGAGCGGGAGAGGGAGAAAGAAGCAGGCTCCCCGCTGAGCAGGGAGCCTGATGTGGGCTCGATTCCAGGACCCTGAGGTGAAGGCAGAGGCTTAACCGAATGAGCCACCCAGGCACCCCTACACTGTGGATTTGTTTGAGTTAATTTTTGGAATGAGACAGGAGGTCCGACTTCATTCTTTCTTTCATGTGGTTTCCAGTTATTCCAGCACCATTTTTTAAAAGACTTTGTTCCCTCATTGGATAATCTCAGCACCAACATTGAAAATCAGTTTGTCATAGATGTTTGGGTTTCTTTCTAAAGTCTATTCTATTGGTCTATATGTCTATCCTTATGCTAACACCACACTTTTAAATTACCATAGCTTTGTAGTAAGTTTTGAAATTTAACCTGTCAGCCTTCCAACTTTTTCTTTTTCAGTGTTGCTTTGACTGTGAATAGGCCATACTTTTCTGCTTCTTTGTAAGCTCTGTTAGTTTTGTTGAGAATTGGACATTTTGATTATTGTAGTAGCTCTTTAAATCAGATTCTACCCCCTCCCCAAGAATTGCCACCATTGCTTGATAAAGGCTACAGGTGTCTCTTCAGTGACTTTTCCAAACTCTTTTTTGCAAAGACTGTATTTCGTATTGTGTGTTCACCGAAGTCTCTGTTCCATTATCTCTGCAGTCAGCCAGTGAACTGACAGATTTCCTTAAATTTCTGGATCCAGTAAGAAAAGTGAAGAGAAGAAGAAAATATAAAGAATATTCTGTCTCTTTAAATTCCCTCTACCATCACTGCCAAGAAAGTCACTTCAGCCCATAGGGGTTGAAACAATGGCCAGTCTCTGCATCAGCCCTTCAGTGAGCTGCCAGGCAGAACTAAACACACAACCATGATTTTTGAGGCCAATGTCTCTATTACCCATCCTGGCACCAGCAAGCCACCACCCCCATAGCTACCTGCTATAGGGCTGGGGGATAGGAGGTGGTAGCCACTACACAGAAAGCCAAAATTCATTGAAATTTTCCAGCCTCTTCGTTAAGCACTGCTGTGGATGCTGCAAATGTTCACCTAGATTCCAAATTCCAAAATAGTTGTTTCAGACAGTTCTTGCCAGATCAACAGTTGTATTGGTAAAGGAAACAATTCCTGGAGCTCATAACTCTACCATCTTATAGGATATCTCCCCTCAACTTTTTTTTAAAGCTACAGGAGCCTTTTTTTTTTTTCTTTTAGCATTCTAAGAATCATCATTTATTCATGTATCTTTAAACAGTGTTTTACGTGTAGAATTGTGGTCAGTACATCCATCCACTGAAATAACACTGTTCTCAACTTCATAAACAAGTAGTTCTCTTAGAAATATCTTTTATACATATCTCTTTAGCACCATTTTATGTACATTACAGTGAGGTGACCATATCCTCACTGAAATAACACTGAAGAACCCTTTTTCTCCCAAGCAAAATCTTATATGGAATCCCATAGTAACAGTAAAACAGGTAATAGCATTGTGGCTCAAGTTTAAGCCTGGGTACTAGAGAGAATAGTACACCTCCTTAGCCTTTTCTGATGCTGTGTTCCCCCCTACCTCAATCAAATTAAACACCACACTAAAGCAGTGTTTCTCAGACTTTCTTTCATCTTCTTCTTCCCTTTCACTGATTACTTTCAAATAAAAAAAAATCTGGATGATGACTAATAAGTACAATAAACAAGTTACATTATATTCATTACTAATATCATGTATGAATTACCTGTTAGTTGCTTTTGTAAGAAAACAGCATGAGCTTAAACACATGATTCTATATGCTAAAGTGATATCCTATAAAGTTAACAGTTTACACTTACCTTGCTATAATATGATGTAGGTTATTCAAATAACATAAATTCATGAGCTGCACACCACCAATATAATGTCCCTGAATGGAGAAATTATATTCATACCCACCTTAGCCATTGGTGTGTGAATATTTCATATTTGAATCACAATGCATCATGTCTTAAAAATAATAGGCTCAAATTACTATTGATGCAATTATGTATCCTTGACACTGAGGTGGCATCACACCACCACCCATAGCAAATCATTAATAATGATGACATATTAGCAGTAACTTGTAATTAAAAGGCAAGAATCTGGGGCGCCTGGGCGGCTCAGTTGTTAAGCGTCTGCCTTCGGCTCAGGTCATGATCCCAGAGTCCTGGGATCGAGTCCCGCATCGGGCTCCCTGCTCTGCGGGAAGCCTGCTTCTCCTTCTCCCACTCCCCCTGCTTGTGTTCCCTCTCTCGCTGTGTCTCTCTCTGTCAAATAAATAAATAAAATCTTTAAAAAAAAATTAAAAAAAATAAAAGGCAAGAATCTCAGCAGTCTGAAAATCAAAACCTATTCAAGACTTCATTGATGATATACTGGTAATACAGCATCTCTTCCCCAAATTGCAGGAATTCCAAAGCTCAGTTAGGAGTTTTGTAATATTAAGTAAGCATCGTACAGCAGCCAAACTTCTTAATAAACTTAATTAGAGCTCTCAGAAAACATAAATAACTCTTAAATTTTGCTTTAAGGGTACCAGTTAGTAATTCTAATGAACTGCCTTGGCGTACAAAGTGACTATTGTAGTCCTTAGTCATATGTTAAATAACTTGCTGTCATTTGAAGGGGCAAAGAAAGGGATTGCAGTTTATCATCATTTTGAGGGTTTGAAGAGCCCTTATGTGGCCCATTCTGAGAATCACTGCCCTACAGAAGTCTAAGGAAATTCTCCTATTCTGTTATAACCATTGCTTTGAACCCTGAAGCCGGGGAGTTTAACGGGCCCAGCAGGGGCTTGGGCAGCCCATACTCCCGCCTCTGTTACAAGATAGAATTGGTCTTGGTGTTAGTTCCCTTGCTGTTTGTCCCATGCAGATTAAGTTCAGCCACCTAAAGAAATGGCTGAGCCATTTACCTTGCAGCCCTTAAAACGTGAGCTAGATGGGGGCACCTGGGTGGCTCAGTCGTTAAGCCTCTGCCTTCGGCTCATGTCATGATCCCAGGGATCGAGCCCTGCATCGGGCTCCCTGCTCTGTGGGAAGCCTGCTTCTCCCTCTCCCACTCCCCCTGCTTGTGTTCCCTCTCTCGCTATGTCTCTGTCTGTCAAATAAATAAATAAAATCTTAAAAAAAAAAAAAAACATGAGCTAGAGGATTTCAGAGATTGCATCCAGCTCTGAATTCCATGATTCTCCTATTTTTAGGGCTGTATTGCAATCCCAGTGAATAGATGTTATCTTCCCAGGATTAAAGAGTATCACTGTGGGCTCCTAGGAGGATCTGAGAAGAGTGTTAGTCATTAATCACAGTGAAGAGCCCCTTGGATGATATTACTACATACTGGTTTCAAGTAAAGTGAAAATAAATCTTATGATCTCTTCCAGTTTTATTGTCACCACCAGTTTCCATTAAGACTGAGCCATTTCTACTGTAGGAGGGTAAGCTGCCCAGTTACTATACTTTAGGTATCACCCCTATTTTCCTCTATAGGATATTAGTGACTAGGACTCAGCCATCCTGTGCGAAAAGTGAAAGATTTTGGCTTTATCCAAAAAGAGCTAAAATTATGTTCTTCCCCCTGGAAGTGAAAATAGCCTCCTCATCTCCAGGAGATAGGCGTGGAATACCTACGCACAGGGTCCTTCTGCTCCTATGTGGACAGTGATTTTCTTATCTTACCTGAGAAACAAGGGATCAGAGAATAAACCGTTAATACCTTACTGGAGATGGAGATTCTTTTGGTGCTCTTTCTTCTGACCCCATTATAAGCCACATTGGATCTCAACTTAGTGGTTGCATTTATTTATTACTCCCCAAATAAAGGAATTCTTGATGTTTCTAATATGTCCATTATAAGGCAGAGAGAGGAGTGTAGAAAGCTTCTTTTTTAAAAGATAGCCACTATCGCTTTAATTCAGAGAGTGATACCCCTCTTTGAGGGGCATTATAGCAAGGCTGTAGCATACTACTGTGTAAAATGGTACATCTCAGTGTACTACTTGGTTCAATTCAAGCAAGTCAATTCTGTCACTTTTTCCTTCCTAAAGACTTGCTTTGTTTCCCAGATAGAGGTGTATGAACTCTAAGACTACAGTCTTTCATTTCAACCCTAAAGATCTCAATACTTATAATGGACAGGAAATGTGTCTAAACCCTTACTGCACATTTGTGATTAAAAAAAAAAGTACACCTAACAGGGTCATATTCCTCTAATATTGAGGACTTTAAGCTTGACTAAACCAGTCCAGAGGAGGGAGTTGACTATAAATTGGTCATGTCAGATGAAGACTAGATTCTATCAAAGTATCTCAATCTCAAGGCATATTTAATTGCCAAACTATGGGAATTATCAGGACACTGTATATTTAATAATACGTTTTCTTACTGTGGATTAATCAGGAGATTTTTTTTTGTTAAGGCCTTATTAAAGGGGAATGATCTAATTAAATGTTTTCTTGTGTTTTGGGCTGCCTGGGTGGCTCAGTTCATTAGGCATCCGACTCTTGATTTCAGCTCAGGTCATGATGTCAGGGTTGTGAGATGGGGCCCTGCGTCGGGCTCTGCAATAGGCATGGAGCCTGCTCTCCACGCTGGGCATGGAACCTGCGTGGAATTCTCTCTTTCTCTCTCCCTCTCTGAATGAATGAATGAATGAGTGAATGAATTAATGAATTTCTTGTGTTTTAAGAGCTTTCTTTGCTGCAAAGCAGCCAGTGATGAACACAATTCATTGCTAACTGGATATATCATGCTTTTATTGTTTCTCCACCATACTGAATGTTTTCTTCCCCTTTGAGGTGCCCACGGTCTGCAGATGATGAGCGAAAGCACCCTGTCCTCTGTCTTTTCTGTGGAGCCATACTGTGTTCTCAGAACATTTGCTGCCAAGAAATTGTGAATGGGGAAGAGGTTGGAGCTTGCATTTTTCATGCACTTCATTGTGGAGCTGGAGTCTGCATTTTCTTAAAGTGAGTAGTGAGTGTTCTGGAAGCTTATAATGAACTTAAGGAATCTGGATCCAATCTGGAGGCTATTATGGTGGGACACTATGTTGATAGGAAATGGTCTATCAGAAGTTAGAGTATAGACCGGTTATTCACATGAAATTGCATTTGAGAAGATACTACAGAATTACAGAATAAGCTGGGGTGGAGCAAGATGGTGGAGGAGTAGGAGACCTGGATTTCGTCTGGTCTCAGGAATTCAGCTGGTTAGGGATCAAACCATTCTGAACACCTACAAACTCAACAGGAGATCAAAGAAAAGAATAGCAACAACTCTGAACGGAAAAGCGACCACTTTCTGGAAGGTAGGACGTGCGGAGAAGTGAATCCGAGGCGATATTTGGGAGGATAGACGGCGGGGGAGGGGCCTCCGTCGGCCGCTTCTGGCAAGTGATAGAGCCGCGGAGCACAAAATCGGAACTTTTAGAAGTCTGCTCCGCTGAGGGACGTCGCTCCGGTGGCTAAGTTGGGGGTGGAACCCTCACGGGACAGTGTGGTCTCAGGACCCTCAGGGTCACAGAAAGACGGGGGTGCCTGAGTGCGGCAGAGCTCCCAGGTATCGGAGCGGGGAAGCCGGCTGCAGAGACGGAGCTGAGGCGCGGGCTCTCAGCTCAGGGTTGTCATAAACCGTGATCCGCGGCACAGTCGGGCCACTGCTCCTCCAGCAGGGACCCAACAAGTGGCAGATCCGGGGAG
>NC_138377.1:75513003-75545081 GCF_054177405.1 Leptonychotes weddellii | reverse complement strand
TAACAATAAAAAAATTAAATAAAAAACTAAAAAAAAAGAATTACAGAATAAGTTTTTTTAAAAAAAGGATTCTGTTCACATTTTAATTATTTGTGGTATATTTTAAGCATGATAGAGTTTGTATTAATTACTCTGGTGTTGTGTAACACTCAGGTATGGTGAAAGGGCTTGGAGTCTTAACATTTATATTTAAAAAGTACCTATACAAAGTTGTCCTTTGAATATGTTCATTTTCTTCATTTCCTCTATCAAGCAACCATTGTTTTCCCTGGTTTCTCAGCAAAAGGCTGAGAGTGGAACAATATGTTTATGAAAGAAGAGTACAAGTTCCCTGAGAGAAATAGGATTCAAAGTGGAGACGTGTGCTTTTTCTTTCCATTCTCCCCATGTAACGTAGTTTCCGTTTATGTAAGCAAATATCTCACTAACTATGGAATATATAATTATTGTTTGTAGGCTTCTGTTGGAACAATGGTAATGAATTCATAGAAGCTACACCCAAACACCTATTTTCTTCTTTTAGGAAATATACAGCATATAAACCCACTACCTATTCCAACTATTTATTTCATGTTACTCTGTGGTACTTATCCCTTCTGTACACATGCACACAAACATTCTATAGCTTCATTTCTAGGCAATGAGAGTCCCAAGTAACTTCACAGTGGCGGTGGTTCTTTATAATCTGCACTGTTGGAGGCTGGCTCTAACTGGAAATGGCTTGACACTTCCCTAGCTGACCTTCTTTCTGGCCCACCGTTATCAGAACAAGAGATGTTGTTCTGTCCTTCTGTTAAGCTCCCTCCCCACTCTAGGTTGTAGGTCAGGAAACAACAGAAACAACCCCGGCCATCATTTTCCAGGGTATCTATGGCTCAAGTAGGACAGCTTCCTTCCTCTCTTCAATATATTCAGTCAGTATTAATGGTCCCATTTCCCTAAATCCATTGATACTTTCCCATAACTTCAATAAAAATAGCAGTGGTCACTCTTTTATTTAGACAAAATACAATTTAGTCTATTTGTCTATGTTTATTGTCTTTATACTGAATTCCTAACAGATATTGGCCATGTCTTTTCTCTAGATTAACTTTGATGTAGTGCCTATCATTTGCATATATGCACTTAATAATATTTCCTGTTACTGTTTTGTCCTTCAGAATCCGAGAATGCAGAGTAGTCCTGGTTGAAGGTAAAGCCAGAGGCTGTGCCTATCCAGCCCCTTACTTGGATGAATATGGAGAAACAGACCCTGGCCTGAAGTAAGATTGGTTTGTTTTTCATTTTAGTCACATTATTGTACATGGACGGTAACAGTTCTTTAAACACAGAAACTGATGCTAAATATTGAGAGGTATTTTTAAATAGGTGCAAATTAAAAATATTAAGGATGATACCATTCTAAATGTAGCACATAATTTTGAACAACTTTGTGCTTCTCCAGAATGTGAGGGTAATACTTTCCTAAAATGAAAGATACAAGCCATCCAAATGTTTGAATGTTATGTTATTTTTAATCAGCCTTTCTTCAGAATTACTTAGAAGGTTTAAGTATGGAGATAGTCTTTGGATTAAGGGAGAAAATAGCTGAATGGTGCTTTGCCAATGACTGAGGATAAGATCTGGGTTGTTCCAGAAAGGTGAGAAGAAGCAGAATTTTTTACTTAATTAGGCACCTTGAAAATACCCAACCAGCTGAGACACTTGAGTGCCTCCAGAATGAGAATCTCATAGTTCTCCATAATTGGAACAGCCAAACTTTAGTCATTTTGGGTTAGCTGCTCTACAGTGTTACAAACTGTACAACCTTAGGATTGATGTGGAGTAGTTTTGTTTAAGTAGTTGCTAATCACCAGCAAATTTGTTATGTCATAAGGACAACAATAAGCAAATATTTCTGAGCATCAGAATATAATTTGAGGGCTTAGTGTTATACCTCAGACTTAATCTCTACTATACAAAGACCAGAAATCAAAGCTAAATAAACTGTATGAGGCCAAAAGCCATTAAAGCCCCATCAGACTACCCAAAAAAAGAATAGAGCTGCTTCATGTTATAAACCTCACATTCAAACGGGGTCTCATAATGCCTATGATATACTTTGCCTATTTTCTGAATAATCAAGGAGTAAATTTCTGCTTCATCAGCTAAGTAATCTATTAATTTCATGGTGATTAGTGGTGAAGGGAGAATATCCCTTTTAAAACTCGTGGTGATTCCTCCCAGCTCTAAGAACATCTCAAGAGTGTGAACTAATTTAGGCAATAAAGATGTGGCAGTTATTTGATTTGAACTTACGTGTTGGGTTTTTTTGTTTTGTTTTGTTTTGTTTTCCCTGAAGGAGGGGCAACCCCCTTCATTTATCTCGGGAGCGGTACCGGAAGCTCCATTTGGTGTGGCAACAACACTGCATTATAGAAGAGATTGCTAGGAGCCAGGAAACTAATCAGATGTTATTTGGATTCAACTGGCAACTATTGTGAGCTTCAACTCTGCCTTGGGACAATCACAAATGAAGACTGATTCAAAATTATGGAGATCTTTCTGAGGGCTGGGGAGGGGTTGGAGGGTCTTTTGCTCTATGTCCAGATTCACATACATCAATAAAATATTCCTTAATGGAGTATTGCTTTCAATTAGTGAAAATATGCTTAAAGGAGAAAAAGGACATTGATTAATCTGTTTTATGTTCCAGAACACTAAAAAATGCTTCTTTACCCCAAGTGTCTGATTCTGCTATCTCCAGAAAACTCATTTCCGTTCCTAATCTGTCCCACTTCATTTCATTTCATTCACCTGGTAAATGTAGTCACATTAAGCAGTTGTGGACGTTTTTATATGTTGGTTAACTCTTCTACAGTTTTGTATTTGGTATTTCCCACACACACCCAGGTTTAGTTTAGCTGACGTTGGAACACTGACAGGACTCTAATCTGTGGTAGTCTTCCTTGCAGCTAAACAGGAATTGCAGAAACCATGCAGTATACTTCAATTGAGAAAGTTTCCAAAAGAGTAAATTTTTTTTATTATTTCTCTTTTAAGGAAATACCTCTAATGTGCCACTTACTGTTTCAGCCAGAAATTAAACAAATCTTTCTCTGGGCAAAGTTGCCATTTCTAAGGAAAATTTCTGCTAGTGTGGAAAAGCTTTTTTCGCACTGTAGACCTCAAGAACAGGATAGGATAGGATAATGTATTCATTATTCATCCCTCATGGGCCAAAGAAACTATAGTCCTCACCTCTTACCACAAATAGCTTTGCTGAGTTTTGAAACTATACTTTCTATTTTCCAAAGGCAAATTTCTAAAATGAGTTCACTTATCTCTTGTTTGTGGCACCATCCTATTTGACTCTTAAAAACCTGATGCAGTTCTGATATAAGCTATCTCTAGAATGAGGATAAGAAAATTCCCCCAATGAATGGAGCATGGCAGCTGTCAATTAGAACAATCAGACTGAAGCCAATTCTGTAACTTTCTATGTCTTTGTAAAAGATAAATCCTTCAATTGTTATCTGTGTGCAACCTTTTCATAAACTCTGGTTTTATGACTAGTACAGACAACCAAAAAAGCCATGTGATCAGTGGTCATGTGTCCTGTTATAATATGCTGTGGTTGAGCCATCTTGTTTATAAATAATAGAGTTCTCCAGAGTGTGTGCATAGACTTCTTGATTTTTGGCTTTAACTTTTTATATCGAGAACTTGTGATATAAACAGCAGACAGAAGATGAATTGAAACCTTCCATTTTAGCTTCTCTTGTTTCTGGAGTAATGTTAGGAATTTGAAAGATGCATTCAAAGACCATCTGATTTTGCCTTTGGTGACTATCGTCCTATATGTGTGTGAATGTTTTCCTATCTTCTTTTTGCTCAGCAAAGGCAAACAAATAAAAATACATTTGCAAAGTGATGATGCACATTTGGGGTTAGATTTTTTGGTATTTTTATGTAAAGTAAAGAAAAGGTGGGCTTTGCAGTAAAGGATTGGCATGAACAGGCATCAGAATCACAATCATGATTATCTACTTGAATAATTATTATTCAGAAGGTATCAGGAAACAGATACAATTCCACTGAACAATTTGTAACAAGTGATGAGTGAGGATCAGAAAATTCAGTATTCAGCTTGTCCAATTTACCAGTATGATTAAATGATTAGAACATTTCCCTTTATTTCTGATAGAAATAATGGGTGGATTGTCTGGGAAATCTGAGCCAGAATAGGCAACAGAAGATGCTGACTTCTGCCCTGATTGGCCCCGGTTTAGCAAAGATAAACTGACTTTTTATTTCTAGTCTTTTTATATTCACTTCATAAACCCTGGGGTTAAGCTCTTAAGCTGCCAGAGGGACTACCCTGTAATGGCCAGTCAGACCTTTATTGCCAAAGAACACATTTCATATTGAGCTCCACTTTTGAGATTGACTCAGACCCCTGCACTGGAGATGAATATGTGTCTCAGTGCTGCCCCCAGCCCTAGGGATTTCTAATTATATTCAAATATCATAGTGGTTTGCCTTCATCATTGCAAACAATTTAATCATGCTTATGGAGTTTACTTACAAATGAGCAAAAAGTCACTTTATTTTCATTAGTGTAGTATGTGGAGGAACTGGTTCAACAGGATGGCTCCAAAACTGTGTTTTTCTAATGTTTTTGGTGAGGGGCTGACAGGAATTTTAATGATAGAGTGAAGAAAAACATATATCTGTATAATTAATTTATTTTGCTGGTGTATGGGCTGTGAGTTCACCTGTTAGTGGTCATTTGTCATTTCATAACAACTATGCATTTGGTTCACTGTGATGATGATCTATATCTAGTGACTGCAACATGTTTATACCACTGATTCAAATTCCATCCATGATGAAGTTATACAAATAATGCATATATTGATATCTTTTATTGCAAAATGTAAATTTAAAACTTGTATAATGTTCTTGTGCTTTTTGAAATAAAATATCTTATATGTGTATATTTACAAAGAAAAAAGGGACTTCTCATGTTTGGGGATTTGGGTTTGAAGTATAAAAATCTGTACCTAGAAAGGAGCTCTAATTAAATGTTACCTCTGCCAGCCCAGACAAATTCTTTAAAACACATAGGTATTGGGGCGCCTGGGTGGCAAGTCGGTTAAGCATCTGCCTTGGGCTCAGGTCATGATTCCGGGGCCCTGGGATGGAGCCCTGAGTTGGGCTCCCTACTCAGCGGGAAGCCTGCTTCTCCCTCTCCCTCTGCCTGCCGCTCCCCCTGCTTGTGCTCTCTCTGTCTCTCTGACAAATAAATAAAAATCTCTTTAAAAATAAAATAAAAGACATAGGTATTCAGTGTAATGGTCAAACTTTCTGACCATACATTCCATCAGTAAATAACTTTTAAGCATGCACTATACATATAGAGAGAGAATTTTTTATATTCACTACAGTACTAATGTATTAAGTACATTATAAATGATTGCCCAAAAATGGGGGTTTAAAAAATCAGCTGAAAAATAGAATATTTCTATTTAAAAACTTCCAGGTGAATCTATGCATCTCTTTGGATATGTACACCCCATTGTGGACACAACTGTCTAGAGCAACACTGTCCAGGAGAACTCTGCAATGATGGCAGCGTTCTCTGTTTGCACTCCAATATGATAGTCACTGTCCCCATGCAGCTATTGAACTTTTTGAGATGTGGCTAGTGCAACTGAGGACCTGAATTTTTTATTTCATTTAATTTTAATTAAGCTTAAATCATCATGTGTGGCTAGTAGCTACTATATTGGACAGCATAAATCTAGTTAATGGTTCTCAGACTTGACAGTGTTAGAATCACCTAAAGAGCATTAACAAAATATAAATGTCCAGATTTCACCCTTGATCCTGAATCAGAATCTCCCGAGATTGAGCCTTTACAAAACCATTATGATCTCCTGTTTCTAAACCAGTACCCTTAAATTTTAGAGCTTGCTTTCTTTTTACCTCAGTGATTTTAGTCTACGTGCCAAAGAGCCTCAGAGAGAAAAGTAGATCAGAGTGGGGGGAAAGTGCCAAACTTGGATAGTTGTGTTATTTCATTGTGAGTTTCTGTGTAAGCTTTCATTTAGGGAAAGGGTAACTAGAGTTAAAACAAAAAGTCATTGCTTTAGTTTTAAGATTATACAATATTCTAGGAGGGTAGTAGCACTGAAGGCAATGAAGAAAGTGTTTTGGTTATGAAAATACAAGGCACTTGGAATTAGCAGGAAGAGGTCACTATGGAGTCTTCTCCATACTTAGAGTAGCTGGGCACTACTAGGAAAAACAAGTCATACAACCAGGCAAATTTTCACAATTTGCTTTAAAATTTAAAACTTCTGGGACACCTGGGTGGCTTAGTCTGTTACATCTTGAGTCTTGATTTCAGCTCAGGTCAGGATCTCAGGGTTGTGAGATCAAGCCGCATCGGGCTCTGCACTGGGGATGGGGCCTGCTTAAGACTCTCTCTCCCTCACCCTCTGCTCCTCCCCACCATGGGAGCGAGTGCTCTCTCTCTCTCCTCTCTCTCTCTCTCTCTTTCCCTCCTTCCCTCTTAAAATTAAAACTTATGTACAACAAAGAGCACCATTAATAAAAAGATATCCAGAGTTAAGTGGTATAATCACATCAAGAGTACAGCTTCTGAATTTCCTCAAAATTCTTCCTGAAAACCATGTACACTAACCAGGATAACAAAAGAAAAAACCCAAAGTTTAACAAAACAAGGCAGCGGGAAATCTCCATGAACTCCCAAGTATGGGCAGATATATTCAAAGCACCAACAGCAGCAAAGCTGTGCAGTGGAAGTGGTGGAAAGTGAAAGGGGAAACTGAGTAAGAGTTGCAGAACTGGTGGCACTTGGGTGGCTCAGTCAGTTAAGCGTCTGACTTCGGTTCAGGCCCTGATCCCAGGGGCCTGGGATTGAGCCCCACGTCGGGCTACCTGGTCATCGGGGAGCCTGCTTCTCCCTCTCCCCCTGTTCCTGCTCTCTCTCGCTACCTCTCTCACTCTCTCTCTCTCAAATAAGTAAATAAATAAAATCTTAAAAAAAAAAAAAAAAGTTGCAGAACTGAGAAATTGCTAACCACCCCTGAGTGGGAAGAAACCCATTCAATAGAAAAAATGGACACTCAGGACTAAGAATTACCAGCAGAACTAACTGAAGTCCTCACATGGTGTGAGCATGGGTGAAAAACTGCTCAGTCTTGAGAGAATCAAACAAGGTGCTGGCATTCTAAATCCTCTACATTCTTATAAATAACCATTAAATACTGCCTTCATTACAGAAAGAGCCTCACCCCATGGAAAACTGCTAAAAACGGAAACCAGACTGAGAGTGGCAGTAATACTGTGGGTAAGAGAAAGTTCAGATTGTATGCAAAATGGATGAAAGACCTAAATGTGAGATGGGAACCCATCAAAATCCTAGAGGAGATCACAGACAGCAACCTCTTTGACATCGGGTGTAGCAACTTCTTACTAGACACATCCCCAGAGGCAAGGGAAACAAAGGCACAAATGAGCTATTGGGACTTCGTCAAGATAAAAAACTTCTGCACAGCAAAGGAAACAGTCAACAAAACTAAAAGGCAGCTTTCTGAATGGGAGAAGATATTTGTAAGTGACATTATCTGATAAAGGGTTAGTTTCCAAAATCTATAAAGAACTTACCAAACTCAACACCCCCAAACCAAATAATCCCATTAAGAAATGGGTAGAAGACAAAAAGACACTTTCCAAAGAAAACATCCAGATGGCTAGCAACACATGAAAAGATGCTCAACATCACTGATCATCAGGGAAATACAAATCAAAACCACAATGAGAGACCACTTCACACCTGTCAGAATGGCTAAAATTAACAACATAGGAAACAACAGATGCTGACAAGGATACAGAGAAAGGGGAACCCTCTTAAACTATTGGTGGGAATGCAAACTGGTGCACTCTGGAGAACAGTATAGAGGTTCCTCAAAAAGTTAAAAATAGAACTACCCGATGATCCAGCAATGATAGAGAACAAGCTAAGGGTTGGTGGGAGGGAGGTGGGTGAGGGATGGGCTAGGTGGGTCATGGGTATTAAGGAGGGCACTTGTTATGATAAATGTAAGTGATCTATGCGTATTTATGATTTATGTAAGTGATAAATCACTAAATTCTACTCTTGAAACCATATTACTCTGTATGTTAACTAGAATATAAATAAAAATTTAGAGAAAAAATATATTAGCAAAATGCTGCATTTAAAGATGTAAGTACATAAGAGTACTATCTGAGCACTTGACATTAAAAATAGAGGAGGTAATGGGCGCCTGGGTGGCTCAGTCGTTAAGCGTCTGCCTTCGGCTCAGGTCATGATCCCAGGGTCCTGGGATGGAGTCCCACATCGGGCTCCCTGCTCCACGGGAAGCCTGCTTCTCCTTCTCCCACTCCCCCTTCTTGTGTTCCCTCTCTCGCTGTCTCTCTCTGTCAAATAAATAAATAAAATCTTAAAAAAAAAAAAATAGAGGTAACTCTAAGCTGTGAAGCTAAGAACGTTTTCTTGACCCATCCCTGTCCATTTGACAAGCTCCTCCACCTGATGATCTAGAAAATCCATCTCATTTAAAAAAGAATATAACTGTGCTGGTTAATTTTATGTATTAATTTGACTGGCCTAAGGGATGCCTGGATAGCAGGCACAACGTAATTTCTGGATGTATCTGTGAGGGTGTTTCTGGAAAAGATTAGAATTTGATTCAATAGACTGAGCAGAGAGATCTGTCCTCACCACAAAGAGATCTGTGGGTGGGCCTCATCCAATCCACTGGGGGTCCAAATGGAACCAAAAGGTAGAGGAAGGATGATTTCCCTCCCTCTCTTTGAGCGGGGATGTCTATCTTCTCCTGTTCTCAGACTTCGGAGCTCCTGG
Organism: Leptonychotes weddellii; assembly: GCF_054177405.1. Taxonomy (NCBI): domain Eukaryota; kingdom Metazoa; phylum Chordata; class Mammalia; order Carnivora; family Phocidae; genus Leptonychotes; species Leptonychotes weddellii. The sequence continues at coordinate 75,536,164 of NC_138377.1, read as the reverse complement.
ATCTCAAGTCTTTGGACTCAGACTGAAATATACCACCAACTTTCCTGGTTCTCAAGTTCGCAGACTGCAGACAGTGGGACTTTTCAGCCTCCAAAACCACATGCGCCAATTCCTGTAATAAATCTCGCGTGGGGTGTCTGGGTGGCTCAGTCAGTTAAGCATCTGCCTTCAACTCAGGTCATGATCCCGGGATCCTGGGATGGAGTCCCTCATCAGGCTCCCTGCTCAGTGGGGAGTCTGCTCCTCCCTCTCCCTCTGACACTCCCCCCTGCTCATGCTCTCGCTTCCTCTCTCTCTCAAATGAATAAATAAAAAATCTTTAAAAAATAAAAAAATGAATCGTATGTGTGTGTGTGTGTGTGTATTCTGTTGCTTACGTTGAGACAAACGTAATTTTTAAATGGGTAAAATATTTGGATATTTCTCCAAAGAAGATACACAAATTTCTAATAAGTACCTGAGAAGATGCTCGACGTCATTAGTCATTAGGGAAATGCAAATCAAAACCACAATGAGAAACCACTTCACACCCACTAGGATGGCTATTAATCAACAAGACAGACAGTAACATGTTGGCAATAGGAGGTAGAGAAATTGGAACCAAATACAGGCAGTCCTCACTTTGTATGGTAGTGCAAACTGAAACCATACAAAACATTCTTAATGATATGGGAGAGATTGTGATTGTTCCATGGTCTTTACAAACTGTGGTGGAAACAAACTCTTCTAAGTGTATAGGGAAATGAAAATAGTGAAACTAACATTATTGAGCACAGTGTGATTTATAACATTAAAAACATTGAAAATTAAAGTGTTTCATTTATTTTTTTAAAAACTTACCAAGAAAACAACATCAAGAGTGCTTGCCTTCTTTGTGTAATTTATGATAGAGAGTCTCTTTTTTATGCCTTGGCAAGTTGTCATTCTTCTAAATTTGAATCCCCTTCCAACATTATATCCTTTGTGTTTTCAATGTTGTGAAATATTTCCAGGAGTTCTTTTCATGTGAAGTTTTGTGCCAGTATTGTTTTTTCTGGGATGTTTGCCATAACCACTTATTTATTTCAAGGAGTGTGTCTCCGCGAAGTTCCTCTGACTGCATATGGAGAGTTTCTCAAGCAGCAGCAGTGTCCACAATCCCACAGTGTACTATTTCTTCTATAACTCCTGTATAACTTCAATGACCTTTATATTTGGCCCAGATTTCACTTCCTGCATTATCACTTTAATGTCTTTATGGCACTTTTATCTTTGTTGGCCAATTCCCTCTTTTGATTATCAATTTTTGTCAAATGTCTCATGGGCTTATCACTGGGAGACAAGGAGACAACACAACTACATGCTTTGCTCCCTGTCCCTGAACTCAATAACAGACGTGCCGTGCTGATCACCAACAGACTTTGAAAGTAGTGACATAATTGGCCACTGATCATGACAAGCGTTGTTATTTGGTGATGTGTGAAGGGAAGAGCTAGCTGCAAAGTTCACACTTTATGCAATTACAATTAACATACCATCTTAAATGAAATTTGAATCATTGTTGTTGAGGGACTGATGTTAACTTAAGTAAAACCCGGCAACTGAAAATTTTGCATATAGGAACCATACAAGCTGAGGATGCCTTGTAAGAGAGCAGCAACTTTTATAAAGTTAAAAAAAAAAGGATAAATAGACACATTAATAAAGAGACTTTAACAAATATCTCCCAAACCTAAATAAAGCAGACAAAAAAATTGTAAGTATAGCGTAGACCCAAACAACATAGTGAGTGTGTTAGTCGGGTTAAGTGGGTCCTACAGTAAGCAGACACTGAGACAGATTTGGGAGCACACAAGGATTGCTGCACTAATCCACTCAATTACAACTGGGCAAGGGAGTACCAAGAAGTGCCCAAGCAGATCATCTGAATTCCACAAGTAGTCCTCTCTTTATCTAACAAAGTCCTTATACTTTCCTGCTGATCAATGCCAATTACCCCTGCCAAGATGGTGACTCTTCTTGCTTGCTAGTCCCTGGTTATATGCAGTCCCAAAGGCCCAAGCTGCAGCCATAGTTTGTAGTCTGGCGCGGTCTTTGCCAAGTCCTCTGGCAAGGGCAAGCCCCTTTTCGGGACTAAGACTTCTCTATCTCTGAAGAGCTCAGAGTTGCTGGGACAGAAAGCATAGAAGCCTCCAAGGAACTATTGGGAATGATGATGAGTGGAGCCACTGCTTGGCCCCTGGAACCCAGATATACTTCCTATTGGAAACAAAGCACTGTGTAAAGGTTTCTGATTCAGTGCATATACTGCATCCTAGAGGATAGCACCCCACCCTCACAGAGCATTGCCTCTAAGCCGATACCTGAACTGCATCTTCCGCAGGCCATTCCAACATTCTGTCAGCCCAGCTGCTCCTGAATGATGCAGCATGCAATACGACCAGTATATCCCAAAGCCATGGGCCCACTCCTGCACCTCCTTAGCTGTGATGTGTATTCACTGATTGCACGCATGATACGTTGTGTGGAATTGCATGCTAATGGAACACGCACTCTATAAGTCCCCAGATAGCAGTGTTACCTGCAGCTCTGTGGACAGGAAAGGCATACTTAGACCCTGAATAGATGCACAATCATGTGAGAATGAAGCATTGACTCTTCTAGAATAGAATCATCCCAGTGAAATTAACTTGCCACCAAGTAGCTGGTTGATCTCCTTGAAGAAAAATACCATATCAATAGAGCAATGGACCTTGTTGTTGGCAGGATGGACATTCAAAGGTGGCAGTAGCTCTAATGGTCTTGTTAAGTGGAAGTCCATGCTGTTGGGCACATGCTTAACCTCCATCTCTCCATTCGTGTGCCTACTGTATCAGCTGCCAAAGGATGCTAATGTCTAAGTTGTTTTGATTGCTTCCTTGCTCAGTATATCTTCTGTAATAGATGCTTTCTGGTGGGCATCTAAAAACATCTAAAGCAAAAATCTTCACACTTTGTGCACATACTATGTCCATCCATAGTATCATGCAGTGTGTCCTCTTTATGTCTAGCTTCTTTTGCCTATGAGATTCATCCACGTTGTATGTACCAGTCGTTCTTTTCTTTTATTGTATTCATCATTACATGAATACACAAAAATATATCCCTTCTATTGATAGACATCTCCATTGTTTCTAATTTGGGGCTATTATTAATAAAGCTATTTAAGAACATTCTCATAGGGGCGCCTGGGTGGTGCAGTCGGTTAAGTGGACAACTCTTGATTTCATCTCAGGTCATGATCTCCAGGTCCTGGGATCAAGCCCTGTGTCGGGCTCCACACTCAGCAGGGAGTCGGCTTGGGGATTCTCTCTCTCCTTCTGCCCCTCCCTCCCCCACGTTTTCTCTCTCTCTCTCAAATAAATAAATATATCTTTTAAAAAATAAACCAAAACACTTGTATAAGAATGTTCTTTTTTTAAGTTGTTTTTTAAGATTTATTTATTTATTTATTTTAGAGAAAGGAAGAGAGAGAGTACACAAGTGGGGGGAGGGGCAGGGGGAGAGGGAGAAAGTCTCAAGCAGACTCTGCACGGAGCGCAGAGCCTGACGTAGGGCTCTATCTCACAACCCTAGACCACGACCTTAGCCGAAACTTAGCCAACTGTACCACCCAGGCTCCCCTACAAGTGTTTTGTTTTAGATATATGATATGCATTCATTTCTCTTGGAGATTACATGTGTATAAATATGTATGTGTATGTGTATATATTTAGTGATATATAATGAGATATGTAATGAAATGTGTGTGTGTTTTGTGTATTGATCCATGTTTAACCTTTTAAGAAATTGTCAAATATTTTCCCAAAGTTCCTCTTACTCCATATTCTTGTCAACACTTGGTATTGTCTGTCTTTTCAATTGTAGCCATTCTGGTGGGTATGTAATGGTAGCTCACTGTCTCATTAATTGTAATACTTTTTTTAGATGCTTTTGAAATTTACTATGTAGATGATAAATATATATTTTTCTCTTCCCTTCCAGAATTTATACCTTATTTCTTCTCTTACAGGATGAGCTGGAGTATAGAGTGTGGTGGCTTAGTAGCAAGAGTGGAAAATGATCGTGAAGAGTTTTGTAAGTGATGCTAAGGGCAATGAGGAATCACTAGTATTTTTTCATAGATGAATAATGTGGTCAAATTTGCATTTAGCAAAAGCCCTCTGGCTATAATGTGGAAAAAATAAAGACACCAGGGAAGGCCGGTTAAAAGGCTCCTGAAGTAATATAGATAAGAGGTGAGTGACCTAAGCTAGGAAAGTGGCGATTGGAGTGGAGAAGAATTGATTTTTAAAAAATAAAATATGTCTGGTTCCACTTAGTCCACATCAAGTGTGATTTCAGTAAACCAATCAATAAAAATGTGCACATATTTCAAGCCATTCTGAGGATAGACATTTCCTTTAGGGGAAATTCATCTCCAGAAGCTACTAAAAAGAACATTTTAACAAATGTTATCAAACTGTTAACAAAAAGAACTTGAAACAAATGAAACTATTGGGTTCAATGTGAAATAGGAAATGAAAATAATGCAATCCAATGAGTGCAAGATGAGTTACTAAAACTTCTTTTCTTATAAACGTGCCCCAATTGAGGCAGGTCGCAAGTTGTTTATGCCAGCTTCCAGAACTGATTAAATTGTAGTCATAGTTGATGTGGCCCTTGGTAAGCAATATAGATGAACTGAAAAAAGTAAACTACCTCTGGTTGATAGTAAAATAATAAGGTCACACCAACTTAGAAAACAACAACAAAAGACCTAGGTAAGAGAGATGACAAAAGCAGAAAATTTGAATGAATTATGCAAAAAGCAGATGACTTTTGGAGGATGTAACTCACTGAGCTCACCTAAGGCCTCAATAGCCCGAGGACTGCCTCCTTCTACCACTCCCCACTTTGCTCTTGGTTTTCTTTCCTTTTGCCCTGAACCCTCCCCTTGTCTCATCGCCTTAGTGGATACCCCATGGCTTAGAGCTATGATTTCATCTCTAGGTGAAAAAATTTTTAAATTTATGTGTCCATTCTTGACCTCAGGCCTGCATTTCCAACTTTTTACCTGGTAGTGCTACTGGACCTTCGAGCTCAGAGTCTAAAATCAAACTCACCCTCGGCCCCAAACCAGTTCTTCTTCCTGCTTTTTAAATTTCTGTTAAAGATACCACTATTCTCCAAGTCATGCAGTTTTGACATTGAAATTATCTTTGACTCTTCCTTCCACAGGAAATAGCTTGGCAAACTGGCCAGGTCTCATCAACTGTTTCTTCTGATTATTCTCTGCTCTGTACTCTCATCTCCCCATTTCAGGCCCTTCTTCCATCATTGCGAGAACAGTTGCAGTGGCCTCTTTGCTGGTCTTCTTTCTCTAGTTTCTCACTTTTGTGAATTAATTCTGCATATCATCACAAATTTAATCTTCCTAAGCACAGATCTGGTAATATCTCTGATTGATACAGTGGCTTCTCAGTAGCAACCCCAAAATCTTCGATGGCTCATGAAACTCAAGAGCCTCTAAAACATGGCTCCGGGTTATTCTGGTTGTTTTTTCCCCCTTCCTTTGCAACCAGCTATGCTCTGACTTTTAGCCAATTTGTAAGAATAATTTTAACAAGTACTTAAAATTTCCCATTTCATCTCTACTCCTTGAGTATGAGCTGTAGATAGTGACTTTCTTCCAAACAATACAGTATGAAAGGAAGGAAAAAAGAACACAGTGGAGAAAACTGATAAATCCTAGCTCAGCCAGGTGATCAAGGTCAGTATCAATAGTGATAAATCATGTTGGTAGTAGGTATCTTGGATATGATGTGATAAAAATGGCAACTTACGTGCCTTTCCTCCCAAAAACCCTTAATAATAGGAAAAACATCAGACCAATTCCAAAAGAGAGGCATCCCTCAAAATACTTGACTAGTACTCCTCAAAACTGTCAAAACCATCAAAACCAAGGCTGTCATAGCCAAGGAAACCCTAAAGAAATGACATGTAAGGGCGCCTGGGTGGCTCAGTTGGTTAAGCGACTGCCTTCGGCTCAGGTCATGATCCTGGAGTCCCAGGATCGAGTCCCGCATCGGGCTCCCTGCTCAGCAGGGGGTCTGCTTCTCCCTCTGCCCTCTTCCCTCTCATGCTCTCTGTCTCTCATTCTCTCTCTCTCAAATAAATAAATAAAATCTTTAAAAAAAAAAAAAAAAAAGAAATGACATGTAAATAGAATGTGGTACCCTAGATGGGATCCTAGAGCACAAAAATAAAATTAGGTAAGAATTAAGGAAATCTGAATAAACTATTAACTTCAGTTAACAATAATGAATCAATGTTTTATTAATTAATTTTACAAATGTGCCATACAAACATAAGTTGTTAATAACAAGGAAAACTGGATGAAAAGATACATGAGAACTTTCTGTACTACCTTCTTAATTTTCCTGTAAATCTAAAACTATTCCAAAGAATAGTCTATTTTTAAATCTTATTTCCAAATAAGTATTACACAATCATCAAAAAGAATGAGGCAGATTTTTATGCACTAATATTGAAGAAACTCTAAGAAAATATTGAAAAAAGCAAGTTGCCGAAGGAGCGCATCAAATCTGCTTGCTGTTTGTATAAAGAAAAAGAATTGATAGCTGTATTTGTTTGCAGACGGGCAAGAAAGCTACACAAGAACCCAGTAGAGTAGGTGGACTGAGTGGCTGGGAGTCATGCATGGGAAGGAAGCTTACTCTTCACAATAGACTGTTTTACTACTTTTCAAATGTTGAACCATGTGAATCTATTTTCCATTAAGCAAACAAGCACACCAAACGACAAAACCAGGGGGAAAAAAGATGGTCTGCCAAATCCTCCCTCTGACATTTTTAGTCAGAGTGGATGAGCATTTTTCCTGTCAGGAGAGAATAGGGCGAAGGCAGCTGAGAATAAGCCTTTGTAAGATCTTTTCAAGAGGAGTCTCTCGGCAGGTTTGTAAACACTGTGCAGTGAGGGACGTGAAAGCTGAGCCTTTCGCTCAGGCAGGTTAAGTTGCCCCATCCAGTGGCCTCCCCTGGATCTTGTCCCACCATCTTCCTTTTAAATGTTAGCTTTTCACCAGGTTCCAATCTTGCCCTCTGCCTTCTTTCTGTGTATGCTCTTCCTTGTGGATTTCATCCATGAGAGACATTGATTCTAATTAGGGACAGGATCAAATGACAAAAGAGAGAGAGAAACTAAAACTATGGGCTGAACAGCAGCTAATATTGTTTGAAGCTCAGTTTTATGGTCTATGTGGGCTTCACACTTGGGGGAGTTGACATACAGTAGTTTAAAGGTGTATTTGTTTATTCCTGGATTCCTGTCATTCTTTTGCTTAGTGTGTGTGCATGACTCTGGGCTAGGCCCTGTGCAAAGGTTAGCAAGTTTACTCCTGCTGAGTGGGGCCTTATAATTTGGAAAAGGCCAACACAGTTAGTGACCAATGTATACTACGGTACAAAGTCAAATCAACAATTAGAGGAGTTTCAAAATGAGGCCGGTTTGAATTTTTTTAAGTTGTTGGTTATAATTCTTAGCAGATACGAAAGAAACCATGGGGATTCTTGAAGGAATCCTGAACTTCTAACATAAAATTAAATGACTGATGCAGAAAGGACAAAAGCAAGAATATATCAATGAATAATATAATGAATGCAAATTAAAAGTTGCAAGAAAATTTGAGAGTGAACTCAAGTGTTACTTTTTCCAGGAAGCTTTTCTTAACTCTCCCTGTGGTAGGCAGAGTAATGTCCCTTCTCTTCACAAGCTGTTCATTACTATCCAGGAATGTACAAATATGTTACCTTACATGGCAAAAGGGTATTTGTTGATGTGATTGAGGTTGTGGACCTTGAGAAGGGGAGATTAGCCTGGCTTATCCAGGTGGGCCCAGTCTAATCACACGAGTCCTTAAAAGTGGAAGAGGAAGATAGAAGAGTGGGTCAAAGGGATGAGCCATGAGGACTTTGCCTAATGGTGGCATTGACTTTGAAGATGGAGGAAGAGGGTCAAGAGCCATGGAATGTGGGCAGCCTTTAGAAGCTGAAAAAAACAAGGGATCTGATTTTCCTCTTGAGCCTCAGAAAAGGAACTGAGGCCTGCTGACACCTTGATTTTAGCCCAGTGAGACCCGCTTTGGACTTCTGACTTATAGAACTCTAAAATAATAAATTTATGTTGTGTTAAGCCACTATGTTTCTTGTAATTTGTTGTATCAGCCTAGAAAACTAATACATTCCCCTCAGCCCTGGGTAGAACTGAACAATCCCTAAATTCACATCCCCACTGGATCCCATGTAGACATCTACCAGAGAAGATCCATTTCCAAAATGGCTCACTAATATGTTTGTGAAATTTTTTTTCAAATAATCTATTGTGAATATTTTCAAACATACCTCAAAGTTGAAAGAACTTTACAGCAATCATCTATATACCTAGATTCTACCAATAAAAATTTACTACCTAGGGGCGCCTGGGTGGCTCAGTCATTAAGCGCGTCTGCCTTCGGCTCAGGTCATGATCCCAGGGTCCTGGGATCGAGCCCCGCATTGGGTTCCCTGCTCTGCGGGAAGCCTGCTTCTCCCTCTCCTGCTCCCCCTGCTTGTGTTCCCTCTCTCGCTGTGTCTTGTCAAATAAATAAATAAAATCTTAAAAAAAAATTTACTACATAGATTCTACCAGTAATAATTTACTATCCTTGCTTTATCATATATCTATCCATCTATCCATCCCTCTATTCTTCCATTGATCCAACTTATTTCTTAGATGCATTTCAAAGTAAATTGCAGATAGGAATGCACATCCCCCTATATACTTCAGCATGCATATAATTAGCTAGACTTCAATATTTGTTTACAGTTTTTTCCTTTGGCTATAAAATTTGAATGCAATGTACACATCTTATGTGTATATTGACTGAGTTTTGACAATATGCACCTGTGGAACTCAAAGCCCTGTCAAGATATGGAACATTATCATCACCCTTCATCCCCTGCCAGCCAATCCCTTCCCCCATTTCCTCAGAGATTGTAATCATTGTTGTAATATTTCTTTTACCATAGATTAGTGTGTCCTGTGCTACAGCTTTATGTAACTGGGAGAATTTAAACTCTTTTCTGTGAGACGTTTTCATATAAAGAGAATCGTGTGAACTTTTTTGTGTAAGGTTTCTTTCCTTCAGCCTATTACTGTTGAGATTAGTCCATGTTGTTGTGTGTGTCCGTTCCTTCTTCTTATTGATTAGTATTTCATTTATGAATACAGCACAGCTTGTTATCCATTCTCTTATTGGTGGACACTTGGGCTTTTTCTGACTTTGGGCTCTTCTCAATAAAGCCGTTCTGAACATTCTTGAATTGGTCTTTTTGCAAACACACATTTTCATTTCTCTTGGGTAAATATCTAGAAATCAGATTGCTAAAAACAGGGTAAATGTATGTGCAGTTTTAAAGAAACCTCCAGATATTTTTCCCCAATGTGGATGTGCCATTTTATATTTCAACGAACAATGTATGGGAGTTCTGGTTGCTCCACATCCTCAAACATTTGATGCTGTTAGTCTTTCTTAAATTTTAGCCATGTGGTATGTTGTTTGGCCCATTTTTTGTTCTCCCCCATAACCTGGATTTTTAAGGTTTTTTTTTAATATATTCAAGATATTAGCTCTTACAGGTGATAAACATTCTAAATATTTCATCTTAGTCACTTTGACTTTCTTTAAGCTGTTTCATGCCATGGAAAGATATTTAAAGTTTTTTGTAGTAGTTTTTCAATTTTTTTTCATTACATTTGGATTTTGAGTCATAGTTTAAAAGCTGCTTTTCACACCCAGGCTCAAAGGAATCCAGCCATTGTATAGTTTCATTGTTTACATTTAGATCTCTAATCCATTTGGACTTTATTTCTGACTGCGATCCAATTTTATTATTATATTTTTCAAGTCGCTGTTTGATTGTCTGAACACAATTTCAATAAAGATCTATCCTTGTTTCACCTCTTTGAGATGTTAATTTTATCATATATTAAGTGTACTTGAGTCTATTTCCAAACTGCCTATTCCAGTCAACTAGGATTAAAGGTTTTAAATTTTAATTTTTTCAGCAATGGATTTCTTAAAAATCTGTGTGAGCAAGTAAAATGAAGCTTCAATTTACTAAACAAACAAACAAACAAAAAAAACACCCCGAAATATAAGGATGGCATCTTTCTGCAGGAGGGTAGGCTAGAGCTCATCTTCAACTGAATCTAGACACCCCCTACTTCCTTGCAACCCTGAATTAACCAGAGCAAGCTTACGGACACACATTGATGGGATGCAGTGCTGAGAATAGGCAGGGACTCTATTTGAATTCTGTGTATAAAGACAGGCTGGCCCAGGAACCTACAAAGTCCAGTTTCTGGCTCTAGTCTATTGTTACTTGTTCTAAAGTAAATTTAGTAGGATTTTTCTCTTTTCTCTCTCTTCTGTGACCTCCGAACTGGGATTTTTTTCTTTGTCATTTGTTTTTTAATAATCACCCTTTGTTGTTTCTGGGTAGGAATTAAGGAAAATCAAAGAGCAATGTATAGTTATCTTCATACAAAAGATACAGAAAAAGGCAAACCGACAGGTGTTGATAGCACTTGTTTGGAAGTTAATAGCACTTGTATTTTTGTATTCTTAGTATTTTGTATTATTTTCTACTATATTTAACTTTTTGCATTGCATTCATTCATTTAAAAATACTGAGTGTGGGGCGCTGGGTGGCTCAGTCAGTTAAGTGTCCAACTCTCTTTCTGTTTTTTTAAGCAGAGAGAGAGTGAGCACAAACAAGGGGAATGTCAGGCAGAGGGAGAAGCAGGCTCTCTGCTGAGCAAGGAGCCCAATGCGGGACTCAGTCCCAGGACCTTAAGATCATGACCTGAGCCAAGGGCAGCCGCTTAACCAGATGAGCCACTCAGGCATCCCTAAGTGTTGAACTCTTGATTTCAGCTCAGGTCATGATCTCAGAGTCCTGGGATTGAGCCCTGAGAAGGGCTCATCGCTCAGTCAGTGGGGAGTCTGCTTGAGGATTCTCTCTCTCTCTCCCTCTCCCCCTTGTCCCCGTGTACTCTCTCTCTCTCAAATAAATAAATAAATCTTTAAAAAAAATTAAAAAATAAAAATACTGAACATATTTAATAGATACAGAGTAAAGAAAGTATGGAAAATATGCAGTATAAGAAATGATTCTTCTATACTTATAGAAAGAAATGATATATGTACAAAAACTATGATTCAAAGTGATCTATATAGGAACCACATCTAATATTTTTGAATCCTCCATAGGATATCATCCAACAGTATCTTTTTTGTAGATACCCAATAAAGTTTTGGAAATTTTATTTGGCATCTGCAAATATATTTTATTTTGCAGAACATACAATGACCAAATACCACCACCAGAAAAATATTTTTAAAGATCATCTTGGTCACCATCATCATTAGGTTTCTAAAAATTATAAAAATCCCTAGTCACCGGATAGTCTGCTTTGGTCCGTTAAGATAGGAGACGAGACCATTCAGGGCACCTGGGGGGCTCAGTCAGTTAAGTGTCTGCCTTTGGCTCAGGTCATGATCCCAGGGTCCAGGGATCGAGTCCCTGCTCAGCAGGGAGTCTGCTTCTCCCTCTCCCTCTGCTCGTGCTTTCTCTCTCTCAAGATAAATAAAATCTTTAAAAAAAAAAAAAGACCATGAAAGACAGGAGAGACTAAGGAACTTTGACAGACTGGAAAACACAAAGAAGACAGGAAACTAATGCATTGTGGCATCCTGGATTGGGTCCCTGGAGTGGAAGAAGTATATTAGTGGTAAACTGGTGACATCCAAATAAAACTGACAGTTTAGTTAAGAGTATTATACTAAACTTAATTCTCAGTTTTGAGAATTTTACTAAGGTTATGCAGGATGTTGGGGAGCTGGGTGAAGTAATCATGGGAACTTTCTGAGTTAATTTTGCAACTCTTAATAAAGCCCAAAATTATTTTAATAAAAGTTTTTTAAAGTTAAAAAAAAAAAAAAAAGACTGTTTGGCTTTATTTCAATACAGGGGCAATGGAATAGTATGATCACTAGGGTGCGCTATTAGCATCCTCAGCCAGTCAGCCTCTGGGCAGCAGAGCCTGAAAATCACAGAAAGTTCGTGGTCCAGTGTTTCCAGAAGCTTATTGCTGGACCAGACTGAAAGTCACTGAACTTCTTCCACACTGTCACAGGCACACATCAGGAATCACAACATTACTTCGCCACTTTCACATTTGAAAATTTTAAGTATACAACCATGCTATGCTACTGAATGACCTTGCAACAAAGAAGAAACCTAGAAGGCTGAGCAAATACGTATAGAATTAACTGTTCTAAAGGGATAAAACTTGGAAAACGTTAACTGTTAACATTCAATGGTATAGTTGTTTCGTATTTCATAAAAGTTAGGCATAAACAGGAAGTAGATCAAGAAATAACATGGTAAATATTTTGTAAAGGCAAACATTTAGTTTCTTTTCTAACTTTACTAGTTCTTTTTTTTTTTTTAAGATTTATTTATTTGACAGAGAGCGACACAGCAAGAGGGGGAACACAAGCAGGGGGAGTGAGAGAGGGAGAAGCAGGCTTCCTGCCGAGCAGGGAGCCCGATGCGGGGCTCCATCCCAGGACCCTGGGATCATGACCTGAGCCGAAGGCAGACGCTTAACGACTGAGCCACCCAGGTGCCCCTAATTTTACTAGTTCTATTTTTTTTTAATTTTACTAGTTCTAATCAGTGTTAATCTTCCCTGATATAATGCTCTATTTTAATCATCATCAAACACAAACTGATATTCAGTATGTTAAAAGATAATAGATACAGGGGCGCCTGAGTGGCTCAGTCGGTTGAGTGTTGGACTCTTGGTGTCTGCTCAGATCCTGATCTCATGGGTCGTGGGATCTAGCCCCACATCGGGCTCTGTGCTCAGTGGGAGTCTGCTTGGATATTCTCTCCCTCTGTCCCTTCCCCCGCTCTCTCTCTAATAAATAAATCTTTTTAAAAAAAGATAATAGATTCATATACTCAAAATTGAGATTACCTTGCCTCATGTCCCTACTCCCAGATTTCTCTTGCTTATTTCTTTTTGAAATTTAAAAAATTATAAAGCTTTTCACAACAAAATAAAAGTTGAAGTTTTCAAAAACACAAATACTTGATTTGGCGTGAATGTATCTCTGTCAAAATGAGAATGCAGCTAACACTGGCTTAAAGAGACCATGCTCTCAGAGGACCCCAAGGATTTGACTGGCCTGTAGGCTATAGCTTACTGACTCCTGTTCTAGAGCATCTATATGTGCCACAGAATATTCCTCTTTCAGAGCAGTTATTGCAATGCATTGTAATAGGATTTCATGTTTGCTGACCCATTGTGAAACAGGGACTGAGTTTATTCATATTTGTTTCCCCAGTACCTAGCAGAGTAGTTGGCATTAATAGGTCCTAAAATTTTTTGTTTAGTGGATTAAGCAAGATTCAAATAGAAACTCATAAGATTGATGAAAAATTTAAAAAACAGGGCTGTTTCCTAGTTTGTGGAAACACTTGAGCACCGGTCCACTATTGTTCATGTTTCAAAGGACTGTGCAGTTTTAAAAAACAGATTTGAGATATATTTCACATACCATATAATCCACCCATTTAAAATACATAATTCTGAGATTTGTTGTTGTTGCGGTGTAATTGACATAACATTATACTGGTATCAGGTGTACAACATGAGGTTTGTTTTTGAAGAGACAGCAAGCAAAAGGGAAGGGGTCACATTTCCTTGACTTGCACACTGGTTTATACTGTGGTGTTCGTGTGTTATCCTTTTTTTTTTTAAGATTTTATTTATTTATTTATTTGAGTGGGGAGCGGTTAGAGGGATAGGAAGGGAGAGGGATAAGCAGACTCCCCACTAAGCACAGAGCTGGACATGGGACACGGGAAGTGGGATTCAATCTCAGGACCCTGAGATCATGACCTGAACTGAAACCAGGAGTCTGTTGCTCAACCGACTGAGCCACGCAGTCACCCCTGTTGTCCTTTTTTCTTTTTAATTAAAGATTTTATTTTTTGTCAGAGAGAGAGCACAAGCAGGGGGAGTGGTAGGCAGAAGGAGAGGGAGAAGCAGACTTCCCTGCTGAGTAGGGAGCCCGATGCGGGACTTGATTCCAGAACCTGAGATCATGACCCCAGCCGAAGGCAGACGCTTAACCAACTGAGCTACCCAGGCGTCCTGTCCCCTGTTGTCCTTTTGATAATGATGTAAATAACCCAGTTAGATCATTTCCTGTTTGGATTAGGGGTAAGTTAGAAAGTGGTAAATCAATGGGTGTCTAAAGATGGGTAGAGGTAGCCACAAATGGAGAAAAGGAGAAAGAAAAAGGTTCTCAAATATGTTATTTATTCTGTGCTGGGAGAAAAGAAGCAGTGTTGAAAGGGGCATTATGCTCTGGGAGGGGAATCAGTATAAATCTGAAATTTGCTCATTATCCTTGGAGATGCTCTAAGACTGATCCCAGGATGAGGCTCATTCTTTCAGACTCATTTATCCAAGGCAGATATCCCTAGACTTAAATCATTTCTTATTCTATTATTTTCAGAAATCTTACTGTATTAGTTATCAATTGCTGCATGACAAATTGTTCCCCAAAACTGAGTGCTTAACGTAACAGTAAACATTTTTCATATCACATAGTTTCTGTGGGTCTGGATTTGAGGAATGGCTTGGCTGGGTAGTTCTCGATTGGGGTAGCTCACAAGATGGCAGTCAAGATGCCAGCTGGGCCTGTAATCATCTGAAGGCTTGGCTGGGGGTGGAGGATCTATTTTCAAGAATGGTTCATTAAGATGGTCGGCAATCTGGTGCTGATTATTGATGCAATGCCTCAGTTCCTTGCCAGGTGGCCACTCCTAAGGGCTGCCTGCTTAAGCATCCTGCTTTATGGCAAATGGCCTCCCTGTAAGTAAGTGATCCACGAGAACATAAAGCAGAAGCTGTGAAGTCTTTCATGACCTAGTCTTGGAATTTACACACCATAATTTCTGAAAAAGTCTATTAGTTACACAGGTCAACCCAATTCAGGGACTACACAACGGTGAAGATACCAGGAGGTAGGGATCATTGTGGGCCATCTTAGAGGCTGGCTACCACATTTGTTTATTTTTAAAAATGCTCACAATAGATAGATAGATCTCAAAAAGGATTCCTGAATTCTAGTACCAGCTCTTGAATAATACATTACCTGGCCATTTATCCTAACTGAAAAAAAATACCTCTTGGGACAGCCCAATACTTCTTAAATGGAAAAGATCAGAGTAATAGGGAGACTTGGGAAGCTGTTTTCCTTGAGCAGTTCAATATCCCAGGATTCCCACTCCTATGGCATTAACTTTCACTATATATTCAATCTTACAATTCCTACTCTGAGATATACTATTGCCCTATTCTCAAGATCCTCATCATAGAACACTTCCCTCTGCACTGCATTAAAATAAAAATTCATTCTTGATATACAGCTACTGGATTGCTTTCTCACATACTCTTCTATTTATCTTACCCTTCATGGATTTGCAAATGGAGTTGGTTATAAAATAACAATCAGAAGAATAATCATCTGTCCATATTTGGAGAATCCAGCTATATCTACTGATACATTTAAAATAAATAAAATAGTAATTCTGTGAATACATTAATCAAAACCCTTATGGGGGTACCTGGGTCATTCAGTCGGTTAAGTGACTGGCTCTTGATTTCAGCTCAGGTCATGATCTCGGCTCAGGTCATGATCTCAGGATTGTGAGATGGAGTCCCCCTGTCCCCAGGCCTCTGCCATGCTGAGAGTGGGGCCTGCTTATGATTCTCTTTCTCCCTCTCCCTCCACCCCTCCCCAGACCCCCCCCCAGACCCCCACCCCCAGCAGGCACACACACACTCTCTCTCTCCCACCTCTTAAAAAAAAAACAAAAACCCCAAAACAAACAAACAAAAACCTTATCCATGATAGCAGAGATTATATCTGGGTAGCTTGAAGAGAACACTGTATTTGCTGAGTGAAAAATATTCTCTTTGAATAGAGAATAGCTATTTGAAATATTGCCAGGCATAATTTCAATGAATCTGGACTTTTTTCCCCCTAAAAACTTATTTAATTTTAAAGAAAAGCATTTGCAGAAACCCTAATCCCTTCCAATTCAAATTACGTGCCCAGTCAATATTGTGAACTATATTCTGTGAGACAAAGTAATGGGAAAACAACTTGTGGTTTTAATCAGTGGAAAGGAAATGATTTGGCATCTTCTTTAAGTTTGAATAGAACAAGATGAGCTGCATCATCAATTGCCTTTAATGTACACTTTGTCCTGTTTTTCATCCAAGGATCTAGACATGACAGACAGTCGAGGTATCTGCTGTTTTTTAAAGAATGTCGAGAGGCTGTGGCATTTCCTGAACAAGAAGAAACAGATTCTATAACAGTTCAGAGATTGAATATGGGATTTATATTTAACCTTTCCATAGTCCTAATTAATCAGCTTTAATCATAATGTCACTTGAGTGAAGAAGATTTAAAATAAAATGAAGCTCACAAATCATTGCATATTTTCAGTCCCTTGATTATTAAGTAAAAAAAGCATTGGGCACAGGAGTAAACTTAAGAGACCTGAGTTTTGGTTCTGCCAGTGGTCAGTTTTATAGCCTTGGAAAGTTGTAAAATCTCTGAGACTTTTCTTCTGTAAACTGGTGGGTGAGGATGGGAGAGGTTTAATCTTAAGGTTTCCTCTTCACCAAAGAGCTTGACACAATCAACACCTAATACAAATTCATCCCACACAACCTCTTTGCTCTGCTCTCCTCGTTTTTCCTTGAAAGTCTTCGAGAGACTCCCGCATTCCCGCGCTTAGATTCCCAAACTGGTGCTCGCAGGGGATGCTCATTGAACCCTTTGCTGGGGGTGTTTTAAAAAGGGAAGGAAATCTCATTCTTCATGGGTTGCAGAAACCGTAAGGATACTTCGGGCTCCAGGCTGGTATTCTTTTCTGGAGGTCTCCGTCTCCTTTCCTCCTTATACCTTTAGGCCTCTCCCTAGTGATTAGCTTCATGTTAGGCGGTTCTGGGGACGGCGCCAATTTGTCAGATCCTGGCAGCTCCGGTTCTGAGGAGGTGGCATGGTAGGGCCTCACGATTTGGGGCCCTTCTTCGTGACTGTCTCAGTGTGTAAATTCGTAATGTAACAACGCATTTCCGATTTTTTTCCAAAAAGCCCAATCCTGGGGTCACAATCATGCCCCTATAAGCAAGTTAACTACTGAGCTAGGAGGACACCACTGTGCGCCAACCACTAGTCTCAGAAGCTCTACTTCTCGACTCGGGACCGGCGGGTAGTTGCGGCTGTGACTGGAACTACAAGGCCCAGAATTCCGGCGCACATGCGCGCTGCCATTGTGATGCTCCTTTCCCGGTAACTCGCCCTCTCAGGCAAACCTGAAGATAGCGGCAATTCTCCGGTGGGGGGCGGAGACGCTCCCTGCCTGACTCTCCGCCCACTTCGTGATAGGCAATGGGACCAGCCAACCGACGTGGCGGGCCCGGGACGCGCTCTCCAATCAGCACCTGTGGCGGAGAGGTGGGCGTGCGTACTGGCAGGGCAGGTGGGCTAGGCTGTGTCGGGTTGCGAAGGGGGAGAATAACGTCGGGTCGGGTCAGCGGGCGCTGCAGTAGTCGCCGCAGCGGCGATGGGAGCGGTGGGGACGAGGCGGGGGCGGCGGCGGCAGGAGGAGGAACAGGGGCTGGCACAAGAGCAGCGGCTGGGGGCGGCCAGCAGCAGCATTAACAGCAGCCGCCGCCGCCGCCAGTAAACGCGGAGGGTACCCGAGGGGACTGCCAAGCCGGCCGGCCCTCGAAGCCGCGCTCGGGTCCCGCCGCACTCGGCGGCGGGGGATGGGCAGGCGGCGGCGGTCCCGCCTGCCAAGGGTTGATATCTGCGGGTCCTGGCCCTGAGCTGGATCCGAGCCCTCCGCCCGAAATCCCTGCGTCCGCCACGGCCCAGGTAGGACACACCCCCCCGAACCCCCAGGGCGCTGCTGGGGCGCACCGGGCCCCGCCCTCCCCCAGTCCTGACCCCCTCCTTCGGCCGCACCTCTCGCGGAGTGACCGACCCTGGTGCGGAGGGGAAGGGTACGAGAGACTCCTCGGTCGCTGCCCACGCCCTGGGCTTGTGCCAGATCTAGTCACTCCACCTCGGAGACCTTCTGCTTCTGCCCCCTTTCCCCGAAGGCTTGTGCCCCGTTTCCCGAGAAGCTTTTGGTGTCTTCACTGAACTTGGAGGGTCACGAAGCTTCGTCTGTTTCTCTCTCTGTGGGTGACCCACATATTACTTGTATTCATGCTGTTTCTGGTACCAGGACTGAACACACAGAATTCTCAGGATACATACACCAAGCGCTTCTTTCGCACTCCGCTTCCCCAAATATAGTAGAAGGGGGCATGGGACTCTACAGTGTTCGCTGTGTAGTAACGACGATGAAGGCCATGACTTTTTGGTACTTAAGGTTCGAAGTAATGACCTGAGGGATTTGCCCGTCATTTGCCTTGACTAAGATGATGTTGACACTCTGGGATGCTGTGGGAGGGACAGAAGACTCCACACATATGTAATGTCAAATCAGGAAAGTAAATAATCCCCTGGGATGCCAGGATACTTTATCGCACAGTGAAGTTAATTTTGTTTCAGCGTGGCAGCATTAGAGGTAAAAATGACATTGAGTTGTACTTTGCTTTGAATTAAAGTTGATAGGTGGCAGCAATCCCGGTATTAACTCTTCTCATCCTTAGCTTTAGAAATTGTTCTTGCTTTGAACATTAAAGAGGGCAGTTTTCTTTTAACCTGTGTATTATGTAAAGATGTTCTGGTATTCAATAGAAATTGAGATTTTATATGCATGTGTGAGGATCACATTATTATGAATGGGCGCATGTACATACACAGGGAGGATCCACTCAGTGTGTTTTGTTACAGTGTTTGGTTCTGAGCCATTAATAACAGTTGCAGTGGTTTCCAAACACTGATTTCCCAGAATAGACCACAAAGATGTGTTTGCTGTTTTCTTTTGGCTAAACCGAATAGAGTAACGTTCTGTTTGGGGGAAAGGGGAAATAGGAGATTGATTTTAAAGTATTGAGGAAATTGAATGCCATGTATTTCTTATAAAGAAGTAGTAATGATGACAAATATTAGTAATATGAATAATCTTGAAGAATTAATATTAACTCTAGAAATTTTTCAAATAATGAGGACTTCCACTGCATATTGCAGTCTATCAAATTGAAAAGATACCAAAAGGAATATTTAATTTAGAAGCTTATGTTTTCCTGTATGATACTTTTTTTTTTTTTTAAAGATTTTCTATTTATTTGACAGAGAGAGACAGCGAGAGAGGGAACACAAGCAGGGGGAGTGGGAGAGGGAGAAGCAGGCTTCCCGCCAAGCAGGGAGCCCGATGCGGGGCTCGATCCCAGGACTCTGGGATCATGACCTGAGCCGAAGGCAGACGCTTAATGACTGAGCCACCCAGGCGCCCCTGTATGATACATTTTTATCAAGGCACTGAAAGCGATGTTTGAAGCATGGTTATGAAGGAAAGTTTCTCTAGCACTTTTCCTTTATGATAGAATGTTAAGAAATGTTTTTCCTCTTTCAGTTTTAGACATATAAAGGAAATTGAAGTCCCTAGCTTCTTTAACTTAACTTCTAATATTAAATTGAAACAAATTTGATCTTCAGTAGGGGGCTAAGAATAATATATCTCGCTCATCTTGTACTATGGTTAATACATAATTTAGTGAATTCTCTATTGTACTGCATAGGACTTCAGATTTTGTGTCTTTTTTGACTTTAAAAAATACTGATTATTTTAATGCCTTAGGAAATCTTCATGAGATTAGGCTCATTTGCTTTAGCAAATTGAACTCAATTATGTAGGACTTCAAATGTCTTTAAATGTAGTGTTGGAAGTGAAGTTTGTATAATTTAGACAATTTTGAAGGTATTTTACATAAAAAAATGCACTAAAATGTGAGAATTGTAGTGATAGATTGTTGGTTTTTCAATGTAAATGAATGTTATGGAACTGAGTTCACTATGATCATGGAATTTAACTTTGGCAGGGCAGTCAATTCTTTGTTTTATAACTTTAAAAGGTAATATATAGAGATGAGAACTTGACTGCCACTCGAGAGAGACTTTGACCTGGAGCCACCCAACTAAGACACTCTTAGATTCCTAACCCTCAGAAACTCTGTGAGTTAATGAATGTTTGTTGCCTTAAAAAAAAAAAAATACATAAGGGAAAAGGTTTAATGACCATATTGAACTAGTGTGGGCTGAATTGATTTGCAAAATAAAACAGGCTTTGAGAATTAAAGGAGAATGTAGCTTACTTCCTTCCCCACTTAAAAAAAAACTCCTATAGAAAAATTCTTTAGGGGGGCCTGGGTGGCTCAGTCAGTGAAACTTCCCACTCTTGATTTAAGCTCAGGTGGTGATCCTCAGAGTCATGAGATCCAGCCCTGTGTCAGGCTCCACACTGAGCATGGAGCCTGTTTAAGATTCTCTTTCTCCCGCTCCCTCTGCCCCTCTCCCATTTGTGCTGTCTGTCTCAAAAAAAAAAAGAAAGAAAAGAAAATCATTTTATAGACGTGTGGCAAGCAACTTTACAATTTGAGCATATGGGGTGCCTGGCTGGCTCAGTCGGAAAAAATGCAACTCTTGATCTCAGGGTCATGAGTTTGAGCCCCATGTTGGGTCTAGAGATTAATAAAACTTTAAAATAAATCCTTAAAAAAAAAGACAATTTGAGCATATGTTACTCAAAAATATTCTAGTAATGTATTCTTTTTTTTTCTCTCTTTTTGAGGTTTTTTGCGAAATACTCAAAATATGCTGGAGGTTTGTCAGTTTATTTGATTACTAATATTGCAGGACATCTTCAATATTTTTAAATTTTTGAAATTAAATTTTTTTGTTATCCAGTATATGGTAAACAATAGTGATGGCAGTGGTAGATTCCCCACCCCCCAGGCTTTAGTGGCTAGAATCCTTGTGTTGAAAATACTTTTATAGCTTTTATTCTATAAAATACTTAGTGTTTCAGGTTAAATGTCTTATTTCCATATTTGATACGAGAGCCTTTAAGTATATATGAAAAAGTTGAGGTTTTTAGAACTGAATTTTCAGCATATGTACAACACATATAGTATTACCACTCAAAAGTTTCTATCTTCCTTAATATGTGGTGATCTTTGATTGTAGATTTAAAATACAGGGCGCCTGGGTGGCTCAGTTGGTTAAGCGACTGCCTTCGGCTCAGGTCATGATCCTGGAGTCCCAGGATCGAGTCCCGCATCGGGCTCCCTGCTCAGCAGGGAGTCTGCTTCTCCCTCTGACCCTCCCCCCTCTCATGCTCTCTCTCTCTCATTCTCTCTCTCAAATAAATAAAATCTTTAAAAAATAAATAAATAAAATAAAATACAGATTGAGGGGCACCTGACTGGCCCAGCTGGTAGAACATGTGACTTTTTTTTTTAATATTTATTCATTTGAGATATATATAGAGAGAGAGAGAGCATGAGCAGGGAGAGCGGCAGAGGGAGAGGGAGAAGCAGGCTTCCCGCTGAACGGGGAGCCCGACGCGGGGCTTCATCCCAGGACCCTGGGATCATGACCTGAGCTGAAGGCAGACGCTTAACCATCTGTGCCACCCAGGCGCCCCAAAGAGCGTGTGACCCTTGATCTCGGGGTTGTGACTTTGAGCCACATGTTGGGTCTAGAGATTACTTTAAAAAATAAAAGTCTTCGAAATACAGATTGAAATTAAATTATTTACATAATGTGAATGTCAATTTTGCCAGACCATTTCATCTTTTAAACAGGTGATTTTTAAGCAGATTTCTTGGTATATATTTATTTATTTTATATGACTATGGTAGACATAATTCTTCTTCTTTTTGTAATTATTTTATATGTTCTTTTTTTTTTTTTTTAAAGATTTTCTATTTATTTATTTGACAGAGAGACAATGAGAGAGGGAACACAAGCAGGGGGAGTGGGAGAGGGAGAAGCAGGCTTCCCGCGGAGCAGGGAGCTTGATGTGGGGCTCCATCCCAGGACCCTGGGACCATGACCTGAGCCGAAGGCAGTCGCTTAACCGACTGAGCCACCCAGGTGCCCCTATTTTATATTTTATATGTTCTTGATTCTTAATTGAACATACAGTACTTGTAAACGTTTGCAAACATTCTGAAATTTTTCCCATGTTTTGTTTTACCTTTGTATATAAGATTCTTGATGTTTTGGGATGTTGATAGTTCTCTTAGGTTAGGTTAGATATTGTATTATGAAATTTGCTTTCACTTTGATCAGAGTAAAGCTTCCCATGGTAAAAAATGAAGTGTTCTTTGAAAAGAATCTGAGGTGTTTTAGTGTCTTCTGAAGAAGGGCGGTGGTGGTTTCTTGGCTCCCTCTGGTAAGCTGTCAAGATTTAACCTAACCTTGTTTTGTTTTGTTTTGTTTTAAAGATTTTTTATTTATTTATTTGACAGAGAGAGAGAGAGGAGAGAACAAGTAGGTAGAGAGGCAGGCAGAGGGAGAGGGAGGAGCAGGCTAACCTTGTTTTAAGAATCAGTATTTTTTTTTTTTTTTTACAGAAAGTTTGCAACTTAATTGAAAATAAGAATCAGTATTTTTAAACGTTTGAATTAGAAAACTTATTTGCCGTTGTATGTGTTTCTACCAAAATGCTTTTTATCATTATTTTGTTTTGTTTATTCATTGACATATGTAGTTGATATACAATGTTACATTAGTTTCATATGTACACAACTCTATATGTTATCTTGTGCTCACCACAAGTGTAGCTTCCATCTGTCCCCATACAGTGCTGTTACAGTACCATTCACTGTATTCCCTATGCTGAACCTTTTTTCCCATGACTTATTCCATAACTGGAAGCCTGTACCTCCCACTCCCCTTCACCTATTTTGCCCATCCCCCATGTGGCAATCATCACTTTGTTCTTTGTATTTATGGGTCTGTTAATGCTTTTTTGTTTAT
>NC_138377.1:75494985-75512903 GCF_054177405.1 Leptonychotes weddellii | reverse complement strand
AAAAGTGATTTTGCATGGTTTCCCTTGTTTATCTAAATACTGTATTTTGTCTGACATTTAGTTTTCCGCATGTGTTGTATATTATGTATTAAGTTTGGGAAGCCCCTCTTTCTTTTTTTCTTTGATCCGCTAAGGGCTTCAGTTTCTAAAATACTTCAAAAATGGTTTTATCAACATTTCCCAATGGCCAGGAAGGCAGAGATGAGGGGGAAGAAATAGGAAAAAATAAATAGCTAAAGAGACTCCTGCCTCTCATGAAATCTGATTTGAAAAAATCATCTGGAAACTAATTCATATGGTAGATAGTAAACTAGATTAGGACTTCGATTCTGCTACATTTATTTAGCACTTAAAAAATTCAACATGTCCAAGACAAAAGTCAGCCCTCTTTCAAGTGCTTTAATCCTACAAACGAAGGTATTACTATTTAATCAGTCACCCAAGCTCAACAATCTCATTATATATATATGTTTTGGCTTCCTCTTTCCCCTGGTTCTGCTTGCACAAAATTTCTCCTTTTCATTTCCCTTGCTACCACCTTAATGTAGTAGCCTCTCTGCACCTCATTATCTCTCCTTAGAACTATTTTAATAGCTTTATCCATTCGTTCGTTAAATATTTGTTATGCATCTACTGTGTTACTCTGCTAGGGGTTAGAGATTTGGCAGCGAAAAGGACAAAAATAATGTCACTTTTAGAGCTTACAGTATAGGGAGGGCAATCTGTTGTAGAGTAAGGAATTACAGGTGTTCCAAGCATCATGAAGGGAAAATGCATGAACGTATTTACAGACAGACCTAACAGTCTCGGAAGTGGGTTCAGGGAAGTAGTCTTCTGTTTTGTCACCCACAGTTTATTCTACATTCTCTACCAGATTCAGCGGTTAGTAGATAATATTATAGGTGTAAGCAGTTAAATAATTAAAAATAATAAATAATAATAATATTTTTGATAATTAAATTTTAATAAAAATTTTTAATAAGAAAATGCTCACACAACTTTTGAAACAGCTTCAGACAAAATCCTTTCAGAACGCCAGAACACTTTGAAAAATTTGGTCCTACAGAGTCCACGTCTTCCTCCAATATGAGTTTCTACTTTGGGTTCTCCCAGGCTTCAATTGCTTGAGTATTGACAGAATTCCTATGTTATGTTTCACATTCTCTGCTTGAACCTCAGAAATTAGGACTAGGCATTACCAGTAGGAGGGTATGTATGGTTATAAGAAAGAGGTCTTCCAGGTAAGTAGAGAATTCTCTCTTAGCTAGAATCTAGCAGTTTATAGGTGAGTTATTAAATGTATAAGTAGGGGCGCCTGGGTGGCTCAGTCATTAAGCGCGTTTGCCTTTGGCTCAGGTCATGATCCCAGGGTCCTGGGATGGAGCCCCGCATCGGGCTCCCCGCTCAGTGGGAAGCCTGCTTCTCCCTCTCCTACTCCCCCTGCTTGTGTTCCCTCTCTCGCTGTGTCTCTCTCTGTCAAATAAATAAATAAAATCTTAAAAAAAAAATAAATGTATAAGTAATTAGGATATAATTTTAATATCTTTATAAGTTTAAAATATATAATGCATTTAGCAGAAAAAAAAATCCCTTATCATATGCTGGCACCTAATTTTGGATTAGAAAATAAGGTTAGAGCCATTAACCTCTTAAATTAATAAATGCTTACAAAATGAATATAAACTGTTAATTATGCATCAAGATGAGATTTGAATATATTATCATTTCTACTGTAACATATCATAGGACCTTAGATTACTTCATCTCTTTTCAGCTCAGTTTTGCATTTTTAAAAGGGGAAATTAATATACTTAAAATATAATTACAATGGAGATCATTACAGGGAAGTCTTCTGTATTGATGTTTTTTCCTTTGTCTTAGTGGGAAGATCATAGGTATAATGCTTTGTTTGGTTGATACGGTTACAGAAGATTTTACCCAAGGAATGGTCTTGTTTCGTGTTTTCATTACAATCTGGACATGTAAGTTACACCGTACTTTCTATAGTTGTTAGCGTTGTAGTCAGGGAGAATAGAACTAGATTGTTTACACTTTTATCCTGTTGTCAGTAATTGTAACCATACTGACTTGTAAAGTTTCTCTTTAATAGATATTTTACTTTCTTGAATATATTTATTGAACCCAGTAAGATTCCATGCTGCTGGAAGTGTAATTTACCTCCTGTAAAAGTTTAGAAGGAACATTTGAAGTATGGGTGGTAACTAAATGTTCCTTTCCTTTTGCTATCAGCAAATAGGGTTATTCACAAATCTTCATCACTTTTTTTTTTAAAGATTTTATTTATTTATTTGAGAGAGAGAGTGAGAGAGAGAGAGAGAGCCCAAGATGGGGGGAGCAGGAGAGGGAGAAGCAGACTACCTGCTGAGCAGGGAGCCCGATGCGGGACTCAATCCCGGGACTCCAGGATCATGACCTGAGCCGAAGGCAGCCGTTTAACCAACTGAGCCACCCAGGCGCCCTTCATCACTTTTTAATAACCCTTTAGAGAGGCTCTTGCTAAAACCTGTGGGGTAAAACAAAAACAAAATCCTGTGGGTTTTATCCAATTCTTGACTCTTATTTCTGTTGTTTACATTAATATTATTAGATGTCTTGAAAACTTACCTATTGTGTAGTCTGAAAATTTGTGTATTTCAGCTTGTTTTAATACATAATTGAGATTATTTTTTATAATGTGAAAAATATATTATTTTGCCTTTTGAGATATATGAGATAGCCACTCTGCATCTAACTATATTTATCTATTTTTGGAATATAGATTATGTATTCTAAATATTATTTACATAATAAATCATGATTACTTTGAAAGCATCTGATCTTTCATTTTAATAATAGCGGGTGTTTGGTATATTTATAGTTTTCATCAAATTTGAAAAGATTTAAGACATTTCTCTTTAGATTTTTTTCCCCCTAAGCATGAAATCTTTCTGGGCCAATAAGTGTATCTAGAAATTAAAATATCTACTAAAAGTGGAGAGAAACTTTATATAAGACAGTATGGTTACAGTAACTGACAACAAAGTAAAAGTGTAAACAATCTGTTCTTTCCTTCTGGGACTCCAGTTACATGTATGTTAGGCTTTTTGTTGTTAGCACTTAGCTAACTGATGCTGTGTTGGTTTGGTTTCTTTTTCTCTGTATGTTTAATTTTGGGTAGTTTTTTCCTCTTTCTTGAAGTTCACTAATCCCTTTTTCTACGGTAGCTAATCTGGTGTTAATCTTATACAGTGTTGGGGGTTTTTTTGTTTGCTTTTTATCTCAGATAATCTACTTTTCATGTCTAGAATTCCTTGTCTACCGGTTCTATCATCTGTATCTTTTCTGGGTCTGTTTTTACTTTTCTTTTTTCTTTCTCTCTTTCTCTTTCTTTCTTTCCTTTTCTTTTCTTTTCTTTCTTTCTTTTCTTTTTTCACCCTTCCTTCTTTCCTTTCCTTCCTTCCTTCTCTTTTTTTCTCTTTCTTTCTCCCTTCCTTTCTTCCCTCCTTCCTTCTCTCCTTCCTTCCCTCCCTCAGTCCCTCCCTCTTTCCTTCCTTTGTCTTGAAGTATAATTAATACACAATGTTACATTAGTTTCAGGTGTGTACAGCATAGTGCTAAAGCAAGTCTAGAGTTATGCTATGCTCACCACAAGTGTAGCTTCCATCTGTTACCATACAATGCTATTACAGTACCATTGACTATATTTCCTGTGTTTAATCTTTCATCTCTATGACTTATTAATCCCATTACTAGAAGCCTATACCTCTCATTCCCCTTCATACATTTTGCACATCCCACCACCGCCGTCCCCTGTGACAACCAGCAGTTTGTTCTTTGTTTTTGTGGGTCTGATTTTTTTAGTTACCTGTTTGTTTGTTTGTTTGTTTGTTTTTAAGATTCCACATATAAGTGAAATACGGTATTAGTCTTTCTCTGTCTGACTTATTTCACTTAGCATAATACCCTCTAGGTCTATCCATCTTGTCACAGATGGCAAGATCTCATTCTTTTATGACTGAGTAATATTCCGCATTCCATATTATTCCATATATATAAGTTCTTCTTTATTCATTCATCTCTTGGTGGACACTTAGTTTGCTTCTGTATCTTGGCTTTTGTAAGTAATGCTTCAGTAAACATGGGGGTGCATATATCTTTTTGAATTAATGTTTTCTTTTTTTTTTGGGTAGATACCTAGTAGTGGAATTACTGGATCGTATGGTATTTCTAGTTTTAGTGTTTTGAGGAATGTCCATACTGTTTTCCACAGTGGCTATACCAATTTGCATTACACCAGTTGTTTTAAGAGGATTCCTTTTTCTCCACATCCTTGCTAACACTTGTTATTTCTTATCTTTTTTAAAAAATATTTTATTTATTTATTTGAGAGAGAGAGGGAGAGCAGGAACACAAGCAGGGGGAGTGGGAGAGGGAGAAGCAGGCTTCCCGCCGAGCAGGGAGCCCAATGCGGGGCTCGATCCCAGGACCCTGGGATCATGACCTGAGCCAAAGGCAGATGCTTAATGACTGAGTCACCCAGGCGCCCCTATTTCTTATCTTTCTGATGCTAGCCATTCTGACAGGTATAAGATGATACCTCATTGTGGTTTTAATTTGCATTTCCCTAATAATTAGTGATGTTGAACATCTTTTCATGTGTATGTTGGCCATCTGTATGTCTTCTCTGGAAAAATGTCTATTTAGGACCTCTGCCCATTTTTAAATTGGATTATTTGGGGTTTTTTGCCATTGAGTTGTCTAAGTTCTTTATATATTTTGGATATTGACTCCTTATCACATATATCATTTGCAAATATCTTCTCCCATTCAGTTGGTTACCTTTTCGTTTTGTTGATGGTTTCCTTTACTGTGCAAAAGCTTTTTATTTTGGTGTAGTCTGAATAGTTTATTTTTAATTTCCTGTTCCCTTCCTGCACAGACCTATCTAGAAAAATGTTGCTAAGGCCAATGTCAGAGAGATTACTGCCTATATTTTCTTCTAGGAATTTTATGGTTTCAGGTCTCACAGTGAGGTCTTTAATCCATTTTGAGTTCATTTTTGTGTATGGTATAAGAAAGTGGTCCAGTTTCATCCTTTTGCATGTAGCCGTCTAGTTTTCCCAGCACCATGTACTAAAGAGACCGTCTTTTCTCCATTGTATAATCTTGCTCATTTTGTTGTTGACTAATAGACCATAAATGTTGGTTTTATTTCTGGGTTTTGTTTCATTGATCTATGTGTCTGTTTTTGTGCCAATACCACACCGTTTTGATTATTATAGCTCTGTAGTAGATCTTGAAATCCGGGATTGTGATACCTCCATCTTTGTTTTTCTTTCTCAAGATTGCTTTGACTTGGGTCTGTTTTTATTGACTGAAATTTCTCCTTATTTGCATCCCTGGTAATTTGTTTGAGTGCTAGGCATTATGATTTTACATTGTTATGTGCTAGAATTTTTTTTTTTTTTTGCATTCCTTTAAATATTTTGGGGGTTTATTTTGGGATACATTTAAGTTAATTGAAAATAGTTTGATGTATTCAAGGTCCTGGATGTTTTTGAAGGTCTTTTTCACCCTGTCTGGTGAGTATGCAAACTATTTGCAGGCTTATTTGAGCATCAGAGATTGTTCTGCCTGCCCATTTCCAGTGATTTGAACCTAACTTTGATCACTTCACTTCCTTACATATATACACTTTTAAGTACTCAGCCAGAGTCTCAAGGGGAATCAGTCCTCTTTAGATAGCCACAGCTCATTGTGCTGATCTCTCCTTTCCAGTGTTTTGTCCTGTTTTGACTTCCCCAGAACTCTGAATTTTGTCTCCTCAACTCAGTGAGACTGTTGGTCTCTCTTTGTTTTCCCCATTCCTGTGCTGTGGCCTGGAAATTCCGTCCCAAGTGGTGAGTTGGGGGCAATTGTAAGACTTGCCTTACTTATTTCCCTTTTCTCATGGATCCCTGTTCTGTAGTGCCTGTTTTCTATAGTGTCTAAAATCCATTGTCCTGGGGCGCCTGGGTGGCTCAGTAGGTTGAGCGTCTGCCTTTGGCTCAGGTTATGATCTCAGGGTCCTGGGATCGAGCCCCGCATCGGGCTCCCTGCTCGGCAGGGGGCCTGCTTCTCCCTCTCCCACTCCCCCTGCTTGTGTTCCCTCTCTCGCTTTCTCGCTCTCTGTGTCAAACAAATAAATAAAATCTTTAAAAAAAAATAAATAAAATCCATTGTCCTTTTTTCTAGTTGTTGAAGGTGGGAGGGTAAATCTGGTCCCTATTACTTTATTGTGGCCAGGAACTGCAGTGGTCTGGTGAGTATATTTAAATCTCAAACAAAGAGGAGTCATATTTCACAGCTATGCTGTCATTAGAAATCTATGTATTATCTTTATGCCCAAATATAGTTTCAAAAATATCTTCTATACCCTTTAGACACGTCATAAGCTCTTCTGATGATTAATGCTAGCATTCTTTCCTTTGGGATTAAAATTGTAGGTAAAAATAATTTTCCTGAGGCACCTGGGTGGCCCAGTTGGTTAAGCACCCAACTCTTGATTTTGGCTCAGATCATGATCTCAGGGTACCAGGATCGAGCCCCGAGTTGGGATCCCTGCTTAGTGGGCAATCTGCTTGTCTCCTTTACCCTCTGCTGCTCCCCCTGCTCATGGGCACTCACGTGTGTGAGGTCTCTCTCTCTCTCTCAAATAAATAAATCTTTAAAATAATTTTCCTATTTTTCTATTAGAGCAGAATCTAACATAAACTATATATGGCACTACTTATAAAAACCACACTGTTTTTATTTTGTGAATTATCTAGCTTCCCCTCCAAATAGGAGAATTTTATTACTTTAGTGTATCTAGATAATAGTAGTTCTAACTGGACTTCCTTTCCTATTGCTTTATATCCTCCCCGTGCTCTGAAGTCCTTCAGTGGCTCCCTTTTGTCTCCTGAAATAGAATGAGTTCATTTTCTTCCTAGCCTGATTTTTAGTCTGAACTTTATCTTTCGCATGTATGTATTCTTTCTTTATGATCAGAACTTTTTTAGACAAATCTTAGTCCATTTAGACTAATGTACACATTCATTTTCCCATGCACTTGTATGTTGTGTTCATTTCCTCTTCTGTGCCTTTGCTTAGCTCCTCAGTTAGCTTTTGCCTTCAAACAAACCACCCCAAAGTTCAGAGGCTGAAACAACAATTTGTTAACTATTCGGTGGATTGGCAGTTTGGGCCCAGATGAATGGTTCTTTTTTTGGTGTTGGTTGGGCTCACTTATGTGAGGCAGTCACCTATCTTCGGTTTCTTCACAATCTAGCTTCCAAAACCAGCAAAAGAGGGCAAGTTCAGTGCTTACGTGCTTTTCAAGTTTCTGGTCATGTTTGCTAATGTCCCATTGATCAAAGCAAGTCACAGGGCCAAGCCCAGTTTCTAGGATGGAGAAAGAAACTACCTCTTGTTGGGAGATGAAGCAAGGTCACAATGTAAAGAGATGTGTATACAGGAATGGGAGCAATTTGTGGCTATTTTGCAATCTACCGAACCATTGTAAATCCTATCCACCTCCTTTAAGAAACTGTGCGATCATCCTAGCCCGTGTAAACCTCCTGCAGTTCTGATGTGTCATATGTACTTGGCTCATACAATTTGATGTTGATTAACTTTTTATATTTTTTACCTTTTAATTAAAATGTAAATTTAAATAAATTTAATAAATTTAAATAAAATTTACATTTTAATTTAATTTTAATTTAATTTTAATTTTTAATTAAATTTAAATTTAATTAATCAGAGATTAATGTTAATTTCTGTTTTTCTATTATGTATTCTATTTCAAAGAATAATTTGTTTACATTTTCTTCTTTCCTTGATGAAACTCATTGAGGGCAAAACCTACATTATACTTCTATCTCCTCTTCTGTGTATTCATAGCAATTTATTGAATGACTATATGTTGTATTTTCAGATCAACTCTCAATTATTTGCTGGAGGATGACTTAATTTCAGTTAGCTCTAAAGGAGGTGAAAGAAGTTTCATTCATTCTTCCAGTAATTAAACATTTATTAGAAAGATTGTTCTGTGGTTGGTATTACAGTAAGTACTAAGTACAAAGATGAGAAGAATTCTGCTTTTGACCTCAAGAAATTTATAGTCTATTAGGAAGACCTTGTAAATTATGTATATGTTTCTAAGCTTGTTTCTTTATTGTGAACCTAGATTTCTGCTCTATGCCCAGCTCATAGGTTAACTGGCTTTTCACCATTGCATAGTTGGAACAGTCTCTTGCTGGTTAGTCACACTGCTAGATGGTTGTTGCCTAATCTTTCCTGTTCTGGCTATCCTTGCCTCTGGTTCATATGACTATTATCTGTTACTGTTTTTATTATAAGACATATCAATCACAGACTACATAAAACTTAGTTTTCAGTTTAACAAATAATTATAAATGGTTGAGAAATAGAACATTACGTGCATCTCAGAAGCCCCTTCCTGATCTCATCTCCCTTTACCCCAAAGGAATCTATTCTTGTGATTTTTGTGAAAAATCGTATCTGTGGTTTTCTTTATAGACTTACTATGTTTGTATCCTTATTTAACATAATTTAGTTTTACTTATTTTTGAACTTTATGTAAAAGGATTTATATTGTATATATATAAAAGGATTTATATTGTATATATTATATTTATATAAAATGATTTATATTATATACTTTATATAAAGGATTTTTGTCTTGCTTGATTTTTTTTCAATGTTGTTTAATTTGTTCCTGTAGTTCAGTGTTGCAGTAGTTTCTTCATTTTCATTTCAGTACAGTTCTTGTGGTAGGTAGAAAATAGTCCCTGAAAGATATTCATGCCCTAATCCCCTGCAGACTGTGAATGTGTGACCTTATATGGTGGAAGGGACTTCGCAGGTGTGATTAAATTAAGGCTTTTGAGGTGGGAAGATTATCCCTGATTATCCAGGTTGGTTCAGTATAATCACAAGGGACCTTATAAGAGGGAAGCATATATGAAGAGCTGTGATGATGGAAGCAAAGGTCAAAGAGAGATTTGAAGATGCTACACTACTAGCTCAGAACATGGAGGATGGGGCCATGAGCCAAAGCATCCAGGCAGCTTCTAGAAGTTGGAAAAGGGATTCTCCCCCATAGCCTCCAGAAGGAGCATAGCCTTGCTGACACCTTGATTTTATCCCCATTAGAATCCTGGACTTCTGATCTCTAGAACTATAAGATTATAAATTTGTGTTGTTTTGCCACTAAATTTGTAGTAATTTGCTAGAATAGCAGTAAGAAACTAATACTTTTTTTTTTTTTTACTCTATGAATATACTACACTTTATCCATTCTTCTCTTGCTGGACATTTGGGTTGTTTTTAGTTTTGGTTTTATGGATGGTGTGGCTACGAACATATTTGTGTATATTTGCTGGTGCACATGAGAGAAGAGCGTTTTTAGGATATATACCTGGGAGGAGAATTGTTGGGTCATGGGGTATGCATATTTGCAGCTTTATAATATAGAACTATTTTCCAAAGTACATTCCTACCAGCAGTGTATGAGAGTAAGTTTTTATTTTTAAATAATTTCTTCTTTGATAGTCACTGTGATAATGCTTCCTTCCTTTATGTGGGCGGGTTCTCAAAATTTGCTTCAAGACCCATTTAGGAACTAATTTATACTGTTGCCAATCTAGAAATAGTAGGTGTCATTGATTTATTTTTATTCCCTTTTTGATCAACTAATTTTTCTATTAACTTTAAAAGCAAAAATTGTAACAATGCAAATGCTGTGATTTAATTTGTAATCATAGTTGTAGAGTAATAATTTTCTCTTGCTGATAAAAACGTTTTTATTTGAATTTTATAAGTAGTAGTTGTATGATAGGTTTAAATTCAGGGCCTCCATGCAAACATAATTTCTTTTCATCAGCATTCAAGCAGTATACAGGGTCTGTTTTGGACAGTAGTATGTCTGTGGATATGACGATTTCTCCTTCTTTTGGTTAAGAAGCATACGAAATGGTTTACTAAGTAGTGACAACCATTTATTGAGCATACTTATTGTGCCAGGCAGTATGATAAATAAACACTTTACATATATCATATATTATCACTTTTAATCCTTAGATAGCCGCCATTGTTATCTCTTTTTTATGGATGAGGAAATTGAGGCCCAAAAAAGTTAAGTAATAGGCCTTAGATTACACAGCCAGGACTTGAATCTAGGTAGTCTGGTCTTAATGTTTATTTTGTGAGAAGTCCCTGGAGTTAGAAGACAATAAACACAAGGCAGTATTATGTTAATTTCTCTTACAGGGAGTTCTCTTCATTAGGTGTGGTTTGGTTTGGCTTATGTTTATGGAATTCTTATACAATTTTTTTATCCATTTGCCATTTTGCCTCTTATCATTCTTATTTTCATTTTCCCTTTATTTCTCCTTTTCCTCTCATCTTTCTGTTGTATTTGTGTATGTGAATCTATATGACCTTTAAATTATAGCTTGATGTCTCATTTTCAGCTCATCAACTTCATCAACTATCTATTGATTAACTGCAAAGTTTATATTTTTTTGATTATGGCAGAGGGTATGTGATTATGATATGGTCTTCATCTTCAAGGGATTTATAATCTAGGGGATTGTCAGTGTTACTAATTTGTTGCCTACTTGCTTCTCAATCTTTTCTATCTAGCAAATGTTTCCAATGATTTTTTACCACATGTTTTTTGGCAAGTTGAATCTCCATTTAGTATGTTTTGTCCATATTTTTATTATCTTTGGGTCTTTTTTTTTTTTTTAAAGATTTTATTTATTTATCTGACAGAGAGAGAGACAAGAGAGAGGGAACACAAGTAGGGGGAGTGGGAGAGGGAGAAGCAGGCTTCCCGCTGGGCGGGGATCCCGATGCGGGGCTCGATCCCAGGACCTTGGGATCATGACCTGAGCTGAAGGCAGCCGCTTAACCAACTGAGCCACCCAGGCACCCTCTTCTTTGGGTCTGTTTTGACAACACCTCCACATTTAGCATCATTGTCTGAATTTTAGTATGCTATTTACTCCCTATTTTAGGTCATTAAGGATATCGTCAAGGAGGAATTTAATTTTTTTCTTGCTGTACCTAGTTTTCTTGCATCAAGATTGATAAACTTATGTTACTGAAAAAATGAATTCCAATTATTTGACAGCATTGATACTGCAGCCAAATTACATTAATTTTTTTAGGTATAATTGGTGATGTGGAATCAAAAAGAACCTGTGGTTCATGTACAACTTTGAGAAACTATTGCCCCATGCCATTGAAGTCTGGTGTATTAGTTACGTATTGCTACATAACAAATTACCCAAAATTTAGTGTTTTAGAATAACAACATTTATTATCTCACAGTGTCTGTAAGTCAAGATTTTGGTTTTTGACTCAGCTAGGTACTCTGTTTTAGGGTCAATCACAGGCTGCAGTCAAGGTAGCCTGTAGTTGTCAACATGGCTCAATTGGGGAAGGATCTGTTTCCAAGCTTAGTCCAGTGGTTGGTATGATTCAGTTCATTGTGAGTGGTGGGACCAAGGACCTCAGTTCTCTGCTAACTGTTGGTACCTATTGTAAGTGGAACCATATAATTCTGCTAGCAGGACCTGCCCTCAGTTCTTTGCCATGTGGGCCTTTCCTGGGGGTAACATGGCAGCTTGCTGCATCAGAGTAAACAAGTGGGAAGAGCCAAAGAGAGAGAATGTCAGCAAGGTAGACGTCAGTCTTTTATAATACATCTGGGAAATGACCTCCTATCACTTTTGCTGTATTCTATTCATTAGAGGCAAGTCACTAGATTCACCTACACACGATGGGGGGGCGGTGATCAAAAGCATCAGACGGGGCATTATTGGGAGCCATTTTAGAAGCAGTGTAGTATACCTTGGTAGCTTATAGGATTCTGGGCTTTTTCCCTAGGGTTCATTTCCTAATTGGAACAGGTGTATTCTTAGATTTATTTCAGTGTTCTGTGAGGGACTCCACAAAGGTACCACTTTGTTCCTGGCGGTTTAGAGTGGGACAGTGAAAATTACTTGGCTTTTGTAGTTATATCTGAGGGGTACCTAGTAGTCATTTAAAAAAATTTTTTTATTGTGTTAAAATAATATAAGATTTACCGTTTTAACCATTTATAAGTGTACAGTTCAGTGGCATTAAGTACAGTAACATTGTTGTGCATGCATCGCCACCTGAACTTTTTCATCTTCCCCAAATGAAATTCTGTACCCAGTAAACAATAAATCTCTGTTATCCTGTCCTTGCAGCCCCTGACAACCACCAGAGAGAAACTACTTTTCTGTCTCTATGAATTTGCCTACTCTAAGTGCCTATTAAGAGTGGAATCATATATTTGACCTTTTGTGACTGCCGTCTTTCACTTAGCATAATGTCTTCAAGGCTCATTCATGTTGTGGTGTGTTTGAGAATTTCCTTCCTTTTTGAGATTGAATAATATGCCATTGTATGTATGTACTACATTTTGTTTATGCATTCATCTGTCACTTGGGATGGACACTTGGGTGCTTCCACCTCTCGGCTATTGTGAATAATGCTGCTATGAACATTGGTATGCAAATATCTTTTTGACTCCTTACTTTGAATTCTTTTGGGCATATACTCAGAAGTGGAATTGCTTGATTGTATTTTAATTCTACGTTTTAGTTTTGGGGGAACCTCCAATACTGTTTTCTGTAGTGGTTGCATCATTTTACATTAACATCAGCAGTGCACAAGTTCTGGTTTCTCATCTTTGCCAGCAGTTATTTTGTGTGTGTGTGTGTGTGTATGTGTTTGTGTTTATAGTTGTCATTCTAATGGGTATAAAGTGGTTAGTGGTTTGATTTGCATTTCCCTAATAATTAATGATGTTGAGCATCTTTTCATGTGCTTATTGACCATTTGCATATTTTTGTTGGAAAAATGTCTATTCAAGTTGTTTGCCTACTTATTTATTTATTTAAGTAGGCTCCATGCTCAGCGTGGAGACCAACACAGGGCTTGAACTCATGACACAGATCAAGACCTGAGGTGAGGTCAAGAGTCAGAGGCTTAACTGACTGAGCCACCAGGTGTCCCTGTTTGCCCGTTCTATTTATTTATTTATTTTTAAGATTTTTACCTATTTATTTGAGAGAGTGAGAGAGAGAGAGAGCACAAGCTGGGGTAGAGGCAGAGGGAGAGGATGTGGGGCTCTATCCCAGGACCTTGGGATCATGACCTGAGCCAAAGGCAGACGCTTAACCAACTGAGCCACCCAGGCACCCCCACCTTCTATTTGCCCATTTTAAAATCATGTTTTGTTTTGTTTTTAAAGATTTTATTATTTGACAGAGAGATAAAGAGAGAACACAAGTAGGCAGAGGGAGAGGGAGAAGCAGGCTCCCCACAGAACGGGGAGCCCGATGCGGAACTCGATCCCAGGACCCTGGGATCATGACCTGAGCCGAAGGCAGCCGCTTAACTGACTGAGCCACCCAGGCGCCCAAAATCATGTTGTTTGTTATTTTGTTGTTGAGTTGTAGTTCTTTATATACTCTGGATATTAACCCCTTATCAGATATGATTTGCAGATATTTTCTCCCATTCCATGTTCTTTTCATTCTGTTGATAATGTCCTTTGATGCACAAAAGTTTTTAAATTTTTATAAAGTCCAATTTATCTTTTTTTTTCCTTTTGTTTTGGTGTTATATCCAAGAAATCATTGCCAAATCCAATGTCATGAAGCTTTTTACCTCTGTAGTCTTCTAAGAGTTTTGTAGTTTAGTTCTTACATTTAAGTCTTTGATCCATATTCAGTAAATTTTTGTATATGGTATAAATTGAGGGTCCAGGTTCATTCTTTTGCATATGAATGTCTTGCTTCCCAACACCATTTGTTATGAAGGTTGTCCTTCCCTGTGGAATGGGTTTTGGCACCCTTGTCGAAAATTATTTGACCATATATGTAAGGGTTAAAATTTTCAACTTTTAAAAATAGTGTTTTTCTTCTTATTGTAAAAATATATACTTGCTGTAGTAAATTTATAGGAGAGGAGTCTTCCCCAAGAAAATAATCCTATTATATAGAAATATAATTGTTAATATGTTAATAGTTGGTAAACATGACTCAGGTTTTTTCTATATGTAATTAACGTGCACACTTTTTTTTTTTTTTTAAAGACTTTATTCAAGGGCGCCTGGGTGGCTCAGATGGTTGGGCATCTGCCTTCAGCTCGGGTCATGATCCCGGGGTCCTGGGATCAAGTCCCGCATCTGGCTCCCTGTTCCTCGGGGATCCTGCTTCTCCCTGCTCGGCAGGGAGCCTGCTTCTCCCTCTGCCTCTCCCTCTCTCTCTGTCTCTCATGAATAAATAAAATCTTTTTTTAAAAAAAGACTTTATTCAAGAGGGAGGGAGAGAGAGAGAGCACAAGGGGAGGAGCAAAGGGAGAGGGACAAGCATACTCTGCGCTGAGCATGGAGCCCGACACGGGGCTTGATTTCAGGACCCTAAGAGCATGATCTGAGCTGAACCCAAGAGCCAGATGCTTAACTGACTGAGCCACCCAGGCACCCCAGTGTGCACACTTTTTTTAAAATACAAATGGGATCATACATATATGCTGTTTTATAATTCTTTCACTTAAAACATAAAAAACAACTTTTCATGTTTAAATGTCTTACAAGTTGCTTTTTAAATTTATTTTTTACTTTTTATTTTTTTAGAGAGAGAGAGCATGCAAGCAAAGGTGGGCAGAGAGAGGGAGAGAGAGAATCTTAAGCAGGCTCCACGCCCAGCACGGAGCCCAACATGAGGCTCTATCTGACAACCCTGAGATCATGACCTGAGCCAAAATCAAGAGTCGGATGCTTAACTGACTGAGCCACCCAGGCTTCCCTTAAATTTATTTTTTATTTTTAATCAATTTATGCATATAAAGTTGAATGATTCTCTATACTTCATTACAGAAAAGAACAGTTTTCTGTCCTCCCCACCCTGCCCTGTTTCCAACTCTGCAGATGTACTCAATTTGAACTTTTTCCTGATTCTTCCAGTATTTAGCTCCATATCTCCAACTAATATGCTGTATTGCTGCTGATTAATTTTTAATTTTTTAAGTCATAATTTGTTGGCTTTCTACTATAGAAGATGGGGATTTAGTTTTTTTACTACTTATCTTATTAGTTAGGTGCTATTTTTCCAGTAATGTTATATCTTTTTTTTTTTTAAGATTTTATTTATTTATTTGAGAGAGAGAGAATGAGAGACAGAGAGCACGAGAGGGAAGAGGGCAGAGGGGGAAGCAGACCCCCCGCCGAGCAGGGAGTCCGATGTGGGACTCGATCCTGGGACTCCAGGATCATGACCTGAGCCGAAGGCAGTCGCTTAACCAACTGAGCCACCCAGGCGCCCCAGTAATGTTATATCTTAATTTTGGTTATGGCTGTATTCAGACTTTAAGTTATCTTGACTCTGTAAATGCTTTGACATGTAGGTGAAATTTACTATCGATATAGAGATAAAGGTGGTGAGAATCTTTTCTTTCCTATATTGTTTTTAGTTTTTCCTGGAGCTAATAATTTTTTTCATTTGTTTGTGTGTTTGGTTGGTTAGTTTCCTAATCCCTATTCAATCCCAAACTTTCCACCAGTTGTACAGGTCTCCTCTTTTTTTTTTTTAAAGATTTTATTTATTTGAGAGAGAGAGAATGAAAGACAGAAAGCATGAGAGGGAGGAGGGTCAGAGGGAGAAGCAGACTCCCCGCTGAGCAGGGAGCCCGATGCGGGACTCGATCCCGGGACTCCAGGATCGTGACCTGAGCCGAAGGCAGTCGCTTAACCAACTGAGCCACCCAGGCGCCCCTACAGGTCTCCTCTTAATGTATTTCTGTTCATATAGGTATTCTTTCAATAGCATCATCTTTGAGAAGTCTTTCCTAGAGCCACTCGTGTCCTACAGGCTAGGGGCTGTGACTTACTCATTTAGTATTCCAACAGTTTTTGTCAGAGTCCTCATCAAATGTTTATTGAAAGAATGATTGGGGGGCGCCTGGGTGCCTCAGTCAGTTAAGCATCTGCCTTGGGCTCAGGTCATGATCCCAGGGTCCTAGGATCAAGCCCCGTGTTGGGCTCCCTGCTCAGCAGGAGTCTGCTTCTCCCTGTCCCTCTGCCTGCTGCTCTCCCTGCTTGTGTGCACGCACTCTCTCTCTCTCTGTGTCAAATAAATAAATAAAATCTTTTTTTAAAAAAAAAGAATGATAAAAGTTCAGATTGTAGAATTTTAAAAAAAAAGTTTACTCATTCAGGCAAGATAAATAAAAGCAAAAACCAACGATTAGGACTATATCAAAACAAAAATTCTCTGAATAGCAAAGGAAACAATCAACAAAACTAAAAGACAATCTACTGAATAGGAGAAAGTATTTGCAAATGACCTATCTGATAAAGGATTTAGTATCCAAAATATATAAAGAACTGATATAATACAACACCCAAAAAACAATTAAAACCCAATTAAAAAATGGGCAGGAGACATGAGTAGACATTTCTCCAAAGAAAACATACTGATGGCCAACAGACACTTGAAAAATTGCTCAACATCACTTATCATCAGGGAAATGCAAATTAAAACTACAATGAGATACCACCTTACACCTGTCAGAATGGGTAAAATCAAAAACATAAGAAACAACAAGTGTTGGTAAGGATGTGGAAAAAAAGGAACGCTGTTGCACTGTTGGTGGGAAAACAAACTGGTGCAGCCACTGTGGAAGACAATATGGAGGTTCTTCAAAAAATTAAAAATAGGGGGCGCCTGGGTGGCTCAGTCGTTAAGTGTCTGCCTTCGGCTCGGGTCATGATCCCAGAGTCCTGGGATCGAGCCCCGCATCAGGCTCCCTGCTCAGCGGGAGGCCTGCTTCTCCCTCTCCCACTCCCCCTGCTTGTGTTACCTCTCTCGCTGTCTCTCTCTCTATCAAATAAATAAATAAAATCTTTAAGAAAAAAAAAAATTAAAAATAGAACTGTGATCCAGTAATTGCACAATTGGGTATTTACCCCCCAAATACAAAAATACTAGTTCAGAGAGATACATGTACCCATATAGTCATTGCAGCATTATTTACAATAGCCAAACTATGGAAACAGTCCAAGCATCCATCAATAGGTGAATGGGTAAAGAAGATACGGTGTGTATATATATCTCCACACACACGCACATACACACACACATATATATGCAATGGAATATCACTTGGCCTTAAAAAAAGAATGAAATCTTGCCATTTGCAATGATGTGGATGGAACTAGAGAGTATTATGCTAAGTGAAATAAGTCAGAGAAAGACAAATACCATATGATATCACTCATATGTGGAATTTAAGAAACAAAACAAATGAGCAAAGGGAAAAAAAAAGAGACAAACCAAGGAACAGCTCTTAACTATAGAGAACAAACTGATGGTTACCAGAGGGGAGGTGGGTGGAGGGATAGGTGATGGAGATTAAAGAGTACACTTATCATGATGAAAACAAAACAAAACTACAAAATGGTATATTAGAAAACATCATAAAACAAATAAAAATGAAACTCTAAAAACATTTACTCATTCAAATAACTTTGTGTACCATAAATCAAGATTTTTAATGGGGAAAAATACAGATCTCTGTAACATAATTTAGCTGTTCTCAAACTTTTTGGTCTCAGGACCTCTTACTATTCTTAAAATTCATTGAGGACCATAAAGAGTTTTTGGTGTTTTTTAGCATGGATTTATATGTAATGATACTTACTGTATTGAGATTAAAACGTATTTTAAATTTATTTATTTTAAAATAATAAAACTATTACATGTTAACATGTAATAGGTGTCAAATAGTTTCCAAAACAGAAAAGCAAATTGGTGAAATGAGTGGCATTG